>NC_083811.1:12231325-12856401 GCF_015708825.2 Lethenteron reissneri
CAACCCACCCCCTCGTGTGCCGTGCCGGCCTTTATAGGTGCTCGCTAACAGCACTTGCCCCCTAACGTCTGTTAAGGCTACACGGGGGATGTTTGTCTTTGTTGTGTTCTTGATAGTAAGTTGGTTCGGACATCGTGTTAAGGATCCCAGACATGCACGCGCGAGTGAGTGGCTGGCCGTATCATCCCCCAACTCAGCAACACCTTTTGCATTGCCGAAAGACTGCGGTGGTAAATGTGACACCTTTGTACGCGTGCGTCTGTGTGTGTCTGTGTGTCTCTGTGTCTCTGTGTGTCTGTGTGTCTCTGTGTCTGTGTGTGTGTCTCTGTCTCTCTGTGTGTGTGTCTCTGTCTCTCTGTGTGTGTGTCTCTCTGTCTCTGTGTGTGTGTCTGTGTGTGTGTCGCTGTGTCTCTGTGTGTCTCTGTGTGTGTCTGTGCGTGTCTCTGTTTGTCTCTGTGCGTCTGTGTGCGTCTCTGTGTGTCTCTGTGTGTGTCTGTGTCTCTGTTTGTCACTGTGCGTCTGTGTGTCTCTATGTGTCTGTGTGTCTCTGTGTGTCTGTGTTTCTCTGTGTGTCTGTGTGTGTCTCTGTGCGTCTGTGTGTGTCTCTGTGTGGGGAGCGGTGGCGCAGTGGTTATCGCGATGCGAGCCCAGCAACCCGAGCTCGATCCCCGCCCGCAGGAAATAAGAGTGACGATGTTTGGAACCCGTCCTGAGCGTCCCCTAGGTCGACTCGGCCTCAAATGAGTGCCTGTCGCGGTGTGTAAACACCGCCACTATTGCAACGTCAGGCGGGCCGGGCGTGGTGCTGACCACCCACCCCTCTGGGTGTGCCGTGCAGGCCTTAATAGGTGCTCGCTAACAGCACTTGCCTCAACAGTCTGTTATGGCTATACGGGTGATCTTTGTCTCTGTGTGCGTGGGGAGGGCGGCACTCGCTTTTCGCACTCTGCTACAAACCTTGAAAGTGGCATCTGGTGATCCTACACGGGACTGTACTCTGGCTTCTCATGGTCAACTCAGCGTCGAGCGAGTCCTTGGGGTGCCGTGTCAACCGGCAGTACCCGGGGGGAGACAAAGGCGGCCAGGCGTGGTGCTGGCCACACAACCCCCGTCTGGTGATGCGTTGCTGGCCTCAGTGTTAGCTAACAGGACCAGGCGCTCCACGGAGGGACACGGAATCCGAATATGAATCTTTATGTAGACTGGAGGAATCCGATGAGCAATGAAGCTCTGTGTTGTGTCCACACATGCCCATCTGTGCGGCTTGACGAGTCACGGCAGACGGCGAAACGCGTCCGCGTGCGTTCTGACTTATTGCAATCCGAGTGTGAGCTCGGCTGCAACTTTGAACCAAGTGTTGCATCCGAAACGTCGTGATTTTTATTTTACCTTTATCAATTTTAATTTTATTTTTTACCTACGTGGCTTTACCGACAAAACCTAAGATATTTGAACCAGGTAATTAGGCTGCACTACGTGCACCGAACTGCCACGTAGTATGAATGAATCATGCTCACGTGCATGTATTTGTTCATGGCGTAGTGTGTGTGTGTGCGCGTCCTCCTTAATGGATGATTGCAAACAGCGCTTATTCTGGCAGCAACAGGGCGAGAGAGCAATCCAAGCGTGCGCTGCTTGTCATCGTCAGCACTTGCCTCGATCTACACGAAAGGGACCTTTGTCTTTGGATGCTTTGTGTATGTACTCTCTGTGTGGTAATTCGGAACTATATGAAAGTTTAACAGGTGGGCTTTTGCTACCAATATTATCCGCAAACGAGGTGATTTTGGGTTAGATCGCGTAACTATACACCCGTGGTATATATTAGTTCCCTTTATTTATCCATGATCACGTGTGTGCGCGATTGTGTGTGATGCACAGAGTATGAATGTGTCCACAATGCAGGGCAAGTGGCGCAGGTGTCAGAGCACTCAACTCGCTGTTGGAAGGTTATGAGTTGAAATCCTGGATCGGGATTGACTCGGCCTATCATGTTGTTCAGGGTTGATAAATCAAGTACTAGTTTGTGGGAAGTTCACTTTGTCCTATGCAGAGACCGGTCCTTGCGAGATGAATGTGGGAATTTCCACCACGGGCTCCCAGCTTTTACTGGGGGAGATATGCACGAGCTCAATGCTGATTTAAGCAGGAAATCACGTTGACTTTGACTTGATGGATAGACGGACCCTTGCCATAAGAATGCGGAATTTCCGCGGGTGAATTTTCGATTTAAAGCTTTCGTGACTGCAGGGATTCATCTTCTTGGTTTGTTCGATAAAGTTGCGTAGAAGGGAAGTAATAAAATAATAAAAATAAAAATAATTATTTTATTATGTTTTATTTTTATTATTTTATTACTTCCCTTCTACGTGACTTTACCGAACAAACCAAGAAGATGATTCCCCGGGTGACGTGGGCACAACCAACGGAGACAGGCACCGATCGTGGAGACAGTTTCTTTACAATGATATGAGCTGGTACCAAAAGTATAAACTCCGTGTCATGGACTCGAATTAAGAAAGGTGCTTGGAAAAATCGAGCTCTCACAAAGCGATGATGGAAAAGTGAAAGCCAAAAAAAAACACTTGGAGATTCTGATTCTCATTTTGAGGAAATGGCTGAGACCCGTCACCTCGGCGATTTGGCTCGTCGACGATGGAGGGATCTGATCGATTTCTGCAAAAAAGACGTTTGGGCAAAGAGGAACATTTGCTCACACGCGAATCAAACCCCCTTGTTTGGTTAATAGACGACGGGGAACATTGCATAAACCAGCGCCACATGTATTTATAATTCATTTGAGTCAACGGGTGCGCGCATGCCAACAAGCCATTCTTTTGTCAGTTTGGCTTAAAAAAAAAGTTAAATCTTTTTACCCTTGAGCCCAGTGAAACAGATGGTTCAAATTTAATCACGAAATGCCTACGGTAACAATACTTTAGGTCGCATTTCGTAATGAAACCGTTTTGGGTGGCTCAGCGAATACCTCGCAATCGGTGTTAGCTCGGCACCATCATCCTTCCAGGGTCTATAAAGTGAGTACCGATTTGTGAGGAAGTCAACAGTGGTTTGCCCGTGTACGACCTCACCACTGCCATAGGCATGTGAAATGCTTTTGCCACTGGCTCAGGGCTGTAAATAGGGGATGAGAACCTCAATGACAACACGCTCATTTAAGCGATACAAAAAAAGCCCCACTCGGTATTTATTTTTTATAACGAAGGCATTGTTGCCATCTTAAAACTCTCATTTTCGCCGATGGCGATCACCAATTATTTCTCTATCAAGGGGCATGTGAACGAACCAACTTGCGTCGGTCATTCTTCTTCCCGCTTGGCTGTGGGTAACGTTGAAACCTGGAGTTGGGGCCCTGATGGTGGTGGTGCACAATAGCCTCTTCTCGTGACTGGTATGTTGATATGTGTTTATCCAGCTGGGTGGCGCTGTGGCTTGGAGCCTCTTGCCTCACAATCAGAAGGTTTCCAGTTCTAATCTTGGTCAAAGGTCGACTCAGCCCGTCTCCCTCTGGGGGCCTATAATATGAATGCCACTTTGTAGCAAGTCAACAGAGGGTGTCCTATGGACAGACTGGTCCCCACAATAGGAATGCTTTATTTGAATCGCTGTCTTAGGACCACCAACAGAGATGAACGATGCCCAGAAATTGTTTAAGTAATGGGATAACACTTAAAACTTTTAATTTATTTAGTTTCAGCAAACATTACCGTAGTTTCTAAAAATCAAGAATTATATCTCGTGGACACTGCACTCGTAGTATGACAATGCAATTTTTTTTATGAAGTTAGTCGATAGTAAGTGAGCCTTGTCATTGTGTGGCGTTACAGATATTAGCATTCCAACACAAACAAAGTGTTTTAATAAGTTGTAAAACAGCTGTTTAACAGTGTGCTATAGAAAATATAAGAGGCATGCTGTCCATGTGACCATGTTAAAGAACAGGCCTTGCATCGTTAATGACGGGATATGACTATGGCGGAGAGGAATTTTTTCGAGGACAAATATAATTTTATTTTTTCAATTGTGCTCAATTTTTTTCGGAAGGAACGTGGGAAATTGAAAAATATGCAAACGAATACACGCACGCAGTACTTATGCAAACAACTTTCTAGAGAATTCAATGTGTCTCTCCAAACGCTATTTTGTCACATTTTTATGTTTTGTTATTATTGTATCTAGTACCTACAAAGTGTGCTTTTTATTATTCCAATGAAGGCAATTGGCACACAAAGGCATCTTTTAGGAAGTATGATCCTATTTACCCAATGAAAGCTCACAGAGTCTCAGAAGATGAGCAGGCAGGCCTTGCACTGGGACGTTTGGCCAAATGTCGTGAATGAGTGTTTGGCACGTGGGAGGAAACCAGAGCACCTGGAGGAAACCTAGACATACGAGTGATGATATATACTTATAAGAATGCTGTGCTATACTGGCATTTCCTTGCCACCTCGCAGCCCTAGTCTCAAACACTGGGTATGCCTAGGCAGTATCTCATCTAAGTAGTAACCCGCATCGACCATGCTCATCTTGTGAAGATTTAATTTGCTCTTGATAGAATGATCATCAAGGTGATTCCTCCTCGAACACTCAATGCCAGGAGGTGATCGTGGCTAAGGCTGTTGATGCCACCACACCGAGTCCAGCAGATCCCAAGCTGTTGTATGGTCGAAACCCAACCACCAATGTCAAATCTTACAGTGTCCCAGAATCTGGAATTAGGTCTTCCCATGTTGCTGCCCATCATCGGGTGCCACCCACCACGACCTCCTCTAACCTGCTGGTGTGTCCCACCCACCACAACCTCCTCTACCCTGCTGGTGTGCCCCACCCACCACAACCTCCTCTACCCTGCTGGTGTGTCCCACCCACCACTACCTCCTCTACCCTGCTGGTGTGTCCCACCCACCACAACCTCCTCTACCCTGCTGGTGTGTCCCACCCACCACAACCTCCTCTACCCTGCTGGTGTGTCCCACCCACCACAGCCTACTCTATCTTGCTGGTGACAACACCGCCCTTTCTAAACGTAAACCTGTGGACAACGCCTCTGGGAAGTCATGGCACAAGAGCTATAATCTATCTATTCTAGCGGTCAGTATTAACACAATTTGGATACCCTTGGTAATTTAGCTATTAAACCTGATGATGGTATAATGAGGTTAAATAAAGGGCATTGAATGCAAAAAGTATCGATATAACTGATTCATCAAATAACCATTAGAGTGGCGGTCACCTCCACTGATAGCCCTGAGCCAGATGGAAATTCCACATTCTTCTAAACGTGACAAGTTTAGCCACAAGGTGTTTGTCGGGTAAATGTGGCTGGAAAGGCGTTGCGGGTTCCTGTGTTGCTGTGAAATGTTTCTTAGCTCGATATAGCTTAAAGTTATTAAAAAGGAGATTCATTTTCATATTTACTTCATGAATATGAATATGAAGTAAATATACTGAATATATATACTGAAAACATTAAAAATATCTATAGCAATTTTGTTCAATTAAATGAATGTGGGGTCAGCTCGGTCGACTATTTCTTTCGGGTTATTAACTTGAGTAAGACTTTGTAGCAAGTTAATAGCGGTCATTACGTGTATGCACCGTCCCCTACAAACACCTGCACAGCACCACCAACGCGGCCGACGAGCGCTGTCGCAGGCTCCAGTGACCGGAGGTCACTCTCCCTCATGCTGATGCGTGCACCGCGTGCAACACTGGCGAATTGGAAATGCCCTACGAAGTGAGTAACTAATCGCGAAGTCTCATTATCGATGACGTTCTATTTTTTTTCTTTCTGAATCGCTTGCTCCTTTCAAAAGGGTGTGTGCGTGATGGGGCCCCGTTGCTCGGGTGAGCGGGGAGACACTTTGAAAAAGTTTTAAAAAAAAGAGAAAATTAAACCCCCAGCAACATTAGTTTGGCCACTACGCCGTAACACAACGAGACTCTGGCATTGTTTCGATATCCTCAACATCGGCAGGTGCGGGGTGCTTGTGGAGGAGGAGCGTGCGGAGTAATATTCGAGTACATTCCACCGGCCGCTCGGAGTCGGGATACGATTGCAGACCGATGGGTCACGGTATTACATGATAGCCACTGCCTTCCCAACTCACCGCTCGCTCGCTGCCCTTTCCTCCTGGCAATGAGCGAGTGCAGATCACACCGTGTCTTGCGCTGCAACTTCATTTCAGACCCGCGTGTCGGGTTGTGAAATGTTACCGGAGCTCTGGCGTTCCCCTGAGGGTATCCCGCTGCTTACACGTCGGCCGGTCCGTCCGGTATTTATTATTCATGAGCAATAAGGTATTCAAACGGGCAAGTGTCCCCTTGCTCAAGCGAGCGACGGGGTAGTGTGAGCTGAGCCGGAGCCAGTGGTGGGAATTCCACATTCCCGCGGTGGGGGCAAGTCCTTCCGAGGGAGCAACCACCCCGGACTTATTGTGAAAACTTGTCGCTCTCACTCAGTTCATCTCGACATGCAGAATTGAGTGCTTCACGTGATTCAACATCGTAATGTATGTTGAACTTCTTTCGCACCGTACTTATTGCACAAGCCGCACAACTTGATGATATCACCGTCGTCTGAAATAACCGTAAATAGACTCATGAAAATGTTAGGGGTATGAGTTTTATCACGATCTAGGTTCGAGCTGATATTTGTATCACCCCTATTGTGTTCACGAATCGGGTTCGCCTTGAGCCACTTGGGCTCGACACCTGTGGCTTGGTTGTTTCTCTCCGCCTTCTGCTCCCGGGGAACGGGACGGTGGGTGGGCTGAGTGAACCCCCGACCGAGACTGGAACACAGCACCTTGGAGTCAAGGGCTCTGCCAACAGCGCCCCACCCCAGTCGGACTAATAAGGCACTGGTCTTCTTGGTGCCATCCCACGTGGTGGTTTTAAAACATGGGCAACATGCGCGGAAGGAAAGCCGAGCACGGGAATGGAATCGAGCCAACAATAGCAGTCTTACAGTGCAACTCATAAACTGCCCCTCACTCCCATTGATAGCATGGCCAAGCACGGCAGGTCTCAATGACTCACTCATCATGCACTGACCTGGCTATGTTTCATCATAAACATGAAAAGTGTCACCTTTGAGGATTTGGTTTTAGAACAGAAAATTTGCTGTCTCCTAGGGCCAAGACATTTAGCATGTGTCAGATGCATACTGTCATTGAGAATGCAACTGTGAGTGGGTGTGTATATACGGCCAACACTAGTGACGATTATCTGAACCGGTCCTGGGCCTCCCCTAGGTCGACTCGGCCTCAAATGAGTACCACTAAGAAGACAAAGGGAGCTGGGCTTGGTGCTGGTCACCCACTCCCTCCTGTGCCATGCTGGCCTTCATAGGTGCTCGCTAACAGCACTTGCACTAAAAGTCTAGTCAGGCTATGAGGGGGATCTTTGTCTTTTTGTATGTGTGCGGGTAGGGTAGTGCAGTGTTTAGCGCACTGCGCTATGAACCTGGAAAGCCGAATTCGACTCCTGCTCATGGTCAACATCATTGACGAATATCTGAAGCAGTCCTGGGCCTCCCCTCGGTCTACTCGGTCTCATGTTAGTACCTGGTGTGGTGCATAAACATCGGCATTGGAGAGCCACAGGTAGCCCAGCATGGGTTTGGCCACCAACAGTCTGTTGAAGCTACAGGGGGGCTCTTTGTCTCTGAGTACGTGAGGAGCAGTGGCATTGTTTTTTTGGCCTGTGCTACGAACCTTGAAAGTGGTATCTAAACCTGTCCTGGGCCACCTGTAGGTTAACTCAGCCTTAAATTAGTACTTGACGTAATGCATGGACATCAGCGCTGATACATCGACACATGGAATTGGTGCTGGCCACACTCTGAAGGGCTTAATAAGTTCTTGCTAACAGTACTTGCCACAACACTGAAGTCGTCGCCTTTATGGGTGTGTGTGCATGTGTTCATTTTAATTGTGCGTGTATATGTGATGCATCTCTCCATCACTGAATAAATCATTAAAGTGTTTAGTAATTATTCTGACGTGTGACTTTAAAATAAACGAATCAGATCGTGTACAGTTTAACGACACCAGACAGCCCTTTAAAGAATGTACAATTTATTTTTTCACAAAGTGTCAAATCTGGCCAAGAAAATGTCTCCCCCTGGCTTTGTGAAATCAATGTGAATTAATATATATTTGGGATGGTTACACATTGCTTATTCATAATAAAGGTTTTTGCTCATGCTGAAATTGTTAAATAATATCAATGATGGCTTTCAAACATATTAAAGCCAGGGATGGTTTCATTTCCCGCCCCCCGCCCCCCCCCCCCCTCAGTTGTATCCCAATTGCGCTATTGGTGTCATGTCATGAGGCGAAAAATGCATTCGGAATTCACAAGAGTAGCACTGCACAGAGAATGGTTCACGGAAGTAGATCTCACTGAAGCACTCCTCGAATCCAGCCAATGGGTTTCCCACCCACCCTGCTACACACGCTATGAGAGTGGCAATTTCAATTCCCAGAGCTGATGTCTAGCCAAATTAAGTGAAAACCCAAACTGAATCCATCGGGTTTTTGTGTGTGTGTGTGTGCAGTCATTGGTGAACGTGTTGAGATCACCATCTTTCTCTGTACTTGTGAAACCCGTTTAATTGCAGGAGATACTCACTATTTTACCCAGAAATCTAAGCGGTGCTGGCTCAGTGCTCTAACCTTGACATATAAAAAAAAATAGACAAGAAGACATTGCATTGTGGGTAGCCAACACTCTTTGCACATTGGATGGACTGGTCCTGTCATGGGAATATGGAACTTTTACCACTGGCACAGGTCCGTCGAGAGTGGTGTGAGGAAGGACACACGTGCAGCATAGATGTTATGTTTTGAACGCATAGTGTTTGTAAGAGTTAATGCTTCAATTATGGGCATTTTCAAAGGCAGTAATGTTTCTCTTGTGAATTAATTCTTTACATGTAATATAATAAAGTGAGCCCCCCCCCGTCAATGTATTGCCTTTATTGTATTGCCGCAAATGAAAGAATCGCGCTTACGAGATGAATACAAATTGCAACAACATATGAAATCACTCCGACTTACAGAAATGCATTAACTCGTCTAATGCGGTTGCACAAGCTAATTCGCAAGACGAAATATTTAATTAAATCTGGTGCTCTCGTCTTGAATCAATTCAATGAGATTTAATAACCACGATGCATTGTAAACCGGTAAGGTCGTCCGTATATGTGCCGTGTGGAAAATTTTCGCTGCATACATTATTTAGTGCACGAGAAGGAACCTCTGCGACAATCAGCGATCGCTCACGAAAAGGTGAATCGTTGATAAATGCAAACAGCCCCGGACAAACATGTGAATTAACTGAGTAAGCAAGTGTAGGTTACGAAAGCAAATCAACGCAGGTTATGCAACTTCAATTAAGGGTCCCTGTGTTATGTAAGCCTCACTTGAAAGCCAAATTAGCATTTTAAACGGTGAACATTAGCGCCCACTGTGTAATGGGGGACATTCGGTCTGATGGCGCTTCCACGGTAGCATTTACAAGCCGATGGTCAATTTTGACTCATCATCGCCAGCACTGTTGGGTGAAGGCCTCCCCGCCGTCGTTCCGTAATGTTAACAATCCATCTCGCCGTCTCCGAGCTGGTTTCATGGACACGGCGGATGCGGTCTCGGGCGAGTTTAACTCCTTTGGCTGCTGCTCTGTCGTTAGTCTCGGAACCAGCGGCCCTCATCCCATCTAGCGACGTGACCCACGCAGGTCAACGTGGTTCCGTGCCACGTCTCTAACTTGCAATATGTCCCCCGATCCATGTGCTCCTCGCTCTTCGTCTCAGCGTAGCGCCAAGCATTTACCGCTTCACGCTTCCTTTGAGCCGCTATTCAAGGGTTTGTTCCATTTTCGTTGTCACTGCTCACGTACCTGATGCATATTTTACAGCGGGAAATACACAGTGGTGACTAAAAATAAAACGGGTTTTCTTTTAACACATGTTACTTTTTTATTTTATTTTACGACGGCTCACAACCCTCGCTCTATTTTTGTTGTCGTTGATCGTTTTGTTCTCGGTGCCGATACTCTCGTGTGTTTCCCAGGCGTGTCTCTCTGGCAGATGTCTTCGATTGTTGAACAAGCTCGTTGGACAACACTCTTGTTTTGCTCACATTTTTTGTCGAGCCCCCAACTCTTTGCAGATTTATAAATTAAGTTAGTCTATCACTTCCTTTATTTAATTTAGATTGCCCGCAGCAAAAACCAAAATGGTTATGATTTTCTCAAACTCTGCTTTATGCCCACGCTCTATAAAGTGAGCAACATTTTGTGGGAGGTCAACTGCGGTCATTCAAGAGCGGAGACCCTGGTGCTTGCCATAGGAATGTGGAATTTCCCATCACTGACTCCGAGTGTCCTTGACAGAGCTGAGGTGCCACCCTGATTGGACGTTTCAGTCCAGAGACACTGACTGTAATAAGGTGGTGAGTCTTATTTTGAATGTTTTTTTTTTATTTTACCAGTTAAGGCCCACTGAGCTACATAGCTCATTTTTTTTAGAAATGACCTGGCCACAACGCAGTGACTCATAGTGTGGGAATTTATAGCAGCCAAATAGTCTACACACGTGTTTCTAAATGTGGAGGGAAAACCGGAAGACCCGGAAAAAAAATCCACGCCACTACGGAGAGAACATGCACACGGGCGTCAGGATCAGGATCGAACCCACGACGTCTTGTACACCATGCGAGGTCGTTCACATCTCACCACCATGACGCCCACTTTGAAAGGACACCAGGTGGGAAAGCATCGCGATTGAGTGCAATAATGTTTGTATAATGTGCTCTGCACGCAAACTAATTGCAGGTCTGATGACATTTATCTATCTTTATGTTATACTGGTACACTGCATATCAATCCAATACGTAGCCATGCAATTGCATTTCATGCATAGCAATGCACATGCCCAGAGCGATGCAAATGGGTTGTGTTCTGTCGACGCTATGCAGTGAGAGGTCATCACTGTTCAAATGTTCCTTGTGTAGTTCTCAGAACGTCTGCGTTTATAGACATTACGCGTTACAGCTCACATGCCCGAGGGCGACACTGATTTGATTCACAGGACTGTCCTTTTATATAGCGTGACTTAAAATCCGCGAAAAGTCTTACCGAAAAAACAGTTTACAAAAGCAATACACTAAAAAACAATCGTTATAAAACTTTTGAACTGGTGTGCTGGGCCAGTGACGGAAATTCCCCGTTACTATGGCAGAGACCACGAGTAAACTCAGTAGCCTGGTGGTGCTACGTTAGAGAGTGATCGACTCCAAATGAAATGGTTGAGTTAAAATCTTGGTGGACGTTTTCTCAGGCCATCTGCCTTCTCGTGTCAGCGCCACAGTGGAATTGGTGCATGAGGAGCTCGCTTGCATCACGGCAGATGCCTCTTGAAGAGACAGTGTGTGGAGCAGTGGCACAGTGGCTAGCGCACTGCCCTTCGAAGCCGATTCAATCTCTGGCCATGACTAACACCAATGGCGAAGATTTTAACCAGTCCTGAGCTTCCCCTAAGTCAACCCAGCATTACATGAGTTACTGGTGCGATGTGTAAACATCAGGACTGGGGAGACAAAGGCGGTCGGGCATGTTTCTGGAAACACGACCTCCTAGTGTAATCGGTATTTGTGCTTGCCTCAACAATCGGTATGTCTAATAGGGGTTTTTCCCCCTTTTTTTCTGGCAACAAAACTGACACCTTTTGCAAGGAATCATGCTTACATTAACCACAATACTTGCAGTCAAATGCTAACAAAAAACAATACTCTGATAAGTTATGCATTGTCCTTGAAACTGATTGGTTCACACCAGAGACAGCTTTCTTAGAGCCAAGGCTCATATGGTGTTCGACCAGATGACGCCAAAAGGCGCACCAAACGTGCATTTGACTGCAAGTATTGTGGTTCATGTTAACATGATTCCTTGCAAAAGGTGTCAGTTTTGTTGCCAGAAAAAAGGGGAAAAAACCCCTATTAGTATATTTTGGTACTGGCAAAGGAGGCTTCATGATGAAATTGGTACGTCTGTATGAGGGATATTTGTCTTTGCTTCTCAGACGCGGCCCACAGGGTAGATTTGCTGACCTCATTGTGCAGAGGTGGAGATGCATTCCCCACTGCAGTGTGAGCATTCTCCAGGCCCTCTGCTGTCCTGCCGTGAGCAGTCAATACAGGACTCACAGGCAGCCAGAAACAGCTTGTTGCGTCTAATGTAGCGTGATTGCGGTGAACATTAGCAGCTCCAGTGGGTGTCCGATGTTCGCAGGGTTTGCAATGCAGACCCCGTAACACGTCAATGTGAGCATTGGAAACGTCTGCAGTGTTCATACCGCGGTGTTAAAAAGAGCATGCATATTCGTCACTCTGCAGTTATTAATCATGTGGTGCAAGACTGTCATTGTCAGTTTCACAGCTGTTAATTAAAGAATGCACTCTGTTTTTTTTTGCATGAGCGTCTGTCCCAACACAGCAACTTCTGTAATGTTCAACCCTTTTACTGATGCCCCAAGGATCAAGTCTAACGTTCCCATAGGTGGACTATTAGAGCAGACGCCAGGCTGCTGAATAATGTTGATTGTGATTCACACTTGCCCTGTAAGGGTAGGCAAATTGAAATTTCCCATTGTCTCGTTTGCTTCTGTGACTCTTTATTCAGATGTTAATTATTAGGAAGCCAATGGAGCCTTGCAATTTAAAATCTGGATAAAAAAACTCGTTTCTTTAGAAGTGCTTTTTTGTGTTTAGTTTGTTGTCCTTCCCCTGCACCTCCGATTAGCACGGTATGCTACGTACGGTGCGAAAGAAGTTCAACATACAGACATAACATCGAACCACGGCGCTTCACCATTTGAAACGTGTCCGTAGTGTTCGTCATCTGAACAATTCATACTACAGATCTGTTCCCGATATTCATATGAATAATAAAAACAAATCAGGCCTAGATACAAAAGTTTCGATGATCCGAGTTTGGCTTTGCTTCGATTCGACCCAGAGGTGTGACGGCACAGGGAGTGGTGTCTCTCCCATGATGTCACACCCGTGACTTTCACGCTGAAAGTGACGTCACGTGACCTGATTTGGACGATGCTGGACATCGCTTTTTCGTAAAAAAATATTTGTATGTACTAACGTTCATATTACAATGATTGTTTTTAATCTTGGAACCTCACGTAAAAAAATTAAAATATGAATGTTTACGATGATTACATTGATGAACGCATACAACATGAAAGTCATTAAAATTACATACATATGTTTACATCAGTAAAATATACAACTTTACCCTCAACATCTAAACATCCAAATAAAAAAACAATGTAATCTGAATCTTATCCCAGGTATTTGGTTAGGGCCCTACGGTGGCGGGATGTTATCTACCTCGCGTGGTATACAGGAGGCCATGGGTTCGATCCCGACCGTGACGCCTGCTGTATATTTGACGTTTGCGTGGCTCTCTCACTGTAGTTGCGTGGATTTTTCTCCGAGCCCTCTGCTCTATTCCTGCACACTGAGAAGCAACACGCGTTCAGAGCTATATCGGCCCGGCCAGTGGGTCTTACCTGGTAAAAAAGAAAACTTAAAAAAACAATGGTGGTGCTGTCGATTTGGCAGTGGTGCATAAGCACAATTACCAAAAATAAAAAAAAACTTCGACAATTTCGTCAATAACACTACGTGACCTTAACATAAAAACATAATACGCAACATTCATGGCAATGGCTACTTCTTCATAGCACATAAAAGAGTGTTGCTATTTAGTGATCGTCCTACAAATACTGCAAGCACGTGTGTCTGTAGTGTTTGTGCCCATTGGCAGAAGGCCGTGTAGGAGAAGGAGTAGCCGAGGCAGGGGTGTTGATGTGTGCTGGGTAGTCACGCGCTCCAACCGCAGCGCCACATGGCGGGGTTGCGATTCGTAATGCTGCACCAATGTGCTGAGAAAGGGCACACAGATGAACATACCAGATTCTAGAGCAAACACGTATTTTACAATCGTGAGATCGTGGACAGGTGAGAGTCTGAATGGGTAAGGGATTGAACAGGTGAGGGCCTGGATGGGTGAGGAGAGCCTTGAGCTGCTACTTGACGATGGACAATGGCGCTTGGGTGTTGAGCACGTGCAGATGGCTGCTGGTACAACTGCGGAGAAACGCTGCTCTGCCAGGGCAGTCGTGGTTCTGGTTACGATGACTAAGTCGTTGGACGTACTCCGTAGGAGCGAGAGAAGGTTGGGGAGGTATGGCGGGAGACCTTGATAGAGAGAGCTGGCACACGATAGCGATGTTGCAACGTGTCCTTGATTTGATGGTAGAGGCAAGTGGAAGTTTTTTTAGTGAAGCCACGGACGCCGTACGGCCATGCCTCGTGCCCATGACAGGTTGTTTTTAAAGCCGCTGTGTGGTTTGTCGAGGCGTTTTACTTCAGTCCGTGTAAGGATGGCGTTGCATTAATCAAGGCGAGTGCCAGCGATGCTGCGAGCCAGAGTGTTTGCTGCGGCAGTCGTCAACATTGGGCGGATGCACCGTAAGGCCCTCCAGGCACGTTTATACAAGAACACGTGTGACGCGACAGGATTATGAACAAGTGCCGTGTTCTCTACACTGGGCTTCTAGACCGCTACTTTTAACAGTCCAGACCAAGGCGGTTCACTTGTTCGCACTCACTGAGTTATAAAACACAGAGGAGTGACGGGACGTGATAGCCCAAGAGGGGAAGCTTAGAATTGTATTAGCTTCATGATACTGGATATCCCTACCCTTTATTAACTCCTGTAATCAATCAGTCGTGACGACACTTAAAGGTTAATTCTAGATTTGAAGCTTTCGTGACTGCAAGGATTCATACTCTTAGTTCTTTCGGTAAAGTCACGTAGGTAAAAAATTGAAATTAAAATTAATAAAAAAAAAATCACGACATTTCGGAGGCAACACAAGTCTCCGTCATCAGGTGGGACCGTCACAGCCAGATTTGCTGCATCGAATGAGGTTACTATTTTCAAGCAAATATTTACCCGTAATAACTGACAACCCTGAACACGATGCCTGTGAACTCTTTTTTTTATATCGCATTTGTTTTGTCTTTTTCACTTTTTTTTATTACAAAAAAAAAAATATGCTCTCGTTATCAAGGTCAGTTGACAAAGTGTCCACTCGAGGCACTTGCAGAGCAGTGCATCACACACACAGCCTTTGTTTGAGAACAGCCAGCCCATCCCAGTCAACATGCCAACGTCGGGCCAACGTTGGCATGCGGTTGGAACCTATGGCTCAACGTTGGCTCAACGTTGACCCAACCTTCCACGTCTACTGGGATGGTTCGATTTTAATACAACTACGTCACAACTTTGTATCAATTGGTGGCTTGTTACATTACACGATTGCATGGCTGTAAGAGGTGGCTTAGACCTGGTGAGGTCTTTATCTAGCAGTAGATTAACTCTGGCCGGTGATGATGACATCACCGCTTTGTTATTCCATTTCTGCATTAAGTCTGCAATGACTCCACGAGACATCGGGAGCTCTCTCAATATGACTAAGAGTAGTTTAAAGTATTTTTGTTTCTTTTCACTCGCAAAGTTTTGAACACCCATTGGACGGCCAGGGTACTTGACTACGTGCCAACAACAACAGAAGCAGCTCGTGCATATTTTAAAATGTGCATTAAAAAAAGCCAGTTGCACAAGTGTTATACATGTTAACAAAGCGATATGTATGAACTGCGGTGTATGCGTAGGTGTAAGAAATTCTACAAACGACATTTGGTAGCAATTTTAACACAGACATTCCCCCGCGATTCCCCCGGGAGACATACAATGTTTGTGTAATGATGTGCGTTCCATTTTTTTTTTGTCACGGAGAACGAAATAAACCACACCACCAGAACATTAATCTCCCCTTCATGACAGAACAATACAACTGTGTTCTGATATAATGGGGCAATTTCGGCCGCAAATTCACCATCATTTCATACATTCCACGTGCCATTTCCAAACACAACCCAACATTTGTGAACATTCGGGCGGCATCTTAACGACTCTATTGCTCAAATGCAACGACTCAGCGTCGCGTGCCTTAATTCATTGGAACCGTGCGGCTTTATTCATTTCACAATGCAGCTGTTTACTGATGAATGGATCAATGAATGGATCTGGCTGGGCGGAGGGGGTAAGCCGGTCGATGAAATGAGCACCGCTTCGTAAGACCTCAACAGCGGTTGCCGTATGAGAGACTCGATGCCGTCATAGGAATGTGGAATTTCCACAGCAGTGGCTCAGACCCACCAAAGTGGATGGGGCTGGCCACAAGGCTCGTTTGAGTTGGAAGTTGAGTACTTGTCAAACTGAGCATGTCATGTAACAGGAAACTTGAACAGATCATATATCTCCTTCATATGTCTGTCTCTCTGCAAAACGAAAATAAATGTATTTTTTACACAACCATCAGCCTCACGACCTTCTGGGAGTGTATCATATCAGCAGCGTTGATTCAGTCCAAGCAAACTCTGGGCCGGTTTTGACATTCAAAGTGTCTTATTAGCAGAGTGAGGCTTGCTTGAATCATTGCTGGTGAACTGTCAGATGACCAAGACAAGGTACTGGTCCTCGTTCAATGCTAAATAAAACACACGTACTTAACACAAAGCAATCATTAGCATCGCTGTGGAGAATATAAGCAACAGAATAGATACACCGACAGTACGTGGCCTTCATACATCTGTCGCCCCACGTAACAAATTAAAATATTCTTTGATTATAAAGTTGCCTAGTGACCAGTGTGCCCGTGCACCCAGGATCCACAGGTTGTTTCCAAGACCCCCCTTGTGGCCTTAACTGACTGTTGGGGCAAGTGCTGTTGCGAGCACCTTGGTGGCCAGCACCACGCCCGGGCCGCCTTTGTCTCCCAAGCGGCGTTGTTTAACACACCACACCAAGTACTCATTTGAGGCCGGTTCGAACCGAGGTGTGGCCCAGCACCGCTTCAGATAATGATCACCGGTGTTGGCAATGAGCGGGAATCGAACACGGGTCGCCGGGTTCGTAGCGCGCTGCGCCAACCGCCACACCGCCGCTCCCCATGAGGTGTATCCACACACAGAGACACCCACCGCTGTGGCTGCGCGTGCAGACGGGAAGGTTACAGCCCCGCCGCCACTCAGCCCAACGCTGTGGGGCGTTGCCGCGGCACCTTGTACTCCCGAGAGGAGATGACAGTCGCAGCTGCCGCTGAGGACCTGCTCATTTGGACGGGGGTGTTCGTGGGTCGTGCAAGGAATCGCATGCAGCGAGGTGTCAAAGCGGGGAGGTAGAACACCAAGTAGGTTGCTGGTAACACGGTACCCTGTGTCGCCATGCGCAGCTTTCTCCTAGGCACTTTGGTTTTCGTCCCACGTTTAAAATCGATTAATCAATCCGCCTTCATTCACGCGATACATGCCACGGTAATAAGGGCATCTCAAAGTGCATTGCATGCGATAAAGTTGACGTGGATGTCCAACATTTATAATATATGCGAAATAAAAGATGTTTAGTATAACATCCTGTACCTGATGCGGAATAATGGAACAGTAATAAAATATCATATTATAATTAAGACCAAATGCTAAAATGGGACACCCGGCTTATCGAATATGAGGAATTATCCAAACATGAGGCTCGGTGAGATAATTTAGTTAAATAAGATGATTAGCTGAGAACGATAATCATTTCAACTTGTAACGCGAGAGAGAACCACTCAAGAGGTGTGAAGAAGCAGAGACGAGCAGGCATTGAACCAGTATCAACAATTGCCCAAGCTGTGTGCTCCTCTCTCTATACACTAGATTTTAAGCTTTCGTGACTGCAATGATTCATACTCTTAGTTCTTTCGGTAAAGTCACGTAGGTAAAAAATTAAATTAAAATTAATAAAAATAAAATGAAAATCACGACGTTTCGGAGGCAACACAAGTCTCCGTCATCAGGTGGGACCGTCACAGCCAGATTTGCTGCATATCTGGCTGTGATGGTCCCACCTGATGACGGAGACTTGTGTTGCCTCCGAAAAGTCGTGATTTTTTAAATTTGTATTTCATTTTTTACCTACGTGACTTTACCAAAAGAACTAAGAGTATATATGTTAGTTTGTTACCGGCCGACCCAATGAGCATTTACACGTGGGACAAAACCGGAGCAACCCGGAGAAAGCCCACGCGTGCGAGGGGGCAACGCTCTATCCCATGCAGATGGAACAGGAAGAGCGCACATTTGTTCTGCGGCCCTTTCTGCCAAACCAGGGTATGGCTCCTCGACGCTCATGGGAAGGGAGTTCCAAATCATTCTCGCGGTGTTCCACCAACCCTCGCTGCCTCCGCAGTGCTGGTTTACAGGCCACGTGTGTAGCTACCATCACCCAGCTGTTGTTGTATCTGATTGTGCGTCAATGCCGATGCAGTATAGCAGCAAATCGTGCAATCTGTACAAAGCCTACATACAAAAGGGCTGCCTTTGGACATGTTTTCATAACTATTTTGTTTATTAAAAAAAAAAACCTCCTAAGTGATTGCTGGCTTCAGATGGATTTGTGGTTTTTGGAGAGAGACGCAGTTCGTTCCAAGTATGCAATTTCCAGATCAGCCTTTTCACCATGTTCTGCCGACTTTCACTTTTAATTTTGTTGGAGCACCCATGTGACCTGTCAAGAGCCCCATTATTCATACGAGAGAAAAAAAAATATCATACGCACGCAGGAACGTGAATCTGGAGCAATGCATCCAGATGTCCTGTGTTACCCCTGCTCAAAATAGACCTCTTTTATATACCCCCAGAAGCCCGCATTCAAGCTGGGTGGTGGTGGCTATGCACGCCTGGAACCCATCACTGCGATGGGCTACAGGGAAGGTGGACCGCACAAATGTTGCGAAACTACCTTCCCGTGGGCGTCGAGGATGAGCCATATCCTGGCTCGCCAGGAGAAGGTTGTACGTGAAAGTACCGACTCACAAGTTTTCCATCTGTAACGGGAATGTGTTTCCCCCCTTGCAATGTGTGGGTTTTGTCCGGGCACTCTGGTTTCCTGCCACGTGTAAACACTCATTCATTGGCCGATATTGGCCAATAACACCTTAATATATAGAGGACTGCAGATCTAGGGGGAGGGGGTGTAATTGGTGCCAACTCGGTGCCTGTCTTTCCCTTCCCGCTTATCTTTGGTACCTCCTCGTGTAACTGAGCCATTGCTCTCTATTCGGGAGTTAGCGAACACTGTGAGGCACGTTAATAGTTTCAATGTGTTATTAATATGAAAGTGCAGCCATTCATCCATGAACATTGATTCCAAAGCGCACGGTACATACATCCAAATGCACGTGTAAAAATGGATGGTTTTGCATGTTCACGTTGTGCAACAGGGTTCACATCATTCATGCAATCACGAGAGGCGCTTCTACTCATCTCTGTGTAAAAAAAAAGAAAAGATTGAATCTTTGACTAGATACGTGACCCTGAATCGCCACAGTTCATCAAAATCTCCGGAGTTGTGAACCACTGCACCTCCAGTCTCAAAGTCAAGGTGTCTTCCTGCTCGAACAGACAAATCGGGCCATGCCTTCCTCTGTTAGTGGCTCTGCGTCAGTGCTGGAAATTCCACATACCTTTGGTCAGGCCCAGTTAATCCAAAGGACAACCCCGCTGTTGACTTCCCACAAGGCGGCATTCATTTTTCCGAGTTCAATTACCGACAACTCTCAGTAATCTCACTGATTAAATCTGGCCAGATCTGCTGCAACAAAGCCAGATTGCATGAGTAATGTGCGCGCGAGTGGCGGCGGTAGCGGCGGTGAGACGTGGTGGCAGCGTGCTCGAGAAACCAGCTTTAACGTGTGCGCCAAAGCACTGATGTCACGGACACCGGAGTGATTGTAAGTGAATTTGATGCATGACCGGGACTTGAGTTCGTCGTTGAATCGAGTTGTCTTAACCATGGCCGGCCACGTTGGCTGGTCATGTGAGGCATTTGGAATTAGGAACATTTGGGAAGAAATGTATGGAGACAGGTGTTGGGTGGGTTGGGAGTTGGGGAGGCAATGCCCGCAAAATCACCACTGGTTCACTCTGAACTTGCGCGATGGAAATGTGTGACACGGTGCAGTCTGCACTCCCACGTGCGTGACTCGCAATCGGTGTTGTGCTGAGTACTCGGCAGCTTTGCTTCCTCTGTCCTCCCCAAACCACCTGCTGGGTTCACCCTACGGACATCAACTGCAGTGTGTCATTGCTCGGAGAAACAGCTTAGCAGAGCCAGCATTACGTCATTGTAGCACAACCGATCTTCCGCCCTGTCTCGCTCTCTCTCTCCACTCGGTTCACTTATTATGGACTCCTCGCACTATATTCACAGCCCGATGGAGACCCCATTGTCTGTTTTGTCAAGGAGACCCAAAGAAGCATGAATGTGGTCTGTAACTCTGAAAACACGTGAACAGCGTTTACACAGTGCCAGCAACAGTCACTGTGGGGTCAGAATCACCGAGTCGGCATTTTTGAGGTCCAAGAAATTGTAAATAGAAAAGTATTGCTTTGACTCTCGTGCAATGAACATTTCAGGTGATAAAGATTGATAATGTTTATGCATTGAGTACTTTTGCAGATGTTAAAATTGTACTTTTAAGTAAAGTTGGGGGTGGGCAGGTGGCCCAGAGGTCACAGTGCTGAGTTGGCACCGATGAAATCCTGGGTTCGAATGCGGGCAGCTGCCTGTGATTAACCCGGGATTTCAAGCGTAGAGGTTTTGTGGTTTTAGGGCATCTCTAATGACTGAAAACACAAAAAAACATTCCATTAAGTTTTGTTCTGTACTTTGTTTTGGCAAACTTCTAGTTCTGAGTGGTTGACTGTCTGTAGCAGGGCAAGTGCCCCCTACTGTGCGGATTATAAGTCATTTGAAGGGATCTCCGGTGTATTTCTACAAAATTCACTTCAGCGGCTAATTCTCTGACGCGAATGGTAAGCACCTTTCTCTCTTGGTGGTGTACAAAACGAGAAAAAGATGCTGGAAGGTGACACTGACGGCTGCTCTGTGCTTCCAGTGTTCAGAGGCCTGCTTAAGGCGCGGCTACGGCTGGAGCACGCATACCACACACATGCCGGTGATGTGCACGTCTTCTTCGAACGCTGGGGAGCCGGAAAAGCTTTCTGTACCAGCGTGGACGTCACCCTCGTGTTCACCTTCTGAAGCGCTCGCTCGTCACCGTGGCGTGCGCGATGAACACCACCACGTGACTTTTCTTCCGTGTTGTGCACGGTGCATTAAGTGCCACAGCGTGTGGATCTATAGCGTTTGTTTTCATTTGTTTGCTGGTGACTGTGTATTTCATATCGGAATCGCCTCCAGTGCTGTTGCTGCTGGCGGCAATAAAAGTTGTTTAAAAGTCAAGTCTCTCTCACATGCAAGGTGATCCGCAGGCAGCTGCCCAGATTAAAACCCAGACGGAGCTGTCCCTAGGGGAACGGTGAATGGGGGGAGACCTGGCCCCGTGCTTTGGGGGGCCCCGTGCTTCCACGTCACAGTGGTATCAGATGTAATAGTTCCAGTTTAGTGTGATTCGCCCCCGGTCTGGCACCCCCCTCGGCTATGGACAGCCCCTCTAAGGGATGTCACGTTCCGCCCGCCGTACTCTTAACACAAGCGCCGCTTAGAAGTTCTTACACGGATGGACGTTTCTTCGTACTGTGACATAATGCCAGTAGCACAATGCGGGGTGACATTGAGGAGAAGACAGCAACAATCGTTGAAGTAACGATCAGTCTAGACATGTTCACTTCATGCACCACTTAAGCGCCGTGCTGTCGTGATCGCGATTTGGCCGCGTGACAGACGTGGGCAGAGGCACCAAGTCGCAATCGGAAGGCTGCAGTTTCATACCCCAGGTAGGTGTCTAACTCAGCCCACCGTCGCTCTGGAGGTCGACGAAACGAGCACTGCTTTGTGGGAAATTCAACAGTGGCCATCCTATTGTCATCCAAGGCCGGGCTGAGACCATTAAACTCACTCCACTATTTGTGCCCGTCTCGCGTGCTCGTGAAAGCCCAATGCTTCGTGACGTTCTTATTCTTCTTCGTGTTGACCGGGCAGCTGTTTGCTCTGTCGGTGGAGCTAATCTGTGACGAACTAAAATCAATATTTTTGCAGCTTGTAGCTAAGACTATAAGGCCCTCATCCCATCTGAGCTTGATCCATTGGTACCGCCTACGTTGGCAAGTCAATAGCTGTCATTGTATGGACAGACTTTCCCCAACGACGGGGAATGTGGAATGGCCACCGGTTGGATATGGGCACCGAATTCGCGTGAGAAACCAGCCTCGCATGCAATCCTCGACTGTAAAATGTACGTGACCCAGCCTACGCTCGGAATAGTAATCGCAAGTAGTGTCACGGAAATTCGTCTAGAAAAATATATGGGGCATGGTGTTGTTGTTCAGTGTCGATAAACATATGAGTGCGTTGCTTGATGAATGTTCGTCTGTGGGGAAGTCTGTTGCCTCGAGCGAATGTTTAAGGTCATATTTTAAGAGACCTTTCCACACTAATCTAATGCGGAAGATGTATAGCCATTGTTCTGGGAAAGCAGTGGTTGTAAAAGGGGCGTGCTTTGTCGACCACTTTCTCAATTCACTACGCTGTCATTTGAGAGAGAGAAAACAATTTATGGAAACGTTATAAGCAGGGGGTATGTGAGTGGATTTCTAGGAAATGACACTGTTTAAATATGTTAGAAATGTGCAGTTGCTCACTGCACGCAGCGTGTACATTTGGTGAAGACACGGCAGGATAATAAAGTTGCTATTTGTGAAGATTTGCCAAATCGGCAATGTGATGAATCAGCACGATTCAGCACATTGCCGATGAGATTTGAGATTACATTGCAGTGGATGGTAGCGCAGTGAGCGGAGAATATGGGCCATGTGGACATCTACAAATATAATAATCAATTCTTACCCACGCGATTTGATTTACACACATTCCGAGCTTATTAATTGAAATAAATCATTGAATATTGCATCATTCCCCCTTCTAGTCGTTAGCACAACTGCCGTACATCCGAATAGCACGGTTGGCTTACGTACGGTACGAAAGAGGTTCAACATACATACATGCAACTTGGGTTTGATTCCCAGTCAAAATCCAGCACCAGTGTCCATTGCGATTTTAAACTCAATCGAGTCATTCAACTCGGTCACAATGTAGTCAGCATGGTCGACAAACACTGCTCCTAGCGGTTGGCATTAAAATAGGTGCTCGCTAACAGCACTTACTCCTACTTATCGTCGGCTCAGCAAAAACGATTCAAATATTCTTTACATGAGTCTCCGTGCACGCATTACCATTCTCAGTGCCGCCTGCTGAAATGTTTTCTCTAACAATACATATTTCCTCCGAGCACGCGCCTTACAGTGGGATAACATTTATTGCAACGCAAAACCATCTGATTTCAATTTCCTTCCTGCACATGAAGCACTTATGCCAGAATAAGAGTCGCAAAACATGCGGGCATGCGACTAATTGTCTTGTCCTGGTGCCAATTGCGTGACTTTACAGTGCGAAAACAACCCAGCGACCGCTTCCACTTTTTGTACTCGCGTCCCTAAAAAAAACCCTAATGGATTTAGTATTTATTTTCATTCCTTCTTTACAAGGTGAGAACTTGTGTTCCCGGGGCGACCGGCAAATTTCATACATGTTTATCAAGGCGGATTTTAATGCAGAAAAGACGGCTTCCTAGCTCCGCACAGATCCCCTTTGCTCTGTGCCGCCCACTGGTTTTGCGTGGCGTTGTTGAAAGAGGTTGTTAGCTTGTGCAAAAACCTCTCAGCCTCATACAGACCACCAGCTCAATAGAACTGCACGCATGGCCGTTTTGTCGTTTGAGACGACCGACTCGAAGAGTTGAGAATGTGCGACCAACCAACAGGCGACAGTGAAGCCGTCACAACGCTATGACTGGTTTCGTCCTGTTTCCACAGAGCTGCACCGTACAGCTCTCCTTCAGAAAGCGACCCGGCCACAAATGATAGCTCACCAAAGTGGCTTATCATCACGTGGCAACGTACAGCAGCCAAATGCTCTACACTCATGTTGATGCTAAATGTGGTGGGGAAACACCGGAGGAGCCTGGAGAAAAATCCACGCAGACACGGGGAGAACATGCACACTCCAAATATACAGCAGGCTTCAAGGTCGGGATCGAACCCACGATTTCCTGTATACCAGGCGAAGTAGTTAACATCTCGCCACCGTGGCACCCTATGCCTCTGCTGTCATCTCATTAGCAGTGTTTAAACTGAAATGGGGAGGGGAGGGGGGCTAACATTGATTTCTGCTTAGAGCCCGCAATTGGGTAGCACCATCGCTGGCGATGAACATCACCAGGCAATGATGGTCTGAGCAGGTGATGCTGCCGAAAGTATTGATGCATCCTACGACAGCTGCTGTCAGAATTTGGGCTCACACCTTGGCGAGCGCGAACGGGCTATAATGATCTTTCCTGGGAGCAGACGCTTCATTACTACTTTTCAGTTTTTTTTAACAGAACCACATCCTAGCCACCACTTCCATAAAAGTCAAAAGTGTCACTGCTCAAACAAGCACAGGAGGCAGCGCTCGTAGCATTTATGCTCGTGGTTGTTTCGCCTGAGCCATGACAACTCCACATTCCCATGACAGAGACCAATCTTCACAGAAAGACCACCTCTGGCATTCCATGAAGTGGCACTTAATTTATCGACCCACAATGGATGATTGGCTGAGTCAATCACTGACCGGGATTTGAAAGCATGTACTGCTGACAATCTGATGGTGAGTTACGCGCTCTAACCCACCGTAAGAATGTGGAATTCTGACTTTGCAGCACTCTGCTATAAAACCGGCTAGCTGAATTAAAGTCCCCACAATTGCCCTTGTCAGTGGTAAGCGATATCTGAACTGGTCCTGATCTCCCACCCACCTCTGTCACCAATCCGCACTGACCGGCGTGGTGAAGTATGGTCAAACAAACCCTCTGCAGGACACGGGGTCTGAATCCCTTGATCAAGAAGTGGTTTGACGAGGTAGTTGTACATGAGTTCAGCAAAAAAAAAAGAAAATTGCGTGCTCGGCACGTGAATTTAAGAAACCAGAATTTCGGCGGCCTGTGGTCTTGTGGCCTGCCGAAATTCGAGCTCCTGCGGAGGGCGTCTTTATTTCATTCTGTTTAGGATTTATATAGCAACCTTTCCAGGGCGCCTCGCCCGTCGCCCCCACTGATGTCCTCTTCTTCCCCAGATACTACTGGCTCTATTGTATGTATGTAGGGTGTATAGGCATATATGCCTACAGAACAAATTCATTTTTTTTGGGGGGGAGTGAAAAAAATGGGGGGGGTCGACAATTTTTGTGCCTGTTGGATCAACTTTTTACTCCCCATATCTAATATCTGGGGGTGGGTGGTCCACTTTCCATAACTTTTCGATTCAGACCTGGTGTGAAAGGCTCTCATGCAAACGGACACACGGAACGCCGGGCTTTTGTAATGGACGAATGATGTAATTCCGTTGAGCGAGTGTTTGCAAGCAACACGGTAGAATGCAAGCCTGGCTATTGTCTAAAAAAACCATGGCCACGCGTTCAACAAGAAGACTAATAGCACGGAACTATCGCTCTTATCTACGGCTTACTGAACGCAGGAAGGAAACACAATTGCGGTAAAGTAAATGTCAGAGCCATGACTGGCTTCGGGCAGACTGCACAAGTGGTTGTCTGGTTGTTTCCATCATACCCGCCGGGTACTCGTCTATTTTTCCATCATACCCGCCGGGTACTCGTCAATTTTTTTCCGAGTAACTTCCCCCCCCCCCACCCCCCGTGTCCCACACTCAGCTTGCCACTTCTAGCCCCGCCTACTTCCCCCCCAGCCTCGCTTCTTCTCCCCCTAGCGCTCACTCAGCCCCCTTTCCCATGATTCCCCCCCCCCCCCCGCTTCTCTCTCTCTCTCCCCCCCTTGCTCCTCCCCCCTTTCTTACCTATATAACCTCTTGCCACGGCAGCTCTCTCGCCTACTTCGGCATTTTTAAATCCTTTATATTAAGTTCACTTGCTTGCTTGCTTGCGCGCTTACGACCGTGCAAATCTTTCGGTCGTTTTTAACCCACTTCCCGTCATCCAATCGAGCTGACATTTTGCACACAGACTCGTTGTGCGTGACAATTAATTTTCGTGAAAAATTTTCCCCAAAATTTTCAACATTTTAGGAAAACATTTTTTATATTGAATTACCAATTGCTTAATGGTGGCAGGCAATCATCTGACCCATAGGTGGCAGCCATCTCAAGCCAGAGGACGAGAGGACTCTAGCCGCCCGTTTCAAAGACCAATGTGGGCTGGCACGCATATAAAGGATTTATAGTGAAAAACTTTGTTTTTACGGGTTAATTTTTTCTTGCTGTTGTTATTCCACCTGATGAAGATTGCTTGTGTTGCGATCGAAACGTTGTGTTTTTTTATTGTATTTCTACCTACGTGACTTTACCGATAGAACCAGAGTATGGATTCCTGCAGTCACGAAAGCTTCAAATCAAGATTGACATTGTATTGTTTCTATTCTACTGTTGTTGTTGGTGCACACGGTGAACCATTGTTTACACGCAATGCGGCTGTTGTAGCAGGTGTTGTGTGCTGGCTATTGTTCTGCAGGAGATAGCATCGGTGGCTCCAGGCACAATAACTAATCAACAGGATTGGAAGGTTTACTGAAAATAATTAGTCCCGATTATTGAATACTTGAAATTTCAGCCTTAAGCTTATACAACAAACACACGCATACAATGCCACTGGTATTGGGCCAAACATCCAAATGATGAAAATGTACCTGCAAATTACGCAATTACTAACTCTTTTTTTATGTTACCACGTAAGGCACACTGAGCTATGTAGCTGCTTTCAGAAGCGACCTGGCAACACATGATAGCTCAACGAAATGGCTAATCACATGGACATTTTAGCAGCCAAATACTGTATACGCATGTTTCTAAATGCGGAGGTAAAAAACCGGAAGACCTAGAGAAAAATCCACGCGACCACGGGGATAACGTGCAAACTTCAAATCAAACCCACAACCTCCTGTATACCAGGCGAGGTAGCTAACATCTCACCACAGCGACGCCCAGTGGTGGCTTTGCACATGGTCCGTAATCCATCACTGTGAAGGCGAGGGTTTGTGGGTCAAACAAACGTTGTGATACTCGGTTCTCATCGACGTCGAGGTGCCATACCCTTGCTCACCAGGAGACGGCAGTATAGCAACTATGTGGACTCCACCTGTTCGGTCTGTATGGGATAGAGTGCTTCCCCCTCGTACGTGTGGATTTTTTTGTGGGTGCTCGGGTTTCCTCCCACATGTAAACACTCATGAATTGGCCGATAGCAACTTAATATATAGAGGACCACAGAGTTTGGGCAATTGTTGGCGCCTACTCATTGCCTGGCTGTCTTCCTGCTTGTCTGCGGTTCCTCCTCGCACCGCAGAATCGTCCTGTCTCTCTACAAGAGTGAGCGAATACTGTGCGCGTACAAGTTCAACATTATTCCAACATTAAATGGGATTGCAGCAAGGCAACATCGCCCCCTGCAGTTAAAACATGGCAGGAGCCTCCTAAAGAATTATACTCTTTAGACTAAGTGAAGCTTTCCTGGGTAAACAAGCGTAATATTAATAATAACACAACACAGTCCAATATGTGGTGTTTTCTTAGTAAGGTTAGGTTGCAAGTCCGAACTTAGTTAGAAATCAAGTTAGCCTATCATTTTTATTGGCTTGATAAAATAGGTACCGAGGGAGCAGGTGAAATTCACATTTGCTGTGCCGCCTTCTCCTGGCAAGCCGGAGCACGGCACCTCCTGGACACCCGCGAGAAGGAAGTTTCACAACGCTTGTGTGATCCATCAACACTCGCTGCCTCCACAGTGCCGGATTACAGCCGTGCGTAGCCACCATCACACCACTGCTAACCTGTTGTCGTGAAAGAATAACAAATCTTGACTTGAAGCTTTCGTGACTGCAGGAATTCGTATTCTTTGGGTCTCTCGGTGAAGTCACGTTGATAGGTTCAAAGAAAATAACAAAAAAATTACAAAAAACCAGGACGTTTCGATCTCAACACAAGCGCTTCCCCCTCTTTTTTCCTCCAGATGACGATCGCTTTTGTTGTAATCGAAACATCGCAGTTTTTTGTTATTTTTTGTTATTTTTTATTAACCTCTCTCCGTGACTTTACCGACAGACCCAAAAAATATGAAAGCATAACAGTTGTAAAAAAAAGTACTGGAGTTAATTGGTACTAGTTAAATAGCTGTAATTTGAATACACACTGAACAATACATACTATGCATTAATTCCCAACGCTGCTCATCAATAGATGTTCCCTATCAAGGGGCTAAGTGTTTTCATAGCCAGACATTATTGCTGCAGCATAAGGCAGTCTATAATGTTGTTTTCTTTCACCAGGTTATGGTGTCATTATGAAAATGTCTCCCGTAAATAATGCACTTCCCGTTAATATCACGTGAATATTTTAACAGATGCTTTAATACTACGATTGAATTATTTTCGTCTTTTAATTTCCATGAACCGTTACATATACACTCACGTTTGTACTCGCATTATTATGCTATGTAAATAAAGCAAGCGCCTTATTTAAGTTGTTTATCCTGTGAAGACCCAAGTGTAATGCGTGATTTTATTTCGCAAGGGAAAACTGCATCTCACGAGATTCTCAAACAAATGTGTCGCCCTGGCCGAGGTGAACAGAGTGCAGCGCTCACCTCTGATTCTGACCCTTACCCTGTGCTGGGATTTCAATATTCCTATATCGTTGACCTCTCGCTGTTTGTCTTTATGCAGCAGTAGCAAGTAGCAATTGTAAATGTTGTTGGGGCGGAACGGCGGATGAGTGATTGTCTCTCCGTGCTATGAACCCACCGGCCCGGGTTCGATTCCCGACTCTGGCTGTCATCCGTGATGAAGGTTATCGAATGGCATCCAGCTTTCTCTCCCCTTTGCTGGCCCGCAGTCACCGTTGCGGTGAAGTATGGTCAAACAACTCCCTTAAGTTGTTTAACCTGTAAATATGCTAAACTCCTCTTGATATGCAAATTATTTTGTCAAGGCGCTCTTCCCCCTCCATCCCAGCTTAAATAGACGCTCCAAGCCTGGGGTGTGTCATTCAGACTCTGTCTTCTCGACAGACCTGTTCTTCACCTGAGGACGGTTGCTTGCGTTGTGGCCGAAACGTCGTGAAAATTATTTTATTATGTTTTATTGTTATTATTTTATTATTTCCATTCTACATGACTTTACCGAAAGAACCAAGAAGATGAACTCCCTTGACTGAGACGGTATCAGGTGGCACTCATCCATCGGTGGTGGATTGAGAATGGGTAGACTTCATTTGTCAATTTGATAAATTGTGATAATTACATTTCATTCTGGTTTACTTTTCATATATTATTCAGGAATTTACAAGTGGCACTTATGGTCCCTATATATGTGGCCATATTATATTACAATAACATAATATTTTCCACATTAAATGTTTACTGTTATGATAGTTTTCCAACCAGGTGGCGTTATCTTCCGAGCATTTTCACATTCGGAAAATTTGTGAATTAAAATCATCATCCCTCCTGGCCTCATAAAATGAGTAACACTTTGTGGGAAATCAATGGTGATCATCCTATATTAATACCGATATCCCAGCACAATAATGTGGAATATCCACAAACGGCCAAGGATTTCCAATGGCGTTGTGGAGACATATTGACCAAAAAATAATACATTCCACTGCAATGTAACATGTCTGACCGTCACATATCCGCCATGACCAACTCAGAATCAGAATCCGACGAGCTATGAACCTCCTTTTCACAGAAGCCCAGTTGGGGCAGGTCAGAAAGTTACAACAACAAACAATACAGAAACAGGACAGGAGTGCACACTATACTAAAGGTAAGTAAATCACCAGGTGAAGGTCTCTGAGCTATTAGTTTATTTTTCAGAAGCAACCTGTCCAGTGGACTTTACCTGCTAAAACAATCATTAACAGCCCACACACCCAAGAAAGTATTTGTGCAGGTGTATCTGTGATTTTCCACAGATGTTCACAAATCCAACCTTAATTCTAAAGCATAAAGAGAGTATATTCTTGGTTCCTTCTTGCTGTGGTTTTCACACCTGATGATGATTGCTTGTGTTGCAATCGAAACGTCGTGAGAATGTTATTCTTTTATTTTTATTATTTTATTGTTTTTTTCCTTCTACCTGAATTTACCAAAAGAACCAAGAATGTCAATCCCTGCAGTCACGAAAGCTTTAAATCGAAGCACAAGAGAGCAGTTCACATGATAATTTGTGCACGATGAGCCAAGCGATACTTTCTACAGACGTCCACATGTCTGACCTTTTCGCATATCCGCCTAGACAGTACCTTAGTCCCTGGATATGCGGACACTATTCAGTGTCTGCAGTAACCAAATTAATCACTAACACCGTACCGCGTATGCATCTTCACATTAACTCACGTAGACTTTTTACACGCTTTCATTTAACTCACTCTGTTGTCGTTGTATTCTCAAATATTGTAACTCAATTTTAACCCATTTTCCAATGTGGTATCGACTGCAAACTTGGTATACTTATGTCTTACTGATGACAATACTATATTCTATCATAAAAAAATGAAAAGATATATATTTTTAAACATAATTTTTATATGTTATGTTTCGGCTTGGCTCTAATTGTCCACGGTAAACTGACGTTGGCTGTAATTGGCCACGGTCTCTTACGTTATGGCAAGCTTCGAGGCCACTTGCTGGAGTCGTGGAGTTTTGCCATTACAGTACTAGTACATTTCATAAAAGCGTGTTTTTAAAAAGTGTATTTAAATAGTACTTATTATTTTTATCGCGTGTTATATTATTGAGCCCATGATCACAACACCATTCTGGCGAATTGCCCGATGATGCTGGATGCAATTACCAGCGAAACGTCGTACTCAAAAATTGTAAATGTTGTGGTTTCACGTTTCAACACACCGGTGGGCTAAAGCAGTGAACTATTTGTCTTTTTTCAACGTGACACTTTTTTGCTGATTGGCCGTGTCGGGTGGTGGAGGGTTACGACACATTTATAAGTAACGCGATCTAAACCCAAAAACGTTGATTATGAACTTTTGTCTATTGGAATTTTTGTTTTCCTCTCGCAATAATAGCAACGACGACCAGTTGCAATTTCATCACCGACGATTCTCACGGGCACCTTGTTATCTTTTTTTGGGGGGGGCAGAGACAAGCGCCACGGCCGACCGGCAGCAGCCCATCACAAAGGGGGGTGTCGTTTTCTTGCGTCAAATACGGACACCGTCGGATCGTTGTTTTTTGCGCAAGCGGGAACACAATGCACCGTGCAAAAAATAAAATGATGTGAACAAAAAATAAATGACCACGGGTGTGGACTCACGGAGAACACAGGAGGAAGAGAGAGAGAGTGAAAAAAGCCTTGCGTTAAATAATGCACGACTCATCAGGCATGTGATGAATGCCACAATAGGGGGCTCTTGAGTAAAACCCCATCAGCAATGCATTGAATTATTATTATTATTACAACGGCATCACATGCCCGGCTCGGTGGGTAGAGTATAATGCGCCCATTGAGGTCAAACAAACAGTGTGGTTTAACTGGATTATCTTGGTCGATGGTGCCAGCATTGCATCGTGTGCGATAGGGCGGAGCGGCCTCGAATGGAATCGTGCGGGATGTTTGAAATCGCGACGTTTTCGCGGCTACGAAGAATGTTCCGCGTGTTTAGTTTCGCCTACAAGACGTTGCAGCGCTGGGAAATTTGGCAATTTTTAAATTTCAAAATAACGGGAATAACGTTTTTAAAAAATATATTTCCTGAGCTTGGGAACAGATTTTCTTATTAACGCCTTGATTAGTGTTCAGTCTGCCTGATGTTCAAATTAGTTTTTTTAGTACTTTTCCCTCAATTTAATCCAAATTGTGCTTTCAGTTTTTATGTCACGAGATGAATAATCCATTTGGAACTCTCACATGGCAGTGCATTATCCCTATGTCACATAACGATCCAAAGAAGGAGATACCACAGAACTGCATCAGAAATCGCAAGTGACCTCGTATCCACACGAGGGGGTGGAACTTACTCACCCGTATTGCCTCATCAAATGGTCGTTAAACAGACAATTTTTAGCTAAATTAAGTGCGTAACATTTTATTTCTATAGTCCATTACCCACAATGCTCCACACCAACGCATGATGAGATCTTGTGCGCGCTTGTCGCCTAGTTGTTCAGATGGAGCACTCTTACCAATAACATCCGGTTAACCGGCACTATGTATTCTGCAAACCTTACTTTGGGGATGTTCAAGTTCAAGTTTCAAGTTTATTTATTAGGTATAGCCCTATGAGCCATTCGGCTTTTGAATCGGGTGCAACCGCAACAAACAAAAAAACATGAACAAAAAACATCTTAAAATGAATATGTGGGATGGAATCCCACAAGGTTGAGACCAGTCGACAGTTTTTGCGCATAAACAACTGGTGGCGCTGGTTTACATCAGGGTGGGCCATGGTAAGCCGACAGACCAAACATGCATATTTTGGGGCGAGGCTCAAGAACAAGGGTTAATTTATTTATGAAGACACGTATTGTTCAATTTACATATAATCTCAGACATGTATGCTGTTATTATCCTGTTGCCTCCTTTTGCCCTTGTACTTGTAGTTATTTGGTCAGTTCATGCATGAACTCTTTCGTATTATTGAACCCATCTCTTTCTCTCTCTCTGTCCACCCACCCACTCGTGTGATTATCTCTTCATGGTGCTTATGAATTACATCTCCTTGTATGTATGTATGTGTAGTGGTGTTATTTCACATGGACAACTTCTTATTTTTATCCTGCGTCACTTTATTCGTACAGAACTCCTCGCGTTCAACACCACGCGTCTCCATCGCAACTCTCCCTCTTGTACTGCTCGTCTGCTATGCTCCGCTCGCTCCGCTAGCCTGCTTTGTTTCACTCTGCTTGCTTCTCCACTGATAGCCTCTTACTATAAACTCTGCCAGCTTCTTTACTGCTAGCCTTCTCACACTCAGGATTCCGCTAGACTCTCTACTGCTAGCCTGTCTACCCTCAGTCCTCCGACCTCGCCCTTGCCTCCAGCGGGGGATCAGCCAACACCGCTGGACGAGCTGTTGAGTGCAGGGTCCCGGACTTGAAGTCTTCACTCCAACCAACTCACCTCCTCTGCCTCACACGTTCCCCTTTAATCCTCCTCCTCCTCATTAAGTGCCCCCAGATGGTCCTCATTAAGCCGACGTCCTCCCCACGTCTGACGCACGTGTTCTCCCCCTTATCGCCATTATCTCTCGCCTCCGTGGCGCCGACTCTGCGTTTGCATTTGCAGCCAGCCAATCACCGCCTCTTTCCCTGGTTGCTGGCGTCTCTCTATCTGCTGTCACCCAGGCCACCCGCCTGCACCTGCTTAACCTTAGCTGATCTCACTGTCTGCAACCCCGCACATGATGCAACTTCTGTTTGCAAACTCTGCGCATGTTACGCTACCACATATGTATGCTGAAGTTCATTCAGGTCGTACGTAGCTAACCATGCTAATTTGAGGTGCGGGGGGAGGACAACAAACTTAACATAAACAGCAGTTATAAATAAATTTGTTTTAAAGCGAGATTTAAAAGTGCATTGTTCCAGTGGCTTCCTAATATCAGAAGGAAGAGCATTCCAGACGACCGCAGAAGTGCAAATGAAAACACGCAATGCAGTGACCGTCTTTGTTCGATGGCCAGCCAAAAGCCACTGTGAGGATGACCAGAGGTCACGTGATGGTTTATGCTCCTTTGACGAGATCAGCCGGGTATTGTGGTTCATTTGTGACAAGTGATGAGAGCGACCTTATAAGGGCCTTATTAACCCACCTCGCAAATCACTTGGCCTCCTTCATCACACGTGCCACGGCTAAACCCTGGCGCTCATTACCCAGCTCTGTCTCCCCACCTGATTAGAGTTTGCTCCACTCTCTCTCTGATCTGTGTTGCTGACGGCGATTGGGTTCATGATGGCAAATGAAGAAAACTCAACACTTTTCTGTAAAAAAAAGATTTCCCGTGCGAGGAAGTAAAAAAAAAACTTTTAACGATCCCATTGCAAATGAGGCATTACCGTTAACAGACTGAATAATTAAACTGTACTCATCACATTTATGTGATCCACTTTGGGTCAGTGGTTATAATAATGGTACACACACCTGATGAGGCGACAGCCAGAATTATGCATGTTGCCTGATAAGGCTGGTTGTAATTACCGGCGAAATGTCGTGCTCTTAATGTAAATGTTGTGGGTTTACTCTCCAACGCACCGGTGTGCTGAACTAGTCACTAATTGGCACGTTTTGTTTACATGACGAACCTTACTAATCGGCTGTGTCGAGCGGTGGTGGATTTAACAGCACATTTATAATTACTTGAGCTAACCCAAAAAAAAGCTATACTATGGATAATATTGGTCGCAAAAGCTTACGTGTTAAAAAATTTCATTAATTCATCATGCATAGTCAGTGAAGGACCGTTGCAGAAAACGTGTGACCTCTTGTGACAGCATTCACATGAACTGCTCTTGCTGCCATACCAGTATCGCGAGTGATGTGTTAGGGTTATGTTAAGTGATCAGTTTATATGTAAACATCAACAAATATATATAACAAAAAAATGTGGGCCAGTTTATATTATCGCATCTCATTTGGCACGCGTAGAGTGAACCGCTCATAACTTCTTCAGGAACCGTCTGAAACGTCGGGCATTGTTCCAAACAACAGGCAGTAAAACTCGAAAACAATTTGTAGAGCAATACAGCACAGCTGTGAATGTCTGTGCAGCTGTAGATGTTATCTCCCTCGCCTGGTACGCAGGAGGTCTTGGGTTCGATACTGACCCTGACGCCTGCTGTATTTGGAGTTTGCAAGTTCTCCCCGTGATCGCATGGAAATTTATCTGGGTCCTCCGGTTTTTCCCTCCACATTTAGAAAAATGTTTTTCGAGTATTTGGCTGCTGTACATTTCCACACGATCAACCACTTCGTTGAGCTATCATTTGTGGCCAGTCGCTTATGAAAAAAGAGCTACATAGCCCAGTGAGCCTTACCTGGTAAAATAAAATTGTCAAATAGTTTATTTCCACCTGAACAAGACCGCTTGTGTTGCGATCGAAAAGTCGTGAGTTTTTTGTTTTTAATTTAGATTTTCGTTTTCTATCTACGTGACTTTGCCGAAAGAACCAAGAATATTTATAAGTAATATTTGGTGAACTGAGGCAGCAATAGCATTTAGTTTTATACCAGGGTGCTCTATTACAAAGCAAAGCCTCAGTGTTGCTTAAATAAGAATGTCGCAATGCTGGTATCTTGCTCCTGTTCTTGAACCAGTGGTGGAAATTCCACTTTCAAATGGAAGAGAGGCCAGTCTCTCCATTCATAATCTTAATGTGTATTTATACCGGAGGAATCCGATGAGCTATAACGCTCGTTTTCACAGATGTCCAGTATGGGCGGGTCAGAACGTAACAACAACAAGCAGTACACAAACACGATAGGAGGGCAACGTGTACATCCACTGCCGACGCCCTTCAATATGGTTCCTATTTTATCAACCTCGGAGGAATGAATGGCCAAGTCAACCCCTGTGCCGGATTTGATCTCGCAATCTTTATTCGAAAAATAATTTCCACATTAAATGTAACAATGACGTGGCTTGTCTTCTTTTTAAATCCTTTATATTAAGTTCACTTGCTTGCGCGCTTACGACCGTGCAAATCTTTCGGTCGTTTTTTAACCCACTTCCCGTGATCCAATCGAGCTGACATTTTGCACACAGACTCGTTGTGCATGACAATTTATTTTCGTGAAATTTTTTTCCTAAATGTTACACTTTTTAGGAAAAAATAAATGATATTTAATTACCAATTGCTTAATGGTGGCAGGCAATCATCTGACCCATAGGTTGCAGCCATCTCAAGCCAGAGGACGAGAGGACTCTAGCCGCCACGCATATAAAGGATTTATAGTGAAAAACTTAGTTTTTACGGGTTAATTTTTCTTATCTTGAACGACCCGAAGAGGTCCATCCAACATGTGTCACAGCGCGCGCACAGTAGCTCATGCGCACGACGCAAAATATTCGGCAAAAGGTTAGCCATCATGGTGCTCGTAACGTTATCCATCTTTGAATGGAGTCGCAGCAAATGTAGATTTTGTTTACGCTGATTTGCAACAGGATTCGCCGGCGTTCTTTCACACAACATTTCCAAGGCAATTGCACAATTGCTTTATGCACTGCGGTTCTTTATTTTTTAATGTTTCACCTGTGGTCAACAATGTAGGCTTTAAACAGTTTCAACACAGAAACAAATACACCCCAGGTACACTTACATAACGTCAGTGCTAAAAAAAACTCAAGATATTGCTCGAAAAGCCATTGACTAAAACGTCGACTATTATATCCATTATATTATATACATCATTATATACATTATAATAGCAGTGATATTGATGAATGTGTTCGCGCGCCAATGACAATGCAAATCATTTGTGTCCATATTCTGGTTACATTTGTAACCAGTCAATGCAAGTGCTGTTGGTGTGCATCTGTTCAGGGTCGGCACGTCACATGGCAGGGCGGTCTCCCCACTGCTAATGTTGACCACACTGAATCAGGTGGCCATTTTAGGCTGAGTAAACCTAGATGATGCCCAGAAGAAAAGACATGTCCGTTTGCGCTGTACGTGGCAATTGATGAAATCCAAAGATGACGGACAATCGAATGAACGATGACAACGCTGCTCATTAATTCGTGAAGTTACATTTTCAGTGCTGATTAATTAAATATGCGTGCATAGATACTCACTTGCACGCACGGTGACTTAGATATTAAGGGAAGCAGAGAAGTAAAATGGAATTGTGTCCCTGCCCCAACAAGCTGTGGGTTGCTTTCATCCCCATCCACAGCTCCGAGTTTGTGTTGGAAATTCCGCATTCCTACGACAAGAGCCATTTTCTTTCACGATTTTGGACGACCACTGGTGACTTCACGCAAAGTGGTAACTCGTTTTATACGCGACGCTCAGACCACCCTCTGGCTGAGATCTCAAATCACTCCCTTCCGAATGTCAGCCTCATGCTGCTCTAAGCCCTGTGCCGCACGGTCAGATGCAATGCATTACACTCACAGATGGACTGCAACTTAAATGTTGTCGTGCCATCCTCTCAGAGATTGTGATTTTCTCCTATTCCTCCCCCACCCCCCCCCCCCCCCCGTAAGCAGCGACAATAAGCACCGCAATCAAGGCAACAGAACGGTGGCAAGGCACACGACGGCTATCCTGGGGTGAATGAAGTTAAATGTCAAAGCGTCATGGAGCCCAAAGAGGGACATTCTTGTCATTCCCTGAGGTTCTCCAAGCGAAGCAAATCAACGCAAACGAAACGAAATCTAAAACCCATCTAACGCAATAGGTCAACCGCGCTCAATCCAGCAGGGCATGGCGCTCATTTCCATCGCTCCACGCCTGAACCAGCGGTGGAGCGATGAAGGTGAGGAGCCAGTTTCTCCACAGGACAACCTGTTGCCACAAAGTGGCAATCGAGGGGGTGGGTGGCCAGCACCACGCACGGCCGCCTTCGTCTCCCAAGTGTCGATTTATACACACCGCACCAGGTACTCATTTGAGGCTGAGTCGACCTAGGGGCGAGCCATGACCAGTTCAGGTTATTGTCCCTGTGGTGTTGGCCGTGGGAGGGGAACCCAACTCGTGTGGTTAGCTTCGCAGCGCAGCACAGCGCTGACAGCTCCACCACCGCTTTTGTCACGCAGGCTCCCAACAAACACACGCGCGCATACACAGCTGCAGAGCAGCGCGGCTCATATATTAACGTCCACGGCAGGTGAAATGGCTCAGGTGGAAATGTCCGCCACCTGTTGCTACAATGGGTGGACTGAATCATGGGACCTCCTTTTGTATCTGTGATCAATGCAGACAGGATTCCTTGCAAAAGGTTTCAGTTTGGTGTTTTAACATCTTAACACAGCTGTTTTGTTGGCAGAAAAAAGGGGTGAAACCTATTCTCAATGGGTGACTGTGTTGACGCCGGCGTGAAACGCGTGCTAGCCGGAGGCATCGTGCGTGACGATCGCCCGAGGCTGAGGGCGAGGGATTTTCCAGCAGCACGCCCTAATTTTCTAAGCTATTAAACCAAACTACTGAACATATATATTTTTTTATTTTAGCAGGTAAGGACCACTGAGCTATGTAGCTTTTTTTCAGAAGCGATCCCGCCACAAATGATAGCTCAACGAAGTGGCTTATTAGGGGACATTTCTAGCCGCCAAACACTCTGAACGCGTGCTTCCAAATGTGGAGGGGAAAAACCGGGGGACCCGGAGAAAAATCCACGCGACCACGGGAAGAGAGAGAGAGAGACACTGCAATTTCCAAAAACACAACAGGCGTCAGAGTCGGGATCGAACCCACGACCTCCTGTATAACAGGCGAGGGAGTTGACATCTTGCCACCGTGGCGCCCACTGTTTGTCCTTTTCACCGTTCACTGCCCCCCTGTCTGTGGAGGAGGAGACCCGGACCCTGCTCGGAGCCTGCGGTTCGCACGCGCAACGTGTACGGTGCTCGCGCAGAAGAAGAATAAAAAACGAAATGTGGAGTAATTCGTCACCTTTCACCGAATGAGAATTCCTTGTTTTATTAATGAGTTGTGGGGTCAGGCTGGGCCAGGGTTGCGCAAGGGCACAGCACCACCACTTGTCACCCAGAGCAAACGGAGAGCACCGACTTCTTGACTTATCGCTGCTGCAACAACATTTTTAAAAAGGACAAATATACCGTGGAGAAGAAGAATACTCTTTTTGAACTTAAAATGTTAACAATTATCCTCATACTGACTGGAACACTATTCTTATATTGCACTCGGCTATTTACAACTAGGCTATTACACCGTTAGAAGCAATCTTCAGTGTTGTTGGAACTTGTAGAATATCACCTCGCTAGGAATTATACAATCAGAAGCACCTCGTAGTACTGTCGTCAGTGACCTACTCTCCACCTATGGATAGGCTGATTCTGCGGTGGGAATGCGAAATCTCCACCATTAGCTCAGGGCCAACCATGCCATGGAATGTTTTGAAAAGGAAGATGCATTAATGTTTTCCAATTTTTGTTGTGTATTTTTTCCTTCCAATTACATTGCAATTGTCCTGTCAGCACCAGGTCTTGGGACTGACAACATTCACATTCCGTTTGTGTGACTCAGAAGGAGCAGTGCACCATTACTTCATGTTGTGTAACAGCCCCGGAAGATGTGATGCCACAGAAAGTACTTCTGAAGTCACGTCAATAGACCTCGAAACACAACACGCAGTGGACCTCGCGTAAGAGTACTTGTCGCATGGCAATCTCACAATGGAATTGCAACGTCTTGTTTGATTCGACGTAGCTGGAATGTGGAACGCGTTGCATTTATTGACCAACTGAATTCCGTACGATTGTGTTTATTTAGTGCAGCCATTGGTAACCTGGCTCAGCCCATCAACTCGCTCTCCATCCCAGTCCACACACCCCCACAATGCTATGGGGCTGGCTCAGAGCTGCCATTGGAGATGAGAAGCATCCAGTGCTTACTCAAGCATTGAGGCTCTTTATCCCTTTCCATGAAAAATGCGCGATTAACAGCTTCTCACGCAGCGTGATGGCCTTACCATCGTGATCCGTGCCGTAGCAGTTGTTGTCCTTCTCCCCGACAACCTCCGATTAGTACAGTTGGCTACGTACGGTGCAAAAGAAGTTCAACATACATACACTGAAATTGGTGTCGCACCGCAAGCGGCTGCGGGGTCGTCTCTCGGCCCTTTTGTAGGAGCTCTAAAAGAGAGAAAAAATCCCTTTGCTCCTCACTTCCATTGCTACATCGTGACATTTTGTTTTCGAGCATAACAACAACAACAACAAAAAGATGCATTCCACTCATGGAACAAAAAGAGGAAGTGGCTTTTAGTTGTGGTTGGTTGGAAGGCCGACAATTTGAAGCCGAGATTTTGGAGAGTGCTTGCGTGCAACACAGCGGTGTTCACGAGTTGCGCGGTGTGTATTTTTCACGCTAAAACCGAACGGGATGTTTTTGCTTGAGTGGGCCACAGAAAATGATGGGCTGTCAGACTCCCGGGTCAACTTACGCTTGAGAGATGCCACGTTCAAGTGCACGGAATTGACGAGTGGAAAATAAATGGCATCTCTTTGTCCTGCAGGGTTCAGAGCGTGTGCGCGGTGAGTTTAATGGTCGCGTCCTGGTCAACAATTGCACACAACAGCAATGATAAGCGTCAATACAATACGTTCACAATTGATGTTTGCCGTTGCCTCCCATCATATACAGCTTTTGATGGCAAGGAAAACCATTCGGTAAAATTTGTGTTCATGCGTGTGCATTTATCAACACTAATACACATCTATTGCCACTGTGTTTGTCCAAGGAACAGACCATATAACAAAGCTGCTATGAAACAAACTTTAGATTATTCGCGCATGTGGAGGATACCATACATTTCTTGGCACGATGAGCGAGGCAACTTGGTAACTCACAGTGCAATTTTGGTAAAAAGAAAGGCGTTGGTGGGGCTGCAGGGATTTCAGAATTGGAGGTGACGGTTAGTGGGATGCACGCAGAGGATGGGGGGAGGGCAGGCCACCGGGACAGGTGGTCGGGTGACACCCAAGATTTGGCTGGCATCATTATTCAATAGCGTTAACATGAATGTCTCATTAACCCGGCACCAATTCCGACACAGCAAGATTTGTCACGTAAACGAAACTTGCCAATGGGTTCTACTTTAGCACACCGGTTATGTGCTGAAGAGTTAAATCTAGAACATTTACAATTTGAGTACGACGTTTCGCTGATGATTACAACCATGTTCATCAGGTGATTTTGCCAGAATCCTAAAGAAATCTTCCTGATAGGCTTAACAGCAATGACATCATCTGTACTCTATTTAAGCCAGACGGCGGGATGCTTTTTTGAAGGAAGACATCGGAGATATTTTTTTTACTCAGAAGTGGTTGGATGATCTGGCAGAAGGAAAGAAGTGATGGCGAAAGTGTAGTGGGCATCATCTGTATCAGCCATGATGCCCTCTTGATCGTGATTCTGTCACCGTTAAGACATGAAGAGAGAGGGCTCTTTAAATAAGGCCAACATCAAATTACTGCAAATCTTGGTCCAATAGAGAGACACCACTACCCTACTGACAATAAAACGTACACAAGCCGTATATAAACGTATATCAACGAGCTCATTAACTACAAGGCTGTAAATGTGACAAAAGATGGCAGCTAATAACGCCATGTTTTATCTCCCAGAAAATGGAATCGCGAGCACAAACGGGCTGTAAGATACGGCCTCTGAATTTCTCGATATAAATCACCGCCCAGAGAAGGAGTATACAACCTGGCAGGTAACACATGCGGTCTCACACCGTGCATTCACAATCACGCAGTGCGTACACACTGTGCACGCTCGAACATAAGGGCACGAAGAACAATAATAACACTTGAAGTAAAGAAATAATCTCGCACAAAGTCTGACCTACTGACTCCAGACAAACTCATTGTGGCTACTACAACACAAATAGACTGAATACGCCGTCAGAAGACGCTAAGCTACATCCATCTCACAACCGTGAAGCGCACCATTCTACAACGGTGGCATGCACAAACTTGTCGTTTTTACAGCGTGTGAACAACGTGTAGGCATCCGTCTCTCTCAGAACGGTTGGTCCATCGGATTGAGAACAAAGGGAGCACTCCAATGGCTCCTACCACATGCCAACATTGGTTCAACTTTATGTGCTTATTGGGAAGATCCTGATGTTAATGCACAACCGGGATGCTTGGGGTCCCCACTTTCCTTTCACGGGAAGCAGGAGGACTCTTGCTCCCCGATTGAAGTCTATCCGGACCACCTGGGTAATGCGGTATTATCGTTGGTAAAGTAAAACCAATACGGAAAATGAGCAGAACTGTATTGTATTACCGGTGTGGTGTATGGGGAGTCTTGGTTGCCACAAATAGCCGAAGCTAAATTGACAATTTTATGATTCTAGGAATTGAATTGGGAAAAAAAGCAATAGTCAAGAAGAAAAGCTAAAGCGATGAATCAAGAATTACAAAAGCAGTGGCAGCTTTGTTGAAATCTGGCCAAACAGCTGTGTTGTTTTAATCTTGTTCTCATGTTTTCGACCAACCTTTGGAGTGCAATGGTCAGATATGTGGGCAAGGGTGGGAATGTCGTCCTGTGTCAGAGGTGATTTAATCCATCGGCGCATTAGGAGGCGGGAGAGAATTATTCCTTTCAGGAATTGAGGTGCCTTTGCGAGTTAACGCGTTCAAGATTGAAAAATCTGTCAGATCGGTTTCTATCGCAGAGAAACACACAGCGGCGAATGTGTTGTTTTTTTCCAATGAAAAAAAATTTGTAGTCGCACTCAGATGTAATCTGAAGCACAGCGCCATTGGTCACAAAGCACATGCGAACACACAAACAATAAACAAACATCCCCCCTGTAGCCTTAACATACTTTTGGGGAAAGTGCTGTTAGTGAGTACCTTTGAAGGCCGGCACAGCACACGAGAGGGTGGGTGGCCAACATCACGCCAGGCTGCCTTTGCTTGCCGAGTGGCGATGTTTACACGTCGCATCAGGTACTCATTTGAGGCCGAGTCGACCCAGGGGAGGCCCATGAACGAGAATTGAACTTCGGTCGCCGGGTTTGTAGTTCAACGTGCTAACCACGCCGCCACTGCTCTCCAAAAACAAAGCCACACATGCGTGCTCTCAGATTTGAACAAACACGAATATTAAAACATCAGAGGCTTTTGAGATGGACACAAATTGCAATTCTGCAATATTAAAGCATGGCAAGGTAAACTCCAAGTTGATCATGAACATCCATTCTGCCAATAAAACGTAATGTCCGTGTCCTCTTACAAACCATGCATGCATTTACGTATCATACTGGTCTGCCACAATCACTCGTGCAAGAAGCTATCATCATCACCACCACCACCGTCATTTTGAAAGTCTCACTAGGAAAATGAGATTATCGTTAAATCAAGTCAGTTGGTTGGTTAGAGCATTTGACTTGCAATCCGAAGGCTATAACTTGAAATCCTAGTCCCACCGTGGACTCAGCCCATCATTCTTCAGGCCGTTCAGAAATTACGAACCATTTTGCGAGAGAATGGCCGACACAGTGGAAACGTGGAAATGATCCGGAGATAAACAGTGCCCCTTTGCTTGTTTGAGGATGTAGACTCTTTGACCGGAGTTAAACCAAGCTGCACAATAGGCCTTTTGTGGTCTCGTTTGCCTTGCTTCCCGAGCCGGGGAGTTTCCCATGAGCAGCATCTGTAACAGCAAGGCATTAAATCAGCTTCTGTGAACATCTTTGGGCCACCTGAGGTCGACATTGGGATCTGTTCTCAGTGTTCCTGTCGCCGCTTTCTGGGAATTCCCTCTCAAGGTCACTTGCAAGACAGACAGTCACCTGAAAACAGGCGAGCTGGTCGCGTTTTCTGACGTCTAAACTGTGGTCGATTCTTCTCGCCGCTCAAATGAGAAAATTGATAGAGGGCTCGCGTCTGTTTGTGAGGCCTAGACAGTGGCGTTACATCCTCATTCTCATTTTAGGAAGCCGGTTTTATTTTGTTTTACAAAAAAAGATGACTATATTTGACCTCCCATAAAGTCGGCACTCTTTGTATCAACCCTGGAGGGATAGTGGCCTTTTAATGTAACACTGCCCAGCTGCATTGGATTGTGTTTCCCTGCCTGTGTTAATTCATCCAGAACGTACCAAATCTCTCAGATCTCAGAAGCTAAACAGCCTTGAGCCTGCACAAGTGCCGAGATGAGCGACCGCCCTCTCTGTGAAATGAACAGGAAACCCCACTGTTGGACTGTAACTGTGATCCAATGTCGATTATAAAAAAAAAACTCGCATTCACCGACTGGTCAGCACGGTGCAGTATAATCGAATAACCCCCAATGACACGGGCATGGTGATGCCCTCATCCAGCAGTGCATCGACAAACAGGGCTATTCCTGGGCATGTCCACCCACCTTCAGAAATCTTTCTTACTACTCCAGTTGGCTTTCACCACCTGTCATTTGTGTAATTTACACAAGCGAGTGTATATGTATGTATATATTTTACAACATCCCCATTGATTTTATATATATGGGACTCATCATTCGCAATTAGGCTTCCATAACCTCTGTTGACAATTATGCATAATTTATTGCAAATTAAATGTTGATTCATGCAGCAAAATGAATGGATAATTGAAAACTAATTTCTTTAGAACTGCTTTTTGTGTTTAGTTGGTTGTCTTTCCCCCACACCTTCGATTAGCACGGTTGGGTATGTATGGTGCGAAAGAAGTTCAACATACATACATATGTGTTATATATGAAAGTGTATGCAGTACTACAGTATTACTAAAGTAGGGAGTGGTGGTGCAGTGGTTAGCAAACGGCGCAATGAACCCGTCAACCGGAGTTTGATTCCTGGCCACAGTGAACAGCGGTGCGAAGTAATATCCGAACCAAGCCTGGTCAGCCACCCACACTGACCAGCGTGGTGAAGTATGGTCAAGCAACGCCCATGATCGACACGGCATGTGGAGAGGGCCTTCATCCAGCAGTGGATTGACAAAAGACTTGAACAGTGCGATTAAAACATTTTACACGTAAAGAGGGCAAAGTGGTGTTTCATTTTATTTGTTAATGCATTAAGGCAAAATAAGTATGTGCTGAGATGTTATGCTAATGTAGCTGTTACTCGGCTATATTTAAGACATCCATATGTTTAATGAAGTGACGTTAATATGATCACAATGTTTGATGTGGGCGTTGTTAAATGTTTCACGTAGAATTAACACGCGGACAAACATTGAGCGTGTGACATAGATAGGCTTCTAAATGCTGCGACGTGGAGATTGATGTGTGACAGTAAAAATAGCAACATACAACAAATCTTGGCTATTACCGCTTAAATTATATAAGCTCAAAGAATCACCAGAGTTTGTTTAAACTCTGCGCTGTTGTTGGCCTTGTCACCGTGATCAATGTGACAATATATTTGCTCTCTTTGTTGGTGAACATTTGTATTCACACGAGTGTGCCGCGTGTATAATGTCCCGCGCGTGCTATTACTGCGCTACGCGCACGACTCACGGTGAGAGGGCATTCGTGTCACTAGCGCCACTGCCTCACAGCCCCAGCGCCATCCTGGTTCGACTCCTGCCCGTGGGAAATTGTCATCTGAACATCATCGTGCAGAGCTTTGCGTTGCATCGGCCCAAGTGTAATTCCTGCATGGCGCAGCGTCAACATCGGAGCATTGGGGAGACGAAGATGGCCGGGTGTCGTGTTGGCAGCAGCGCTCTCCTGTGTGCTATTATGATCAAAATAGTAATTCGCTTTCGGCGCTTGCCTCGGCAGTTTATACGGCTAATGGGGGGGGGGGGGGGATCTGACAGAGTGGTAATAACAATAAATAATAATGATTGACTTATTTATCCAGGAGAGCCACACTGAGTCGTATGACTCTTTTTTTCAGGAGGGTCCTGCATTGGATTTTTTATATTTAGATATTTTAAGCCAATTATTGATGAGTGTTTATTGTACGAGTGGGAGAAAACCGTGGCACCCGGAGAAAATGCACGCGTGCGAGGGGACAACACTCTATCCCTGTACAGAAATTAACATGTGGAGATTAGTCCACTTGCTGTACTGCCTTGGATGGATGGTATGGATGGTCTGCAAACTAAACGCCGCTGTTATCTAAGAGAGTTAAATTCTTGGTTATGCACAATCACCAGTGGCTATTGACATCTCGACCTGGTGTTGGGTTTCACGGTAATGTAGGTCGTTTCAGCCTAAAATGAGTACATTGTGGACAACGGGAATGCAAAGCAGGCGGTACATATTTGCCATGCCAGGCTTAATAGGCGCTCGCTAATATTAGCCTTTTCCAATTTGTGAGTGGAACGTTTGTCCTGCCCTTGCGTGCATAGTGTCGCCTTTGAGTCCGAAAGCCAATTGACATTGTACGTCTGTGTGCATGCGCTTGTGTACTTGCATGTGTGGACACGTGTGTATGTATTCGTCCTCGTGTGTGTGCATATACATTGTGGGGAGTGGTAGTGTCGTGGCTAGACCGCTTCGAACCCAGCCACCCAAGTTAAATTCCCGCTCACGGCCAACACCGGTGACGATTATCTGAACTCGGCCCTGAGTCTCCCCTAGGTCGACTCAGCCTGCAATGAATACCTGATGCGGTGTGTAAACATCGCCACTCGGGAGACAAAGGCATCCCGATGCGTGGTGTTGGCCACCCACCAATTGGTGTGCCGTGCCGACCTTCATAGCTTGCTCACAGCACGTGTGCCAACAGTCTGTGTAGGCTGTGCGGGAGATCTTTGTCTTTTTTCTTTGTTTCTCTGTGTTTGAGTGTGGAGGCGGTCGTGTATTGCAGCACTATGAACCTGGAAACCTCAGTTAAATTCCTGCTCTCAGCCAAAATAAGTGAACCAGACTTGAGTCGACTCAGCTTAAATGAGTATCCGATGCACCTTTGCCGGTCTTAATAGGCGCTCGCTAACATCACTTTCCCCAGCAACCTCTGCAGACTAGAACTAATCTCCTGCATCTGTGCGTGTCCGTGTGTCCCTGTGCCTTTGTCCCCCGCCTTTGTACGATTCCATGCAAGGACCCCCATCTATGCGTGTCCGCACGTCTGTGCGCGTGCGTGTCCGTCTGGATGTGCGTGCAAAATGTTGGGTGTTTACATTTGGCAGAGAGTGAGCAGCCCGTTGTCATAGCAGCACGGCATGCGAGAGAGAGCCGATGTGCTGAGAGTGATGCACGCGCGCGTGCGTGCGCGTGCGTGAATCTGTTCCACAGAGCCCCGCTTCGGCAGAGATAGACCGTCGACGGCTGGGGCGATCTCTACACTGCAACCAAGTCGCGCTGCCAAGCAGCCTCGCCGCCAACATGGAGAGCAACTGCCTGTCCTGCGTCAAATACCTGATGTTCTTCTTCAACTTTCTCATCTTCGTAAGCGATTACGCATCCGCGCCGCGCCACGCCACGCCACGCGCTCCGTTGCCGGCTCCGATGCGCCCGCTGTTCAGTCGAAAGGGGGAGAACTCGCGTCGAAGTGCCTTTCACCACGATTGCGTCGTGTAGATTTTTCGGGGTAATTGGGGCGGATCGCACAGTCGTTTTTAAGCTCGTCACCTGTTTGTGTCTTGTTCTGCCTGCCTTATTGTCTCCTTCCCTCTGATTACGCGTGCATTAGACACTCAGCAATCATTGCTTGCCGATGCTTTTGTTATCGTTGAAATAATGGTCTCCTACTTGACCTTGAAATTGTCGCTTTCTGTAGACCTGATGTGCAAACAGAAATGTCTTGAATCGTCATGTCTTAACTAAGAATTAATTAATTCACGATGCATTGCATGAAACTACTGCTGAATACTTTTCAAATGTTGCTCATCGATATGTGTGCATTCAAATTATGTTTGCCGAGTTTAAATCCCAGTCAGGGGTCGACTCAGGCTGTCATCCATCCGAGGTCGATAGCACGAGTGCCACTGTGTGGGACTTCAACAGCTGTTGTTCTATGGATGGACTGGCACCCACCATGGGAATGTGGAATTGTCATAATTGGCTCAGGGACACCCAATGGATATAAGTGCCACCCTCGATGCTTGCTTGAGCAGGGATACATATTTACTTGAAAAACAGTCCGAATATGAAATAACTAAATATTAATGACAGTCAAGATTTTTTAATTCAAAAGAGATAACGAATCTCGATGGACTGTCATCCAGCTATGTAATTTGATTGATTGATATACTGATTGGATACGGGCAGCAGGTGAAATTGTGTGTTAAATGCGCTTCACCAAGAGAGATACGTAAGTTGCACATTCGTGCCAGTGAACATATCATCAAATTTGTATGTCAAACTGTCAACACTGATACCTGCATTTGGAGGTATCACTGTTTTCCGTAATCCTTACGAGTGTCGGCAACGATTTTTGCATCAACGTTAAAATGCAAAGGCTGGTGACGGAGACGTTTTTCTGTTGTAAATTAACTCGACAAGTCGCATGCGTCTCCTCGCTCGCGAGGGTGGGAGGCATTGTTCATCCCTGCTGATGGCCTTGAGTCACCAGTGGACATTCCACATTGCTATGGCGGGCAGAGGGGGTAGGGGCAGTCATTCCATCGATCAACCATTATCAGGTTTCTGATGAAATGTCGTGGATTTTTTATATTATGGACCATCGAGTGATGATAGGCTGACAGCCGTGGACTGAGATTTGATTTTTAAACCACAGTGTGACCCAGCCAGCTACTTGATAGTCACACAAATATATACATAGGGGAAAGGGGTTGCTCAGTTATCATTGTGTATTGATGCAAGGTAATATATTCACTATACATGTGTAAGTGTACAAGTACTTACTGACACTGAGCTATTTTATGAGTTGGGGCTTTGTAGTTAGTGCCTAATGTTCACTAAAACACATATGAATTAATTCATGTTTAGATTTTAACATTTTCTTATGTGTTCCTGAAAACGTGTTCTATGAAAGATGTCCTTATGTTAAACTAATAACTGGTTCTGGGCAGCGCTCACTTTCTTTCTATTGGCATTAGTGTTACCCTCTACAAGAGATGGATCATCTGCATCATTGCTAAATGGGGATCGCACATTGTTAAGTATATTTTGCATCGGCCTGAAACTGGTTTCTAACGTAATACTGACCCTGCACTGAAGGAGTAATACCAATCACCCTCCACATTGGACTATGAATCCGGTGACCACTGCTCGTATTCCTCGCCACGGCTAACATCAGTGGCGAGCGATACCGAGACCCATCCTGGTCTCCCACTTCACCCAACCTGCGCTGACCAGCGTGGTGAAGTATGGTTAAAACACCACTAAACATCGATGCGTTGTGTTCTAGGCATTCATCCAGCAGTGGGTTGACAGACGGGCTTGTACATAGTAGTGTGGTCTGAACATAGACTCGACTATAACTGTACGGAAGCCTAGCTGTATTGCTCTTGTACAACACCGTCAGAATTTACATGAGTAACTCACTAACTCGGGATCATCTATACGCATTAGGTTAAGCACGGTAGTCGTGAAGAGTTGTATCAACCAGCAAACCTGGATTTTAAACTCACAACCTTTCAGATTGACAGGTAAACGCCCATGCTTGGCTCGGTGGATGACATTTTAAACATTTGTAACTGTTCAGAAGCCTGTAAAAGCCAGTTATATATATTAAGATATTCGTCAATAATAATGCAGTATATGGGGTGCAACGATATGTGCTGATGGATCATTCGAAGGAGAGATGAGAACAGGGGCTGGATGGCTGCAATGGCGAGAAAGATGACTGGTGTGGTGTGCGATAAGAGGGTCCCAGTTTGGTTGAAGGGAAAAGTGTGTAGTGTCTAGTGCAGTGTATAGTAGTGTACAGTGTAGTGTATAGTGTAGTGTATAGTAGTGTAGAGTATTCTTTGGGTCTTTCAGTAAAGCCACGTAGATAGAACAAATAATAATAATGATAAAAAATAATAACAATATCACGACGTTTCGATCGCAACACAAGCAATTGTCATCAGGTGAAAAATATAGTGGGAGAGTTGCTGAGAATATATGGTGGAAGCGCTGCTAAGGCAGGGAGTTAGTGTGTAGTGTATAGTAGTGTATAGTGTAGTGTATAGTGTAGTGTATAGTACAAGATGGTGGTGAGGCCGGTGCTGTTGTATGGGGCCGAGTGTATTGGCACAAGAATGATGGAGGACCACGCTATGTCAGTCACAGAGATGAGGATGTTGCGGTGGATGTTGGATTCAACAAGGAAGGGACAGGGTGAGAAATGAAAAAGTGAGAGGAAGCCTCAAGGTGGTAGAAATCACAGAGAAGATGAGAGGCGAAAGGGTGGTGTGGTTCGGGTTATTTGGAGAGACAACGGGAAAAGTATATGGGTCAGAAGGTGCAAATGATGCAAGTGGAAGCAAAGCGATCAAGAGGAAGGCAGAAGAAGTGGTTGGGGGGGGGGGGTTGTGATGGGACACGGTGGCCAGAGGAGCGGAAAGAGAGATGGCGCAGGACAGCGCAGCGTGGAGAAGGTTGGCAAGGACAGCGGACCCCGGACATGAGTGGGACAAACGCGTAGAAGAAGACGAGGTCACATTTCACGCACATGCGTCCTATGAAGAAGGCCCTTTCCCTGAAGCATCGGCCATTGTATATTTAGATTTATTTTTTTACGGCCACACAGTGTGTTATTGACGACATTTGTTGAATTTTGTTATTAATGATTGTGCTTGTGCAACACTCTCAAAGCAGCACCACCAGATGTATTAGCCGGGGTGCTTCAGTTTGTGAGTTCACTTGATAGAAACAAAATTCTAGAAACAGTTGCAGCGTATGTCTGTAGGATTACAATGCCTTTATTGGTTGTGAAATGAATGGAGCATTCAGACTAGGAATTGTTAAACTTTGGAAACGCCAAACAATGAGAAGAAAATACACTCGTGGTAGGAGATGTTGCACAGTTGAACAGTTTATTTAGAATTGCCCTGTGAGATAAGAAGCTCTTGAATCGGGTTTCATCAACAAAACAGAAAAACTGTAAATTGAAAATACGTTGGTAACAAGTCGCATAAAAAATATAAATACAATAAATACAGCAATGAAAAAAGTCAACAATTTTTTTTTTACAATATATTACTTCATTATGAATTCAATATTTAACTAAACTGAACATTAAGACGATTGAGTGAAGGTAGTGACTGTGAATCAAGTTTCGTGGCGATATCATTCCAGAAACTAGGGGCGGACACTGAGAATGCCCGTTGGATGGGGTTACTTTAAACTATAATTATTCCATGACGACTCACTACTCGAAGTATTATAAACAACGTAGCACATTGCAATAATGGTCATTTCAATGTAAAACACGCTCCAATTGATATCTTATGATTAATATCTTCAAATCACCACGTGTGATGTTCGTGTGACTTTATAACGCAGTGCTGTGCTGGCTGTAGGCTTCGTAGCGTGATCTGCACGCATTGGCTGTTCCTTTACTGGCATTAACCCAAGCTGCTGACACGAACATCCCCCCCGATTTCAGTTTGGAATAATTTTAAGGTAAAACAAGAATGTAAGGAATATATATACAAAGTAATCGACCACGTAGATGCTGAATAAGGGTAACCGGATTACGCACTGGAAAATGAGTAAAAATACACTGGAACTCGTAGCTCCTTCCAATAATTTGAGTAAAGTGATGCGTGACTGTGTACTTTCAATGTCTTCCCCATATGTTGCCCTAATCGTGCCATTGGCTTCATGTCACGAGACGTAGAATTGATTCAGATCACGAAGTTGAACCCATTGAGTGAGAGAACAGCCCACAGAAGTAGACACGACAGAGCTACCTCTGAGATCCCTTACAGTGACCTCTGACCCACTTTTCTGCTCGCTTTGCCATTGACGGTAATTGACCTCATATAAAAGTCAAATCGATTAATTCTCAGAGCTATAATTTATCCCAAATTAAGTCCGTGCGAAGGGTTTTTTGTTTGTTTGTGCAATCATTGGTGACCGGGCTGGAGCCAGATATTCTTTAGATTTGTGGATTCCGTTAAAACACAGGTGACTATTCGGAATGGATCCCAGCACCTGAGTGGTGCAAACTCGACGGTCCGACCTCTGAGCCACCCACGTGTCCCAAATGAGTTTGAGTAAATAAGGAGCGCTGCGGTGACGACATGTTAACTCCCTCGCTCGGTACACAGGAGGTCGTGGGTTCGATCCCGACCCTGATGCCTATATATTTGGGCTTTGCATGTTCTCTCCATGGTCGCGTGGATTTGTCTCTCGGTCCTCCGCTTTTCCCCTACACATTTAGAATCAGCATGCGTTTTGAGTATTCGGCTGCTTTAAATTTCCACGTGATAAGGCAATTCTTTGAGCTCTCATTTTGTGGCCAGGTCGCTATGCAGTGGGCCATACCTGTTCAAATAAAAAAATTTGTTTAGTAGTTTTAGTTTCCAGTATTGTAGCTGTATTGTTTGGCACGATGTCTGACATTTCAACTTGAACCAAAGTTCCTGAAGAAGCTGCCAGCACGTGGAGCTGAAGGTCACACATTGAGCCGAACAATGCGCGGTACAAAGCATCACAACTCTGACAAAATTCGTAGATTTTTTTTTTAGCTGCTAAGTCTGACTTCCTTCGTTCAATTCTACCGCGCGGATACTGAATTGGCTGCAACGCGTTTCGGGGCTTTGTGAGAGCTCCACTCATGTGGCGCATTGTACCAGTCTTGGCGCAGTTTCAAGTGGACTTTAGGCAACAGTGCAAAACAATCCTCAAACAGTTGTTTTGACACTCAATTTGGCCTTGTCAGCTCTCTTAGACTGCTGAGGCAAGAGTGGCCTTTCCAAGCTGACCCAGCAGTGTGTGGATTTCAAGCGTTGACTGTGAACTGGAAAAGTCCACCTGCTCAACAACACACGATCCTACATCTGGCTGGAATGATATGCCGTATTTTTAATGTGGCAGATCGGGGCAGTGTTCTCGCTGGTTAATTTAACACCCTTTATTCAACTAAATGCGAGCAAAGCAAAGGTCAGGTACAACGAGTTTGCGAAACAATTGGACACGTCTGTTGGAGGGACACAACCGACAAGCAGCATCACGCCAGCTCTGGTCATCCTCGCAGCAGTGGCTGTTGGCTGGCCATCGGACAAAGACGGTCACCGCATCGCGCGCTTTCAGATGCACTTCTGTGGCCGTCTGGAACGCTCTTCCTTCCGATATTAGAAAGCCACTGGAGCTATGCACTTTTAAATGTAGATTGAAAACTCACTTCTTCAGAAATGCCTTTTGTGTTTAGTTTGTTGTCCTTCCCCCGCACCTCTGATTAGCACGGTTGGCTACGTACGGTGCAGAAGAAGTTGAACATCCACACAACCGGGAAGCACAGTAGAAGATGCGTACGCAGGACAGCTACTGACGTTGGTCTGCAATCAAAATGATGACATATAGAGGTGGAAGGGAGCAGGTTGGAGTGCTTTTGAAAATCGCAACGTGCCTAAATAAGAAAGTTTTTAATCTTAATTTGAAGCTTTCGTGACTGCAGGAATCCATACTCTTTGGTTCTTTCGGTGAAGTCACGTAGGTGTAAAATAAAATATAATAAAAAACGACGTTTTGATCGCAACACAAGCGGTCGTCCTTAGGCAGAAAAAAATATATAAAAAATATGCTGAAAAAAAAAACTGCTGGATACATTTTTTACTGCCTGAGGACGACCGCTTGTGTTGCGATCGAAACGTCGTGATTTATTAAATTTATACCTACGTGACTTTACTGAAAGAGCCAAAGAGTAATAAAGTGTTTAATGGGTGCAAGCCACCTGCTGTATGACATGTGGTTCGGAAACACGATCATTAAGACAAAAAAAAACGGAACAAAGAATGAAAAGCGCGCAAAGAAGCGTGGACAGATGCCCGCCGCTTGGAATTACATCGAGAAACAGAGAGGGGATCACACGCATGAGAGAGCATGCATAGGTTAATTATATTATCATAGTTCCGAGTTGCTGGAGAGTGTGTTGCCTGCTGTATGACCGGCTTACATCCAACCGGGGGGATGGAGTAATACAAAAAAAAAATCACCTCTCGTTTGCCGGTGCAAGGTGGATTAATACATCGCAGGATTGTGAGAGAGGTGGCCGGGGCTTGGGGAAACCTTCATCCAGCAGTGGATTGGCCATGGCTGACGATGATGACAATGCCGATAAGACCCGTGTAATGCAATTTTGGTAAAATTAAATGTCAAAAAGTGGAGTGCATCTCCGACAACGCCTGTACGCAGTGATCGAATGACTGAAGCTGTGTGTTGAACGAATAAAATGAACGAATGATTGAACGAACAATCGTTCCCGTGCGCAGCTTGGAGGCGCGGCGCTTCTGGCAGTCGGCATCTGGGTGGCGGCCGACCCGCGTGGCTTCCGGGAGATCGTCGCGTCCAACCCGCTGCTGTTCACCGGCACTTACATCATGCTGGCAGCGGGGGTGGTGCTCTTCCTACTGGGATTCCTGGGCTGCTGCGGCGCCATCAGAGAGAGCCGTGGCTTGCTCATGACGGTAGGCCAGCTCCCTCTCCACCCGTTCCACTTTCGACCCAGAAAGTGCCAGCTCCGATCCGTGTTTTATGGCTGCCCCTGGTTGATCGAAAAAAAAAAAACTACGAACTTAACCTTTTATTTTATTCAGGTAAGGTCCACTGACTTTTTTTAAAGAAGCGACCTGGCCACAAACGATAGCTCAACGAAGTGGATTCTCGCATGGAAATTGAAAGCAGCCAAATACTCTGAACGCATGTTGATTTTAAATGTGGAGCAAAAACCAGAGGACCCGGAGAAAAATCCACACGACCACAGGGAGTGGGACATGCAAAACTACAAACATTCAGGAGTCAGGGTTGAGATCGATCCCACGATCTCCTGTATACCAGGCGAGGTAGTTAACATCTCGCCACCGTGGTGATACAAATGGGGCGCTCAGCTGCAGAGTGTCGGTGTACCTTGGCAAGATTCCAGCTGTGAGAATAAAATAATGAAAATAATGTCTGTTTAATTGCACTCTATCCCTGTAGCAGGGTACATGGGGAACAGCAGTACCCTAGTGTGGACAAGAGGTTACTTGGAAAGGAGGACAGAATTAGTTCTGTAAAATAAGATCATGCACTGTTCTGTGATAAGTCCAAAAATACGTATCTTTCTGTCATTGCATGAGACTGCTAGCAAAATAAATAAAAAAGTCAAAGGAAGAAAGGTGGCTGACGCAAAGCTTGTATTTACACCCCAGCCAAATGGCACGGCTTGGGTGTTTAGCCTGCAAATCAGATTGCCTCTATCACTGCTAGAGTTGCCACACATCCTTGACTCTGGGTTGAACTCGTACGGTCCAGCAATTATCACATTGTCTACTTTACTTGTTTTTAAGCAACCATGAACAATACAACAGCTTAAATGGGGTCCTTAGCCAGTTCATGTTCCTCGTGCTTTTAGTTTTCAATTGTGCCACCACAAGTGCTGCAACTCATCCACATCTGAAATATTCAGCATGGGAATCAGCATCTGCCCATCGGAGGAAATGTAGATAATACCACGTCCCTATCTGGGCCTCCAGCCAATGGCAATGTGTTTTTAGTCCAGACAAATCAAACTACTGTACTTCTGCATCACTGCTCGAGTTGACACTCATTCAGGGCTGACATGTAAAGTCTGGGAATTGGTCTTTGCATCCGGATTGCCTGTGGAAAGTAATCCCGATAATACAAGGTACAAATATATGCCCCTGGTCAGTGGCAGTGCATATGCATTTAGCCCAACAAAGGCGAGATATTGCACCTGTGCTGTGTTTGTGCTGCGGTTCGGGTTACGTGACATTCTGACGTGTGTCCTGTGGTGTTGTGAGGGTTAATCGCATGTTGTGTGAGCCTGTGTCACGGTCCTTGTTCACGCACCTTCTCTTGCTCTCTCTGCTGGCCTCATTTCTTAATTGTCATTGCATTCTCATTCTGTGTCTTATCGGCTCTGGGCTGTGCTTAACATCTCACATTATTTCTATCTATGCCGCGTTAGTCTATATGTCTGCCTATCCATTTGCATGTCTTCTCCTATGTTAATCTGTGTCTGATCGTTGCAGTCTATATACTGTGGCTGTCCATTTGAATGGCTGTCTATATTTTATCACTCACAGCTCTCCGTGTCACTTAATTCTGTGTAACACGACTTGTGTTGCCGATTTCTCTCTCACTCCGTGACAGTCCGACTGCATCTTTCTAAGTGTACATTTCTCTCTGTCTATGTTTTCTCTGTTTCATTTTCAGTGTCCTGTTTCTGTCTTTTATCGTCTGTATCCATCTATTTTTGTTAACGTCTATCTGTCTCTCATCGTATTTTTTTAAAATCTCCCTTTGTCTTTTTAAAAATCTGTCCCTCCCTCCGATACCGCACCCTTCCACCACTGTAGCTCCGAACAAAATAAACAAAGCTCTCATTTTGCAAACCATCTGCTTATTTTGCTTACGGCTACATTTATAAAATACAGTTATTTTTTGACAACATTGCAGCAAACGCTGCCCACAGTAGCTGAACAAGCATCTGCGCGCTTTGATGTTGTACAAATGGGATGGTGCTGCGGTGTGATGCTTGGCACCAATGAACCACGAAATTCTGAGCCCGGCGGTTCAATCTCCCGGTGCGGCTCGTGAAAACAACGGAGCGAGCTTCTTGAAATCCCCTCTCCGCCTATGGCCACCGGGCAGTTTTTAAATGGGCACAACGCAGGCCGATCGGCCGATCTCGTGCAGTGGGTAAAGTATGGGCAGTGGGTTCTCGCCTCCGCCTATTCCAAGATGCCTCGCTGTTGTGGAAGAAAGACAGAGGGGCTTTCGCTCGAGCGACCTCTGGTGGACGCCCTTCCTCCAGCAGTGGTGTGAGCAAGACACTACAGGCTGAACCTTGACCTTTCTCCATTGCGTCACTGTTAAAAAAACTAAATACGAAAGCGACAACCCCAATGAAGGCTTCTAGATTTGAAGCTTTCGTGACTGCAAGGATTCATACCTACGTGACTTTACCGAAAAAAACCTAAGAGTACAAATGAACGCTCTTTTATTTTGAGATAATTTACCGTTCAGTCGTCACTCCACCCAATCAGTTGCGTGCGTGGCAGTGCTCATCTCTGCTGTAGCCCCCGAGACATTCGACATTCCTGTGACGGTGGTCAGTCTCTCTATGCAATGAAAAGTACACCAAGGTAAAACAATATATTTTTATATATATTTTAAAAAATTATACTAATTTCAGGTCTGTCCAGCATGGAAGAGTATACCAGAAACCCTCTGGAGGGGATGTCTAGAAAAAAAATATTTTTTTACTCAGTGGGCCTTACCTGGTCAAATGAAAATAGTTCATAGTAGTTGGTTACTTGATACTCACTGCCCCAGTCCTGCGGTGCCGTGTTCTTGGGGCTGTTCTCTGACGTCACGTCGGCGCGTGCGCTGCCTGGAGGCGTTGCGCACACCGTGCACATCCACTCATTTATTCATGGCAGTGTTTGTTTGCCGTCGTTTATCATCACCCCCTTCTTGTTAGCTCTTTATTTCTCTAACTCTAATGGCAACACTGTGGATATGATTGGTGATTTTTTTTTATGGCATGAGGCAAAGGGAGGAAGTAGATAGAGAAAGGAAATAAAAGAGGGGAGGTGATGTGCGGAAAGATTTAGACACTAAAATCACAAAGGATGGTTTAGTTAGATTATTTATCATCATCATCATTTTTGTTGTATATATGTTGAACTTTTTTCGCACCGTATGTTGCCAACTGTGCTAATCGGAGGTGCGGGGGATGGACAAACTAAACACAAAAAGCGGTTCAGTTTGTTGTCCTTCTATCCACTGCTAGATAAAGGCCTTTCTAAGCGAGCATCGGGCCTGAACTTATAATTCAAATATGGCTTTGCACAGTAAACTTTTTAAACTTAAGAAAACTTTTCTTCATTCCGATGGAAACTAGCATCTCACAATTGCCTTCACCTAGGGTTACAAAGCCACCGCTGACTGCATTTTATCAAGTCCAGCATTTCATAATCCATGCGATGTACGAGTAGGAAAGTGAGCCAGAGCATCTTCAAGTTTTTTGCTCCAGAAATAATGGCATCGTTTTTTTTTTAAACACAATAGCTGAGCACAGGCCTTAGGACCCAAAATGTCAAACGCACATCACCGTCACGGTTTTCATCAATAGGAATGTAACACTTTTCTTGAATTGAGCAAAGTTTAAGCTGTTATAAGAACTTGGGAAAAGAGATGTTTGGAGAGAGAATTCCAAAGTTGAGCAGTGCGAGGTGAGGAATACACAGAAAAGTGTTGTGACCTGCAGCCGTGGTGGAGTGGGTGGGTGAGTTGAGTGCATTGTTGTGACCTGCAGCGTGGTGGAGGGGGTGGGTGGGTGAGTGAGTGGGTGAGTGGGTGAGTTGTTGTGACCTGCAGCGTGGTGGTTGGACAGAGTGTGGATGAGATGAAACAGTCAGTCTGCTAACACCGAGTCCTCAACATGGGTGCTTTGTATTCTTTGGTGTTTTCGGTAAAGTCACGTAGATATGAAATAAAATGAAAATAATAAAAATAAAGAATATATTTAAAAAAACTGACGACGATGGGTGCTTTGCTACACATATAGACCCTGATGTGGCATAGTCTGATTGGGGAGGCCTTAATCCAGCACGAGGTTGTGATTGGCTGGTCATAGTAATTATGAAATTCGATGATGATAAACATATTGAGTGGCACCATCAATTCATGAGCAGGGGCATCTGAATGGTGTCGCAACAAAGGTGCGCAGGTGGGGATGGGTGGCTAAAGGGGGTGGGGGGGGGGGCGAGAGGGGGGGGGGTCGATAGCCCCTCTGCCCACCTGTAGCACCGCCTGCGATGCTGCAGAATTCTTCCGTGTACAGACCCGGGTCCGTGCAACGTGCGCAGCGCTCACGGTGCGTGGAGACTGGAGGTGCATTACCCGACTGCCGGGAGCCTGATGCACGCGTACATCAATTTATTTATTTATGGCACCGTTTGTTGCAGTTGCTTTCCCCTGTCTTCCCACTCCATCCCGATCTGCCTGACACACTTTCCCTTCACCATTAATAATACACCAGCAAGTCACTTTAGATTTGGGACCGCGTGTTTGCGCGCTTGTGTGTGTGTGTGTGTGTTTTTATCTTAATGCTGGTGTCTTCCGTAACATCGATTCCGATATAAATGTTTAAGTGCCCATTATATAAACTCACGGTGGCGTCTTCTGTGGCCTGAACATAATTATTCTCGCGTGTGGAGTGTGAATGCATTGCCCTTGAGCATTTTTCTTTTGAGAAACATACATGAAGAAAAAAAATTACGTGGTAGAATATTTTTAGACCGAATTTTTTTTTCTTTCCCCGTACATCATTTTTATTTCATGCGTAAATTTCACAACCAATATTGCGATTCGTGATCGGTGTCTTGGTTGGTTAGATTGTGGAAGTATAATGCCAACGTTTAACTATAACTCTCCATCATCCCCAGGGCCAATCAAATCAAATTGTCACGAGGGCAAACGTGCCAACTCGGAGGAAATGTTAAAAGGCTGGCAACATTTACATCCTATTTCAAATGATTTGACGAAACTGTTCGTACAAAAAACTAAGCGAGCATTAGATATATATTTTTAAAAAGTGAGAATTACAAATAGTAACACACCTCATGCAGGACTGTTTCTTGTTTGAAACGTTTTGGATAAACCAATTCATATTACAGCATGCAACCATGTATCCTATTAAAAATGGTATCTCTTGTATAAAGGCGTTGTGTGTTCATGAGAATGGTGAATGATAACATCTCTATTCTTTAGGACAAGCTATATATTTATCTAGGCTGTATAAGGTCACAGCTCTCTATATATAACAATTCAAAACGTCTTTGATTAGTGGAGATGCTTCACTGTAACGTAGCACCTCAGAGGAAAGTTGGTGGATCACACCGCGATAGAGCCTTCGTGTGTGGCACCTGCAGCATGCAGTACAGAAAGTAGGTCGCTGACCCATCGCTGTTATTTCCCATGTCGATTGTCTCGCGCCACTCCAGTTTCCTCCCATCGCGGCGAAGGCTACTTACTGCGCTCATGAGATAATAATAGTGCCACGTGCTCCAAGGAGGAGCCCTGTGACAAAGCCTCGAGACTCAATGTGGCTTTCCTCGGCGAGTAAAGGCACGCGGGCAGCACGAACAAACCCCGCGTTAGTTGCCGGCGCGTCTCTCGGCCGATGACTTGGCCCACGCCAGGCTCCATGGCTCAAGCCCAGGGCGTAGTATTCACCTCAAATGTGCCGCTACGGTGGATGTTGAACATCCCGGGACGTTATTGCAAGAGAGATGAGGCCCCGCGTGCCGGAGTCTCGACGCGCAATATTTTGTTGCATTTCTTGCAAATGAGCTCGTTGGATGAATCTCCATAGTAAGGTCTCCCCCTGCTGGCAGACTCTACTCGTCTGTGAAACGGCGCACCTTCGCGTAAATAACATTATTAGTAATCGTTATTGGCAAGGCTTCGGTGGTACGGCCATGTGATGCGAAGTGAAGAGTCATCAGTGGCCAAGACTGCCATGCGTATTGAGCCAGAGGGCCGCCGTCCACGCGGACGTCCGATGAAGCGATGGATGGATCGAATAAAGGAAGACATGAAGACGGTCAACGCATCCCCCGAAGATGTCCTGGACCGAGCCAAATGGAGAAGACAATGCCGAAAAGCGGACCCTGCGCCACAGCGGGAACAACGCTAGGAAGAAGGAGTAATCGTTATTGTCACATAGCACATGCATAATCCTGGCCAGGTGGGGTCCTGGTTAGAGTGCTGAGCTCAGAAATGTTCTGTCCATGGATTGCAAGATCACATTGCAATTTATTCTCAGGTTCAAAGTAATAATGGTGATGATCCTAATAACCATCACACCATTATTATTCAAAGTCTGTTCTCTGTACCAGAACATAATACAACTCATGGCACAGAAATAGTCAAACCCAGCAGATCATTGTGAATCCAGCAAATTTCCGGCTTGGTGAATATTAGCAACACAGCAGGAGTGTGTGGGTTCATATCTCAATTATTTTCTCTGCTATGAATTCTGTGGTCGTGTTGAACAAATATAAATTACAATCTTCTGCCTTGTTTGCTCGGCACTCTCAGCATTCTAACTAATCACCTAGCTGTGCTTGTAAGCGGATTGCCTGAGAGCACTACTTGGAAAATGTAAGTGCAAAGTTAATCAATTATGCATCCTTGAGCAGAGAACATAAGGTAAAAAAACAAAAACACCGATCAAAACAATCTTAACTGAATCTCCTGAAGATGCAGACATAATGCCGTGCAAATTTGTACGAGGAGTATACGCGTGCACTTGAAGTCCCTGCATCGTTGTTGTGGATGTACAGTAGAGTTTGGGATGTCAAAAGCCACATGCATACACACATCAAACGCAGGCCACCAGATTCTCGGGCAGCCTGCTAAACACTGTAACTCTGCTTTCTCACATACAATCGCAAAGGCAAAGATGCCCAATTTACCCTGCTAGGCCATGGTGGCGAATGCCTTAGAACGCACCTCTTAAGGTCGGCACGGTACACAAAGGGATGGTGTGGTCATCATCACACCTGATTGCATTTGATTACCGAGTGCCGATTGACAACCCCCCCCCCCCCCCCCGTGCAGCCTGTTGGGCAATGTGCTGTTAGCGAGCACCTATGAAGGCCGGCATTGCACGCGATGAATTTGGTGGCCAGGACCACGCCCGGTCATCTTTGTCTACCAGTGGCGATGTTTACACACCGCACCAGGTACTCATTTGAGGCTGAATCGACCTAGGGGAGGCCCAGTACCGGTTCAGATAACTGTCACTGGTGTTGGCAGTGAGCGAGAGTTCGTAGCGCATCGCTGACACACGCATTCATGCAAAGACAAATATACCCACGCTACGTTTAATGAATAGCACAAGTTACAGATGGTGCACTCTTCCTGCACAGCCGAATGCTACCATACCAAAGGTGATTCCCAGCGCTGGACGCGGGGTCTCGGATGTGCGCGGCTGAGTACTATTGACACTGTGAATTATCCCTCTGAGCCAGGCAGCCGCCTCTGCCAAGGGGGGGGGGGGAGGGGGGTCACAACACGTTGCAAACTTGGGGTGACGCGCTGAGAGAGCCCATGCGGGATTTAGAGCAAACGCGGGGGGGGGGGGTTCTTTTTCGTTTGCCAGTGAAGTAAATACAATGACAGCAAGACCTTGGCATCGCTACCGCGGTCTGCAAAGCGGGACATTATTGGGGGTTGTAAGGAAAACAACGGTGTTTGTTTGTCCATCTCTCTGCATGACCTACAGTACGTCGTCGAGGGAGGTCGGCAAACACTGCAAACCAGCCTCATGAAGGGCCCCATTGTGTGGCCATCCAGAGGTAGAATATTGGCTGTGGAATAAATGAGCAACACGCGAATCTATGCAATGGGACGTCACACAAAGAACCCCCGCCCATAGCTGCTCAGGGGTAGGTGGGTGCAGCACCGTTTCATTGCGGGGGGAGAGGGGCGTGATTTCTCCTCCTCTCCCCTACTAAGGGTTACCTCCCAACCCCTAAATCAAATTTTTTTCATGAACTGTTTTTTATGTTACCAGGTAAAGCCCACTGAGCCACATAGCTATTTTTCAGAAGTGACCTGGTTATCACAAATGATAGCTCAAATAAGTGGCTTGTGACGTGGAAATTCATAGCAGCCAAATACTCTAAACGCACGTTTCTAAATGTGGAGGGAAAACCGGAGGACCCAGATACAAATCCACGCAACCATGGGGCGAGAGACATGCAACCTCCAAATAAACAGCGGGCGTTAGGATCGATCCCCTGTATACCAGGCGAGGTAGTTACCATCTCGCCACCGTAGCACCTGTGCTTAGAGTAAAATTAAGTGATGGCTGCAGCTTAATTTCTTTATATACGGAGGAGATGAGAGCTTGCATGATAGACAAAGGGAGCGTGATAGCCGTAGCGTTACTCGTCTCGTTTTGCGTTTAACATTTGTTGAGAGTTTTCTTGTATCACTGTGTCGCCCCCTCCCCCATCCCCGTTGAAACGAAGTCACGCTGCAGGGTCAGGGGTTGGTGCTCCCCAAAGTGTGAACGTTATTTATTCAAGCATCATTACCCAATTTCATAGAAATAGATTAGTTCTGTAATGTATTCCGGGTATTTGAAATTGAGTCTGAGAGTGGAGACATCCGGTGAACAATCTAGAGAAAACCCAATGGACTCAGCGCGAAGACCCATGCCACTTTCCACTGACCATGTGCGCGCTTCCCATCAAATGGTTTGGGCAGCAAATAAAATAGTTAATTTGGGTTGGGATTGAGACAAACAGATTGGTGCTTTGCAAGCGGTGTGCTGCACTCTTTTAAAAATAATCACAAACAGGCAATTAAATAAAATAGACAAAAAAATGAAAATTTTTTATTTTATTTTACCAGGTAACACCCACTGAGATATAGAGCTCTTTTTCAGAAGCGAACCTGGCCAAACAAATATATCAGCGAAGCGGCTTATCACGTGGAAATTCATAGCAGCCAAAAACTCTATTGTTGATTCTAAATGTGAAGGGACAAACCAGAGGCCCCGGAGTAAAATTCACGCGACCACATGGAGAACATAAAAACTCGAAATATACCAGCGTCAGTATCGGGTTCGAACCCACAACCTCATGTATTCCCGGCGAGGTAGTTAACATCTTGCCACCATGGCACAGACGCACAGCCCTAAAACAATTTCACAGACAACACAATAGATAGACGGAAATCCACATAAAACCATGAAATAGACGAACAAACAGATGGCCATCCGAACAATGACGAATTAAACACACAGACAAAAACACACCAAAGACAAATATTACCCATATAGTTTAAAAAAACTGTTGGGGCAAGTCCGGTTAGTGAGCACTTATGAAGGCCGGCACGGCACATGAAGGGGTGGGTGGCCAACAGCATGCCCGGCCAGCTTTGTCTCCCAAGTGGCAATGTTTACACACCCAGAACCGGTTCAGATAATCACCACTGGTGTTGGCCGTACTAACCGTTTCGCCACCGCTCTCTGCAGACACACAGGCACTGACTGACAAAGACACAAAACACACACAAATCGGCTGAGCCGTGTGCCCCGAGTGATTGATTAAACCCACAGCTTCACGCGTCCGCGTTTCTAATTGAGTCGCGACGAGGCCTCGGTAACACAGGGTAATCAGGCGAGAGCGACGCCTGCGACTGTGGACATTCCGCATTACCGTGACGGCGCCAAGTCCGTCCGTAGCGGCGTATTACACACACACGTCATTATCATCGTCATAATCGGCCAGGATCAATCCACTGCTGGATGAAGGCCCCACAGTGCTTATTTGGCGTGGTGTACCACGAGGATCTATCCCCAATCTACATCAATGCCACTCGAGATATTTGCACAACACAGAGGCTCTTGCGTTGCGTACTCTCACTGCTTAAGCCTTTCCCATTCCGATGGCGTACATTTCAGTTTTCTTTCCGATTCAGTCCCGATGACGTATGTGTAAATGTAACTTTATTGGTACCGAGGTTCCCAGTTTGGCACCACCTATTATAAATTGCGGTCGTGTTGCTACAGTTCTCTGTGGTGAATACAAAATGCAATGTATTTAAAAACAGCTGTGTTATGCCTCTCTAAATAACATTAACTCTAACCGCTCACGTGTTTCGAGATTCAGCGGTGAATAGGACCCACCCTGAAACTTGCAGGCGTCTGGGAACAGGAAAGGGTTAGAGTTTGGCTTCATAAACATCGTTTTTATGGTTATTACACCCACATTAATACATTTGGCTATCCTAAAATGTAATCGCTGCATTTCCTCGGTGGACGTAGTACTTTGTGGACGATTCCAATTCCCTTGCTGCCACTCCATGATTATTATTTTTTTACCGTCAGCCATCAACCCTTCTAGTAACGATGTCCTGCCCAGGCCCAATGACTTTTTTTGAATAGCCTGAATGATCTTATTAACCCCCTTACGTTCCTTAATCCACGTGTTCTTTTGTGTGTCCTCTCAGTGCCTCCCTCCACATTTTATCGTGGACCAAATGGCGTCTACCATTTTATGGAGGCTACAGTCAAATAATTTACAACGTAATGTGACAAAGAATTGGGTGACGATGTTGCTGCGTTGGCGGTGGCACACGAGCGTAATGAATACGTGAAAAAAACAACAACACATGAGTAAATAATACTGTGTAGCCTCAAAAGGAGAAATATATATGAGGTGACGTTTTGGGCTATATCCGTTCTTCATCACGCAAAAATTTAATATTAATATATTTCATTTTAAATAACGTAATTCACGAATGTGTTGAGTTTTTGGAGTTAATAAACACAATTTAGAAGTGTTAATATAGTTGCCATGCAGGGTTAATCTTCATTGAGGTGTATCCTTGTTTATCGGCATTGACTGTAGATTGGCGACAAACATTAATGCAGTGAATATATTCAATAAATAACGGTGTGTGTGTTTTATCATGATAGGTTTTTTTTGTTGACACCATATGCTGCTGTCTTTTGTACGTACAGTGATCTCCAGGGCATATGCACAGCAAGTCTCTGGCCCATGAAAATGTTACGAACTATATTATTCTGAGAAAAATGAACACTCATATTTACAAAGGAAATGTTACTGCCTGTTTCTGGCTCATGTTTTGCTTGTAGGCTAGCACCATATTTTACATTCAGAAAATACATATTACTGAGAGAGGTTAGTGAGGTTTTGTTTACTTCTCTTTGTTGATGTTTGTGGTTGGATTCCTTGTTTATCCACAATTATACACTTTATACCCTACTGTACGTTACATCGCACATGCCACCGTGAGGTGTAATGGTCCGCACCCTGGACTTGCAATGCAGAGGTCGCCGGCTTTGATTTGATCTCGCGGCTCGGCAGTAGACACGGCGGTGTACATTTATTGAACTACAAAAAACGAACTAAACGATTTACATTTTTTTTGGTTCTTTCGGTAAAGCTAGAATTTATTTTTTTCCATCTACGTGACTTTACTGAAAGAACCAGAAAGTATAGATTCCTGCAGTCACATTTCACCAGGTAAGGCCCACTGAGCTGTGTAGCTTTTTCTCAGAAGTGACTTGGCCACAATTGATAGCTCAACCAAGTTGTTTATCACGTGGAAATGTGTAGCAGCTAAATACTCTTAAACACGTGTTCTTAAATGTGGAGGGAAAAACCCGAAGACCCCAGAAAAAAATCCACACAACCACGTGGAGGGAGACATGCAAACTCCAAATATACAGCACGTGTCAGGGTCGGGATCAAACCCACGACCTCCTGGCAAGGCAGTTAACATCTCGCCATAATCACCCATCGTTTCTGTCACCGAGCAGTGTAAAGACGTTCCGCCACAGTCGGTCCATCGGCAGGTCACGTGGAGTGGAGTAAAGTGTGGGTACTCCCACGTCTTCCAAGTTGCCTGGCCAGTGTGGAAGAGTAGGCCAAATACCCTCCAGGGAGACTTCAGTGGAGGCTCTTCTGCCAGCAGTTACAAGAGCAAGACATTGCAGGGATGCACTTTTATCACCTGCCAGGTTTCATTTGTAATCCACAATTTTTGCCGAAATTGCCTCTTACTTGGCCAAAGCGTTATTTGCTTGGCTCTGCCTTGCACACTCACTGGTGATAACATAAAAAAACAGACAAAACTGAGTCGGGTGTTTGAACACATGTTTACAGATGGATGTGCTCTGAAGCTATCGGGCCAGATGGTGTTTAATGGTAATGATACCATGTATCTCCTATCATTATATATTTTTTATTACTATGCTTGTTTACCCATAAAATGCTCACTGGGTCTCATGAGCCTTTTTCAAGATAGTCCTCCCAAGTTTTTTGCAGCCGGGTGCAATTGTTGCGATAGGCACCGTGGTGGGAAAAAATGTTAACTACCTCACCTGGCATACAGGAGGTCGTGAGTTCAATCCCAACCCTGCCGCCTGTATATTTGGAGTTAGCATGTTCTCCCCGTGGTCCCGAGAATTTTCTCCGAGTCCTCTGCTATTTCCCCTCACATTTAGAAACGTGCGTTTAGAGTATTTGGCCGCTATAAATGTCCAAGTGGTAAGCCACCTCGTTGAGCTGTCATTTGTGGCCAGGTCGCTTCTGAAAAAGAGTTGTATAGCTCAGTGGACCTTACCTGGTAAAATACAAAAACATCTTAATAGTATGAATCTCAATTCGGTCATTTGCTGGTAATTTATCAAATTTGGACTGTGACGCTGGTACACAATGGCCCACCCCATGCATATGACGGCCACGAGATGTTTGACGTCCACTGCGAAACAGACGGTGGTTGGTACTTTCATGGTCATTACACAGCCGCAGTAATAACCGGGGCGGCTGTTGGATTCGAACCGTGAACCTCCGCAACAAGCGGCGAAGGGGCCACCGCCATGCCGCGTCACAATCCCGTAGAGCTCACCGCGCCGTACCGGTTTACACTCGTGGTTGGAAGTCGGCGGCGAGATTTAACATGCTTGCCCCATTCTTTCAACTGATCGAACTGGCGATCTCTGAACCGCAAATAAGAGTGTAAGTCCACTGTGCCAGCCAATACGCGTCGGCGGCATCGCAGAGTATGCACGTGAACTGTGCGATCTAAAGTGACGCATCCACCACCACTGAACACCACGCGGCTCCGTAGCTTCTGCGCACATTCCATTTGTTCAGTCCCATTGGCAAACAGCAGACCTCTCCCGCAAATACGAGTTTTGTTTTGCACGTGACGTCAAAAATATTCAAATCGTTAAGGGTGTGCAGCCCGCAAGCGTTGTCTTACGGACAACACATTTCTCAGATAACATTACAAAGGGGTGGCTGGTTAAGCGATTTCGCTTTCTCAACGGCTGGAGTGGCATAGTGTGGCAGTGCGGAATACGAAGGCGCACCGTTTTTTGATACGCGAAGCATTTTATGTTTTGTGGTGGTGCGTCCGTGCACTTGCGGGTGCAGCGCTAAGCTTTTGAATGTTCCCAAAGGAGAGATCAGTCAAAGACCTCTTAGACTTGAATGTGTGTTGCTGATAACCATAGCAATAATAATAATGATAAAAACGATGTGTTGAGGATTACGCTAACGGGCTGCGTGGTGCTGTTGGCAGCTATTTCGATTTGTAGTCGGAAGGATGTTTTATAATTAAAGCCCCTGGTTTGGAGTTGAATCAACTCATCATCTCGCCGAGGTTGACAAACTAATACGATTTTGTTGGCAGTGCAACAGCAGTTAGCGAATAAAGAGACTCCTGTCGTAGGAATGCACACTTCCCACAACTTGCTCAGACAGGGCCTGCCAGGATCACTTAGAGAGCTCCAATTAGTACGGAGACACTGTGCCTTGGCCACATTCTCTAAGTACAAATATCAATCAGTCAAACATGTCAGTTGATCAAAGTCTTTATTTCAAACTGGGTAAGCCCACTGGGATTAACAAGCATATTTTTTTCAAGGGAAACTTGGGTCATTGTTATAAAAAAAATGCAATACACAATAAAGCATTTACTTAAAAACCAACAGCGTGCAAGCGAAAATGTTAAAGAATAAAAATAGCCTATATGTTTATATCAGCCGACTAAAAAGCACATCCTGGCAAGTATAACGTTTAAAAGAGAATGTAAAGTTTCATAAAGCAACGAATTAAAATCAGGAAAAATGCGTATATTATTCTTCATATCCAAGCAAGTATTCAATTTGTGCATCAAAAAACTGGCAGCGAGAGCTCTTAAATGTGTGTTGCTGCCCCGTTTCGATCCATTGCTGGACAATGCCCTCACTGCACTGTGTTGGTCACGAATGAAGAGTACCACCGTCCCATCCAATATGAAACTAGATCAGACGTCTTTAACATTAACTTTCTTTTGTATCATAATTGGTTCTTTACCCTTCTATCTGGCAACAAAACTGACACCTTTTTGCAAGGAGTCATGTTTGCATAGACCGCAATACCTGCAGTCATAATACAAACAAAAGAACATAACTCTGATAATGTGCACTGTCCTTGAAGTTGATTGGTCCACACCCGAGACAGCTTTCCTTCGAGCCTAGCGATTTTGACTATAAAAGTGATTGGAATCGTACATAAATTACATTTATAACACAGATCAGTGCAAAAATCTACATTTTTATTTTATTTGATCGTTTTTTTTACTCTTCGCAACAGCTACTTTCATTGGAGTATGACAGGTGAGGCTCTGCCTCCCCTGCCTCCCCTGACCGCACGTCCCTGCAACATATATATGTATAGCTCTAATATGAAATATGTGGAATACATTTGAAAGACAAAGGGCTTCCATGCTCGAACTAGCAATGCGCTGACACTCATCTCCATTGGTGGCCCTGGACTTGCAGTGAACATTCCACATTCTCATGGCAGACGCCAGTATGTCATCACGAAGAGTGTTGCTCATTTTATTTAGGCTGCAACATTGACAAGCTGCGTTGACCATCAAACACAATTTAACTCGCACATTCTTATTATGCCGACGAAACTGTCAGCGAATTGGCATACAAAATGATCCACGTCAAAAATAACAATACATCATTATTATGATTTGTATCGGTGGCATTTTGTGGGACAACACCGCTGTTGCTGCTGTCGCTGTTATTTGACAGAGCACGTTGACGCACACAATGGAAAAATAACAAACGTGATCAAACGTCTGCTCCCGCTCCAACTCCAACTTAGTGTGCTGCAACGTTAGCCATCCCTCCCTCCCTCCCTCCGCAGCGCAGAGCTGTGCGCCTGCTGACAAAGCCTTTCGCGATAAGCTGCGGCGCGTGTGAGCCGTAATGCAAGCGCCATGAATAACGGGAAGTGATGCCTGTCCGCCCGATTGCACCCCAGTCGGCGGAGGCCCTCTTCATCCAGGCGTGCGGGAGGCCACAGAAAGCCTCGCCGTCGGTCCTGAGTTGACTCCGCTGCGGGGAATACAAACAGACAGCCTGTAAAGTAGTAATAATAATAACTAAATAAGTCTCCAAACAGGAGGGCCTCTGTCAATCACAGTCTCAGAGGCGCCTCCAGAACTGGGGAGGTTTCTCCGAGACTGCTGACCAAGGTGTCACGTGATTCTGTATTTTTATTTTATTATCATTATAATTCTTTTATTATTTTATTATTTTGCAGAATTCCTGCATGCTCTGTGCAAGTGTGATATTGGAGCTCGTGGCATTGTTTCTGATGTTTGGTTTTGTTGGCCTCTGCTAAACTCATGAGCGAGATTCAATATGAAAGGATTTTGGGTCGCTGCATTTATGGATGGGGCCACCTATGAAAGAAATAAAGTGTGACCTGGAATTTAATTGAGTTGACGTTTACAACGGTTAATTATTAGATGAGTGGTGGCTCAATGGTTCACGTACTACATGAACTCAGCAACCTCAGTTCCATGCACAGCCACCAAAACATGTGAGTCCACTCCATCACCAAAACGCACTGACCAGTGTGGTGAGGTATAGTTAAACAACCTGCATGAATTAAGTGTTGATGGGGGGAGCCCTTCAAGAGAAAACAGAGGGCTGTAGATCATTACATATATTTAAAGTAATTAACTTATCACTGTTTTGCTTAACTAGGTTAGCTGGCCACGTGGCACTTAACGAGAACCTAACTTACGAATGGAAAACATGAGTTCAAGTCCTGTCGAGGATTGGCTCAGATATTCTGGGTTCATAAAATGAGTACCATGTTTGTGGAAAGCCAAAAGTAATGTTTTTTTTTTATTAGACAGACACACAGACAAGAGATAGGAATGTGGGATTTCTACTGCTGGCTAAGCTCCGTTCACAACGGTGGGCACTGCCCATCGTTCATTTGGGGACGCCTCATGATTTGATTCAGGAGGACCTTGCTTTGGCGATTTGGCACCATTCCTATTCGAGTATTTGTGTGCGCAGCAGGACATCGGAGCAACTGGAGACGATGTCTGGCTCGTATGGGGCTCTCAATCTGTCCTGTCATCGCGCGAGCATTTACATCTCGTGAATCCATTTATACGTGACCCACTTCCAAGTTGCAAGCTTTCATCATTATTTTCATCAATATCGTCCAGTGACCATGGGGAAGACCTCAGGCCAGATGGTGGGATACCGTCAGGGCAAGTTTTGTAGGCCGGGTGCCTACTGCGCGTCAGCTGCTAGATTTGGCAGAGGGTAGATAGCGTTGGTGAGGTGCGGTGGCAATGGCAGCTTTGACCATGATGATGATCATCATCATCATCAAACTCGTGAGTTGTCTCGGCACTTAAATGAGCTTCAGGCAGTGGTCATATCCAGTGGGGGTCGTTAGTCAGATTTTTTTAAAATATAAAATTCCCTTCCCCCCCGCCTCTCTCCTTAAAGTGGTGCAATCTCACCAGATGATGCTCACCACTCTCGCAAGTTTTCTGCTCTATATATTCCAGCACGATACAGACCAGGATAACCACATTCACATACAGTGCTCAAGAAATGTCGGTGGTTATTTATACGACAAACCAACTTATTGTTCAATAGTGTTTACAGCTGCTGTTAATGTGAACATTTTGATTGGCGATTCCCTTTAAAGCACGGTTAAATTGAAACACATCTCAATGCTTTCCCCTAACCACTTAATGCAAGTAAATTGAGTTTTCTGCTCCATTATTCTCTGGTGCCTAAAACATTTCTCCCATTAAATTGGCACCGCAAGCATCCTATTAGCGGTCTGTGGGAAATCGCGTGTGTGGTCCTCTATGTTGAAAAAGTTCCCTATGTTCATGGCATTTGCAACTGAATGACATGCATGCAGACTGATGTAATGTCATACAAAATTCACGTGAGGAAATGTTTTTCATGCGCTGGCTGAATGAATGACATTTGTAGTTTTCGACAGCAACGGTCATTATCCACTGCTGGATGAAGGCCTATGCACGCCGTCGCTATCCTTCACATGTCCTGCTATTCCGCAGTCATCTCGCTCCCGCACACGAGATGATCTCATTTCTCCACCTGCACGGTGATCCACCCATCGGGCGAGTCTCTGTCCTTTGGCTGTCATTCCATCACCTGTGTTGTCCATTGGCCATCTTGCCTTACAGGGGAATCTGAATGAGTATTTATAACTGGAGGAATCCGATGAGCTATGAAGCTCTTTTTCATAGATGTCCAGTAGGGGGGAGTAAGAACGTTACAACAACAAACATTACAAAAACACGAAAGTGTGCAAAGAACAGGAAAGGTAAACAAATAACTTATACAAATACACAATTAAAACTACAATATTTTATTTTATCTTACCAGGTAAAGCGCAGTCAGCTGCTAGCTTATTTTTCAGATGTGATCTGTCTGCATATCTATACAGTTCACGAGTAAAGATACATTTTCCAATGTGTATATGATAAAAGGAACATACAATGTGAGGGATTTTACACAAGTGTAATAGCGCAATTTTAATCATGTCGAAACATGATACAAGATGATGCAAGATGTCCGACGTTTCACTGCACGTGCCTGGAGCTTCTTAAAAAAATGGGCAATGGGCAGTGCTCATCGCAATTACAAGATGATGCAAGATGTCCGACGTTTCACTGCACGTGCCTGGAGCTTCGTCAGCAGCACGTTCCACGTGCTGAGAGCTTCTTCAAAAAATGGCCAATGGGCATTGCCCATCGCAATTGGCCACAAATTGTGAATATGTTACTTTGCCAGGGCAGAGGGCTTTTTTTCTGCACAGGACAACCACAGACAGCGTACTGTACGTATATATATACACCGTACTTGGTAGCAGTGGACAGCCATTGGTAGTAGTACTTCACCTACATAGGTTCGGGATAGAATAAGAGAGATCAGTCTTTGAGCTGAGAGACGTTCGTCTTCAAGTAAAATATGAAAAGTACCTCATGTGTTCAAATATTGACTTATTCTACTTCCCATTAAGTGAACGACTGCATGATTATAATAATAATAGCGCGGTACATTTATTTTCTTTCAGTTCGATTCCAAACTGCACACGCATACTCTCCATGCTCTGTTAAACTGAAATATCATTGTTTATTTATAGCTGTTATTTAAAGAAATAGATACTGTCATATTTCAGAAATGGAAAAAAGAGAAATGTCAAAGGAGACGAGGAAGGTCTTTGAATTCGTAGACAGAAAGAATCAATGTCCTATCACACAAATACAATCTTACATCAGATTCCTTTCATGGTGAAATATTCCATTTAATGTTTTTTTCATTTTTCCACATGTGTTTTGTATAAGGTTCCACTCTCCAAAGAATATGTATATATGAGCAAATATAATTAATTTGAATGTCCATTCACATCCTGGCTTCTTAGAAAGGGAACACTTTCTCTGCTTCCTCTATATCCTGCTGATGTATAATTCACTAGCACAATGCAAGGACATCCCATTGACATGTCCTTTATATTTTTAACCAATAAATGCACCCAAGGACATCTAGACAGGTGATCGCCCCGTGCAAGTCTTTGGTACCATGCTCCAAAAGCAGGAAAAATGTGCAACGCATTAAAATAAATGTGCTCGCACCTCCGAATAAACAGCGAGAGCTGTGATTTAGTCATTTGCAGGTAATAACAAGCTCGTTACAACACTTGCCGCATGGCTTAACAAGGATTCCCATTGCGCCTGCTCGAAAGCAGCCAGCCTTTTAGAAGATTTTCTTTTCTTTCTCAAAGGAGAGAAATCTGTTTATGATTCACTTCTTGGAATTAGACCTTGCGCAGGATACGCAGACCTTGAGAAAGCACTGCAACGTTCAAAATCGCCAAGCTGTCAATAGCGTTTAACTTGTTACAGAACCCCCCTCCCCCCAGCCCCCCAGAGCAAATCTCTGTGGGACTGTAGAAATCAAAGCTGGAAACGGCTGGGAATGTATGGCTTGTTCCTGGGTGTTGTTTTGACTGAACTGAGCAATGGGGCCATACGGGAATACACCGGCAGTTTGCGTAGTTAACGGACAAGCAAATAACCCGGCACCAGAGATAGATATCAAAACCATCTCAAAGTGTTTTTTTTGGTTTTCACGTCAGTAAATGTAAACATGAATGTTGTTTTTTTACACACCTTGGCTAAGCTCTCTTCAGTGACGATGAAGATGTTTGAATGGCATCGTTTGGCACATGCTAGAAAGACATTTCGATGCAAAAATAAATTGTCCCTAAATGCTTGTGCTAATTAATAATAACAATATTAATAAAGTAAGCTCTTTAGAGTGGCTTATATCAACATCATCATCACGTGTGTGAATTTATAGGCGCAGCCAAATAATCTAAATGCGTATTGATTCTGTATGCGGAGGGGGGCTAAACCGTAGGAACCCAGAGAATAATCCACGCGGCCATGGGGAGAGAGAGAACACACAAACGCATAAAATAGAACAGGCATCGTCAGGGTCTGGGATTGAACCCACAACCTCCCGCATACCAGGCGATAGCGATAATATCTTTCATCAAAAATCGTAAAGCACTGCACAAGACACTCAGCATGGCGATAACTCATGAAACAAAAAATAATATAATAAATGCTAACAGACATTTGCTGAATAAGCTCAAAGTTGAATAACAGAAGCGTATAAAGTTTTGTTTTTATGAGCGTTAAAAAGTCCACACACTCAGAGATTGAACACGTAGGCTTTTGCGGCAAATTCGACCAGCTGCCTGATAATGCGAAACGTCAGACTACCCAAGTGTTAAATGTTGTGACATTGCTCTAAAATACACCGGTGGTGCTGCTGAAGCAGTAATAAACTGGCACGTTTGTTCATCACGTGACAACTTTACTAATCGGCTGTGTCGGGTGGTTGAAAGTTTACGACACATTTTATTAATGCGCTCTGACGCCTAAGAAAAAGAATGATGAATCAGACTAAGAGATCCGGGGACATCGTGTGGGAGAGAGAGGGAGTCCAGAGTCGGGGGACTATGGGGAAAAAAGCTCGGTGACCCATCGACCGAAGCCTCTCTGACCTGGGAACGCAGAGAACATCTGCATCTCCAAATCTTACAGATCTTTGATTATCACGTTTGACTACGTATTTCAACATGCATACAAAGGGATCTATCTACGGGTGCAGCATGTCTCTGATGTCGGCTGAGGCGAGGTGGTTCAGAGCTTTGTCGCTTAGCGATATGATTTTAAGCTGAATCCTATGTAAGATTGGCAGACAATGCAGGGAGGCCAACACAGGTAGTATGTGATCTGAGGCAGCTGTTAATTACGTGCAATTGAGTATTTAAACATGCAAATAAAGTAATAGGGCCATGATCTTAAAATATGGATGGAACTGACAAGTCCATAAACATTGATGCGATTCTCAAACTCACGATGCACGCTTCAAATCGTACATGTGAGGAGCAATATTTTTCAATTCTTACACCTTACATGGCATGGCTTCCTTTCACCTCTGCATCCACTGAAGGTGCCACCATTCTGCACAAAGTAAAATAATACATTTGTTTCTTCAAATGAATCCCGATACTGAATCGCAACCATTCAGAAAATCGCCGGCAGTATCACGGCGGACCATACACTATGAGCCAGACCACATGGGTTTCATTCCGAGCTGTGGTTAACATCAGTAGTGAGTGATATCCACAGCCGGTAATAGGCTCACCTTCAACTGGCACTGACCAGCGTGGTGAAGTATGGTCAAACAAACCCCCTTGACTGACATGGCACAAGGGAGGCCTTTACCCAGTGCTGGATTAGCAAAGGGCTGTAAATTGTGATAATTTGAATTGGGAAAATGTCAAAACTGGGTGGTTTTTAACTTTTGCCGACAAAACTGAATCCCAAATGTCAAAACTGGGTGCACCCTGGGTGGCCAAAAACTTGAGTTTTGGACACTCAGGGTGCACCCAGTTTTGATATTTGTCAAATACACTTGATAATTGTATACTAGCACAGTGTGCCAGCACTGTGCTAGTATACATGGGGCCTCGTTGGTAGGTGGTGTACAAGTACAATTAAACTAACTGCTGCTTCTCAGTGACACTGTCTGTTTATCTTCCATTATATCGTTTATAAATGTACAATGTGTACACGGTTTTTGCCCATTTTTGTTAACTGTCAACTTTGACAGTGCAGGAGCTTGTTTGTTTTTCCATTACATCTGCTCACGGAAGACTCGTTCATTTATTACCTGCCTTCATACCCTCCCCCACTGTTTTTTCCCCCATCATTTTCAAATTCCCCTGAACGTGAAAGTGTCGTCTCCAACTACACAAGCCAGGCAGTCTGACTGCCCTCCCTTTGCTCCTGAAGGAAAACGTCGCCCGAAGCGTTATGAGGCAAATGCTAATAATGAAGGCAGTGAGATTTTACTTTACGTTATTATAAGGCTGAGGTTACCGCTCAGTTCTGTGCACCTATGGCTTACAGACTCCGTGTGCTAAATCCATAACTGCTAGGGCAACAAATATCCCACTTTTTCCTGGCTCGAAATCAAGTTTCATGAGATTATTTTATTATTCCTTTCCTGCTGATTTTGCAGAGTTATGTGTATTCTATCTTTTTGTTTGACATCGTCCATTTTCACCCCTCTCCCTCTTCCTGATTATGTGTGTTTTTGTGTGGTTTCGGGTAACTTAAAATTTTAAAAAATTACGTATAGTTTAACGTTTTTTTTTGTTACCCTTGCACCCCCACACTTTAGTGTACTGTTCTTTACAAAGCTAGATATTGTATGATTTAAAATGGTGACGGTGACACACATTGCATCCTTTTTCTTCCCGAGGCGTTAACATCTGTTCGTGCCAAAGTGTGCACGCTCACGAGCAGCCGTGGCTTTACTCGAGACAATCTCAACCGGGCATCGTTGTTCGCGTTGCCGACGTCCCTCTAGGCCCGATTGAGCGCAGTTCCAGCTCACAGGTCATGAAGTGTCCCTCTGAAATGTGTTGTCTCTGCACATTTCGGCTCTAAAGAGAAACAAATACACTGTGTATTTACTCAAGCTGCCACCTTGACTTATTTCAGTATATTCTATAAAATTTGCAGTGTGAGATTGAATTTTCCAAAAGATGCTTACAGACACTATCCTTTTTTTAAATCCAGAGAGCGCAGACACATGATTCAATCTTGAAAAAAATTGCTGCATTGGCTTCCAGTTGCCAGACGAATATAGTATGCGGTGACGCTCATTACGCACAAAGTGCTTGCCACAGATGAACCACAATACCTTGCTGATCTCGTCAAGGAGCATAAACCATCACATGAACTCCGGTCATCCTCGCAGTGGCTTTTGGCTATCTATCGGGCAAAGATGGTCACTGCATCGCGCACTTTCAGATGCACGTATGTGGTCGTCTGGAACGCCTTCTGATATTAGGAAGCCACTGGAGCTATGAACTCGTTTCTTTAGAACTGCTTTTTGTCTTTCGTTTGTTGTCGTTTCTCCGCAACTCCGATTAGTACGGTTGGCTACGTACGGTGCAAAAGAAATTAAACAAAAATACACACATTGGCCGATCTATGAAAGACCCAAGGATATTTCAACCAAAAGTCATACTCTTTTTTTTCAAAGCCACAAAATTCGCCTGAAATCCAGCATGGGAAAATAATTGAAAGACACTGATCCCCCAAAGTGTGGGCTTGTGTTCTCGGGGCTTAGAAAAATACCACTCAGCCATGCTACAATCTCAAATGCAATGGCGTTAACACATGAGTAACTTGGTGCATTGCGGTTGACGAATGTCAAGAGGGATAAAGCAATAATCGTTTGTAAATGCGGCCTCAAACTAGGAGTTGTGACAACACAACGGCCCAGTTAGAGTGATCGAATTTACGCTGAATTGGTGCATGAGAAAAACAAAAGACCTTTGATGCTCTGTACAAACGAGAATATTCCTATGAGGTTATCCCAATGCCCCTTGAGGGCAATAAGACACCTATACCTTGACTGGGAAGAGTAACGTTGATTTGCAAAACACACACACACAGCAAAAATCACCAGCAATTGATTCCTTATTGATTCCTCCACCCATGATGAGGACTCTGTCTATACCAGGCCGACTGTGGTACCTCATCCATACTGTGCTCAACCACCGCATTGCAGGTCACAACAACGCACTCATTCACTCACCAACTCACCACACTGCAGGTCACAACAACGCACTCACTCACCCACCCACTCACCCACCCACTCACCACACTGCAGGTTACAACAACGCACTCACCCACTCACACTCACCCACCCACTCACCACACTGCAGGTCACACCAACGCACTCACTCACCCACCCACTCACCCACCCACTCACCACACTGCAGGTTACAACAACGCACTCACCCACTAACTCACCCACCCACTCACCACACTGCAGGTCACACCACTTATCTGTATGCTTCTTTCCTCGCACTGCTCAACTTTGGAATTCCCTCCCATCGTCTATTTTCTCAAGTTCTTAAAATAATTAACCTCGCTCAATTCCAGGAGCATGTACCATTACCTTCACGAGTGCTGTTTGTGGCTGGCTGCTCGGCGTTTCGGCCATGTGCGCAGCAATTGGGATGCAAGAAAACATGCAAAAACTAAAATAATCAAATGATCACAAATCCGAAGTAGGATGTTCCTGATGAAGAGTTTTAAGACGCCATGAGAATTTCCTGGGCAATTTACGAACGAGTGGAATGTTCTTGTCTTCCTCGCAATTTTTTGTTTACAATTTGAATCGTCCCTGACCTATATAGGTAAAGGACATCGGATTGAATTTCATGCCGCAGTGCAACATGCATATTCAGACTAAAAAGCCTTATATATATAAACGAGTGAATAATTCTAATTATTAATAATAGATGCCAGAAATAAACTATTCATTTGAGGACACTTCGCTCTACTTGTGAATTAAACATCTTTCTACCAGTTAACAAAAAAGGGGACACTTTCAATTTAGCTGAGCGTACGTTTCAATTAATCACATACGCCTACATTTGAAAGAGTAAAGTATGGTTCTAGATTTGAAGCTTTCGTGACTGCAAGGATTCATACTCTTAGGTTTTTTCGGTAAAGTCACGTAGGTAAATAATAATAATAATAATGAAAAGAATAGAAATAATAATAGAAATAAAATTATAAATCGACGTTTCGGAGGCAACACAAGTCTCCGTCATCAGGTGGGACCGTCACAGCTAAATTTACTGTATCAAGTGATACAGTATCAAGTGATACAGTAAATTTAGCTGTGACGGTCCCACCTGATGATGGAGACTTGTGTTGCCTGCGAAACGTCGTGATTATAATTTTATTTCTATTATTATTTATATTATTTTTATATTATTTCTTTTTACCTACGTGACTTTACCGAAAAAACCTAAGAGTGTAAAGTATGGTTGTAAAGAAACTCAACACAAGATTGAAAAACATTGCCTTGTAAAAGGTAAAACAACTACAGGGTGTCGCAAATGTCAGGAAACATAGGGTAAATTCATTTATTTTAACCCCGACATTTCAATATATGAATAGCCTATTTTTGAAGGTAATATTTTATTTACTTTTATTTTTCCTGTGGGGGTCACCTCAAATCTGTCGCTTTCAAAACTCGACCAAGAACCCCGAATGAATTGAGACAAAGCATAATTGATGAACGTTCAAACATTACAAAAGACAATTTATGCATGTGTGAATGTTAATGGGAGTCAGTTTTAACATTTCTTAAAATAAATGAAATAACCCTGTGTGATATGATCAAATAAATATAATAACCTTCTCCATCCTGACTTTTTGGGCCACCCCGTGCATATATAATAGGTGACATTTTGGGCAATGACCCTGTTGCATTGTGATGAGAAGAACCATTGTCCAGCACATTGGTTGGATTAATTTAAAAAAATTCCACCCTTTTGCTTCATGGTGGACATTAATGATCCAGTAGGCCGTGTCTTCCGGTGTGCTAAAAATTCGCCAAGTTGGAAAAATCACCGGCAAATTACTTAATCGAGAAAAACCAAAAGGACAACATCCCCCCCAGACTGGCAGACGAGTGTCCACTTGCAGGGCTGTGCTGCGTAGGGATGCTTGCCACTGGGGTCCTCTAGGCTACACTGCCGTAAGGCAACGGAATGGTTGACATGACATGATGTGAGGAGCTTTGAGATGCTGAGGAAAATATAAGCGCCTCATGAATGTTCCGTGTAAATATTTGGTCTTGTTTTTGCTTGCTGTCTTTGCTTTCCATTCCCACCCTGCAATGTTCTGTAGCTACCACCACAGTCGATTGTCTGTGGGGCTGTCGTCCTCCAGCCATGGTGCTGGCCACCCACCCCCTCACGTGCCGTGCGAGGCCTTCATAGGTGCTCGCTAATGGCACTTACTCCTACAGTCTGTTAAGGCGAAACGGGGGGATCTTTGCCTTTGCAACAGAGCTGCTCAGCTCAACGGAGACTCACCGGCTGAAATAATGAAACATTAGTCTGAAATGCAAATCCTCGCGCGCTACTTATTTTGCCGCCGCCGATCCAAAACGCCCTCCGTCTATTTTGCAGTTTTTCGTGTTCGTGCTGCTCATCTTCATCGTGGAGCTGGCGGGAGCCGTGACGGCCTTTGTCTTCAAAACCCGGGTGAGTGGACCGTGAGTACGCAGTGCAACCCGCTCATGCGACAACCTCGGGGGGGTGGGGGGGGGGGCAGCGGCTCATCGTAGCGTTACGCGCAGCGCACGGCGAGCAGACGTGCCCCGCGCGTCTTCATCGAGAGTCAACCCCAAGGCGGCCCTGGATATTTATAGACGGCCCACGCGAATGCCACACGCGCGGGTCGCCCCGCCGTCTCTCTTCCCAGACGTTCAGCGTAAGTGAAGGGATTACCAAAGTGCTCCGTTACCTTCAGGGCTCCGGTAATACTTCATAAGGCGCACGTACGATGCATTCACGCTCGGTGAAATTCTTGGCGGTCACAATGTGTATCGATGTACATGTGTATGTATGTACATGTGTATGTTCGCATGTATGTACGTATCCGACTTGGCAATGCAGTGATTCGAGCGCCACTGAACAATCATCAGGTTGAGAGTTTAAATCCCAGTCAGTGGGTTGAAGTACCCCGTCATTCTACTGCGGTTGAACACTGTGCTGAGGAATTTATTTTACTTGAAAAAACTCTCCCAAACAGGGGGCCTCAAGCATGGCCTGCTGCAACCCTCAAGGCTGCAGAGTAAAGTAAATTAGTGTGGCGTTCCTACCCTGCTACAGTGGCATGTTTATTGAATGATGTGCTCCTTTGTGCATTACGGCTCTACCTCTTAATATTTTTAAAACCTCAATAAATATTTCATCCAAATGGGTGGTGGAAAATGTTGGCAGCGTATTCGACTCATGAATGGGTCGTTGTGAATATACCAGGGCATACCGCGTGTGGTGAGCTCGGGCTTGCAAGGTGTACCAACAGGTGGCACTTCACCAGTGGATTGAATCTAACTGCATGGGGAGTGCGGTGAGGTACGTTGCTTAGGCCCATCAACCAAGACTTCAACAACGAACCGCACCGCCGACTCACGTTCCAATCCCCCTTCTGTGATCGCGCTCCTGCTGTCACCATCCTAGAATCTCATGCAGATCCGGAAGAACGCTGGCGAACAGAGTGGAACGACACAGACGTCCAGAATAAATACCGCATTCCAGACGCAAACATCGGAACCTCCTGCATTTTGACTACAACTAAAGTAACTATTTATATATTAGCAGGTGAGACCGACTGAGCTCGACCTGGCCACAAATGATAAGTAAATTAAGTGGCTTACCATCTGCAAATTTGTAGCAGCCAAATTGACTTAACGCATGTTGATTCTAAAAGTGGATGGAAAAACCGAAGGACCCGGTGAAAAATCCACGTGACCACGGGGAGAACATGCAAACTCCAAATATATAACAGGCATCAGGCTCGGGATCGAACCCACACCCTCTTGTATACAAGGCAAAGTAGTTAACATCTCGCCACCGCAACTTTCCTCGAAGACACTGGAAGAACCATTAACTCCATCGGAACATAAAAAGGCCGATGTGCACACCTTCATGAATGGAAAATGAAAGATAAGCCAAAGTGCGATTGTGGCCACGCAACCCAAACTATGGACCACATCGTAAATTCCTGGAGCCTCCGCTCCTTCAACAGGAGAGGAATAGCAAAACTACACAAACTCTTCTTTCCTGAACCCCTCGCGTTGTTGCTCGCAGACCTCGACTTTGGCATTTTGCTCCTGGATAGATTGCCATGCACAATAAAAAAAATCGTGCTATTTTCTCATATGTGTGGAATGTTTGTGAGTACTCCATTTTCCTCCCACATGTTAAACGCTCGTAAGTGGAATTTGCCAAACACCTCAAAACAGGACCGTCCTGAAAAAAAAAACAACCTTAAACTTGATACTGTATTACCATGTATAAATGTTGGAACTTCTTTTGCATCGTACGTAGCCAACCGTGCTAATCGGAGGAACGGAGGAAGGAAGACCAATCTAAACACAAAAAGCAGTTCTGAACAAATTCGTTTTCAATCGAGTTTTAAAAGTGCCTTCCTAATGTCAGAAGAAAGAGCGTTCCAGTTGGCCGCAGAAAAGCATGCTCCGATTAAAGTTGTTTTGGTAAATGAGTTATGGTGGAGAAAGCCACTCATGCCTGCCAAAATTTGTCTCCCAAAGTTGATACTCTCCACCAGATATATATTTTAGGCTGAAGGCCCAGACCAGGTTCAGAAACCAATTAATTTGTGATGTGCCTGACTAGGAAATGAACAAGGGTGACAAGCATTTGTGGCCAGTGTGCCGATCATAACGCCACCATTTTGACAGATGTGCATACAATACGCCTTACACAGACATGCATCCACACACACACAACTCAAGTATGCACAATTATAATTAGCGTTCATGTAATCCAGAGCCCCTTCTCAATCCGCTTTCTGGATGAAGATCTGCTCATGACATTTCAGTCGTGGCGGTTGTTTGATCATAATTTGCTCCACTGCTCAGTGTGGGTGCGTGAATTAGGCAGCCCTGGATGGGCTCAGGTATCATTCGCTACTGATGATAGCCGTGGCTGGTAATGGAACATAGGGCGAGGGGTTCACAGCTCAGTGTGCTATACCACTACGCTCCTACTGCACCCCCAGATTCGAGTCGATATATCCCCAAATAAGGAAGGGACTGATGCTTGCGGCTGATGGGTGTGGCCTTGTGTGTCAGTGGGGGAGCGGTGGGCTAGCGATTAGCGCTACGCTGCGCTACAAACCCGGCGACCCGGGTTTGATTACCGCTCATGGCCAACACCGGTGACGATTATTTGAACCGGTCCTGGGCCTCCCCTAGGTCGAACCAGCCTCAATTGAGTACCTGGTACGGTGTGTAAACATCGCCACTGGGGAGACAAAGGCGGCCGGGTGTGGTGCTGGCCACCCACCCCCTCGTGTGCCGTGCCGGCCTTCATAGGTGCTCGCTAACAGCACTTGCCCAAACAGTCTGTTCAGGCTATATGGGGGATCTTTGTCTTTGTGTGTGTGGGGAGCGGTGGCGCAGTGGTTAGCACACTGCGCTACAAATCCGGCGACCTGAGTTCCATTCCCGTTCACGGCCAACAACTGTGACGATTATCTGAACCGGTCCTGGACTACCCCTAGGTTGACTCAGCCTCTAATTAGTACCTGATGTGGTGAGTAAACATCGCCACTGGGGAGACAAAGGCGGTCGGGCGTGGTCCTGGCCACCCACCCCCTCGTGTGCTGTGCCGGCCTTCATAGGTGCTCGCAAACAGCACTTGCCCCAACAGTCTGTGTTAGGCTCTAAGGAGGATATTTGTGTGTGTGCTTCATGGGTTTACATAGCATGTTGAGGCCGCACTCCCACATGTGCTAATGTTCATTTCGAACATCCTGCATGCAGCACTCGAGATAAGAGTAAGCCACAAGAGAAAAAGGCACTCATTGCTGTTAAGAAAGCCTGGCTGGGAATATTACACTAATGGGTACCTCAATGGTAACGATATATGGGAAGGAAAGAGTCTCTACTATCTCGTTAAAACGCCTGCTCCTTCTATTAGAAACAGCAGCGCCCCTTGTAAACCGCAGTGTTACGATGGCATACCGCAGTGCCCTCTCTCAACCCCAGTGTCCTCACCGCATATTGCAAGGTCAATACCGAGAGGTCGTTACTGCCGCCGCCGCTGTTGATGTCACCACAACTCACCATGGCTTTATTCCTTCTGCTATAACCCACAACACTTGACCCCCCAAGGTCTCTGATCGCACGGTAGCCTCCTCCTTGCTTTAACTCGTCACCGTGGCCGCCACACCTCTGGGCGCCAATGTTGATCCCTGTCTCGGTGGTCTGCCTCTTCCATCCTCCGAAACGCCCCAGCCGTCAAATGTATCCCCTTTCTGAGTGACATCAGGAAGGCTTTCTTGCCATGTTTTATGCAAAACTTCCAAGTTGCTTACCCCGTCCTTCCGTGACAATAGCAGTACTCGATTACGACATACACTATTATTGAAAGGCCAGAATATATGTTGTATATAATCGCTTTGGTTAAAGTCCACCTTTCTGAATCCTACAGTGGTCTATCAAAAACACACCAAGAATGGTCTAAGAATGGTCTAACATCCAAATAAACTTCGAGCGCAAGGCATGATACAGCATATTTCGAAAAACGATTCAAACAATTATTTTACCAGGTAAGGCCCACTGAGCGATATAGCTCTTTTTCAGAAGCGACTGGCCACAAATATGATAGCTCAAGGAAGTGGCTAATCACGTGGAAATGTATAGCAGCCAAATACTCTAAACGCATGTTTCTAAATATGTGGAGGGAAAAACTGGAGGACCCGGAGACAAATCCACGCGACCACAGGGAGAACACGCAAACTCCAAACATACAGACATCAGGGTCGGGATCGAACCCACGGTCTCCTGCATACCAAGCGAGAGAGTTAACATCTCGCTACTGCGGTGCCCTATACATATACGCGCATAGCTCCTCATATATTCGTACGAGCTACGCTGATAGCTAATTTTATGAGACCATTCAGATGCTTGGAAGCTTCATTCACAGACGGTAACAAGCAGTTCTACACCAGACTGATGATTGCCCAAAGGTTTGTCACGTTGCTTTGAACCTTCAGACCAGTTGGTCCTGCCATGTCAGTGCTTAACTCGCAGTCAGAAAGTTGTTAATTGTGGGTTTCAGAAAAGATGAAATATCCTCAATTCAATGGTTTGCCAACGAGCTGCTATTGTTTCATTGAGGTTATTGGAGCCATCAGGGGGAATGTTGGCTGTTCAGGGTTTTCCCAAGATTAGTGATGTTCAACAGTTTTAAGCGTCTACACACTACATACGTGCACTGCTACCCATCAAGATATATTAGCAAGAAATTAGGTTTCATCATTAAATACGACTTAATCACGATGTAAAAAGTTTTGTTGTTCCATTCAACCGATATAATGAATATGAGGGCAATTAAACATTTTATTGGACCTGTTATTCCATAACTACGGCAGCCTGCCACTCTCACCGTACCACCAAAGAGTGGCTCGTGAAGTTTTGCTGTATCCTCAGGAAATTAAAATCTGTTGCACGTGTTACTTTAAACAAACTATTTAAAAGTCTATTCATGATAAAGCACTGCACAGAAGAGGCGAAAACAAGACAGTCTCTGTATGAGCTTCTGCGGCCGTCTGGAACGCTCTTCCGATATTAAAAAGCCACTGGAGCTATGCACTTTTAAATCTCGATTGAAAACTCGTTTATTTCGAACTGCGTTTTGTGTTTAGTTTGTTGCGCTTCGCACGCACCTCGAATTAGCGCAGTTGACTAGGTACGGTGCGAAAGAAGTTCAACCATACATGCGTACATCACTTGTCCACACGCTCCACTCGTGCTCACGCAGCCGCTTCATCATCATCAGCGGGATTTGCGCTGTGCATGTAACACCACTCAACAGCCTGAGTGGTCTTCTTGCCGAAGCATTGCAGCAATGGATTTATAGTGGGTCTGACTACACGGCAATTATATATAAACCATTGTGCTGTAATGTCAAGACAATGAGCCATAATGGGCAACGTCTTAATTATAATTAACAAATTAATATTGATTTGGAATTGGGCTCAAAGCAAAGGGTTTTTTTTTACATTAAGAAATAAAGTACGGTGCTGCGTTACAGTGATTACATGAAAGCTGCAGCCTCAATGTGATTTTTTTTATTATCATCTCCATAGTCATGGGAAAACTTTCCGAACAAATATAGTCCACGGGTTGACACATACGTTTAGGTTTAGTCGTGCATATGCCTTCATCTGTCTGCTATTTTGTTTTAGTTTGGTATTTTATACCTCTGCGTTGCACGGGTTTGGTTGTCACTTGTTGACCCAGGTTAGCCTTTCAAAGTCTCAGTGGGTTTTCACCCGATAAGATGCACATGCCCAGCCCATTTTGTTAATCCACTGCTGGATGATTGCCTTCCCTCACCATGGAACTCATGGGGGCTTTTTTTACATGGGGGTGGATGTTGGAGCATAGTGCAGTACAACAATGGTTAATGTTGCACTGCTGTCTGGGGGTCAACATGGGCCCATAGCAGCCTGTACCACCTCGTGTGTGCATATTGGTCACCCATGCGAGCACTATCCAGGCTTAAACCTTGCTAAGCTTCCGATATCGGATGAGGTCGGGCGGGCGTATTCTTGTGTGATTTGGTCGTAGGTCAAATTTAGGGATATATTTATCGTTAAATGTGTTACGCTCATGATACACAAACTGAATTGCCCATGTAGGGATCAATTGTTTTTCATACAAGTTTACACCACGGTAGATTATATGGACGATGTGAATTTGATAGACCCTACAAATGCCACACTGAAAGGCTGGCAACGCCGTAGTCATTGATCCATGAATAACATTGCGACTGCAAATTGTGAACATTGATTTCATGTTGGGTGGGCAGAATTGTTGTCATCCAGTTTTGCATTTTACCTTTTTACAATTACTGTAATGTGCATGCATGTAAATATATTTATCACATACACGGGTGGTGGCTCTGCAAGCCTGTACACTGGAGACTAGCATTGGTGAATCACACAAATGTTGTGAAACTCCATCCCCGTGGGTGTCGAGGTTCAACAAGCAGTACAGCAGACGCAGACACATCTCCATCTGATCCATCTGTACAGGTCAGATGGTTGTCACTCGCACGTGTGGGTTTTCTCCGGGTGCTTCGATCTCCTCCCACACTTCGACGCATTAACCCCTTTCCCGTTCCGATGACGTACGTGTACATCATCAAAACTAAAACGGACGAAACACTAAAATAAAAATAACTTTATTGGTACCGAGGCTCCCACAAGGCCATGCAGGAGGGTGTGTGGCACAGTTTGGCACCAGCTATCATAGAGTGCGGTCGTGTTGCTACAGTTATCTGTGGTGAGTACAATTTTTTTTAAACAGCAGCACTATGCCTCTAAATAAAATTAACACCGAGCCAATTGCGCGTTTCGAGATTGAGAAGTGAACGGGACACCCACCCTGCAACTTGCAAACGTCTCGGAATAGGGAAGGGTTAATTCGCCGAAAACAACTTCATATACAGCGGACGGCAGAGCTTGTGGGGGGTAGGTGGAGTTTGGTGCCAGCGCACCGCCTGGCTGCTGTCTCTCCACTTGTCTGTGGTTTCTTTGCACACCCCTGAATATTTGTCTCTCTTCGCGAGTGAGTGAATGCCGTGTGATAAATGTAATGCATGCCCATCGCGAGTCTGAAGTGAGCATTATTGTTATCCTACCTTAACGTAATTCATATAGTGCCATAGCGGAGGCACTTTACGGAGAATTAAGAATGGTGCATATGAATGTAATGGTGAAGATGAGAGGAAGGAATGGGCGAAACTGTGACGCTTCAATTAGGTGAAAGCAAAGTTTTGCTGATCACACAAACACATTTGCACGTACACCTATAGATGTGCTTGCACAAGCACAGACACAGAATTGTATTTGTAGTTATGTGCTCATATTCAAAAAAAAAAATCACTCATGCTAATGTTTATTTTCATTTGCAGCTGAATGAAGATTTTTTCAAGAATGACCTGAAAAAGCAGTACCGTGGAGACAACAACACAGATGTTTTCTCGAAGACTTGGAACACCATCATGATTTCAGTAAGTGCACGGTAGCCTATTCAAGTCCCTTAATAATCAATAATGCAGAGCCCCGTGTCAATGCACTGCTGAATAAGGGCCTCCCCATGCTGTGTTGGTCATGAGGGATATTTGACCATACTTCACCATGCAGGTCAGTGCTCGACCGATGAAGCACAGAGCCCAACACCGTGTCCGATGTTACTGGCCACTGATGTTACAGCCGTGGCCAGGAATTGAATCCACGTTGCCAAATCACCCTGAATGTAGCAATCTCATTAGATCTCAGAAGCTAGGCATGGCTGAGCCTGGTTATTATGGGTATGGGTTACAGTTTATGGGAAGCCATAAAGGGGAGACTGGCCCCAAGTATAGTAATGTTGAATGCTCATTCGCGCTCTTTATCTTGATTATTGTTAAGCTCTGATGTAAATCCCTCTACCTGGTGTTTGAGCGACTGGGCAGTGCAGTGGTTAGAGCGTTTGACTCACACGTTCAACAGTCTGGTAAAGACTCGGCCCATTGTTTTCTTTTTTATCCCAGGGTAGAAAGAATTAACAGCACTCTGTGGGAATTCAACAGTGATTGTAATTAATATGGAAACAGCTGTCCTAACAGAGTAGTGTGGAATTTCCACCACAGAAATGAGCACCACCCATTGCTTGGAGATAATTTGGCTTTGAGTTACCAATTATAATTATTTGGCAATAAATTGTCATTTTATTCTGTGGAGTCACGGATAGTACAGTATATATGTTCAAATATTCACATTTCACGATTGTAATTAAATTAGGCCAATTTCTTCATTTAATGTGGAAAGTGTTCTCCATGAAGCCACCTGTTTGCATGATGAGAGAATACACAGAACTGGCTGGCATGGCGAGCATTGTCTGGCCTCACGTGAACCCATTGCTCTCCCACTTACTGACGTGAACGCTGGCCACTGCATGAATAATGGCTCCCATCATCTTCTGAGGCTATTTTTTCAAAAATGAAGGATTACGTCGCATCACGTCTATCTGTCTCCAAAGCAACGAGGCAATCCTTTCGTAGATGATGGCCATTTGGTAATAGCTAACACCACGCCACCTTAATCCGTTCAAACTGTGAATGGAATGCCGTCGTTCTGGTAAGTAAATTCTAGCGGATTTTTTTTCCGTTCTTTTCTGCAAATGTAATGCAATGCACCTGCCGGCCTGCCTCCGATTCCATTCCCAGCGCTGCAGTGCACCACGATGTTGTGATGATGAACTGCGCCACATTAGGCCACGCACATTCTACACCGCCGCTTTTGTCATGGCTCAAAGCGGTTGGTCACGGGGAGCTACGGTGTGTTATGCCGTGACCGCAGGCGGTGACAAATGTGCAGAGAGTGGGGTTGCAGTGATTCCCTCCCCCAGTTATTTGAGGCCAGTGTAAGGAACCAATGACTGTGATTATTTCCCCTGTTGTGGTTAGAGCCCTCGACTCACAACCGGAAGCTTGCAAGTTCAAATCCCGGTCGCGTCACCTTTCTGTTTTGGCTTAGCACCGTCATTCTCCTGGGCTATTTGAAATGAGTACCATGGGGTCAGAGTACTGAGTTGCTGACTTTTAATCACAGGTGACGACCTGTGATATTTAACGAGGTTCTCAAGTTTAATCACTGCACAGTCAGTTGATGGTTTCTGCGATGGTGACTGCTGCGGGAGAAACACTTCTCTGTAGCAAGGATTGTGGGAGTGTACGGCGCCTCTCTTTGCGTGGATAAAAGAAGTCACTTGAAGATATTATCTTACGCAGGCACTGTAGTCTCATTCTGCAGGTCTTTCTCGAAATGGGGTCAATGCCTGTAAGATTGGTAATTCAAGCAACCCTGACTCCGTGTGTCGAAATTGGTTGCAGAGTTCGTTTGTATTGAAGCAATGTTGCTGAAATTACGCACTCCCAGAAGGCCGTGCGACTGATGGGTTTGTTTGTATGTAGAACTTCTTTCGCACGGTACGTAGACAGCCATGCTACTCAGAGGTGCGGGTTGTGTTAGAAATACTTTTTTTACGTGGAGATGGATATGTGACATTGTCTGCTTATTTAGTTTCTCTAACACGGAGTAACGCGAGTTTGCCTCGTGCTATTATCCCGACAGCGCAATTTGAATTATAATTGGGGGACAAGGTCTTATTCAACAAGTACCAGTTTGTGAAAAGTGAGCAGATGGCATCCTTGAGATGTAATATGAACAGGCGATATCACCCACTGCTTCACGAAGATTAATGCCACCCCGTCTCACGTATGAGCAGGAAAACACTTTGTCTTTAATTGCTATTGACCTATTACGGTCACGCTAGCTGTTAGGGGAAGCTCTGGAAATGATACACCGCAACCTGGGACTTCAGAGCAGATGACTAATCCACTTGCTGTACTGCCATCTGCTGGCCGCCTCGTGATCCAGCAGGCTGGGAGTGAGGAAATCTGCGCCTGTATGTATGGATGTTGAACTTCGTTCGCGCCGTACGTAGCCAACTATGCTAATCGGAGGTGCTTTAAGATCTCCGATTTCATGAAACCACGTCATATAATCCCCGTAACCCATTGAAAACCCGATGCTTTGGGCAGGAGCTCTTTCATCTGAGCGTTACAGTTGGAGAACGGTGATTGGATTTACGAAATTCAGATTTTTGCAGAACGAATTCAGATTTTTGCAGAACGAGACACGTATACAGCACTGTATACTAATCACACATCACCGAGTAACTGATGGAGATTAAGTTAACATTTCCAGAGGGCGCCCAGCACTTTAAGTGATACAGCTACCCTTGCCGTTCAAATCTCCGCTGGCCCACAGGCATCTGCCATGGCACACAGAGCGGCCGGAGTCACACCCGTCGCGCTGCGGTATAGCAAGCACGCCAACTCAAGCCAGACGCAAAAAACAACTCAACACATTCGTCAATAATGCTGTGGCATTTAAAGGGTGACGTTTCGAGGGATGGCCCTTCTTCACAGCACATAAAGAGGCCAGGAGAGGTGAATGGTGCTCGCAGTACCACCACGGGGGCGAGAGATGTTAAGTACCTCGCCTGGTATACAGGAGGTCGTGGGTTCGTTCCCAACCCTGATGCCTGCTGTATATTTGAAGTTTGCATGTTCTCCCCGTGGTCGGATTGATTTTTCTCTGGTTCCTCCGTTTTTTTCACCCGACATTTAGCAACTTCCGTTTGGAGTATTTGGTTGCGATACATTTCCACTTAATTCGCCACTTTGTTGAGCTATCATGTCTGGCCAGGTCGCTTCTGAAAAGGAGTTTCATAGCTCAGCGGACCTTACCTGGTAAAATAAAAACAATGTTTCACAGTTTTTAGTTTCAAATAATTAACTAAAAGCCCGAGGCACGCTCCCAATAGAAATGATCAGGAACGAACACCGGTGTGATACTTCATCAGACTCATTCGAAACGTAAGCACCCAACAAGAGCCAGCGCGAAAGCAAGCGCTACCACCAAACAGTGTTTGTCAATACGTAGTGCCATTCTCAATTCGCCATCGGATGAAGGCCTCCCCGCATGCCGCGTCAGCCATGGGCTTGTTTGTCCTTTCCCGCACCTCTGATTAGCACGCACATGACCACAGCCATGAGCCACAAGCATCAGCCCCTTTCTCTTTTGGGGATTTTCCGACTTGTATCGAAGGGTGCAGCAGTCGCGGAGTGGTCAGCCCACTGCGCTGTGTACGCCGCGACCCGTGTTCGATTCTCACTCGCGGCTAACATCAGCGGCATTTTTACGTGAGAGCTACACGTCAGGCACATGACAAACAGAGCAAAGGGCAGGTGAGAGACGAGACGGAGGCAGACATCATTGGAGAACGGATGAGATTGACAGCGATTTGAGAAAAGACAAAGATGCCACGCGGAGAGATACTTGTTGGCAGGGGCACAGCAAGATTGATCAGTTAGATGCAGCCAATAGGTGGATATGTGATGAGATGAGAATAGATGTGGAGAGAGAGAAGAGGAAAAAGGAGGCATAGAGAGAAAGAGAATAGTAGTGTTGTGAGATCAGAATCAGAATGTGTATTTAGAATGGAGGTATCCGATTAGCAATGAAGCTATTTTTCAGATGTCCAGTTGGGGTGGGTCAGAAAGTTACAACAACAAACAATACACACAACGACAGGAGTTAAACATAGAGACAATCGTCTCTATTTGTGAGTAAATAATACAGCATTACATTTAAGTCTGATTTATCAAGCTTGCGCAAGGCAGCAAAAACAACAACAGCAACAAAACAGTCCCAAGACCACGCGAAAACAAGTTACGCAGACAACACAGAGAGATGCATTCAGATGAGATATGAGAGAAACAATGACTCTGGTGGATATGGAACATGTGCTCGTGTGAGATAGATGAGTGTTAATTAGTAGAAGTCTACTAACGCTCTTGAAGTGAGACAAATGCACGAGGGTGCTACACACACCCCCACCCTCCCAATCCCGCGGTGTCATGTGACCACCACGGGCAATTTAGGGCTAATTAATGTCCTATGCAAACATGTGAAACAATTCAAATAATAGACTGACGTAATTACGTTCATGAATATGCGGCTTTGTAACGTTTCAACGATTTAACATTCAGCCAAAATCAGTATTCAAGGGGCTACACCGCCATCGATCGGTGGGTTGCGTGTGGTGGGGTGCGTTGTGGGCACTCCCGGCTGTTGCAAGTCTCATGGCTCGCATGGAAAATAAACCCAAAATCCGCTCTACGGGGGCTCTCGAGGGCCTCCTCTCGCGGAGACCCTTCCCTTCAACTATGGCATGAGCAAGGCATCGCAGGGCTGTACCGTCATCTTTTGTTCCATCCGCTCCTAATTCCGGCTTTCCAATTCATCGCACAACGACAGATGTAGAGTAGCCACTGAAGGCAATGGACTGGCAAATGTTAACGTCGCTTGCCAACACTCTGCGGTAGACTTCACCGTAAATGTGCCTCTCGCCTTCAGGTGCGTCTTGCATACCGTTAGCACAGTGCTGCATGCCCAGCATCTGGCCAAATGCGATTTGCCTTTTGGTGCATTTGAATGTATTTGCGCTTCAATTATGAGCGGGCTTTCTATTCTATTCGTGCGTGTGGCAGCAATATATTGTTCAGGAGGCATACTGCCAATGTCCAGGTCTGCTAGCCTACAACGAGAGGCTTCAAGAGTGAGTTTGTGTAGTTTTGCTCTTCCTCCTCCGTTGCAGGAGCACTGACGACAATAGGTTTACTGCACCGTCCATAGTTTGGGTTGCGTGGCGACAATCGCACTACTGCGGCTTGTATCTTTAATATTCTATTCATGAAGGAGAGGTGTGCATCGGCCTGCCGGTGATGTTCTCATGTGGTTGACGGTTGCTCCAGTGTCTTCGACGAGGAGGAAGAGGAATGGCAACGCCAGGAGGTGTGATGTTTGGACCTCGAAGGAGGGGTTTATTCTGAAAGCGGCGCTCTGATCTGACGGCACGAGCAGCACGTTTATGCAAATTTGCTCGCACGCGTTCTGCCCATTCGCATCCCTCCCATCAGGCATGAGCCCAATACACACAAACGATGGTGCGACCTCACCCCCATTGCTGCGGCCGTATCTGAGACGTGTAACGTTGGGTTATAAGTGTCAGCATCTCTACGGCCAGCCACACATGTGATGTGTATATGGGAGGATTCCAGCGCAGACAGAAAAAATAAACTCGCTAACAGCACTTGCTGTTAATGCTATAGGCGGGATCTGTGTCTTTGTTAGCTGTGTATATTTGTGTGGCAACTGCGTGTAGTGTGTAGTGTGTGTGTATTCACAATATGGTGGCTGCCCCTCTGCCATGAACATAGAAGAAGGTGGATAAACTATCCTAGAGAGCCTTGTGCAAGTCAGAGTAGAAGTGGCCACCAGCAATGAGGCTCAGAGCCAGTGGTTGAAATTGAACATTCCTGTGACGAGGGTAAGTCTCCTCTTATAGCAATCACTGTTAAGACAGCCCACAAAGTGGAATAATTCCTCCATCCCAGAAGGTTAATGTGTTGAGCTGGCAACGAACCAGGCTTTGAACTCGAAACCATCACATTTTGAGCCGAGCACTAGCCACAGTGCCTCCTGGCCAGATCTCGTGCCATTAACTTATTGTATTTGGCATTGGACGCGTAGCTATGCACATATAAAGCACTGCAGTACAATTTTACCCATGGCCCTCTGTGCATTACTAAGCCAAACACCCCCATGTTGCTCATTACGCTTGCACTTACGCCTGATTAGTTGCTGACACGTGACCCTCACTTCTGTGCCCCATATATTTTCAGAAAAGGTGGGCAATTGTGCATGTACAGTACGCACGTTTTAAACGTTCATTTTATGATCAGTCCTGACGAAACAAATGTGCATCGTATTCCACATTTCCCAAACTTTCATCAAATTGGCAACTTACAATCCAGACAGTTGACACTGTATCAAAAATGATGATGTACAATCCAGCCACATGACACTTCCGATTAGCACGGCTGGCTACGTACGGTGCAAAATGAATTCAACATACACACACACACGATTCGCAATCCCAAGATGAGCTCAATAAAAAAATGCTGACTGAGCACTACTCAGGATGTGCGATGAGCTTTTCCTCTCCCCATCCCCACCCTGTCACCCCTGTCTCCGTTTGCAGCTGAAATGCTGCGGAGTGAGTGGCGTGGACGACTTTGGGAAGGACTCCGTCTTCCATGAGCTCTACCAAATGCAGCCCATGCCGGAGGCCTGCTGCAAGCGGCAGATGAACGGTCAGGAGGGTCACTTCATCAACAAGACCAGGTGCTTCAGCCAAGACCCTGACTTCTACAACAAAGAGGTATCTATATTCGTCTTCAACGTCTTTCGTCCACTGGCCACTTGGGGTGTTTTGGCGCATGTCAATTTCCTTCACCAACATCTGCTCACCTCTCTGTGTCCATCGCGGTGTCTTTTAAACTGAGAAAACTTCCATCCTGTCGAGTGTTTGAGGTTTGACGTCCAGTCAGAGGGTGGTCTTCCTCCTCCCTTAGCCGCGTCCACTCTTCTCTCCATCACCACCCTCAGCAGACGGTCACTGTTCACCCTGTGTTGTCTGGAGTATTAAAGTCCCCGCACTTGAGCTGACTCATGAGCTCCACCTGCCCTGTGGACGATTTCATTGTCAAATTGTCCACTCGAGATATTTTACTTCGTGCCTCTCCCAATCGTACTATTGGCGCGATGTCATGGGCGGACGTTTCCATTTAGGGGTCTTCAAAGGAACCGCGTCACACCACCCTGTGTCGGAGAAGTTAACATCGCACGGCTACGTCCGAAGTCACTTTCACAGCACTGCATCTATCAGCGCAGAGTGGCACACTTACAAGTCCTTTAAAAAGCCTATGTCACGTGGCAGAAACAGATACATTTACATTGCTCAGAGCTGAAATCTGCTGAATTCGGTGTGTATAATGTGATTTTGCCATGGCGTAAGGGTTAGCACACTGGGTCTGCTGTCCAGAGGTCACCGGGTTGACCTCTCAGCAAGTTGCTTAAATCTCCCACCCTACTCTTCACCCAGTCGTGTATAAAGAGAGCAGTTCCTGTGTGATGGGGCAAAGTGTGAGTACACACGTATGTATACTGCCTGACATGAATATATTAATGAACTGCATGTGCGTTAAGACTGCAAAGCGATTCATCTTGAGCTCTTAACTCATGACATCTATTAAAAGTGCTTTTCAGAATCCTGTGCAGTGCAAAAATAAATCGCACTACCTCTAAACTCGCCTCATGGGACTGAAATATTTAATATCCCATGTCATGCTTCCTCCCAGAACAGGGATGAAATGGAACTTCAGTAAGCTGGCTTTGCACTTTCGTGTCTCTAAGCTGTTGTGTAACCAGGAGCTATGATACGGTGGATTGTATTCACTACGGTGGCGTGTCGCTGGGCTCACAACCCAGCATGAGATGGCTTCTCCGTAACATGAGTTAACCTGGAATAGCGCAATATGATTTGCATGTAATTAATGACCAGAACCCACCGTGTGCATTTCTGCAAGGTTGCTTAACGATGTACCGTGCCCACAGGGCTGCTACCTAACCATGCTGAAATCCTTCCAAATGTACGTGTACATGGTCGGCGCGGTGGGAATCGGAGTGCTGGCCATAGAGGTACTGACATTTCCCCCACCGTGACACAATTCAGACACATCTGCACCACCGCTGAGTGTGGCAATGAGATTGTTTAGGATTAGTGCCTTAAATGTTAATTAGCATTCATAACTTTCACCGGGGGTCCATAGCACCCAACACACGCACATATGCATCAACACATGAGCCTAATGATTGCCACTGTCTGTCACTCTAGAACCATGCATTGCAAGGGTAGCTGAATGCACAAAATCACATTCGATAAGATTTCCGCGATGCCAAAATTGCAATTCAAATGAATCATTTTTTTAAGAGGTATTCCAACCGCTGTGGAGCGATGTGGCATCATGGTTAGTGCAATCCCTGTTCACCAAGATCATAACGCTACGAGTTTGTATACCCACACATACGAGCCCCATAACGTTGGTGGGGAGGGAGGGGGGGTTCTCTGGATGCGACCGAGCCCCCGATACAATTAAGCGATGGGCATCACAGTCGACCATCATATGGAGCAGGACGCACGATAGACACAAGCAGTTTGTATCGTTATTCACTCTGTTTAGTGGTTCACGTTTATTTAAAGTCTGTGTGCATTGACAGTGTTGTGCCCGTCCCCAAGTGTTTGTGTCGCCCGCCTCCTCCTCCTTTAAACAAGGTCACACGCCACCGGGTTGATTGACACACACGCGCTCCGTAGTTACCTGCTTGCATTGTTTTCACCCAGGCGTGAAAACCGTGAATCCCTCTTTTTAAATCCTTTATATTAAGTTCGCTTGCTTGCGTGCTTGCTTGCTTGCTTACGACCGTGCAAATCTTTCGGTCGTTTTTTAACCCACTTCCCGTGATCCAATCGAGCTGACATTTTCCACACAGACTCGCTGTGCGTGACAATTAATTTTCGTGAAACATTTTTTCCAAAATTTTACACTGTTTAGGGAAAAATAAATAAGTATGTAATTACCAATTGCGTAATGCTGGCAGACAATCATCTGACCCATAGGTGGCAGCCATCTCAAGCCAGAGGACGAGAGGACTCTAGCCGCCACGCATATAAAGGATTTAGAGTGAAAAACTTTGTTTTTACGGGTTAATTTTTTCTGTGTCTGTTTCTCTCCCCAGCTCTTCGCCATGATCTTTGCAATTTGTTTGTTCCGGGGAATCGATTGAAGCCTCGTCGACGCAACTCTGCTCACCGCGTGGAACCGCCACGGGGCCCACCACAGATAACGGATCGACGAGGATATATTTTTTAAAATCACAACTAGCTTCGAAGCTGTGTCGTGTGCAATTGCGTTTTAATTTATTGTGTATAGAATGTATTTGTACGATGGTTGATTGTACAAATGAGTGGAAATTTTGTCCAAGCGTGCTGTCGCACCATTACTTGGACGCTAGGGATTTATTTACCATTTTTACTAGTTTTTTTTCTCTGGGTATCCAATTTAATCTAATGTAATGTTACCGAAATATACCTTTTTAAAATTTTCGGTAACAAAAAATATTTAGAGTAACTAAGTACATTTTAATGAGTAACGTTTTTGTTGATTACATTCAACACACATGGAGGCAATCCACGATCATCTTACTTAACATCTGGAAGCTATCATTGTAAATAGCTCGCTCCAATAGATAACGATTTGATTAAACACTGGTTATATAACACAGGCTCTACTCGTGTGAAAAGCTGCCGAAATTAAGAGGTGAAAGTATGACATGGAATTAATTTGTATACTTTATTTTGATCTCTGGATATCTATATTTAGTTACCTTAAATAGACACACATGCTAAGGTTTTGTTAGCATGCTTTGAAAGCACTTAGTTTGCCTTTTATTTTACGTTCGTGATGTAGTGTTCAATTGGTAACAGATACATTTTGAGTCAAACTAAAGTATTTAAAGATTTGCAATACTGCATTTTAATTCAAAGGCAATATTACAATAAACATGGAAAGCCTGTACCAAAAATGTAATGAGTGACAATTAAAGTTTCTTGTTTGCCAAATACACTCTTTTCGTGTGCATAAGAATTGTAACAAGCTTACTTAATATACCTTGCTGTGGAACGTAAGAAAGTCCAAGATAGAAATAAAAACGTAAATATATGTTTATAAATAAAGGTTTCGCCCAGGTAATAAATACACTATTACATAATGTTAAATATGCCATATAAAAATAAAGAATATTTTTTTCTGCATTAGAAAATAAATAATTTGCTAAGCCACTGTTATAATTTCATTACTTCTGTTCTTTATCACAGTAGTCTGGGAGAAGACCTTTGAAATAATGAAATCTGCTGTAGTATTCTGAGAGCTCATAATTATAATAATTCAGTAATACTCTTGAGAGATTGAAGCAGAACAAACCCGCCATTGAAATCCAAAAAGACAGGACGCGGATGTGATGTGGATATGTTGATATCTTCAATGTGTCTCACCGGGACATCTTGGGATTGCCTTATGGGAGGTCTGACTCGTAACGGATTTTTTTGGTTTGGCAATAGTCCGAAAGTGTGTTGATGGAAAAATGCAAAACCTAAAGGAAAATGCAATCCAAAAAACTAAAAAGTCTTAGATAAATGTCATGGGGATGTCGAAATCGGTTTGAAGCTTTGTTAATAAGAATTGAAAGTAATGGCCATGTGAAGTTGAGTTGTTACCGTCATTGTAACATCACGTGACATCACAATTACGTTGGGGTGCTGTCAACACCATGCACAAGGGTTGTCGACTTCGTGACACGCGGTGCATCATGGGAACTTCTCCACGTAACTCGTAAGCACACGTCGAGGACTTTTATAGCCATATTGGTGGCAGGGTGGAGCGGTGGCGCAGTGCTTAGCACAGTGAGCTTAATTCGCAAGCCACTGCTCACGTGGGTGGCGAGCGACATCTGAAGTGATCCCTAGCGTGGTGAAGTATGGTCAAACAACCCCCACGACCGACACGATGTGGGGATGCCTTCATCCAGTCGTGGATTGACAAAGGGATATAATTTATATGTTGTCATCATTATAGTGCCACTTTGTCCTGTCGCCAGGAGTTAAGTGGTGAAGTGGACAACCGCTGCATTGCCAAGTATGAATATACTTATAAATAAATAAAATAGCCTGCATTCGTTTTGTGGGTTGCGTGTACAATTAGGTTGGTGAAATGTTGCCATAACTCTGCTGAGCTTTTGCCCTTGTGCAGAGTTCTGCTCCAATTGGCTATTCATAGGACACAATCGAATCAGGCCCCTCTTTGAAATTGTCCCAAATGATGTGGGTGACATTGACATTGCTGAGCAGTAGCAGTACAGACTGTGGCTGGGTTTGATTTTCAAAGATGTGTTTTCTGCTCAGCTATTAACTATGTTATGGTGCTTGTGTCAGCTATTGTTGAGCTCATTGCACCTATGTGTGACCAACTTTGCTGGCCCAATTGTCAATGTTATTCATCCCGATGGCGTTTCACAGACTGTGATGCATTCCAGGCTGCAGGTTTATGAAGGCAAATGAAAGGTGAGGTATTGTTTGGTCGAGTTAAAAAGTGTTTATGAGAGACGAGGAGATTTTGTTCTGACTTCTGAATCTTGGCCAACAGGTCAATTTCAAAGGGCAATTTTTTATAATCCGCAGAATCGTTTACTTAAGAGAATTAGCAATTTATTTAGTATATTCGCCTACTCAATTATTAAAATGTTTTGATTGCTGACCGAATGCAATTCCGGTCATGTTTAAATTTGAAGGCAATAATGTGACATGAGCTTAAATGACAGCGTTATTTAGAGAAGTGTCCAATATGCAAATGAGGGCATTTCTGCAGATGTCACTTATCCTCATTAATGTTCTCCAGATTCACCCCTACCCATTGACCTAGTCTACCAATCACACCACACTCAGCCAATGAAACAACATCCGCTGTCGCCATGGCAACTCAGCATGTCCTGGCACAGTGTGGTGTGAGGGGTAGAGCTCCGAGAGACATCAGAATCCAGGATATTGCATTTGAGAATAACCTCACTTGACTGAGCCTCATCCCATGCGATTAATATCAAATGCGCCCTTCCACACTCTGCCCTGCAGAAGTCCCGTGGCATATCCCACAATAACTCACTGTGGCATAATCTTCTGACCAAAGGGGACAGGGTTATAGTCACTGAAGAAGTGAGTTGGCCGTGATGGATGAATGTTGAGATGCGTGTATGACATCGGGAGGCATTGCTGCCGAGGCAAGGCGATGGCCCGGGTCACAGCGCGGTAACGCGTGGCTTTGTTTTGCCGTCCCTGCGTGAACTCCACCGTTGAGCTGTCACGTGAAGTTATTGTCCCAGCGCAGATGTTCGTCAACAGGAGTAAAATACCTTGCCCTTGGCTTGTACATTTCTAGGATTATTTTCGTTTGCTTGTTTGACTCTGATTTAGAAAGACCTTGGGAAGATTTGGGCCCAGTGTGTTAACAAAAAAAATCGTTAGTGAAAAAAATATGCACACGCTTGATGAAAATAACTTGCATTAAGATGAATCATCTAATCAACATATGGTCTTCAAGAGCATGTAGATAAAACATTTTTTTACAAATTACCATTGTTATGATACGTTTTCCATACAATGCATTTTATATAATAATAATAATAACATTATCAGCCAGGCAGTTGTGGCACACGCCTGAGATCCAGCACTGCCTTCTTCTGGCTCGCCAGGAGAAGGCAGTACAGCACGTTGACTTATCACTATCGGTTTCCATCTATACGGGGATGGAGTGTTGCCCCCTCGCGCGCACGTGGGTTTTCTCCGGGTGCACTTGTATAATAAAAACACTCGTTAATTGGCTGAAAGCATCTTAATATAAAAAAAACCGAATGCAGAACCCTCCTGCAAAAAAGAGTCATACGGCTCAGTGTGGTTTTCCTAGGGGCGAAAATAATAATTGTATGATATGTTTGTTGAGACCAATTCAACTGTTGACATGTATTTAATTGGTAACGTTTTACTGCTAATTTTACACAAGTATGCCCTGTAGGCAAACCTTTTACAGCACGATTTTATCACACCAAGATTCAAACAAGTGCTTTATAACAAGTCCTACATCAGTAATTTCTTTTGTATTTTAAAGGTAACATCACAATACTGGTGATGTGTTGCTGTTATAAAAATCAAGGAAAATATATTGTATGTATTGCTGTGCATCACATACGTTGTACTGCATATGATTAAAAGCGAAATATTACGCGCGATTGCAAGTAAGGTGACATTTTATTACATAATCATGCAGCAGTTTAAATGATGAAATGGTGCATTCCGACGTACATATGCTGAGTTGAATAGGGAAATAAAGAAATGTACCGAGATTGTGAGTGACGCTTTTAAAAGACTATAAAAAAAAGAATATGTAAGAATCTGTGTGCTTTTGGCTTCTTCTCGGCAATCGGATGAGTATTTTTTGTTTAGAATTGAGCTCAGCAAAAATAACGTGGCACAAGTCTCGTGACTCACAGAAAGGAGCCATGGGTTAAATTCCAAACACTGGTGCTCCTTCCTGTGTAGAGTCTGTACGCTCTCCTTATATTCTCCATAGGTTTCCCCCCATAGCTAAAAATAATACAAATATATACAATATAACAAGTGTTGGTCAAACATCCCAGTGCTAAAATAATTCCTGAAAATTACTCAATATGGATTACACACAGTAGCAGCATCGCACCCTACTGCAAAAAAACTTGGTAGGACCCGCTGAATACAGAGTCTTGAGACTCAAGTGAGGCTTTCCTGGGTAACCAAGTGTATTTTTGTTTTCCTGCACAATTAATCCAAGAACTTAAATTTGATTCCTGGCGATGGCCAACTTCAGCTTTGGGGAACCAATCCTCGATTTCCCTTCGTCTGAACAGCTTGGTAAGTAATATAATCATATTTATTTAGACTGGAGGAATCCGGTGAGCAATAAAGCTGTGATGTCCAGTCAGGGCGGGTAGAACGTTACAACGACAAACAACACAAAAAATGATAGGATTGCAAAGTACAAGAAAGGTGAAAAAAATTACCCAAACACATACAAATCCCACTGAGCTATTAACTTATTGTTCAAAAGTGACCTGGCCACAAATGATAGCTCAACAAAGTGGCGCCGGGGGGCATAAAAGGGAAGCCCCGAGGCTGGATAGGGGCTGTCTGTCAGTGGAATGGAACCCAAGGTGCTACGTCTTCTTCTCCGGCGTCGTGGGTCAGACAGCGTGCCGGCTATTCTGACCCGTGTGTGAACAGTATCCAAAGGTGCAGAAGTGACTCACTACACTAGTACAGCACACCAATGGATTGGAGAGCCAAACCACAACATTTACAATCTAAGTACGATGTTTCGGCTGTAATTACAACAAGCTTCATCAGGTCACTGGCTAATTAATTGTAAAAGCTTGGCTCTCCAACACACCGGTGTGCTGTACTAATAACGAATTGGCATGTTCTGTTTACGTGACAAACATCACTAATTGACTTTGTTGGGTAGTAGCGGGTTTAACGAAACATTTATATATTTACGCGATCTAACCTAAAAAACCTGTATTATTGGTGATGTTGGTCGCGAAAGCCTATGTGTTAAACGTTGCAAGCATATTTTTGTGGTCAAGTCTTAGTATCGGGAAGATTTAAATGAATGATCACATTAGGGCTGATAAAAAAACACGTACAATTCGGAAAGAAGACAACAGTGGGTGTGTTAGAAATATACTGGTCCCTGGCATTGGAGTGTGGAATATACCATCGCTAGTTCAGGACTGCGAATAAAGACAAGTGTCACGTAATTTTATTAAATCAATGAGGCATGTTGTAATTAATTGGCTCCCGAACCAAAGGAAGCCCGTAAACTTATCTCATCATGAATGAGTTAAGACACTCGACCTGCAATCCATTTGATCTCGCAGCACAGATTTGAATGGCATGCCATATAGTCAATTCTGTGGCCAGTATGGAAGAGTAGGCCAAATGCCCTCTAGGGGACTCTTGTTCTCTCGAGAGAGAATGGAGGCCCTTCCCACCAGCAGTGGAGTGAGGAAGTAATTTCAGACAGTACAAATCATGTTTTGTTTTTTCAGATTCGCTTATGTGGCCGTCTGGCACGCTCTTCATTCAGAGATTATAAAGCCACTATACCTATGCACTTTCAAATCTATATTGAAAATACATTTATTTAAAACTGCTTTTTGTGTTTAGTTTGTTGTCCTTCCCCCGACACCTCCAATTAGCATGGTTGGCTATGTATCGTGAAAAAGAAGTTTAACGTACGTACATCCATGTTCCCTGCAGTAGGGTAATCTCGTGTTTGGCACGTTAGACACATAGCAGGATAATTGACAACAGCACATGTGAAATATAAAGTACAACATATATAGTCGTAATAGTGTAATTGAACTTTCCTCATTTGATTGGGCATATAGAATAATTAGCATAGATGATATTCTTAGGTTTTTTCGGTAAAGTCACGTAGGTAAAACATCAAAATTAATTAAAATAAAATAAAGATCACGACGTTTCGGAGGCAACACAAGTCTCCGTCATCTGGTGGGACCGTCACAGCCAGATTAGCTGCATCAATGAGGCAATGATTCAAGATGTAATCCCTTAAAAGCGAGTTGAGGGGGGAGGAGAGGGGGGGGGAGCTCATCAGAATGTGGTAGCCAATGATGACGGAGACTTGTGTTGCCTCCGAAACGTCGTGATCTTTATTTTATTTTATTTTTATTAATTTTGATGTTTTATCTACGTGACTTTACCGAAAAAACCTAAGAATATGAATCCTTGCAGTCACGAAAGCTTCAAATCTAGCATAGATGATGATTTACTATGGCAATGGATGCCAGAGGATTATATGGGTTTACACATTACCAAAGAATTGTCATCTTTAATTAAAAAAAAATACGGAGTGCCAATACGACTGCATCTGAGCCCAAAGATTTATAGTTTACTCTTGCATGCTGGATTTGGCTTTTTCACTCGTGAAATATATTGCGGCTTATTTTCTTCTATGTGCTTGGCCTATAACCGTGAAGGTCAATTCCACTGCTAAGACAATACTTGTGGAAAAATCCAGTTTGTAGAGTCACTTGAAAAGGTGCAAATTTCAAAGGATCTTTATAGGTCATTTATGTGCTTACCGTGACGATATGAAAAAGGATGTTGAGAAATGGGTCGTGAAATGGTGTCCTGTTGAACATTTCCCATTGTAAAATGCCCTTGCAAAATGTGGCTTCCCTGAGTTCGGCTTCATCAGGGAGTTACATCATGCTTCCGTTCTTCAATGAAATCCATCTTTTCTCCCTAACCCAGGGGTCGGAAACCTGTGGCTCCAGGAATTCGCATGCGGCTCTTTAAAGACTGCTTCGCTACGTTATTAACTCGGGACCGTCTGGTATTCGCATGCATTGCGGCTCTTGAAATCTTGAGTTTTTACAGAATGAAAAAAATATTCTTCTTGTTATATTGGTTGCCAACCCCTGGGCTAGCCCGGCCTCCAGCTGCTACCAGGCTGATCCCTATCACTAACCTACCCCTATCACGACCTAACCATACCGCTATCACTAACTTACACCTATCACGACATAACCATACCCCTATCACTAACCTACCCCTAGCACGACCTAACCATACCCCTATCACTAACCTACCCCTATCACAACCTAACCATACCCCTATCACTAACCTACCCCTATCACAACCTAACCATACCCCTATCACTAACCTACCCCTATCACAACCTAACCATACCCCTATCACTAACCTACCCCTATCACAACCTAACCATACCCCTATCACTAACCTACCCCTATCACGACCTAACCATACCCCTATCACTAACCTACCCCTATCACAACCTAACCATACCCCTATCACTAACCTACACCTATCACGACCTAACCATACCCCTATCACTAACCTACCCCTATCACGACCTAACCCTACCCCTATCGCTAACCATACCCCTATCACTAACCTACCCCTATCACAACCTAACCATACCCCTATCACTAACCTACCCCTATCACGACCTAACCATACCCCTATCACTAACCTACCCCTATCACAACCTAACCATACCCCTATCACTAACCTACCCCTATTACAACCTAACCAAACCCCTATCACTAACCTACCCCTATCAAAACCTAACCATACCCCTATCACTAACCTACCCCTATCACAACCTAACCATACCCCTATCACTAACCTACACCTATCACTACCCACCATACCCCTATCACTAACCTACCCCTATCACAACCTAACCATACCCCTATCACTAACCTACCCCTATCACAACCTAACCATACCCCTATCACTAACCTACACCTATCACTACCCACCATACCCCTATCACTACCGCTAACCCATTTTCTACCCCTGAACCTATCACTATTCCTAACCCCACCCATATCACTACCCCCAACCCTATCACTACCCTTATCACTACCCATATCACTACCCCTATCACCAACCCTGAACCTATCACTAACCCTAACCCCAATCCCTCCTTAACCTAGATTTGAAGCTTTCCTGCCTGTTCCCCCAACTGCCTCAATAACTGCACCGCCACTTATAATAACCATACTCTTTATCTCAACCGCTATCACTGTTTGTACAATTTATAATTTCTGTAAAGAGCCTTAGAATAAGGCGCTATATAAATCTAAATAAGATGAAATAATTTAATCAACACGTAGGCTGTGTTGATCACTTACTTGAATATGCAGCCTTATTCATTTTAAGTCAAACGCTGTGAACCAACTGCAGTTGCCAGCCAGGCAGTACGGTCAGTGAGCGATATTCCCAGTGTTAGACTGTGACCCGTTCTTTTATTTAAAACGCAACACAATTCATCAATAATATAGATAAGGTGACATTCTGGGAAATGGCCCTTCTTCATAGCACGACGCGTGCTGTGAATGTGCAATGAAGAAGGCATTGCTGTGTGTTGTGCAGAAGTGTCATTGCCCAACACATCACTTCATAATTTTGAGTCCTCAATGGTATTGACGAATGGGTTGGCTTTGTTGTTGTTATGTGTGCTTGTGCACCACTGCCATTGCAGCATCACCAAACAATGTGTTGCCTTATTAGCTCTCCGATGCGTGTTCGGCTTTCTCCTGGGTTGCATCCCGTGCTGCAGTGACGTCCTCGAGCTCTGAGCACGTGCAGCAAAACGTCGGACTTCGCTACGGACAAACACGCGGCACAACCCCAAGGACGGCTGCACAGCACCAATCCCCCCACGGCACTGCTGTCATATTCATGTGCACAGCTACGACTCCTCGTGCGGTACTAGCAATGGCACCGCCTCGAGGCAGGGCTTTAAAGGCAATCTTGGGCTGGTCTTGAATGGGGCCCTTTTTCTCCCTTGGGAAGATTTGGGGATTTATGGAGACACTGTGCTACAATCCATCAACGTGAGCGCAGACTCGCCTTGCTGCTGGCCACTAGTTCCAGGACACTGCGTTTTCAAGCTTTGGAGTGAAACTCAGTTTCCTGAATTTTACGCGCTTTAATATGCCCTTATATTTCGTCAAGTGAAGCTAATGGCTTGCAAAGAGATCTCAGAAAGCCACTTTCATGACCCATTGGAGAGCATAAGGCCCCCAATTATCAGTGCAACTCTTTGGCAAACACGAGAAACGTCGATGATGAATTGTTCTGACAGGTAGAATGGTCTGCATTGAAATTCAAATGCCCGGATTTCCCACCTAATAGCTTGACCGACCCCCTCTGTCTTCCCAATGCAATGCCACATTACACCCCCACTCCCCCGCTTCCCGCCCCCCAGGTATGACCAGGCCTACTCCTCCTTAGGCACTGCCGCATATTCTACTGTCACTAAAACTACACCACCATTTCAAACGGCGATCACCTTGTGTGCAATGGTATAATTGCTGGAATACGGCGCAATTTACATCGATCTTAATTTTGGAGCTTTCGTGACTGCAGGAATTATTCTTTGGTTCTTTCGGTAAAGTCACGTATAAAGATAAACTAATAAATTAAATAATAGCATACGACGTTTCGATTGCAACACAAGCAATCATCATCAGGTATAATGAAATAGCGACACAAAATCTAACCAGAAACCCACAGACAGACATATAGATTTTGTGTCGCTATTTCATTATACCTGATGATGATTGCTTGTGTTGCAATCGAAACGTCGTATGCTATTATGTAATTTATTATTTTATCTTTATACGTGACTTTACCGAAAGAACCAAAGAATAATTTACATCTAGCTAAGAAAAGACGATTCACTAAACTTGCCACCACTCACAATCTGTGGGCGATGCAATGCCTACTGATATCACCGAGCAAGTTAAGCATTCATTATTGCCGTATTTGTCATTCATGTGGTTGTAGCAGTGCAGTCAGCTAACAGTCGCATAATTTACGAGTTTTAACCCGGTCGGGGTTACTAACCTCATCATCCCACTGTGGTTGATAAATGGTGTGCTCATTTATTCGAAGTCACCGGTGCTTGTTTTTGTCTTAGCAGTGGAGCATTTTCATCGGTGGCCCAAAGCCATCGATGGAAATTAATCACTGGTTTAAGCAGGGAGATATTTTTAATAGTCGTGGATTAATCATGCACGCTGAAGAGTAACACGGACATCTTATTACAAAAAATTGACGTAATAAAACCAACAGACGTGTCAAGGCAGTGTTAATTATGGTTGTGCGCCACTACAAATGCATTAGCCACATTGCTTAACTGTTATTATACGTACTGCATGGTTTTGGTGATCTGTGCCTAACGCCTGAACACTTGGTACACTGTGTGTAAAGCTGGGTAGGCTGCGTAGATTTTCATCCAATTTCTTTTTTCATGAAAAGCTTATTAAAATTGTAACTAATTATTCTTTTGTTACAAAAATATTTCTTTTTCCCAAAAATATACCAGCGCCGCTTTTGATGAAAGCCAAGCCCTGTTTTTGAATTCTATATGTGTTTTCTATCACTGTCAATAAGTCACAAGGACCAACGTTTGAGTCTGTTGGGCTTTATCTCTCAGAACCTTTTTTTCCCATGGACAACTTGATTATGTTGTTTTGTCAAGACACAAAAAATACAACCAACATTATAGTGCCGATTTAAGAAAATTTATCTCAAGGAAAACTCTTGGGACATGAGCGTTAATTTACACCAAATAGACATATACATTTTTTATTATTAAATACATTCAGTGCAATCTTTACATGATTAGGATAATAATTTTAAAAAAAATAATTGCATGAATATGATCATCTTAACAAATGTCACATTGTCTTGCAGTTTTTGCTCATGATGAACTTCCACTTGAACGGGAGAAGGCATCTTCCATAACTTACTTATCTTATATGCGACTTCCTATACTAGTGGTTACATACCACAGGGCCCAAATAGGTTGGTTGTTTGTATTTACATATTTAGTAAAAAAAAACATGAAATATGATCTCATGCAATGTACATTTTCGTTGATGGAATAATTACGTACTCTTTGGTTCTTTCGGTAAATTCACGTAGGTATAAAATAAAATAAATTAAATCACAACGTTTCGATTGCAACACAAGCAATCATCATCAGGTGGGAAACCCACAGCAATATATTTTTTTTGCTGAAAATCTAGATGGAATAATTACGGTTTGAAACATAATCACAACTAATGTAGCGATGAAAACGTGAAGACATTACAATTTTTTAAGGTAAGTTTAAAAAGAGATGTTCATTGAACACATCATACGGAGCACTTTGTTCATGTCTTTCTGACAAAGCACCAGAGTGCGTATTTAAGAATTGTATCAGTCGATGTGCAATTGTTAAATCACTTATCAGCGAATGAGATTATTCAATTAGTAGGAACACTCGACAATGCCACAACAAGTGTGAACAACATTGCTCACTTTGTTATGCAACTGTTAATAGTAGTGGATCTCTTCATATCTAATTTATTCTGATTTTAACTCATGCTTAGATTAGACAATGCTGGGTTATTCCTACAATACTTGTGTGCCACATCATAGGGATTAAATCAGTGAACTTTGTCCAGTCGTTATTTTGCTCACAAATTGCTGAAAAACGTGGTGTGAGAGCACGTCTTTCTGCCACATGTGGAATATGTGATCTTGCCCCTGCAAATAACATTTGCCAGGACATTTTGGATAACGTCATAACATTCGCTAAATATGACAATGAAGAAATACAATATGGTAAGTGCATGGAAAAAACATTATTATTATTATGATGTGGTGGTTAAAGTGATTCCTTTGCCTTCAGATTTGTTCCAGGTTTATATTAAAGTAAAAATTATAACATTTTGCCAGAGCTATACGTTGTAAAATTACGGTGCATTCAAACAAATCACAATTACCCCAGCACATTCAATCAGCGACCACTTACTCTCGGCGGAAAAATGTGTCTTCATTCTGTATTGTATAGGATTGAATTACCTAAAATATTGCCTCTCAATTATACCAAATAAAGTAACAATGCTTTGTTTTATGAAATGTGCATTTCCTGCTGCACCATTGATTTTAAACATGATACGTTTTAAAATTTACGGACATTTTTTCCAGTTTACATGATTTTTCACTCGGAAACATAACTCCTAAACATAGCGTCTGCGTTTTTTGAGGCCATGCTGCTCGTGATTAATAGCACTCTGAAGGCTGTGCTTATTGGTGAACATCGCATAGATCACACGTGCTGCCTGGCCAGGAGATGCCCGCAAGTCCAGGAGATGGCAGTGCAGCAAGTAGGTTTGTGAATATAATAAGTTCAACTTGCATCGTGACTCATGATATTCGCTCACTCTCGTCGAGAGAGAGAACGACTGGGAGGCAAGAGGAACCACGGACAGAGTCAGAATATGTATTTATACGGGAGGAATCCGATGAGCTATAAAGCTCTTTTTTCACAGATGTCCAGTGGACGCCACGTGTACACGGGTTCCGTGTGTATGTACATCCCAAGGGGGGTGATCGCCTAATAGGTGAAGTAGATTTTTATATGAGCGTAGAAACACAAAGTTCTAGCCTGACATGTCAAAAGAAGATAGACGCATTCAACGTTTATGCCACACAGATGGCTATTATGATGATAATCGTGATTATGATGATGGTGCAGTAGGTGCTGGTTATTTCAGTGCAATAATCCACGTGACAATGGACATCTGTAAAAAATAGAGCTTCATAGCTCATCGGATTCCACCAACATAAATAAATATTCTGACTCTGAGTATGATCGTGCATTTACCATATAGCTCCGTTAGAGCAAAGCTACCGAGTCGCAGTTATTTACAAGAGAACGTCCGTTTGGACTGGGCCACTTAATTGATTTGCTTTTCGCCCATTCCACTTGAGCCGCCACATCCGCGTAAGACGACGGGCAAGAGCCCTGCCACGCTGATCTCTCGTGTGCGATTTCCAAACTCCGCTCCTGTCATTCCCAGCGGCGTGTTACAGCCAAGAAGTGAGACGAATGCCAAAGAGAACAAGAGATTGTGTATATATACTGTATCTAAATAGCTGCTGGTTCTGTAGCTTTCGTTGAATTCATCCCTTTAGAAGCTTATTCCTGGAAAGTATGTATGCAATAATGGGGTCCGTACGGTGAATGTTGTTGTGAATTAGGTCGACCTAAACTGAAGTTTGAGTCAGCGTGAGGCTTTGCGAGCGGCAGGGGGAAAAAACAAATCTAGACCTGGGTGGGTTTCGATTGAGGCCATGATGGAGATGGAGGAGATGGAGGAGGTGGAGTTCGTGAAAAGGTGCCACGTCCGCAAACGCAGTCTGCTGGGCTTCGATGAGTTTGGCTTTGCCATCTTCAGGAAGTACTCGGAGGAGTGGAGCGAGCAGCATCGGACGCACGAGTACAGGTGAGACGACAACGCGCACAGCGCACGTTTGCTCGCGGCCGTCGCGTGTGGCCTCGTGGTCTGTCTGAGCAGCGAGTCAGCGTGAATGGGCCGAGAGCCCGACTTTCACTCGCCAGGGTGGGGGAGAACATGAGAGAAATACAAATATTGGCTCACCCATACTGACCCCGTTGCTAGATAATAGTGGTTTTGGAAAATCAGTAGGCCGATGAGAAAAGCATATTTTATGTTTCATATCGGGTTCTGTTTATGAATTTTATTATATATATTATTATCCATATAACTTAAAGACAAAGCCCTGACAATCTACACAACAACGTGTTATGCATGTGTATATGTTATTGCAGTTTTGCCTTTTGCGTTGAACGGGGTCTCGTAGTTTAGATCAGGGGTCGTCAACCAACATATCAAAGAGAGCAATTTTTTTTCGAATTCCGCAATAAAAACCCGCTCAATATTTCATGAGCCGCAATGCACGTAAATAACATCACGAAGCAGTTCCATCAAGAGCCGCATGCGGCTCCAGAGCTGCAAGTTGCCAACCCTCGGTTTAGATGGAGTGCTCTTGCCACAAACTAATGGCACCCCAACAGGTTGCGCTTAGCAAGCCTGACTTCTGCTGGTGAACCTAGAAGGGCGATTTCGGTTCAGGTTCGTATCGCTTAAACAAATGCTGCCGGATACTTTTGGTCTGGGAAGCCAAATGGGTCGTTGTATGTAAAGACACAGAGCAGAAGCCTATTTATGTGTTCTCTCCTACCCATACGAAACAAATAAAGCCCCTTAATTTACACAGTATGAATTATGTGTCTATTTTGGCATTCTAATTTTATTTCGATTGTGGGCACGCGCCCACAATCAAAATGTAGAAAATTCAAATGGCGGTCGTGCATCAACTCGGATTTAATTTCATCTGTCGTCGATAACATGAGTACCACTTTGTGGGAGAAATCAACAGATGGTGTTGTTGTATGCAAATACTTGCCCCCAACCATATGGACGTGGGATTTCTACTACTCGCTGGCTCAGGGCCTTACATGGCAAATGATTGCCACCCCCATATGCATTTGAGCTGCAAACCTGTTTGACATTCCACTTCATCTTTTTTTTCTCAAGTTACAAACTGCTTTGAGCAAACTGCACATTGTTGGTGTCAGTGCTATAGAAGGCTTCCCTCTAGCGTCAAGAGATGAGAATAGCCACTGCGAGTGGAATCCGTCTACAACAGCGTGGTGTGGTTCGATTTCAACTATTCTTTTTATTTCAGAAGCGACCGGACCAGAAATTATAGCTCAACGAAGTGGCTTTTCATGTAAAAATGTATACGAGACAAATATTAATGTTTCTAAATGTGGAGGGAAAAACCGGAGGACCCGGGGAAAAGTCCACGCGACCACGGGGAGAACATGCAAACTCCAAATATTCAGGCTTCAGAGTCAGGATCAAACCCACGACTTCCTGTACAGCAGGCGAGGTAGTTAACATCTCGCCACCATGACGCCTACCCATCGAGGTTAACGATTGTTATTGCAGCTGTCATACTTTTTTTTTCCGACTCAAGTGAACTTTGAGGCTATGTTGATCAATGTCGGTTGCCTGAGTCAGCGGTAGAAATTCCACATTGCCATTGCAGGGAGCAGTGGGCCACCTTTTCCACCGTGGACAAAATGCAGACACATTCCTCAGTCAGCTTATGTCTCTTAAAATTGTGCAGTACACTGTCATAAAGTTGAACACAATACCAACTGGTCTTGGTACAAATCAATTGCTGCCACCTGAACACAGCTGCCAATTCCTGGACTGTCTAATGTCAGAGACTCGGTCATCGGCTTGCCACCTATCTGGGACAAACCCAGCCAGGTGGAAACCCTAGGGACTGATTTCCCACACAGTGGAACTCAATAGATCAACCCCTAAGAGATAATGGGCACTTGGGCCTGGTCTTGAGATCATTCTCATTCGTTTCACCTTTGAAAATTAAACACTCGAGGTGCAATTGTTTACTGTTACATAGTTCACTGAATGCCACCGATCACACATTGCATGGGCATTCAGTAACAACAAGTAACGTTTAACACGTAGGCGTTCATGACCATAAAAGTAGTATAAGTTATTTGCTCATAATAGAGAACACAGCCAATTAGTAAGGTTTGTCACGTAAACAAAACATGTCAATTCGTTTTCTTGGTTCTTTCGGTAAAGTCACGTAGAACAGGTCTGTCTTTCCGACAGACCTGTTCTTCACCTAAGGACGGCTGCTTGCGTTGTGGCCGAAACGTCGTGAGAATTATTTTATTATGTTTTATTTTTATTATTTTATTATTTCCATTCTACGTGACTTTACCGAAAGAACCAAGAAGATGAATCCCTGCAGTCACGAAAGCTTCAAATCGAAAAATGTCAATTCGTTACTCGAATTTGTGGAAGATTTATCCACAAATCTGGCTGTCGCCTGATGAGGCTAGTTGCAATTACTGGCGAAACGTCACAGTACTCGAATGGTAAATGTTGTGCGTTTACTCTCCAACACACCGGTGTGCTGTACTCGTAACGCATTGCCATGTTTTGTCTACGTGACAAAACTCACTCATTGACTATGTCGTGTGGTGACGGGCTTAACGACACATTTCAATTTGTGCCGTCTAACCCAAAAAAAGTAACCTACACTACGTTTTATATCACCTGTCATATTTTATCGTGAAACGCCGGCTGGGATGAACTCACACGTACTGCATAGCGAACCCACATTGAATCGAAGTTTAGGAAGGAAACATATACGTTTGTATTTCACACAGATATTTGTAGAACTCCCAAAGCTGATGGGCTGCGAGGTGACCAGGAGATAGCGGCCCAGCGAGCAGCTGATTGAATCCATCTGTGTGGAGCTTTTACGGCCTTCAGTGATTGATGTCAGAGTTTTCTCTGGGCACGACCGTTTCCTGCAACGAGCACAATCAGAATCTGTATTTATTTTGGAGGAATCCGATGAGCCATGAAGCTCTTTTCGCATATGGCCAGTAAGGGTGGGTCAGAACTTTACAACAACAAACAATAAATAAATACGATAGGAGTGCAAAGTATAGGAAAGGTAAACAAATCACTTAAAACATAGACAAATTAATAAAAAATTTTTTTTATCTTACCAGGTAAAGCCTACTGAGCTATTAAAATATTTTTCAGAAGCAACTTGAGGCATTCCTGGATAAATAGGTCATTATTATCATCTGAAGTAAATTATGGCATGGTGAAACGTTTAGCACACTGCACTTGCAATCCAGAATTGTATAAACCTCCCCCCACCTCTGCCATCCCAGCTGTATAATTGGGTATACCACAGTGAATCGATTGGCAAGTTGCGTGTCGTCGGATAAAGTGTGGGTACACCCACCTGTTTCAAGACGTCTGGCTAACGTGGAAGAGAAGGCCAAAATTCGCTCTAAGATGAGCTCTTTCGAATGGAGAAGGCTCTTCTGTCAGCAGTGGCGTGAGCCAACAGTTACAGGGCTGCACCTGTACCGGTACCCATCATCATTGGAGCAAGCAGATACTTTCGACTTTTTATTTTGACTGTTGGATATTTGCGGTCTTCGATTCAACCTCTGCTGCTGCCACAGTCAAATGATGCAATTTTCGTTGCCGTGCAGCCACCCGCAGACATCAGGCGGCCGTCTCTCCGCCTGGGCCGAGCTGCTCGAGTCTTGGAGCAACACAAACACCTTCAGCTTCAGCAAGGTGAGATACAGAGCAATTCCGCGTTGAATTTCGGCTCCTATTTTGTATAACTATTTGAACCGATAACGTGCACGCTAGCAGAAGCCACGCGGCGAGCTGTAGCCAACGATTGCCCAAGCTCCGTGGCCCTCTATGTACTAAAGCGTTATCAGCAAATGATTTACTGTTTACATGTGGGAGGAAACCAGGGCACTCGGAGAAAAAGCATGCTGGCGAGGGGGGAAACACTGCATCTCATACAGATGGAACAGGTGGTGCGCACATTTTCTGCTCCGCCTTTTCAGTTTTAAGTTTCATTTATTTGGTATAGCCCTGTAAGCCATTCGGCTCTTGAATCGGGTGCAACCGCAACAAACAAAAAACACAAACATTAACAAGAAAACATCTTAAAGTGACTATGCACAAACAGAAAAATCCAGGAAAAAACTGCAAAGTCTTCTGGAAAAAAAGCACCGTACACCAACGCTGTGCAAAAATCCCAGTGGGATGCAAGTCAAACAACAACAAAGCAAGCCAGAGTATGAGACCTCGATGCCTACAGGAAGGTAGTGTCACGACATTTGTGCGATCCGCCATCCCCCTGGTCCATACTCTGGCTCGCCAGGAGAAGGCAGTACAGCAAGTGGACCATCTCTTTACACATGTACCTGGATAGAGTGTTGCCCCCTCGCACACATGGAGTTTTTTTTCTGGCGTTCTTGGTCTCCTCCTACATCATTAATTGTCTGAAAACATCCTGAAATGAAAAACCCAACGCAGGGCCCACCTGAAAAAAATAGTCCCACGACTCGGGGTGGCTTTCGTGGACGAATAATTGAAACAATCCTTGTCGCCAATTGACGAGTTCCACACTTGCAAGGCACCAAGCTCAGTGCACCAGTCAAAGCGGCACGCAAGCCAAGAGGAGGAAGCATCTCCACTCGCAAGCCGGGCCGCATGCCACACGTTGCTCCCAAACCCACCGCTCCACAGCGCTGGGTAAACAATCCACCTCGGGCCCCACCACTCAGCGCCACCTGTGCCGGCTGAGAGCAGCGTTCTTCACTCATTTTCTGAGTGGGCGGAGTGGGGGGAGGGATACTTTCGCCGATCAGACATCATCAGTGCGTGGGCAAGCGGTGTTTTTACACGTTACTCTTTGGTTCTTTCGGTAAAGTCACGTAGGTATAAAATAAAATTAATTAAATCACGACGTTTCGGGCGCAACACAAGCGTCCGTCATCAGGTGGGACAACCACAACAAGAAACAATTGCTGAAGTTTGTGTTGCGCCCGAAACGTCGTGATTTAATTTATTTTATACCTACGTGACTTTACCGAAAGAACCAAAGAGTATGGATCCCTGCAGTCACGAAAACTTCAAATCTAGATTTTTACACGTTGTGTATTGTCGTGGGCCGCACTAAAGGCCGCCATGTGGGCCCTCCGGCCTTGCAATGAAGCACTGCCTTTGATAGACCACGGTCAGGAACACCATCGCTCTGGCGTCAATTAAACAGGCACCACATTGTGCAAGGTCAACGATGGCCATCTCATGGGATAGAGTGGCCCGCCAAGGTAGATGAGCAAAGCCGAGTGGGGTAGTTGGACACTGTGGTATTTACCACAGGTTCGTTTATCCAGGTCCGTTTTTTTACCACCACGTCACTGGCACAACCCCACGTGCATTAGAGAATGGAGACATTTCGAGTTGACTTTGACTCGAGTTTTAGGTTAGAATGGAATTTTGTATTCAATCGAGGAATTTACAGGTTTTAGGAAAGAGTCAATGATACTGTTGTATTCTCAGTAAGGTGAGGAAGGCTAGATGGTTTTGTGTTGAGAAGAGACAAATGGTGAGATTCGAAGAGCTCTGGAGATGTGGCTGGAAGGAGTAGAGGAGGGCCAAGAGTGAAACGGGACGATGTGGTGGAAAATGATATGAGGACATTGGGTGTGACTGAATGGGTCTCTATGTGAGTCTGTGGATCTGTATGTGAATCTATGGGTCTCTATGCGAGTCTATGTCTCTATGCAGCGCGACTCACGACCTCCTCTTGATACCAAGATCCAGGATAGTCATGTCTATGCGCCGCTTCTCGGTGGCAGCCCCAACAGTCTGGAACGATATCCCTCTGCACATTCGCAGCATCACCTCAATCGCCTCCTTCAAGAGACACTTAAAAACTCACCTCTACAATCATGCTTTTGAGCGACTCTGAGCTTGGCTCCGCACCTCTGAGTTGCGGCCACTACGTCTGCAAATTTGCGCGCGTTACAAATTGAACTATTATTATTATAGTGGATGTGATCAGAGAAGAGGCACAGAGTAGAAGCACGTGTCGAGAGAGAATCCCAGCAACCGACCCCCTGCAATCGTGGGCCTTGTGACTTAATAGGTAATATGTTTTGTAATTGGGTTTTGGAAAAAAATACATAATCATTGTCTCTGAATAGTTAAACTTTGCATATCTAGATTTGAAGTTTTCATGACTGCAGGGATCCATACTCTCTGATGATGGACGCTTGTGTTGCGCCCGAAACGTCATGATTTAATTTATTTTATTTTATACTTACGTGACTTTACCGAAAGAACCAAAGAGTATAAACTTTGCATATGTTTAACATTTAGAAATGTGCCTTCATTGGAATTAATTTGCTGTAATTGCCTTTGACAAGATTCCATGACCTTTGACAAAATTCAATAACCTTTGCAAGATTCAATGACCTTTGCCAAGTGTATTGTGTGGATCAAACACGTCTCTATTGGACTCGTGTCAACATTTTCCCAGCACGAATCATCGCCTCAATCATCAGTGCGCGTCATTAGTCATCATCAGTTTATTTAATGTAATACATTTAATTCACCAGTCCCGTAAGAAGTAAAATTGTATCCCCTGTCTCAGGATTGGCAATTAAAGATGAGCAACAGCCAACACCAGTTTACGTTATGAGCACAGTTTTATATAATATCCTGAGCTTTCGTTTAATTTCAAACGCATTGCCTACTTTACCAAATTTCCATTGTTTTTATAAAAAAAAGTGTAATAGTGATATTTGTTAATTCTAAGAGTCCATTCATTTATGTAATATACACCTCTGTAAGTAGCACAGGAATTCATTTTACATTTTTGGTGTTTTTCATTTTCTATAAAGCAGTAATATGGAATATTCCTGTGGTCAATTATGGATATCAGTAATCGTTTGCCTGCAGCTGTTAAGAGTTGCTTACATGTTAAGTACATTGATTGACGTGTGCCTAAAGCACGTCCCTGATTGGCTGTCCCTATGACACCCGTGCGTTTAAAGGGCAGAACAATGCTGAAACACAGCCCCGAGCAATAGGAATTAGCATTCGAGAGTCGGCGGTTTTATCATTCGCCTGAACCAAATGAGGATTCTGTATGAGAATATTGCATCGTAATCTGTAAGCAAACATATATAAGCAGTATATATCTCCACGTACCAATACAACATTACAGTCCACCCTACTATCCAGCAGCATTTACTAAGTAAGCAAATTCTGGACCGGTTTCCACCTTGTGGCTCTCTCCAGCAGTCAGTCGGGGTTTGTTAAACAACTGCTGCTGGTTCATCTTCTTGGTTCTTTCGGTAAAGTCATAATAAAACATATTTTATTATGTTTTATATTTTTTATTATTTTATTATTTCCCTTCCACGTGACTTTACCGAAAGAACCAAGAAGATGAATCCCTGCAGTCACGAATGCTTTAAATCGAAATTTAACTGCTGCTGGGTTATTTACGAAAAAACATCAGGCAAACAAGCACCTCCTCGTGAAAGACCTTCGATCTTCCGCAAAGGTTCTCGTGGGCCACGATCCCCTGAGCGTCACCCACACGCAAACATGATGTACAAAAATGGGAAAAAAATTCACAAACTCCCCACCAGTGTACCGCTGGAATCAACCAGACTCGATGCCCGATGCGCAGATAGGGATGTGTCGTCACGGCAATGCACCACTCTGCTTCTCCTCGCGCAATCGTCCGGTTCAACAACGTCAACGTGAAATTAAAGATGTTGCTCCACACTTACATGGGCCGTACGCCAGGCGAGCCAGTAGCCTCTTGCGTCGTGCATTATACTCCACGAGTACCCCCCCCGCCCCCCATATAATGCAATGGTGCGAATTCGATAGAAGTGTTTGCGTTGTACCTGGCCGGGATGGCGGTCCATCTCCATGCGTCCGTGCGTGCGTTTCACAGCTGCGTGCTCTCGTGAGAGAGGGAGTGCCCCCAGAGACGAGAGGTCGCCTCTGGAAATGTCTGCTCGGCAGCGACATCTTGCAGGAGACCAGCACCTACAACTACCAGGTGAGCTGTGTGCGCGCTCGATTCACGATGAGGGCTGCGGCGGTGCAAGGCACATCCGAATTAGCGCGGTTGGCTACGTACGGTGCGATAGAAGTTGAACGCTGCGTGCGTGCATCGCTTGTTCCCACGCCCCACTCACGCAAGCTGCTTCACCACTACGGTAGCCTGCCACTCTCACCGTGCCACCAAACAGTGGCTCGTAATGTTTTGGCTGTATCCTCAGGAAATTCAAATCTGTAGCACGTGCTACTTCAAACGATACTATTTAAAAGTATCTTGATGATAAACCACTGCACAGAAAATGGGAAAACAAGCAGATGATGAAGAACACTGAACCATCAGACGGTCACCGCATCGCGCGCTTCCAGATGCCGTCTGGAACGTTCTTCCTCCCAATATTTGGATGCCACTAGAGCTAATGCACTTTTAAATCTCGATTGAAAACGAATTTCTTTATAATTTCTTTGTTTGTGTTTAGTTTATTGTCCTTGTCCCGCACCTCTGATTAGCACGGTTGGCCACATACGGTGCAAAAGAAGTTCGGCCATACATGTGTGCATTATTTGTCCCCACGCTCCACCCGTGCTCATGCAAGCCCCTTCACTGTCGGCAAGGTGTGTGCAAAGCGCGTAACGCCGCTCAACAGCCTAAGCGGTCTTCTTGCCGATTGGTCATCGCAGCATGGCAGAACATTTATAGAGGTGTCTGGCTATACAGCAATTATATCAACCATTATGCTTAGAATGAAGAAACCAATATACAGCAGAGAGGTGCAGCCCAGAAGTTGCTTGCTCACGCCACTGTTGCCGAAAGGGCCTCCACTAGAGGGAGCTAGAGGGAACCCCATTTTTACGTCCTAGGAAAGTATGGTGGTAACCAGATTGTACCCTACCTGCTCATAGACTTACTCTGGTGGGCACAGGTGTGGGGAATTAAGAAGCGTGCCCATTGTTCAAACTAAAAACTAAACTTTTTTTTATTTTACTAGGTAAGGCACACTGAGCTATACAGCTCTTTTCAGAAGTGACCTGGGCACAAATTAAAGCTCAAAAACAGTGGCTTATCACGTGGAAATGTATATCACAACATGCAAACCCAAAATATACAGCAGGCGTTAGGTTTGAGATCGAACCCAAGACCTTCTGTATACCAGGTCAAAGTAGTTAACATCTCGCCACCGTGGCACGCAGGCCATATGGGTGGGTGCTACTGTGCTTCCCTTTGTAAATGTCGTTGTCTCTGCGCTTATTTGTATATCGCTGACCGTTGATGTGCTTTAAATGTGTACCCTACTTGGTGCGGTATGTAAACATCAGCAATGGGGAGACAAAGGCGGCCGGGAGTGGTGTTGGTCCACCCACCCCCGAGTCCGCTGTAGCAGGACATAATGAATTCACGTAATTTATCATTGTGTCCTGTCATGGCGCCGTGCCCACCTGAGGAGGTTCTCGCTAACAACACTCACTCCGACAGTCTGTTCAAGGCAAGACGGGGTGGGTGGGGGGGGGGATCTTCGTCTTTGTAGTAGCAGTGGCTGTTGGCCTTGTCCACAAAACTAAGGGGGTGTTGGGTCTCAATCGTAAAAAATTAACCCGTAAAAACAAAGTTTTTCACTATAAATATTTATATGCGTGGCATCGGTTTTATTTTATTATTCATTTGTTTTTCTTGAGTAAGAGTTTCATTTTTATCACATTGGTATTTTAAATTAAATATGAATTTTTGTTTCTTCCTAAAAAGTGGAAAATTTTGGAATTTTTTTTCACGAAAATAAATTGTCACGCACAACGAGTCTGTGTGCAAAATGTCAGCTGGATTGGATCACGGGAAGTGGGTTGAAAAACGACCGAAAGATTTGCACGGTCGTAAGCGCGCAAGCAAGCAAGTGAACTTAATATAAAGGATTAAAAAAAAGCCTCGCTCTGCCACTGAGGAGACATTAAACTAAGGCATTTTTTTTTATTTTGCCAGGTAAAAGCCAATAAGCTATTAGCTCTTGTTCAGAAGCGAACTTGCCAGAACCGACAGCTCAACGAAGTGGCTTATCATGTGGAAATGTATAGCAGCCAGAACAAATTTAAACGCATGTTGATAATTATTATACACGTGGAGGGGGGGGGGGACCGGAGGACCCGGAGAGAACAGGGTCGGGCTCCAACTCACGACGAAACCTACGACCTCCTGCACACCTGGCGAGGGAGTCAACATCCACGCCACCGCGTCGAACGTTCCGCATCTTCCGCAGGAGTGCGTCTCGGGCATCCGCCGCCAGCTGGTGGACCTGGGCGTGAGCGAGTACAGCGTGCACATGGCACTGGCCACGCTCTGCCAGGCAGACAACAGCCAGCGGCGTCAACGCACGGAATCGCAGAGCTCGGAGTCGCCCCTGCCGGGCAGCCCGTCGCTCGCTCAGAGAGGGTAAACGCGGCTTCCTCTGTGTCACGCGTCCGCTGCCAGCAAGCTGCGAGTGTTGTTGTTGTTGAGAGAGATAGGGGTTGTTGTTGTTGTTGTTGGCTGGGTCATGTAGCCCGCATGCCCAGCCACCGCATTCCTAAACAGCTTTTTTGTTCGGCCTGATAGAGGGGGTTAAACGGGCGTGGCACGGGCTAGAGAAGAGATGGAATGATGTGGTACGAGAGGATGTGTAGCTGAGTGGACTTGCCGATGACTGGTACCAGCGGTGTCAAGATCGGCCTCTGTGGAGGAGGCTCGTGAAGGACGCTACTGGGCATTTGGAGGCAGTCGCCCTCCAACAACAACGGAGGGCAGAGGAGCGACGCTCACAACAACGAGCGGAGCGCCAGGGTGGCTAAAGCACAGCAAGTTGGCACAACAGGGGGCACAGGTGGCGCATCAGCCAGTCATCTCAGTCAGTCGACCTGTGGCACATGGGTCTGCCCCGTGACCTCCTGCCCGCGGGCGTTCGACACTTCACGTGGCCTCCACGTGTACATAGCCTGGCACAAGCGACGTGGTGACGTCACGGCCACTTAGTGGCGAATGGCGGTTGTTGTTATCACACCGTGTTTGTAAAAGTAATGTGAATTGTCACAAATGTCTTGCACCGTCCAGATTCTGGGTTTGAATGTGGCGAGTTGCCCATGATTAAACCCGGTTCTCGGGTACGGTAATAACCCCGGTTTACGTCGGGAATGCGTTCCTCAGGGGTGCCACGACGAATATCGAAACGACGTCAATCAAAGCGATGTACAGGGTAGGTGGTGGAGGGGAAGGCTGAGGTGACATACGAGAAAGGACGGACGATGCTGCAAGCGACGTCAGTGCGGGTTGAGGCAACGCAAATCAGGGAGCTGTGTTTATCAAGTGACGATGTATTTGTGAAACGTCTTATAAGGGCGATACGTAAATCGGGGTATTACTGCACAGTGATGGTCTCAGCCCTGTCACCTACGACTGCACAAATTAACGATCACATTCAGTTTTATTCTACACCCATGGTTTGGCTAAATTGTAGGTCTGAGAATTAAAATATTCATCTTCTTGGTTCATTCGGTAAAGTCACGTAGAAGGGAAATAATAAAATAATAAAAAGAAAACATTATATATTTTTTTTATTTCCCTTCTACGTGACTTTACCGAAAGAACCAAGAAGATGAATCCCTGCAGTCACGAAAGCTTTAAATCGAAAATTTAAATATTGTTTTGAACTTTGATGTGATGAACGTTACCCTTCAATGAAGAGCAGATCAAGAAAGTGCGGCCCTCTACTGTGTGATCCAGAGATTGCTTGAAGGCGTCTCAGATATAGCTCTGTCATAGCCACGTCCATGGGCCATTCTTTAAATCAAAAGTCTGCTCTGCTCTAGGAGAGATCCACATTTATACTTTTGTCTCACGAAATGATACCAATCTGGATAAAATTGAAGTTCCTGTTAATGAGATGCTTAGGTGACTGAGGTGTGAGATCCTGGATTTGAATCCAAGTTTCATCCACATTTGAATTAATCTAAGTTGCAACTGTCGTGAGTTGATGGCCTCAATTTTGATGACCAATGACTGCACGCAAAATATTTGATCAAATTTGGTTTAGCACTTCATGTGAGCAAGACATTTCAGTTTCATGGACATCTCTGTAGCCGCAACCCTCACCAGGATAAGCAGACTGAGAAACGAACGAACTCTGTAGCTGAGCACGTGGGAAAAAGTGCAACACTCCTATTGTTGATAAGGGGCCACTTGATGGCATCTCAGAAGCAGGTCTTTGATACCTCCTTCCGTGGGCCTTAAGTGATGTGTACCCCTTCGAGAGTTCCAAATATACTCTTTCTTTCATGGAATGGTGTCACTCGCACAAGTGAAATGACATTGAGAAGGCAAATAATGTTTGTAAAAGTTAACAGCCTCCAATCTTCAGTGGCAAACGGTATCCGAATATAATTTCTGGCCCTCCCTTGAAGAGACTCGGCCTTAAATCAACGCCTGGCGTGGCGTCGACAAATTATTATTGGAGAGACAAAGGCAGCTGGCAGTGTGGCTGCCACACCACCTGTTTGTGTTCTCTGCCCAGTTTTAAAAGGTCCTCACGAACAGCACTTGCCCCAAAAATCTGGCGAGACAGGGGATATTCAACTATTGTGTGTATGGTCCACCTGCCTTGCCTACAGCACTTGCCTGTCAGGGTCGACAAGATGGAAACGGGACCCTCATTGTACGCGTGTGTGTGCGCGCACAGCACCTGGCACTTCGTTTTACAATCCCCGCTGCTGTCCAGAGCGTGACGTGCCTTGCTTCTGCTGCTGCTCTTCTGGGGTGCCCAGTGTGCAGATGTTGAGCCTGGAGCCGGAGAGCAGGCAAGTGCGCTACGTGGTGGGCAGCCCTCGGCAGAGCGGCATGGAGCATCATGCCAATGCCTCCGCCAAGGAGCCCAAACCGGTGACCAGCGATGTGGTGGACGTGTTGGTGCTGCGCCAAATCATCCTGGACCTTGGTGAGAGATGGATTGGATAGGAGGGGCGGAGAGAGGGGGGGAGGCAGAAGGAACTTTTTTTTAGGATTAACACTCACAGTTCACTCCTGGACATCTATTAAAAAGATCGGATTCCTCCAGTATAAATACATTTTCTAATATTCAGAAATTCCTCAGCAACTCAAAGGTGCTGTACATCATGTCTCATCTGAACTGTTCTAATGTGCGGCGCAAGATGTACGCGGCACCGGCCTGCAAATGGGCACGAGGCTGCCTCGTAGGTGGCAATTCTGTTTTGCGGTTGTCCCACTTACGTCATTTGGATGTCAATGAAATACCGGTCTGATTTAGGAATGGGGTTCCTGAGTATATCAGTGTTCTTAACAAGGCCCCGATTGTTAACATGTCGAACAAATGATACTCATTAATTAGAAATCAAGATAAAATGAGGGGTTGAAAACAACTTTGCATTTAAAAAGTTTGCTCAGCTACATGCAGTATATCCATTCATTCAAGTTCAGTAACATAATCTGCATGTGGGAGAATCTAAAGAGGAACGCATTGAGAAGGCAAATGTTAAGATACGTTTTTGCTCTGTGTGGTTACTTCTGTGCGACTTTATGCTGCATTGTCCCCTTGAAAGTGTCACACAATAAGTAGAAATATAAATACCACCTTCACTTTTAGGTAAGATAGCAATGTTTTTTTGAAAGTCTATCGAGGTTATAAAAGATTGAGAGGAATTTATGTCATGTACGTTGCGGCAAATGCATATTTGGAGTGGGGTATGCAATGTAGAATATATAGAATACTTCATTTAGCAAATAGATGTTGCTTCCTTCTGCATTTTGTTAGAGTTTATTGAGATAATTCTTTGTTTTCTCGACAGCAATTGTGGTCCGTAATTTTTTTATACAATAGTCCGTGAAATATCAGGCGAGCCATAGCGAGGTAAGAAAGATACCATCGTAGAGTGAAATGCAAACTTATTTCATAGATTAAGAAAAGTTTAGGAGAACAAAAAATGTCACAGTTTGTCGTTCGGCTGGTCGCGTGTTGTGGGCTAAATCGTGGGTACTCATATTCTCAACACTTCCAAATCACCTAACCAGAGTGGAAGAGTAGGCCACATACCCAGCTCTAGAGAGGACCAGCAGCGTGGTTTGCAGACCACACGTTGTGAACCACTTCCCTAGTGTAGACTATTAATAATAATACTGTACATTACAAATTAGAGGCGGCATTCGGTCCGTCTAGCTCGTTCGGTTCTATGATCCCATTGAGGCGTTTCTTTCATAGTCCCGGTGAATCGGCTTCCACCGCGTGTTTGGGGGCAGTCGGTTCCAGACTGCCACCACTCCGCGTCCGGAACTTTCGCCTCCTGGCCTTGGTCCGGAACTTTCCTATGCGCAGGTTCCACCCTTGGCCTTTGGCTCTCCCCTCTGCGTTGACCTTGAAGTATTGTAGTAGTCGCCGGGAACGACTTTGTCGATGTTATTTCCTGTTTTGTAGTCGTTGAATTAAGGCCCCACGGATTCTTCTCCGTTCAAGATTAAAGGGATTTCGTATTTTTGACTGACCTGTCATTGAGTCCAGAAATCGCTCAGGTCACTCTCCGCGACTTCCCCATGGCAAATACACTCGGATTGTTCCACATGATACCACAAGATGGCATCATATGCACTGACCACAATGAAAATATCTTGTGTCTACATTTGGAGTACATGTGATTATATTGTATTCTTGTACTCTTTGGGTTTTTTGGTAAAGTCACGTAGGAAAACATTTTTAATAAATAATATCACGACGTTTCGGAGGCAACACAATTTTTTACCTATTTGACTTTACCGAAAAAACCAAAGAGTATGAATCCTTGCAGTCACGAAAACTTCAAATCTAGAATTGTATTCTTGTCTTTAAAAAAATGTATCTCAAATTGTATTCAAAAGGAAAATTTAACATTTTCATTTAACAATGTATTTAAGATAAAAAAAATCATGATCAACGAGCTTCTCAGTTGATAGAGGCAGGGCTCAAATCTTATTGGTGACTCTGAGCCAGTGGTGAATTTGTCACGTTAGCATGGTAGGAGCCAGTCTATTTACGTGTCGACAAAGGTGGTGCCTTACTTCATTGCTCCCAGAGAGGTAATGGCCTGAGTTGAGCCCCCTGCTCAGATTTGATCTTTCAGCAATCTGGCCATGAGAGACGTACTGTTATTCGAATCATAGACGGAGTCTGTCCACATTGGGATATGATGGAAGAATTACATAAATCTACATCAATTACTAGCTGTTGGTATAATATAATTAACAATGAATAATGCTAATGAAGTACCGGTGAAGACACTTGACGCCGAGGTGGAGGCACACGGATATTTATTCAACAAAGCTCGTATGTGACATACAGCACTGGAGGGGGTATCGGCCCCCTCACCCGACTAGCTAAGGATACTCTTCCTAGCTAAGTCCTAGCCTGCCTCACAGTCCTCCACTACTGGGCTAGGGGAGGCTACTTGGCCCGACACTGGTAAGTCGGGCCGGTACCCGGAGTCCCAGACCAGCTCTTAGAAGAGCACCGGCTCTGGCTTTCGGGACCACGCCGCTGGCTCGGTCCTGTTCGGCCCTGACAAGGACATCGAACGAGGGGAGTCCAGGGCTCTATCTAAGACGTCTTCAGTCTTCTTAGTTAACTATAACATAACTGCCCCCGAGCCCATATAACGTCCCCTTTTATACCCAACCCTCCTTGAGGGGTGGGGCCCCGGGGGATCATAACGCCAAACCAGCCCCCCCCAGGGTGTCTGGCTCGGACGTCGCAGAGGGCATCTCCCTGTGCACACACGTAGCCCCGCCCACTGTGTTTCTTTCCCATAGACTGCCATACATAACGGCCCTCTCTCTAACATCCCTACACTAATATAAAGCCTGATTATTGTGCAGCCTTGTACAATATTTGTCCCATGTTTGTGTTGATTTCTCACTTGCACACAATTCATTGATATACTCATTCACTCATTATTAAGTTTTACGCAAAAATTAAATGCTAATGCAGCTTTTAATCAACTCTACTTGAGGCAAAATCACAATATTTAGTCCTTGTTTACTGTTTTCTCAATAAAATCTGCAAAAAGCTTTGCGTCGTTAGATGCACAATCCATTTCGAAGAGGAGTGCGCGACTCAAAATCAGAATATTTATTGATCCTGGAGAAATCCTATGAGCTATCAAGCTCTTTTTCACATACGTCCAGTAGGTGCGGCTAAGAACGCTACAACCAAAACAAAAACACGCGATACTAGTGTGTTAGAGAAGAGCCCATGGAAGCTGATGCCAGCGATGTCACGACGACCGACCTTTGTATATCCACATGCTACGCGTAGGGCTTGCTTCTTAAAACTAAACAATGTTTGTATAATACCATGTAAGGCCCACTGAGCTCTATAGCTATTTTGCAGAAGCAACTTTGCAGCAAGTGATTGCTCAACGAAGTGGCTTATCATGTGGAAATTTATAGCAGCCAAATACTCAAAACGCGTGTTTATTATGAACGTGGAGGGAAACAACGCAGGACCCGGAAAAAAATCCACGTGACCACAGGGAGAACATGCAAACTCCAAATATACAGGCATCATGGTCGGGATCGAACCCACGACCTCTTGTATACCAGGCGAGTTAGTCAACATCTCACCACCAGGACACCCGGTTTGATTGCATTATGCTGAAACGGCATTTGTAAGTTAAACGTGTGCAGAGTGCACCCCCAAAGGGGGTCACGCGCCAATCACTCGGACACCTGTCACACATGAACACACACACTAACATATGTATGCACTATGTTACCTGTGGGATCTCACGAGTTGTCTTCTGCTGTCATTCATGCCTTTGAGCCCAATATTGTGACAGCTTACACCTTGGACGAACACTCAAAGCTTGTCTAATACAAATTATAATTAGCCATCAAGCTGTTAAAATTATGTAAATGAAATGTCAGGAACAAACATTCAAAGTGTCTACATTTCCAAATACCCATTCGGGTGTGCTCGTGTGTCTTTGTGCCCCAGAGCCAGTAGTGGACAATCTGCATTCAAAGAGCAAAAGCCACACAATCATTGCCCTTAATTCATCATTCATTGTGGGATGGTGGGCTGAGTTCAGCCATGACCAAGATTTTAACGCATGCAATTCTGATTTCGCTGGGCTCTTATCTCAGTATTGCTCCCCAGCCAGTGTCTACTCATGTTTTAGGCAATTTATGTTTCCTCTTTCTCTCCAGTATGTCAAAGACAACGTCAGCCTTTCATGAGCATTGCGTCTATGATATGTATATATGAGGCAAAATGGGGGATAGTTGCCTTTGTGTTGGTGTGAACCTGAATTGTCATGCAGATTGCACTGCATTGTTTACTTGGGCGGTGCGTTTGTTGACGATGATTAAGTTGCCGACGTCAGCGCAGGTGGCTTGCAAGTCATGTTGACTGCGCTGGGCTGATCTGAACCTACACCGACAGGTCGTCCTAAATCTGCCTCGTGCGTTTCGTGACGTCAAGTTTAACCTGGCGGCAATAATCTGACGTCAGAGAGATGTTTAACGTATTGCGATGATGCACGTCAGAGCACGCCTTATGACATCCAGCGAGTATGCACGCGGGGCGTAAAACATTCCTGCGTTTTGTGTTGCCAGGGCTGGATGGTTGATTGTTCCGGTGCATTTGTCGCTAAGCCAGTTTTGTTGTGTGCTTTCAGAGGCATCCAGTAACTAACAAAGCAAATGATGTTGTTGTCTGACGGACAATAAAACAAATCATGATGTCATTCACAAAAATAGTACAAGGGTTTTTTGTTTTTTAAATCTCAGTTGCTGAACGTAGACCTAAAGGTCTGTAATGCAATGTGGCGGACAGGTCAGGGCACTAATAGTACAGCAGATAACACGTAAATATGTTTGGTTAAGTAAGCTTACAGGAAACTTGCTCAATTCAAATAGCATACCAAAATCAAACACTATGGAAATACATGTTAAGTCTTACTCTTAAAATCACGTCGTTCCTTCAATTCATGGACGCTGATGAGGAGCACAGTATGGACAAGAAGAAGCAGCGAGTCTGGAAAAACAAACATTTAACAATGCAGGAGGCATCAATGCGTGGAGTTCAAGGGAGTAGTGATAAAAGAGAGATGAGGAAGCAACTGAACGATGGTGAGAAAGGCACTGGAACAAATCAGTCAGCCATCGGAACGTCGCTCAACTCAGCTGCATTACATTTTATTACGGCCAGCAGAGTCATGTAGAGGAACTATATTGTGTGGCAGTTTGACAGCTCAAGCAAAACATTACATATCCTGTAAATTAAAATACCTGGACAGATGTTGCTGTGGCAGAACATTTGTCTTACAATCAGAAGTTTTGGAGTTCAAATCCTGGCCGGAGATTGTGGGAATTCTATAATTGGTTCTTTGTGTCAAGACTTTCATCCACCAAAGTAATGTGGAATTTCCATTCCAGGCTCAGGTCTACCAATGCAGATGAGCACAGCCTCTAAACATATTCAAGTTTCTACAGTATCATACCAAATATAATAAAAAATAAAGTCATAATAATAATAGCCATTCACGTCTTCTTATTTCCTATGGCTGATGTAGATGCAAACCAACAACGACAATTTCACATGCAGGTGCTCAGGCCAGATAACCACGTCAGGAGCAGCAGCGGAGTGCACGGTCGCTGTGATGTCTCCTTCCTGTTTGCAGATCGGTGCATCGCACCTGGATGACCGCAGTCGCAACGTAGCAAATTAGCATCGGATCAAAGCGTTCCAGCCCTAAGGGGTTATCTTGACTCTTTCCCCAAAATATGTTCAAGCTGCTTATATTAAAAAAACAGATTCAGGGGGCCGGACAGATACAACATGGTGTTGGAGTTGAGAAGACTAATGTGTTACAAGTGGCCCTGAAGCTGAGTGGACTTCGCGATTGCTGCCACTCGCTGTGTCAGGATCGGCATCTCTGGAGGATGCTCATGAGCGATGCGGCGGGGCAATTGGAGGCTGCCACCCTCCAGCAACAGCAGACAGCAGTTATGGTCATGACCAGAAGCAGGGCATCTCATGCATAGACAACTGTAGGTGTCGCAGCTGCATTTTTCACAATCAAATAGATTATACATTTTCACAACATGGCCATTATCATGATATCAGTTTCTCATGATCAGAATCATAATATTGATTTGGACTGAAGAAATCCGATTAATTTTAAGTAGAGGTCACAATGGTGGGTCCTCTATGGTACATCCAGTGGAAATCGAAGAGCAGAATGATAAAGGGGGTTTAGTCTGTTTAGTGTTTCATTAGTAGCTGAACTATAGGTAGCGTCCCAATAGTCAAAAAGTGGTAGAATGATAGCTTCAACAATTTGTAGGTGCAATCTTATCAGAATACAATGTTTGTTTCTGTATAAAACCCCTCATTTTTATTTGAGAATGTGGTCAACATGTGGCTGGAATGTAAATTGTGAATCAATCAATAAACCCAAGTTTTTGAAGCACTATATTTGTTCAACGGTATTTTTCATATCCATAATAGGTTTAGGGAATTCAACTGAATTTTTGTTTAAAGAAAAGAACATGATATTCGTTTTTAGGGATTTAGGAGCAATTATAGTTGTGACAATTGATATTGAATTAATTCGAAATCATCTGGGAGATTTAGTTTGACTTCATTAGGATATTTATCGTACGCTAGCGTGACAGTGTCATCAGCAAAGATGTTTAATTCTGAGCGATTTAAGTTTAGTCGAAGATTGTTTAAATACATATTTTCATATTTGTGAATGAGATGTTATCACTGTGTACTTTTTGGGAACAGCCTGAAAGGTAACTATTAAACCATTTTATTGTACTGTCTGAGAATGTTAATCCTGCGAGTAGAATACCATGGTTAACAGTGCCGAAGGCTTTTGACAAGTCGACTAATAGCCCTGTATCCAGATTACTGAAGAGCACACTTAATAGGCCCATCATTACTGTGGTGGTGCACTAATCCTCCTGTGCAGGAGTTTATGACTTTTTAGGTAGAAGTTGATTTGTGATTGAAGGATGATTTCGAATATTTTCATAACTGGTGAAAGAATAGAGATTGGTCTATAATTAGTAGGGTCTTCTTTGGAGACATTTTAGACGAAAAAGAGCAGATTTCCGCTCTCGTAGAAATGTATCTTCGGTAAATGAGATGTTGAAAATGCGTGTGAGGAGTTTAGAGATGATGATGTCTCACCAAACGAGAAGTAGGGACGATGACTTTCACTCAAATTTATAGGGTCGGTGTGTCAACGATCTCAAAGTGCTGTACAGAAAACACGGTGGTGTATTTGGATACATTTTACTCTGATGTGTTTTGTCAAAGATAAGTCATGACTAATCCAAAATGATAATTAAATCTATTAACAATGTCTTGTTTTGTGAACAGTTATTTACCAATCAGTAAGAGTCTTTTTTTTAACTAGATTCGAAGCTTTTGTGACTGCAAGAATTACTATTTGGTTCTTTCGGTAAAGTCACGTAGAAAGGAAATACGGGGAGGATTTCCTTACAACTCACACTTAACATCTAATTTAGCAATCTTTGGGAGAACGTAATCAACCAGGCTATGCTTTAACTGTGTGTTAACCAATTCTCTGTGTTGCATTGCACTTCCTAATTTGACTAAATTTGTTTTCTCAAACTTCCTATTTCTCTCTCTAAATGTTGCCGTGCTTGTTTGTTTATAAGTCCATTGTCTCTTCTTCGGCCGCTATGGGCAGGAATTCCACACAACTCTCTCATTGTTCTCTACCCCAATCCCCCCTCCTTTCTCTCTGCCCCCCCCCCCCCCTCTCTCTCTATTTAAGGCCTCAACACAGAGGCGTTTTCTTTCTGTTTGTCTATGTGTGTGTCTCTCTCTGTGTGTCTCTGTGTGAGTCTCTCTCTGCTTGTGTGTCTGTCTATGTGTCTCCGTGTCTGTGTTTTGTCTCTCTCTCAAATTTAGCAATCTTTGGAAGAACGTGAATCAACCAGGAAATGTGTTGACTGTTGTGTTGGCCGACTCTCTGTGTTGCATTGCATTATATTTCTAAGCTTACTATGTTTGTTTTCTCATTCATTCTTACCTGATGATGGTTGCTTGTGTTGCAATCGAAACGTCGTATTCTATTATTATCGTATTTATTTTCTTTCTACGTGACTTTACCGAAAGAACCAAAGAGGTTTTGTTTTGTAAAGCATTTTGCTTTCCTTGGGGTTCAGGTGATTTGAATGTTTGCCAGAAGAGTCTTGTTTTTTTATGAATTTAGAATAGTTTGATGGTAGGATGAAAATGTTTTGTTTATTACGAGACTGAGTACATGTATGTCTCAGTGTTCAATAGGTAACTCACTCAGGGAGGTTGTTTGATGTCTTTTTGCATTAATTCAGGCTACGCTACGTGGCTAGTTTTCATTAATTCAGAGATGTTCGGATCAAACCATGCCGTACAATCACCCTTGAATTTAAACTTGTTTTAAGGGGGCATGTTTGTTAATACATTTTTAGGAATTGGCTCTTAAAATATGTCCAGCACTTTCACCATATCCCAGTCACAATGGAGAGTTCATTCGTTTGTTTGTTTCTCAATTTTCTTGTCCTGGTGATGGTCGGGGCGACAGGATATTGAGTAGGATGGTCCAGACCACCCTTTCCCTGGCGACAGACTCCAGCACGACCACACTATACACTACTACACTATAAACTACTTACACTACACTACTATACTCTACTAGCTCTGCATTACTGTGCATTACTACACAATACACTAGTATACACGAATACACTACTACGCTACTATACACTATACTATACACTCTTATACACATGTAATAAGCCTTCTTGAGACGGCTTCCGGAATCAGTCCTTTTTATTTTCAACTTCCACAGTTACACTTTACACACACTCTCCGTTGTGGCAGACAACGGGGAGAGGGCAGACTTCCCACCAAGTCCCCACCGCGCACGTGGCACCCAGAGCCCCCGTACGCGCGTGACTCCTGCTCTTGTCGTTCCCAAGTCTGCTCTCGATCGCTCTCTCTCTCTCTTAATCCCTTCGTCACGTGGTACCCCCCAGAAGTGTGGACTCGAGTCATGTGACTTGGACTCGAGTCATGTGACTTGGACTCGAGTCAGACTCGAGTCATGAATTTGATGACTTCAGACTCGACTTGGACTTGCATAACAATGACTTTGTCCCACCTCTGAGGTGTGGACTCGAGTCATGTGACTTGGACTCGAGTCAGACTCGAGTCATGAATTTGATGACTTCAGACTCGACTTGGACTTGCATAACAATGACTTTGTCCCACCTCTGGTACCCCCAGCCAATCCTCCATAGACAGCGTTGACCGTTCCCGATGGTTCCCTGTCAATCCCGGGACCACGCCTCTGATCCGGCTCCCCATTAGCTGAGGCCCCGAATGGCCAGGCCAATCACCCCTGCTAACATGCCGTGATCACGCCGAGGCCATGCTCCCTGGCTCATCCCTTATTGGCTACAAAGCAGGACCGGCAAGCCAATCCCCACGTGTACCCTCTATGGCTCTTATTACACACAGACTCCAGCTCTTCCTGGGGAATTCCCGGGCGTTCCCAAGCCAGCCGAGCGACATAGTCCCACCGGCGTGTCCTGGGCACACCCGGGGTTTTCGCCCAGTGGCACACGCTCGGTCGAGTTCCATGCGGAGTCTATCGGCGGGGGGGCATCCTTACCAGGTGCTCGAACCACCTCAACTGACTGTGAGGCTCTCTCGGATTACCGAGCTCCTCACCAGAGCACGGCGAGTGAGCCCGGCAACCTTGCGGAGAAACCTCATTTCGGACCCTTGTACCCGCGATATCAGCCTTTTGGGTCATTACCCAAAGCTCATGACCAAAGGTGAGGGTGGGAATGTCGATCGACCTGTAAACCGAGAGCGTTGTTCAAGAACTCAGCTCCCGCTTCGGCACGCTTTTAAATGATCGTTTTATAATGATTTTACGTGGTGTAATCTAATTGTCACGTTATTCTGATTTTATGTATTTTATTTCTCCGTGACTTTAGAGAACCAAAGAGTAATATCAGAAATTATAAATACATCTCTTTTAAAACAAATTTGTTTTGCCCGCAAGCTTTTTATGTAGTGATAGGTGGCACACGATGCAAACGCAACCTCGTCGCTTTTCATATTTGACATTTGGTATCGAAAAAAAATGAATACAAAAAAATAATAATGCATTAATGACTGCCGGCACACAATGCAGTGTTGTGCTAATACGCATCGAAGGCTTGCATGGGCCCCCTTGATGGCCAGAAACGGAGCCGGATGATCTTTTTTAAAAAGCCCCCATGAGAGAGCTCTTTAGAGTGCAGGCCACCTGCTCCCCTCTGCGTCCGCGTGTCATCTCCCACTCTCTCGCCTGCCAGCGCTTTGCACATCAAACGCGCGCGCAGAAGCGCGGTTGGTTTGACTCGGCTCTGCCTTCGCATCAAACTTTGTCTTCCTGCTCCTCCCACTCCTTCATATCATCCGCGGCGTTTTCAAGTGCATCACTCGTGCTCTTGACATGTTCCATGCGGCTGTCTCGTGCACAAAAAAAGTTTGTCTTGATTTCTCATCTCAAACTTCACCAAGTTGAGCCGCAGTGGCTTGGTGCTTCAATCAAAGTTTGCCATCTCTGTTTTGGTGGCCCAGAACCGGCAGTGAAAGAACAACTCCACATTCACATTACACTGGTCGTTGTCTTCATCGGCTGCTTTGCTTACCGCAAATGTATGATGGGCTGAGTTGATCCTTCACCCGGGATTTAAACTCATTTCCTTTCATGTGTGAATTCGGTGCTCTAACTACATATTTAGAGAGGTTATTAAAGGTTTTTTTCCCCCATACGATGAATGCATTTCTCACAAATGTAAAAAGCGCATGCTGAAAATGTTCATAACTTGCCCTCTTTCATTAAATAGATTACAGCATTATGCTTTAGAACTCGTGACCTTATAATAAAAACATCCGAAGAATAGCAAAACAGATTTGTATTCCTCTTGATTTAATTGCTGCTGGTGGGCGGTCACGTCATTAGATCTGTATAATTAGAACTTATGCAACTGCCTTCCTTTGATGCTATACCACTTTGATGAAGTACATTTACCCCTCAGAGGTTATGTTTACGTGTGTATTCATGCATATAATTCCTGGAAACATAATATCCCGACGTCAAACTTATGTGCAGCTTAATCCAAGGTTTAATTTAATGAGAGATGCAAGCAAAATGCTAAGGACTGTCATTTTATTAAATTGCCAAAGCAATGGCAGTACGAGCAGTTCAAATTTGTGGCTTTGGGTAACTTTATCTGAGCCATTTACCTCTGAAACCCCTCTGTCTGCTCGCCCACACGAATAATTAAAGCGCAAAACATGTGTCGATAACAGTGCCCTCAAGGGAACAAATATTAACACAAAATGTATTATATTAATAGAGACATCTCTATGTTATGATATTTAAAATAGAATATGTATTGACATCTGCTGTGAAATAGCTATGGAGAAGGGCTATTGCCTGAAGCATCATCTTTACCTATTTGTCTTATATATTTTCCACTTTTTGGAAGTTTTTTTGAAAAATTGTGTTGATTTATTGTTGTTTCTGCGTGTGCACCATTACCAATGCAGTACCACTAATTTTATGTTTTTTATGCTATCCGGACTAAGGGATACATTTGTTATTTTTGGTGTACACAAATCGGCTACATTTTGGTTATCTTGGCATCCCTACGAAGTGACGTGATATCCTCCGGAAACCTCTTGCAAATGAGAAGTTCAATCTCAAGGGATTTCACAGGCAACATTTTAATGAACAAACAAAAAATACCATCAAATTTAAAAGCTAACTTGCATTGCCTTGTTGAGTGCAGACCGTTCGTTCCCGACACACCGCTCGCTGATGGGGGAGAGCCCAGAGGCCAAGGAGGGCCGTGCAAGTCTCTTCAGGGTGCTGAGCGCCTACGCGCGCTACAACCCCCGCATCGGCTACTGCCAGGGTGAGTGGCAGCCGGAATTGTCACGCACGCTACGCACGCCGACTTCAGGCCCGCGAATTACGTCGGGCAGGGCTGCCGAACCCCGTCCGGTGTAACTGCGTCTAGTTTTTGCCGGTATGTTTAGCTCACCAATAATCAAGTTAAAAAAAGGTCCCGGTTGTCTCCCTCGCCGAAACGAACAATAGGTCAGCGCTTGTCTCCATTGACAGGCCGTGATTTACGGGCGGCAATTCCACATTGCAATTGCAGTGGCCGGTTTGTCCCTAGGACACGTTCATACCTTATCCAAATTTAAACTCGCAACCTTTAAATTTTGAGTCAAGTGCTGTGACCGGAGCACCACCTAGTCAAATTATGGTGTTGCCACTGAACAAAGACTTTTATTTGTTGTCAAGAGAATGGCCCTCAGAAGGAGATATCACATAGCTTATTCTGTGAGCCATTGAATGGGCCTATACCATTCACACACCAGGGTATGCACTTTCCTACGAGCATCATACAGAAAAGGTTTCTTGCATGTTAATACCTATTTTGGGTTCCCAGACACAAACTATTGTAAACTCACCAACATTTCTAAATTTTCAGAGATTAATTTAAGGCGACTTAAACCAGGTCGAGACCATCAAGTTTTACACTTGAGGACTCAGTTTAATAACAGGTGGCTGAAACCCACAATTTAACCCAAGCCTTAGTGTTGCCAGCTGTGTTATGACGACCGAGCTACATCAATCACCTCGGACCCCAAATATTAATTTAAGTCTAGGTTAGAAGAACGTCGTATTTACAAAGGTCTATAGGAAATATCACCACTGGTCTGCGGCTTAGAAATGAAATGAGTTCGGTCCCACTCTCAATTCAGCGGGAAGTATGCGTTGACTGTTTTTCGTCTTCCAAAGAAAGGGCACTTCACATTAGTTTTTCTCAGTTGTTTGTCTTAACACCGAAAACCTTGGACAAGTTTCGACTTCCCTGGCTCTAATCAGCATTATTCGGCTTATTAAACTAATGTTACTTGTCAGATGTTATGGAGCTGAAATATCCTTCAGCAGTCTGTGCATCAAAATATATTTTTTTGCAAAATACTGGTTAGAAAAAGATGCTTACGTGGTCTAATAGTTAGTACACTGGACTTTCAATCCAGTTGGATTCCATCTAAGTAATTATGTGCAGCCTCAGTAAATTCTAGGTGATAACAATGTAAACATATTAACAGGTTTGGGAGATTTGTGAAATAATGGATTAAATGCGACATCACATTGGCCATTAAAATTACAAAGGGAAAGACCTTGACGTGGTATTGTGGGAGGTCGTACGAATACACCACAGAAGGTCTGGTGTTGATGGATTCATGTTGCAATATTTCCATAGCCCCACGTGCGTCTTTAGGATTCATAGGATCCCTTGGGGTGATGTCTGCGGTTGCAGGCATGTCCTACCTGGCCTCCATGCTGCTGATGAACATGGTGGAGGAGGATGCGTTCTGGGCTCTGGTGTCACTGCTGGAGCGGCCCAAGTACCTGGCTGGCTTTTTCCATCGCTCCCTTGACAGGTAACACAACAACAACAACAACCGCCATTCGCCACTAAGTGGCGGTGACGTCACCACGACGCTTGTGCCAGGCCATGTGCACCTTGAGGCCACGTGAAGTGTCGAACGCCCGCTGGCAGGAGGTCACGGGGCAGACCCAGGTGCCACGGGTCGACTGACCGAGATGACCGAAATGACTGGCTGATGCACCACCTGGCTGATGCACCACCAGGTAACACACACACACGGACACAGCATCCATGGTATTATTATTATTACTCGTTTTGACGTCAGTGCCATTTTCTCCGTGGCGTGGTGCTAACGGGTGGAACAGAGCTCGGTGATGGGCAGGCAGCACGTCGTGGGTAAAGTGTGTAACGTGCTCCCACCTCTTCCGAGACGTCAGGCCAGCGTGGAAGAGAAGACCAAACACCCTCAATAAATGTAGCTGGACATTGTTGCCCTGACCAAAATTTCACATTGTATGGCTTTTGCATTGAATCACGCATTTACTGAAATTACACACATCATGGACATTTTAACGGCTTCTTAAAATATTAGCTTTCCTTCATGGATCATACACACATAGACAGACAGATGGATGGATAGACACAGACAAACGGACAGTGTATGACCAATCAGTGTCTATTCTATCACGTAATGGTGATCAAACGAATTTCTTCTTCCTGAACATTCAATGTTGTGTCACCAAAACCTTCAAAGGTGTATGACTATTCATATAGAATTTGAATGGCCAGTGAAAACGTATGTTTTGCACTGTTATCTATCCTTCTCATGCAGTTTACTGCTTAATTTTTTGTTATCGTCAATAATTAATAATATAGGTGACATTCACAAGCAAGATCAAGCAAACGATTTGGTGATGCTGCATTGTGGAAGTGGTGCCAAAGCACAACTAACATAACAGACAACAAACCCTACAACACATTGGTCAATAACCCTGTGGCCGTTAAAGGTGACCTAAATAATCGGCGACATTTAGGGCCAATGGCCCTTGTTTACAGCAAATAGAGAGGCCAGAGGGGTAGAGTGGATAGGAGTTGTGAAGTCGAGCCAAGGCCGAGATGTCGCTTTATTATGTGCCTTTCCTTTTACGGCCACAGTGTTATCGAAGAATGTGTTGAGTTTTTTATATTTATTCTCGAGCAAAATAAAGATTGGAATCCACCACCACGGATCTCCACAGGGTGCAGTGCTCTGGAGAGAAGAAGGTCAAGAGATATCCTCATTTATGCAATTTTGAGTCCCACTGGTCAGTTAATCTTTTTGGTACGTATTATTGTCTTGAATTATAAGGAGCATGGGGATTCAGAAAATGTTTCCCGTGAGTGGTAATTATATTGAAGCGATTCTTGCACTCATATTCCCCGACCCCCTTGGTAAAATCTAGTAGACTTGTGCGAGAAATTCTGCACCAGGTCAGAATGCCCCGGTGCCCATGCAATCAAGCGTGGAGACACATCGATGTTCATCTCCATTCACAGTCTTGAGCTAATGGGGGAAATTCTACATTCACATCGTGGGTAACAGTCGCTCCATTCTCCGTAAGACCGCCCAGTACCGATTTTATTGACTCCAGAGCACGTGGTGATAGGCTGAGTTTGACTGCCGACGAGAACTTGAATTCATCGCTTTTCGACTGTGATTTAATCATCACTTTGACCGCAAAGCCACCCAGCCATATTAAAATGATGTGAACAGTTGCGGGCGTGTTTAATTCAAGCTGGACTTTATACAGCAGGCGAGCCAAGTGTCTCGTTGGGTGATATCGCACAGCGCAAGAGTGATGGCACATATTGCGAGATGAAGTGCCGTGACTCACGCGACACACGCAGAGAACAAGCCGTCAGAGCTGGACACTGACGGAATTAAGCACGGAGAAATGTTTGAGATGGAGAAGCTATAGCGTGAATACATTCGCACTTTGCCCACATTGAATAGGTAAAGGTGCAGCCCTGCAATTGCTTGTACTGCTGGCAGAAGGACCTCCTATGGTGAGAAGCACTGGAGAGCCCTTCTGGTGTGTATTTTGGCCTCTTCTTCCACGGTGGGAGTTCTCACTTTTACCCCATCGCATGTGACCTATTGGTTGCCTGTGGTGTACTCAATGGTACTGCTGGGCAGACAGAGGCAAGGGGCATTTGAGAAACGGTTCCCATTGTTTCAAGTCCATGTGATGATGTATGTGGCGATGGTTAAATCCAGCAGGCAGCGTGCTTATATCACTGATGTTTAGCACCCTCTGCCTGTCGGCATACCCAGTCAATGCCATGGCTGGTAAAACCACAACTGCTATAAACTGGGAGCCATGGTTTATGTGGGACAAACATGAGGGTGTTTTTTTTACTATAGTTCACCAAACTTGGCAGTGTGTTGAATGATAATATACCTACGTGACTTTAATAAAAAAAACGAAAGAGTATGATAAAAAAAGGCTTTAACCTTTCTGTCAATAATACAGGTGTTAATATAACGAAACACCAACTATAAACTTATTACAGGGCATCAAGATTGCATTAACCACCCATGCTTGTGGCAAAAAGTGCAAACAAATATGCTTTGATAATGTATGCACTGTCCTCGAAATGTATTGGCCTACACCAGAGACAGCCTATGCCATGGCCTTGTCTCAGCGGTGCTAAACCAAAGGCTGCCAAATGGAGAGCAGTGCAAAGACAATGTAAACAGCAGAGTATTGATAGCTCGGGTTAAACAGTTATATCTAAGGGACTCTTTTTTCACGATCAATATATTGACCAATAAAAACAGGCTTTACCATTTCTTGCATAAATACAGGTGTTCAGGTGTTAAAAAGGATCATAGAGGTATGGTAAATGTGTGTTGGTAAATTGGTAACTCACTCGCATAATGCAGGCAGCTCCTGTTTTAAATGTACTATAGCGACAATGACTACAGTATCAGTTATAATATTAATTCACTTACGGTTGAATTGAGTTATTATTGCAGGGTTTGCTATGGTTACCTTTGATTCGATGCATGCATATATAGATGCAACCATCAGTGCTTGACCATATAAAATGGTACGCAGCAATGCACCCGGATAGGTGTGAGGTGAGATTTATCTTAGCGGAGGCAATTCACAGGCCCAAGTGGCATTGGAAATGCAGCTCAAAGCAAATGCCAGGTCCTATGGCTTCACCTCTGCCGTCTATTCCCTACCACAAATCACATGCCAAATGTCATTGAGGGCAGGAGTCCCTTTCGATCAGTCACTGATTATCTAAAACGTAAAAGGTGCAGCCCTGCAATTTCTTGTTCACGTCACTGTCGGTGGAAGGAACTCCACTGGAGGGAGCTCTAAAGACACCCTCTATGGCAATGATTTCTATCTCCACTAATGGGTCTTTCAAACACCTCTCTTGGCGAGCGTGAGTTGCTCAAACGTGTTAAAACACATGCCCTCGGGTGTGTTCTCTCCCATGGCTGCCACTTCATCGATAGTCTTGACTATTGGTGGTCATCGCGTCCAGCCATGTGTCCTGCCCCAAGTCCTCTTTCGTATCATAATGTCCACTGTACCAGCTTAAGTGGAAATACCAAAAGCATTCTTGGAAAGCAGATGTTAACTTTTGGAAGGAGGCACCTCTGTTACAGTTGTTGCCTGCAGGCACTTTTGGCCATGAACCAAAAGAACGTCGTAGGTTTAAACTTAAATCGGTGGCAGCTGCTACGGGCGTCATTCGAAAGTCGAGAATTTATGTAACTTTGCAATATCAGTGACTGGCAACACATGGAACTACACGCGTTGTGATGTCTCTCTTACAAACTCTCTATGCAACTCAATTCTGATCAAGTGTAGAAGGATCTAGTCGAGTGATTTACCACCAGTCGACAAGAGACTACCTAACCCTTTGTTCGCAAATCCCCTGCACGGTTTCCATGCCGCAGCCTGTGCCATCCCCAATAGGCGTTGATGCCACGAAAGTGGGCAGGGAACCACGGGTTGAGAACCAATGCTGTAGAGGGCATATTGGCCGACTCTTACAATTTAGCCAGATGTCTTGGGAGATATAAGGGTACCCACACCTTACTGCAGCAGACGCAACCTGCCGACCGACTGACTGATCTTATTTTACATACTCTTTGGGTCTTTCGGTAAAGTCACGTAGGTATAAAATACAATTTTAAACACATTATTTGGTAATACTGCGTTGGCAGTGCTGCACAAGCACGACTAACATAAACCACATACATTTGTCAATAACGCTGCCTTTGAAGGGAACATGTATTGGCGGGTGACGTTTCGGGAAATGGCTTTCATTCACAGGCACATAGAGAGACCACAGAGGTAGGTCAAAAAAACAACCCTCAGCTCATGAAGAAGACCTGCATAGTGAAAAGAAAAAACATGAAGATTGCTGTATAAACCTTCCCCTCTACCCCTTCCTTGCTGAAACAAACAAACGCGATGGTTGTGTTCTTCCATAATAGCTTCGCACGTGGAATGTGTGCTATGGATGTGTAATAAGGTCAGCGGCTAAAGTCAAATACAAAAGTGGGGTCAACGGTTAAGGGCTGCTGGAGGATTTTAAAGGCGCTTGCTGGGTGGTTGTGTTTCTCCGGAGTCCAGCAGCTCAAATGCCGTGCACTCTAAACGCAAGGGTAGGCGTCGCGTCACCGAAACGGTGCATTCACCACGGATGTTAAAATACATGGTGGTCGAACGTCCCAGTGAGCTGGCGCGATACGTAAACCCCCCTGCGAATTCATATCAGGGGGGCAGAGAAAACGTCTCTGTTTGCTACGACAAGTTTACTGATTTTAGTATTGGGTTTTTTTCTGTCCGTTTGTATGTGTGCATCTGTTATTCAAGAACACTGTGTTCTGCTGACTACATTTTCTGGAACAATTGTAAAAAAAAAGGGATGCTATTTTAGCGTAAATGTTAGCATCGTGCTAGACATGTCATCCAGAGGTTTCCCTTTCGATTGGATCTCCTGGTGCGGCAGTTGAAACAACGGTGCAAGCTTCTTAACTACCCCCTCCCACCACCTCTGTCTGCCTAGCAGTCTAACCACAGTTAGTTGGTGGGCAGGTCACGTGTGATGGGGTACAATGTGGTTGTGCTACCACCTCTTCCAAGAAGTCTGCCCAGTGTGCGTGCAAGAGGCGCTCCCTCTGGGTGGAGGTCCTTCCACCAGCCGGCGTGGAAGAAAGCAATTCCGCCGTTACCTTTTGCAATAGCAAAGTGAGCATTGCCAAGATGCCCATTGCCATGACCACTCCCAAGTCACTGGTGGAAATGTCACTTTCCTAGGATAGAGGTCAGTCTCCCACAGGACCATCATCCCTATAGATATCCCACAGAATAACATTCAAATAATGAATTTCCACCTCTGAGGGAATCATATTGACATTTCAACACGAAATATTCCAATTGTGAGTCATGCATCCATCCAGATACAATGCAACTGTGATCATTTATTTAACAACCTCCGAGATGTAAACATACTCCATTCAAATGTGACAGTTGTATGTGATATCGATCATCATCTACAATCGTCATGTAATATTTACACCGAGCCTCCCAGGTTGAAAGCATCACAATATGTTCCTGGATTAAATACAGGAATTACACACCCACGTATACCCGATCTTGTGACCTCAGGGGAACAGAGATTGACTTACGAAAGGAAAAAAAAACACGCATTGAGAAGTTGAGATAGTGAGCGACAAATACGTGAAGGAGATTAAGAACCGCCGATATGACACTACGCGATCAATTCCTGCTGCCTTGCGTGGGTTAATCATCCACTACGACAGTTTTACAAAGGCCTCTACTGTTGACAGTGAGTCAATTCATCTTTTATTTAACGACGTGAGATGTTGCCTCCTCTCTTGAAGATGACCGTCTTTCAGTGCAACCCAAGGCTCCATTTCTTTCGCCCTGCTATTCTCTCCCTTCCAGCCTCAACTCTTGTTATTCATTCCGTCTCTCGTGCCTCTCTGTGGACGTGCCATGAAGAAGTGTTCATTGCCAACATGTCCCTTATACACTGTATGTCCTTTCTATTAAGACTACAGTGGTATTGACAAATGTTGCTGTCAAGATAATGCCTCTAAATGCAATATACATTTACACGCTAGCTTTTTTTGTTTAAAGATGATGTATTTTGAGCTTATTTCCCACCGTAAATGGCCTGGTGTGTGTGTATATATATATAAATACATATTTGTTTTGGGTTTGACCACTTAGTAGTTTCATGCAAAAATGCGTGTCATTAGTCCTCCAACACTGTATAAATTTGTCACGTTTATAAATAGATTACATATATATATATATATGCGTGCAAGTGTATTGATCAAACTCTAATAGGCTCTTGTGGTATGCGATCTTCCATGACTGAATGTAACATCAAACATTGTGAATCTTCTTCAGGTTGTCAGCTCAGAAATCGAGTGAGGTTGCTTCATCGGCTGACTGTGCTCTAAGTATTTTCCGTGACATCACCAAGTGGCAAATAATGACTTAAAACTTCCGTGACTGCAAGAATTAATATTCTTGGTTCTTTCAGAAAAGTCACGTAGATGAGGACCGCTTGTGTAAGCGATCGAAACGTCGTGGGTTTTTTGCTTATGTTATTTAAAAAAAAAAATTAAATGTATTATTTTAATTTTATTTTAGTATTTTTATTTTCTGTCTACGTAACTTTACCAAAAGAACCAAGAATGGGACATTGGATCTTAAATTGGTTATTTCCATTTACTTGAGATGTGGACCTGGCTGCAGTTTAATGTCAATTATTACAAACATCTTCAAGCAAATCAATTTCAATGGACTTCCATTTTCAGTGGCTTTATTATAATATGTTAATTATTTACGATGATTGTTTAAAGAAGTCCATTTTAAGTTTACTTGCCTTGTGTGAATGTGAGTTTATTGCTTTCTTCCTGCTATTGCTTTATGTAATTATTGTATCACATTGTTGTTCCAATGAGTCCAGTTACATGATGTAAAATCGTTGTGTTTGTTCTGGCTTGTTGTATCTATATATATAAAATCGTGCATGTCTGTCTGTCTGTGTGTGGATTTCGGACCATATGCACTTTCATTGGACGGCGGTTGCCCCTGGCAACGGCTAGCGACACCTTCGCCGCTTTCATTGGACCTGGCAACGGTTAGCGACGCCTTCGCCAAGGGCTGCAGTTTCATTGGACGGCGGTTGCCCCTGCCAACGGCTAGCCACGCCTTCGCCACTTTCATAGGCTCCGTAAATAATTAAATAATAGCCATTACACAGTATTGTTCGAGCGCTGAGGGGGGGGGGGGGGAAGGCACGCCACCCGTACCCTGCCTCTGCCGGCTGGACAATTTTGGCGAGGCCGCAGGCTCTGCACGCTACTAGGCCTCGACACCCACCACGCCACTCTGAGGTAAATTCATCAAAGTTTTTCCTACTCTTCACTCCACCCCCACCACAATGTGTGCAATTTATATTACTTTTAAACCCAACGCGCCAACAATCGATTACTTAAATGTTCACTGTACAAATAGTCATTAAGCTGGGTCAGCGTACTGCCAGTCTATCATGTAGACTGTAGCCTGCGTATTAAACTCGGTGAGCGTACTGCCACTCTATCATGTACACTCTAACCTGCTTATGAAGCTGAGTGCGTGTACTGCCAGTATATAATGTGGACTGTAGCCTGGTTATTATAATCGATTCTTTATATGTTCTTTGTACAAATAGTCATTAAGCTGGTTGAGCGACCCCAGTTCCATTCCAACTCACGCCCACCACCGCTGACGATTATTTGAAACGGACCTGGGCCTCCCCTAGGTCGACTCAGCCTCAAACGCGTAACTGCTGTCGTGTGTGAACATCGTCACTGGGGAGACAAAGGCGGCCAGCCATCGTGGATCCAAGTCCCGGGCGAAGCCGGGTCATGTGTATGTGTGTATGTGTTTATGTGTATGTCTGTGTGTCTCTATGTATGTGTGTATGTATGTGTGTGTATGTGTTTGTGTGTATGTGTGTGTGTATGTATGTCGGTTTTTTTGTATGTCTTTATGCGTATGTCTGCGTGTCTGTATGTATGTGTGTATGTACGTGTGTGCATGTGTTTGTGTGCATATATGTGTGTGTGTATGTATGTGTGTGTATGTGTTTCTGTGTATGTATGCGTGTGTATGTATGTGTGTTATGTGTGTGTCTGTGTGTCTGCATGTATGTGTGTGTATTGTGTATGTGTTTGTGTGTATGTATGTGTGTGTTTGTGTGTATGTGTTTCTGTGTATGTATGTGTGTATGTATGTGTGTGTATGTGTTTGTGTGTATGTCTGTGTGTGTATGTATGTGGGTTTTTTTGTATGTGTTTATGTCTATGTCTGTGTGTCTGTATGTATGTGTGTATGTACGTGTGTGTATGTGTTTGTGTGTATGTATGTGTGTGTATGTGTTTCTGTGTATGTATGTGTGTGTATGTATGTGTGTTATGTGTGTCTCTGTGTGTCTCCATGTATGTCTGTGTGTATTGTGTATGTGTTTGTGTGTATGTATGTGTGTGTTTGTGTGTATGTGTATGTCTGTGTGTATGTATGTGTGTGTATGTGTGTGTATGTGTTTGTGTGTATGTGTGTGTATGTATGTGTGTGTATGTGTTTGTATGTGTTTGTGTGTTTACGCTCGCATTACACAAATGTGTTGCAGGTCTAAGGCGTTCCTCGCGCAGCATTGCCGCTTTATTATTTCAGTCGTTTACTGCCGTACGCACCCTGAAAGTCGTGTGTGTCTGCAGCAAGCGCGTGTATGTGTACCTATGGACGCGCGCGCGTGTGTTGTGTAGGGGGAACGGTAGTGTAGTGCTTAACGTGCTGTCTGTGTCTGTGTGTGTGTGTCTGTGTGTGTCTGTGTGTGTGTCTGTGTGTGGTGTGTGGGGAGCGGTAGTGTAGTGCTTAGCGTGCTGTCTGTGTGTCTGTGTGTGTGTGTGTCTGTCTGTGTCTGTCTGTGTGTGTCTGCGTGTGTCTGTGTGTGTGTCTGTGTGTGTGTCTGTGCGTGTGTGGTGTGTGAGGAGCGGTGGGTGTAGTGCTTAACGCTACGCTGCGCTACCAACCCGGCGAACCGAGTTCGATTCCCGCTCACGGCCACCACCGGTGACGATTATTTGAACCTCCCCTAGGTCGACTCAGCCTCAAACGAGTAACTGGTGTGGCGTATTAACATCGGCACTGGGGAGACAAAGGCGGCCGGGCGTGGTGGATCCAAGTCCCGGGCGAAGCCGGGTCATGTGTATGTGTGTATATGTTTGTGTATGTCTGTGTGTCTGTATGCATGTGTGTATGTATGTGTGTGTATGTGTTTGTGTGTATGTATGTGTGTGTGTATGTATGTGGGTTTTTTTGTATGTGTTTATGTGTATGTCTGCGTATCTGTATGTATGTGTGTATGTACGTCTGTATGTACGTCTGTGGTCGCCGGGTTCATAGCTGCGCTATGAACCCGGCGACCCGAGTTCGATTCCCGCTCACGGCCAACACCAGTGTCTGAACCGGTCCCGGGCCTCCCCTAGGTCGACTCAGCCTAAAATGAGTACCTAGTGCGATGGGTAAACATCGCCGCTAGGGAGACAAAGGCGGTCGGGCGTGGTGCTGGCCACCCACCCCCTCGTGTGCCGTGCTGGCCTTCATAGGTGCTCGCTAACAGCACTTGCCCCTACAGTCTGTTAAGGCTATAAGGGGGATCTTTGTATCTTTGTTTTGTGTTTGTGTGTATGTATGTGTGTGTCTATGTATTGTGTGTATGTGTTTCTGTGTATGTATCTGTGTGTATGTATGTGTGTTATGTGTGTATATGTGTTTGTGTGTATGTGTGTGTATGTATGTGTGTGTATGTGTTTGTATGTGTTTGTGTGTTTACGCTCGCATTACACAAATGTGTTGCAGGTCTAAGGCGTTCCTCGCGCAGCATTGCCGCTTTCTTTTTTCAGTCGTTTACTGCCGTACGCCCCTGACAGTCGTGTGTGTCTGCAGCAAGCGCGTGTATGTGTACCTATGGACGCGCGCGCGTGTGTTGTGTAGGGGGAACGGTAGTGTAGTGCTTAGCGTGCTGTGTGTGTCTGTGTGTCTGTGTGTGTGTGTCTGTGTGTGCGTGTGTGTGTGCGTGTGTGGTGTGTGGGGAGCGGTAGTGTAGTGGTTAGCGTGCTGTCTGTGTGTCTGTGTGTGTGTGTCTGTCTGTCTGTGTCTGCGTGTGTCTGTGTGTGTGTCTGTCTGTGCGTGTGTGGTGTGTGAGGAGCGGTGGGTGTAGTGGTTAACACTACGCTGCGCTACAAACCCGGCGATCCGAGTTCCATTCCCGCTCACGGCCACCACCGGTGACGATTATTTGAACCTCCCCTAGGTCGACTCAGCCTCAAACGAGTAACTGGTGTGGCGTATTAACATCACCACTGGGGAGACAAAGGCGGCCGTGCGTGAGTGGTGAGGGAGGGAGAGTGGTGAGGGAGGGAGAGTGGTGAGGGAGGGACTCAGCCGCAAAACGAGTAACTGGTGTGGCGTATTAACATCGCCACTGGGGAGACAAAGGCGGCCGGCCGTCGTGGATACAAGTCCCGGGCGAAGCCGGGTAGTACAGCTAGTTAGCTACAAAAACCTACATTTCATATATTTTTTTTGTTTAAACCCCAATAGCACAAAAGGCCACATAGTTGAGCAGGCGAAGTAGTAAAGTTAATTATTGTTAGCGAATATTATATTGGAGGATGTTATAATAATCCGTTAAATGTCTATTTGGATGTAATCAAGGTAAGCTGAGGCTATCACACACCCCACCTCCCGTGGCCCTTTCTTCTTGTCACACGAATGTGGAATTTCCACCACTGGATCAACACCACACATGGAAATTAGCACCACCGGGTGCTTGAGCAATGTAGACACTATGCTGCTAAAGCTAACAGCAGTAAACGTTGCACCTTTAATTAATAGGACAATTCGTTAACGAGGCCCATCTTAACGAAGCACTATTCACAAGAAGAATGTAAATGTTCTTAGGTTTTTTCGGTAAAGTCACGTAGGTAAAACATTAAAATTAATAAAAATAAAATAAAAATCACGACGTTTCGGAGGCAACACAAGCTTCCGTCTTCAGGTGGAACCGTCACAGCCACGACAGCTGTATCAAGTAAATGAGAGATTGCTTTATACAGCTATCGTGGCTGTGACGGTTCCACCTGAAGACGGAAGCTTGTGTTGCCTCCGAAACGTCGTGATTTTTATTTTATTTTACTTTTATTAATTTTAATGTTTTACCTACGTGACTTTACCGAAAAAAGCTAAGAATATGAATCCTTGCAGTCACGAAAGCTTCCAATCTAGAATGAATGTAAATGATTCACGAGTCTTTTAACAAAAGCTCTCACAGCCATTCATTGCTCGGTTCTTGCCAGTTCACTGAGGATCGTAACGATTCGCAGTGCCCTTTGACGGTGATTTGTCCATAAATAGGTAGCCAACCTGTCAGTTTACATAATATGCACCCTAACCTGTAGTGTGTGTTGTGAAAATACGTTCAAGGCTAAATCTATTTTATTATTTGTTACGTAACTGACCCCCAACTACGCGTTCATCTTGTGCTGAAGGCACTGCTACTTGTGGGAAGCTCATAAGAAGGATGCAGTGGGTGCTTTCCAGTTTAGGTTTGTTGCTGTACATATATAGGATAAAGGTGCAGCTCTGAAATATCTTTGTCACATCACTGCTGGCGGTAGGGCCTATATTAAAGGGAGCTCTAGATGGCATTTTGACTGACCAAAGCCAAGAAGCTCGACTCAGCCTACCATCCCTCTGGGGTCGACATAAATTAGTTAAATTTCGTGAGAAGTGTGCAGTGTTGTTATATTCAGAGAATGACATCCATCATGACCATGTGGCATTTCCACCACTGTGGCATTTGCACCACGGATGTTCTCTAATGCGAGACAGGGTGTCTTGGTCTGTGTTCATGCTGGTAGGTTCCATGCCTGAGGTTTTGACTGTGGAATTATTAGCATAAGAAGATTAGTATTACACATCTGCTCGGTATAAATCGACCCAATAGATTAATATTCTTTATTCAATCTGGATGGTCATTGCACCATTCCTCCTGCTGTCTCAAGAGAGTAGCCAAGATATGACACTGAATCATTATTATTATTATTTACTATGTATGTATGTTGAACTTATTTTGCACCGTCCGTAGCCAACCGTGCTAATAGGAGGTGCGGGGGAAGGACAACTACTACTACTACTTCTGTGTGTTCGGCACATTAGAATAATCGTTTCTGAATAGATGTGGTTATTTTCTTAGTTCATATTTACAGCCAACACTATCGTATAGTAAGTTCAATTTGAGAATAGGCTAAATAGGAAGGCTGTTGTCGGGAGTGAGGTTTTGTAATTGAACATTAAGTAGATTTTTTTAAATCTGTGGCATTGGGGTTACCACCTCACATGATATGAATCTGACAGTATGATCCCCAGAGCAATTTTGCTAACCATCGGTTTATCCTCATCAATTTTCCATGCACATCTTTTTTCAATACTTTGATTCATACGTGGAATGATTTACCAAAGGAACATCGATCACTATCAACCATCGTTTACTATTTTGCTGAGCATGGCCATGTAGGGAGGTCTACTGTCATCGTTCTGTGGATATCCTGACCCCTGCCACAGGAATGTATAACTTCCACCAACGGCTCAATGTCACCAGTGCAATTGAGTACCGCCTCAATGCGTGTTGAGTCAGGAGACACGTCGACTTAGGACTCCATTCTACTCATTTAGTAGTAATAATATATTATTAATAATATGATACTGTGAGTTTTTAGTCAGTGAGGCGTCTGTTGCTTTGGTAGTGGGTGGTTATAATGAGAGTTGTGCAAGTGTGAGGAGATAAATAAATACGTTTAAAACAAACAAAAAATCATCCTCTTATTGCTTGCTCAGCTTCAACTGTATTTCACTTAACCACGGAGTGACCAGAGTACAGTGGATCATGTTTAATTCATTCACCAACCTCTTTTGTTCTGTATTGTGCCGATCCTGTGCATTGCATTGTTGTTGAAGAGCATACATTCGATATACGGTAAAACAATAATCCCATTAAAAAATATCCATCTCATGACTCACCGATTGTGAGGCAAATCACTCCAACAATGGCACAAAATCGGAAATGTTTTACTTAAAAAGTTCACCCCAAGCGTTGAATGCATGTACGGTGGTCTGAATGCACCAGGTCGTAAAAAAACACGCCTGATATTAGATGCACTCAAAAGAATGAAAATACAATCTCTAATTTCGGAGATAATCATTTGCAACCTGATCCCCAGGGATTGCCGGCACATATCAACGTTTATTTGGCGATGCTCCTTCATCTGAGTGAAATGTTAGCATTTATATTTATATAGTGTACGCAGTGCTGGATTAAGCTAGTGCAGGGCCTGTAGCATTTGTTATAAAGCAGCCCTGAATTTAAAAAAGCACGTAAATATTAAAACACAAAAATTTTACTTGCATAGTGAAGTAATTGTATTGTTTTATTTTCTATGCAGCCAGATAATACGACAAATCTCTAACCTTGAATACCCAGTCGTTCATAAAAGTTGAAGGCAGTATAGTACTATAGTAATGGAGCAAGTGCAGAATCACTGAACCGGAATTGATAGCTTGAAAGCATTTAGCGCGGGGCCCTTGAACGTGTGGGGCCCGTAGCATTATGTAGCTACTTTTGCTCCTCGGATAATCCGGCACTGAGTGTACGCTTTTTCGCATTTTATCAAGCAGGTGCCATTAGTCATACATTTCTTAAAATACATAACTCGGGAAATTTGCTACATTTTGCAAACTATTTACAATGATGCAACTAAACTGTTACCTAGCAAGTTCACCCTACTCGGACGTCTGTGGAGAGCTGTTCACCTTCTGACTCAGCGGTGGAAATTCTACGTTGTTATAACAGGGGTCATGATTATTGTTGACCTCTCACAACCGTAATATTTATTGTATCAACTCCAGTGAAACGTTGGGCTCAATTAACCTTCACCCGGGATTTCAGTTCAGACACCTGCACGGGCTGCAAGGTGCCAGGGGACGGCAGTGCAGGAATGGGTTCGGTTCGCAAGATTTTGTCCACTCGTTAGATTGAGTCTGTTGATTCAACTTTATCGGAGTGGGATTTAAAGAGTTATCCCCTCATATAAGTGGACCTTTCTCTGGCTACTCCTTTATCCTCCCACATGAAGCCAAATATCCATAAATGACACCAAACACCTCAATGCAAGACCCTACTGAATAATGTCCTAAGACTCGTTGAGGCTGGCAGATATTCTACACTTACACATGCTCCAGAAAAGTATGCGTGCATCCATAAGCAATATCCTGCATTTGTAACCTACGGGCGTGCAGGATACAGAGACATGCAAAGGTGTTCCAGAGGCTGCTGCAACACAGGATACCAAAGCTTTGCCAACACTTGGTGAGTAATCCTGCATGGGGTTCCGCACTCGTGCTGTACACCTCTCCCATGCATGTTTGGATTATGCCGCGTGGTTATTCGGCGCGTTGTCCACATGCCGGAGACTGCTCAATTCACTTCCTGCAGAAGCTCCCAGCATGCGTGGTGAACAGAGGCGTAGCTAGGGGGGGGGCAGGGGGGTACATATGTCCCCGGGCGCCAAGGTAAAGGGGCGCCAAAATGAGGCTTACAACGTTACATTATAACTTATTGCGGCGGGCGCGGCAGCCTGAAACTACTGCACAAATCTACACCGCAACCTAAAAGTTTATATATCCCGCCACACACAGCCTACATGTCATGTAATTACATTTTGGTATGTGATTAAACGGGGGGGGGGGGGGGGGGGGGGGCGCCAATTTTATACTTCGTTCCCGGGCGCAAAATATCCTAGCTACGCCACTGGTGGTGAAACGTCGGACATTTTCCCGAACAAACAAGGAACGGCAAAAGCTACACGAATTACCTCTCCTTAAGCCCTCTCTTTGTGGCTATCAGACCTGGACATTGGCGTTTAGCTCCCAAGCATTGTGAAATGCACAAGAATAGGATAGAATTGGTTATTAATCTAAACGTATGTGGATAAAATCTCGTGTATTTCAATTCGTATTTATAATCTATGTAGTCATTTCCCTGGGGTCTTGCAACCTCTTAAAGATACAAAAATAACTACAGAGCACATTCATTCTTGCAGCTTTAAGTTATCATTTTGTCCATGTGATCAAAGATCAACTCTCCAAAATCTCTGCTTGGCAGACTTCACGCTGCTTTGTATATGTTTTTATCCAACTGGACGCTTTTAACTGACCTTAAAAACCCCGTTCCTGAGGTTATTTTAAATCACGCCATGAACAGGCAAATCACAACCGTATTGACCCAAAGATAATGATTAAATATGAGGCTTCAACCCAAGCGGCAGTCGCCCCGTGTCCACACAAATAACACATCCCTCCGAGCCACTTTCTTGTACATCTCGTCCAACACTGAAGCAGCGGAGTGGAATCCTAATTCCAACGAGTCTCCCTGCTCAAACAAGCGTTGGGGTGCTGCACAGTTACGTCGGTGGCCTTGAGTCGGTGGTGAAAGTTCACCGTTCCGATGGCAGGGGTCAGTATTTCCACAGAACAATGACTGTTAAGCTCCCACACAGCCACACTGATGAAGTTGTTCATGAGCATTTTATGGTCGCAGATTATTCTTTGGTAAATCGTTCCACATATGAATAAGAATAGCATACAAAGGAAAATGATGTATTTTATTTTAAGCTATTATTACCCGATTAGTCCTTTATTGGTTTTCACAGAACAGTTGGTAACGTTGACGTGTATCATTTCTTCAGATAAGAAGCATTTTTGGGATTTCAGATACAACTCTATGACAAGATCAGTATCGCAGTTGCTGCGAGCCAGATGGCTTTTTAGACCAAGAGCTGAAAGAATGGACACGAAATGAGAGATAACACCACATTGTTACAACAAAAACCAACCAATGATCGTTGGACAGAAAATGACCCGCAGCCATCCTGAGAATGACAATGTTCCGATGCTGCAGCTCGCTACACCAGGCCTGTGAATGAGAATTGTAATGTGGCCTGAATGATCGCATGTGTTTCTGACCTTCCTGCAAGGGTAAGATAGTGGTACTTCATGGAATAAGCTGACAGCCACTGTTCAAGATGCAAAACTAAATATTTATCTGGGATTTTTTTTTGTTTGAGCCAGTATTTTTATTTGTTTTTGTTCAAAATAGAGGGTTTTCGGTTAGACCACGTAAATATATGTGTCGTTAAACCCGCCACCACCTGGCATGGCCAATTAGTAAGGTTTGTCAAGCAAATAAAACATGCCAATTCGTTACTAGTTCAGCACACCGATCTTTCCAATTTAATCAGATCTTGGAAGCTAAGCAGTGTTTGAGCCTGGACATAGCTTGGATGGGCAACCATCACACAAAACCAGGCTGCAGGGCCATACAGCAGACAGCGATGTGCAGGGTACCAACATTCATTGGTATACTATACTCATATGCTCCCTATATTCTCCAACCTGCACTGACCAGCGTGGTGAAGTATGGTAAAATACTAATGTTGTATGAAGGAATTGCAACATTTTACACTATGATGTCAAGTTTTGATATCCACTCAAGAAATGTGGGAGATGAGAATTTCTAAGAGGTTTCTGGGCAATGAAGTGTCGTGGGCAGCGTACATTGAACGTGTGATGAATCATCAGCGGAACTCCCGGGGAATAAAATCCACAATGAATCCTCTTTTGTGAGGCTGTGCACTTGAGCCTCACCGAACGGCCGTTCGCAAATTGTCTGAACGCTCTTGACCTTGAGCGGCCGTGCACATGTGTAATTTTGACCTTCAAAATAGGTCCTGTCTCGCAATCGATTACAGAGTGTGTGTGCGCCGTGGTGGCGAGATGTTAACTACCTCGCCTTGTATACAGGAAGTCGTCGGTTCGATCCTGACCCTGACGCCTGTATCTTTGGAGTTTGCGTGCCTCTCTCCCAAGGTCGCATGGGTTTTTCTCTGGGTCCTCCGGTTTTTCCCCTCCACATTTAGAGTCAACATGAGTTGCGAGTGTTTGGCTGCTACAAATTTCCACACGATGAGCCACTTCATTGAGCTATAAGTTGTGCTTAGGTCGCTTCTGATAAATAACTATATAGCTCAATGGGCCTGACCTGGTAAAAAAAAAAAAAGAGTGTTTCTAAACCGCACGTGATGTGTTTTGAGCAGGAGGAGCTGGGCGTGGAGCCTCTCATGTTCATCACTCCGTGGTTCCTCACCCTCTTCACGTCGCTTCCGTGCTGGGACACGGTGCTGGCCGTGTGGGACCTCATCATGCTTGACGGTGAGCACCTGAATGAGAGAGGCCCGGAAGAGTGGACTGCGTACAAAACGGGCAATTAAAAAAAGCAAAGCATGATTATTTTTGACATTATTTAAAGAATAGAACGAGATTTCTGCGAAGCGTGCTTGTGCTTCCGCGTGTTGTGGTCCCGTATTTGAATGAGATGCATGAGAGTCATGGTTTTACTGCAATCCATAAGTTCATCTTGTGTAAACCAGAAAGGCACAATTTTTCATCATGAGCAATGGGTGGTGCTTCACCTTGTTAGTGCTCCTGAGCTGAACGTGAAAATCACGATTTTCATAAGATGCCTCTTCTCTTAAATTACTATCAATACATTTAATCGAATGCCAACAATGATTTGAATCTGTCAATGATTAGGTATATGGATGAAACTTGTCTAAGAGATGTATCTTTGTCTTGCTGCTGCCTGTTGGTTAGGCGGGTTTGCTTGGTTCTCTGATGGTGACTTAAGACAAGATGACCACAATGCATTTCTTCAGGAAATTGTGTTTTTTTTCGTAATGCCTCAAGGGTGACACCTGTTGTGTTCATACCATGTACAATTCTAAACTTTACTCTTTGGTTCCTTCGGTAAAGTTACGTGGGTAGAAAATTTTAAAAGAACCATAGAGTATGGATTCCTGCAGTCACGAAAGCTTCAAATCAAGATTCTACACTTTGTTGAAACCTTTTGTTTTTTCCGGCTTGCACTGATATTTCTGTTGTGATGGATCTTTTTTCCATCATTTACGTATTTGAATTCATACCATCAAACCCAGCAAATAGCTATGACAATGCCAAATATCCACTCAAATATTGGACCAACGCTACTCGTTGACAAACTGAATCGAGAAAGCATGCACCTTGCAAAGTGAGTCTATCTCCCCAGAACCATTAAAGATCAAAGTATCGATGTCCTGGCCATACAACAAATTCATCTCCGAGATGCACACCATTCTGCTTAATACCATATTCGTGAATCAACTTTAAATTCACGGTGTCTCAATGATCAAATGAGCTCCTTTAACTTTGTGGCTCTGACCCACGCGGCTCAATCACTCAACATCATAGCAGCAGGTAATTTAAGAATTTGGGTTTTCTGGGGGGCGGGGCTTTGATGTAAACACGTAGTCTAACATTGTGGATTATTTCATGTGCTTTTAAACTACTGCTTTAGTAGTTTAAAAGGAGTTGCACGACTACATAGTACATTAAAGAATTCAATTCTACAATACAATTGAAAATGTGCAACAGGCCTACCCTAGGCTATATACATCTTATTATTATTATTACTTATCAAAATGTATTACTAACACAACTCAAATGATTTATTCAGCTAATCAGCTTGCTTTTTACACCACAAAAAACCCCAAGCATACGGGAAGACTGGACCAACAAATATGACATGGAATTTACACCACTGGCCCTTATCCCGCAAATACGATGAGCTTCTGCCTGAGTGCTCGTTTGAGCAGTGATGCCATTTGACTTGACTTTTTACATCAATACGGGTAAATTTCAGTGAACATAATAACGTAACGTATCCATCTATGTACATATCCGTGGACACAAAAGGGCTAAAAACGGTGACATTTCATTGTTTCACACGCGTGCGCCCGTGGGCAAGGCAGCTGATAGCATCACTTACCGGCCAAGATCGAAACATTATATTGACGACGTTTCAAAGCAGGCAAAGAGAAAAAAAATAGGTCACGGATGTGCGTAGAATTATAAACGAAAGATCAATTCTGGTTATGATTCAGCATTAGGGTAGAAGGGCTTCATATTGAAATAGGAGTCACCAATATCGGCATGAATGAGGTTTGGTCAGTGATCTGATTGAAACAGAAAACAACATTCACAGGGGTTATTTACAAAAAGTGACGCTCGTGAAACCGTGAATTTCACTTTATTCATTGTGATATTTGTAATCGTTTATCGTACAGGCATCATTTACCCTTGATGGATCTGTTTTTTTGTTGCATACAGCCAGCTGATATACTGCATTATTCGATAAGAGTGTGGGTAATAGGCTATTGCGATATGGCTATTGTAATTCTAACAGCTTTCTGACTGGCCTCCCTGAAGTTTATTTATGCAAAATTACCCCATCGAAACACTGCTGTCGTCTGGGAGCCGTTCGAAGCTGCTCACCAATCAACTCACATTCCACACCATTATTGGTTACCAGTCAGTTGTGGATTGCTTTTCAGATTGCTTGTGTATGAGCTGGGTGGGAGCGCTGGGGGAATCGTGTTATGATTGCTTCGTCTAAGAGTACTGAGCCAAAATCATTGACACTCCTAGTTTCGAAACTTAGGCATGCTAAAAATTGTAGCATGTTCAATGGTTACGAATGGCTTTTATATACAACATTTGTGTGAGTCTGGGTTTTCATCTATCGTCTGTTTTAGCTTTCAGGAATATTATTATTGCAACGTACTATTTCACTTTATATATCAACTGCAAGGGATGTGATGCTGTCGTGGTATGTTTCTTGACTTGAAAATCAGAAAACATTTCCTTGAATGCCTGGCTACCCAGCAATGTAGATGTGTCTACAGTGCTGCAGTAAGTTCAAATGGCAAGTCACGCGTGGTGTGTCAAGGTGTGCGCACTGCCATCTCTTCGAAGATGTCTGGCTAGCATGGACGAGCAGGCCAAGCATCTTTTTAAGAGGAGTGTTTTGGAGTTCCCTTCAGTGAAGGCCCTTCTGCCAGCAGTGGCTTGAGTGAGAAATTGCAAGGCTGCGCCTTTATCTGTCACACATGATGCTGTGGCGGAGCCCGCGGCTCAGAACCAATAGGTTACAACCTCAGGTTGTGGCGGTTGACTCGGCCAGCCGTCAATCCTCCCAGGGCAGAGGATACTAGGACCACTCAGTGTGGATGTCAGCAAGGTCTGTGTTTCTTATTTTGCTGCTTGAGTAGCAATATAAGAAACACTTTTTGCATACACTTCATATGATGGACGACGTATAAAAAAAAGTCCATTCCCTGTGCCTATGAAACAATGAGTAGCTCTGATGAATCTGTGTTACGTTCTACAAAGGTCCCCTTGAAGTGCAGTGCGCTCGCTCCGTCAAGGTTCCAAGGCTTTAATCTCCACCTGGAAGAACTCCCTGTCTCGCTTCTCAAACCACTCGTTGACAGCACACATCGCTTCATTCTCACCAGGGAGGGGCTTTCACAGAGAGTGCTTCTCTATCTGTGGAGACGTCTGTATCGGTAACACTCAGATTTGACCCGATTTTTTTGTTTGCTCGTCAATTAAGGCACGTAATTCTAAGTCTTTGTAAATATGTTCGATTACTGTGATGTAATGACCAAATTCCAATCAATATGTTCGTTAGTTAAATTGAATGCATGGTTGTCCTTTGCTGTAACACCACTGCGCCTATGTCAGACCCCAACCGTTATGATTACCCCTCATTTGAAGGGAATTTCACGTCCAATACTGAGAATAAAAAAGACTACAATTGAAACTACATTATACAGTGTCTAAAATGGTTAGAACTCTTCAATCCCTCAACTTCAAAGTCCGAAGGCAGCTACCACAGAATATTTTTTTTTTATCTGATGCGTAACCTTCACAGATTAGCACCTTTCGCTGCTAAAGTGTAAAATTGCGTTGCCACTTTTCGGCCGCCTCCAGATTATCACGGCCGAGGTGTGTTCTCAGAATTTGAGAAAACTCACCCTACCTGTAAATGCCTTCTCTCCATTTACAGGGGCGTGGTGAGCACCTACGCACGATGGAGAGCCATCCAGTGTTGCGTGCAGACTGTTGGCTTAGCGGCGCTGACATTACACGAACATTCTGAAGGTTGTCCAACCTTGCCAGGTGTCTCTCAGTGTGCAAAGCTTACCGTTTATTAAAAGACAATGTTTTGACAAAGCGTATAAACCCCCAACCCTGTTAATGTCTCATGGCTTTAAGAACGCCCGTGCCTTATTATCACTTTATTCTATGCGTGTGTCGATACAAGCAGAATGGTAGAAGGTAATGGGTTAACTGTAATCAGGTTAATCTATTTAGGTATCTACAACGATAATATCACCGTATTACTCCAATTTCACTGTGTGAGCAGATATACTTAATTTATCATGTACTGGTTGACTACATTGTATAATTGTGATTGTCATACTACTATTAAAAATAACCCATGGCTCGGAGGTGTATTGGCTGGCTGCTGGCTGGGCTTCATGGCTGCGGGTCATTGCCACCGAAAAGGCAGAAGGAGTTTGGAAGACGTTTATTAGATAGCGACAAACATGAGAAATCAAGCATAGCAACACATACCAGGCCATAGAAGAGGTGGCAGTAACGAATACACGAGACTGGCATAGTTAATTTAAAATTGCTCTTTGCTGGAAAGGGCAGCTGTCTTTTATATCCCGCTGTAGAGTCATAGGTTCGCTACTCGTTTTATTTTTTCCATCCAAATATATAATAAAATCAGAATGTAAACTTTGCAAATTATTTTGTCAGGTGATTTGATTGTACATCGTGCTGCACCATGTCGTTGTAACACAGTGCTGTTAGTTATGAAATCAAAATCTGCTCAAAACTACATTTTGAAAAGATCCTACTTTTTAAATACTGATAATGGATATTACATTGTTTCTGTCAAACCTCAAACGATCAGCAATTAGAAGGTAATGCTACATGGAACTATATATGCAGAGTGTTGTTATAGGTTGTATTAATATTTATATTGTCGGGACTAATAGCATAAAGTGAAGCAGTCTCTCTAAATCCAAATCAGTATTAAGACGCATTAGGACGCTGTCTTTCCAACAGCTCTGTTTCTTCACCTGAGGACAGCTGCTTGCGTTGTGGCCGAAACGTCGTGAGAATTTCATTTTATTATGTTTTATTTTTATTATTTTATTATTTCCCTTCTACGTGACTTTATCGAAAGAACCAAGAATAAGATAGCACGTTGCTATGTTCGGTTCTGAAGAAGCTCCCAGCAAGTGGAGCGAAAGGTTGGGTACAACACTGAGCAGTTGTGAGAAAACACATCAGAGCGTTATACAGCACAACAGCAAAACCCCTGCGCATTGATGTAATTTATTAACTGCGAAACCATTTACAACGATTTGGGGAAAGTTGCAGTGCGACTTCTATGGCAAACTTTGAGTTGGTAATTTTGAGGACGGTGACCATCACTGTCATTGTTGCTGACGCCACCACAACTCACGTGAGTTGCAAGATCCTGAAACTATTGTGCAGGTGATACTCTACATTCAAGATCTGTTCTCTCAGTATCCCACTTGCTTGCTGTCACATGCGTGTGTGGCAGCGGCATTGTGGATCCTGCGAAGTTTGGAGGTGTTTACATTTTGGAAAGCCAACAAATATAGATTTGCAGGAGTGAAAGAAAGCTTTGTCGAATGGCCAAATAACGTGGTGTCCGGAGTGTGAATCAAGTTAGAGACGTGTGCCATTTCTAGGTGGTTATATAAAGGCTTGCAGAGTTTACAGATATGAACACAAAAAGTAAAATTGCTAAAATGTAAAATGAGTCACTTTGCAGAGCGGGTTATGCAATGTCAGCAAAGCTCTGGTATAATTGACATGATAGGCTTGTCGTTCGATCAAATGGCCAGCGTAACAACATTTGAATTTAAATAGAAAAGTCAAAGCATGCAATATGAATATCATTATTTTCCCCAAAGCTTTTGGAAATTACTGACATCAATTCAGTATCAATAGCGCAGAGTAAATCGTGGGTTTAGAGATATTATATTATAAAGACCACTTCAGAGAGAGAAAAAAAATGGCTGAGTGGTGCTGCGGTTATAACTCTAATCTCATTTCGATATGATCATTAAAATACATAGCATCCTGTGAGATGTCAGCAGTGGTCATAATTTAGAAAGACTGATCGAAACCCCCCTTTAGGAATGTGGAATTGCCACAAGGCAACGAACATGGAAGAAATCCACCTCAATGCGTGTCTTTAAAGAATTGAAGAAATTCACTTATAATTGATTTAAGAATACGTATACAATTTCCTGAACCAAATCACCCAGAATCCACCAGAACTCATCCTATCTTAGAAGCTCGGCAGGTTTTAGCCTGGATAGTAGATGTCAGTCGAAGGCAGTGCAGCAAAATCAATTGTTGTACTGTACTTCTATGCTCTTACATTTATGCTCTCCGGCCTTCACGTAAGAGCATTGACCAGCATGGTTAACTATGGTCCCATAACTACCCATGAACTGCACGCTGCAGGGAGGCCGTCATCCAGCAGTGGACTATACAAGTGTAATGTTCTTTAAGAGGAATGGCTGACTACTGCAGAAGTGGAGCCACGTAATGCTTTTAACATTTTGCCATTTAAATATGTGTCTGCTTGTGTGCTCCATACCATAAGCACGGTCTTAGAGAGTGTGGGATAATGAGGCGTGATATGGCTACCTGTGGAACTTAATGCCTCTTATTCATACAAGAATGCTGGCTATTTGTCTGTAAATCAGTAATGTTCATGAAAGACGGCCCCTTTTATTGAATTACACACCCAAAAGACACACAGGCACATGGGGTTTGTGCCTACAAAGTACAGATGTTCACAGAGCATTGGGCGATTTTTGACCCGAAACATTCGGCACTTTGAGCTAAATTAATTTGTGAAACGTTTAGTGGAGGGATGGTTCAATTAAATTTAGTAAAATGCCAATTGAATGAGCCATCAAAGTTGCTTATATGAACAATGATTGACTAAGATTCGGAGGTGACTTCGTGAATCCAGCACAATTACATTTAATCCAAATTCAAAGCTATTCATATATCAAAAACAAATCTTAGTGATAATGCTAATTATTTATCTGAGAATCCATCACTGCCTCTCAGGACAATTTTTCCAGAGGGTTCTGCATTTTGATGTTTAGCTGATTCTATTCGTAGTGTTTTATAACCACAATGCCTCCAGTAAACCCAAACATGCAACATTAGATTTAGGGTAACATTTTCACATAGGTGAGAGGGAAATCGTTATAATATTGTCCATGTAACACAGTAATCTGGGTGCAGTCTGCTGTGGTGGGGTGCCACGCCTCAACGTCTGATGCGTGCGAGTTCAAATCCCAGTCAGGATCTTGGGGAGGGGCCAACGCAACCCATCGTCATTCCTCCGGGGTCGATAAAATATGTACCACTTGGTCGCTTGGCAACAGAGTTCAGTCCTATTGTATGACTGACCTGCATAGTGGCACTGTGGCAACTCCTGCGCAAAATCAAGGTCCCAATTCACGTGTTGGCGAATATCTCTTTTCATCCGTTTTTTTGTTGTTGCACAAACCTTCAGGTGGCTCCATCGACAACGATGAGGCAAATGCCCAAGTGAGTTTGTCCTCCCGTCCTGGTTGTGTGCTATGAGCCTGGGCCACTGCCAGAAACATCGTATACATTGTTTAAGGCCACAGCTATTAACGAGTGTGTTGAGTTTGTTTGTTAATTGTGCCGTTCTGCATCGCTGCCAATGTAGCAGCAGAATCAACAAATAGTCTGGCTTTCCCTGAGATTGTCCTCTTTTTTGAGATAGCTGTCAAATTAAATCTGCAGTCCCGATTTATTTTGCTTTTGGAAATGACACACCACTCAATGTATTTGCAGTATTGCAAGATAATCTTTCTCCGAATATTGGTCCCTATTTTTAATACCTCAGAAGTGGCACCCCTATACCAATGCCATAAGTTTCAGCCAATTTGTCAAGATGTGATACAACGCCTGTTGATTCTACTTGATACAGCAAGCGTGCTGTGACGGTTCCACCTGAAGACGGAAGCTTGTGTTGCCTCCGAAACGTCGTGATTTTCATTTTTATTTTACTTTTATTAATTTTAATTTTAATATTTTACCTACGTGACTTTACCGAAAAAAACCCAAGAATAAGGCCTGTTGACTTTCATTTGTGGCATATTTCATTGAAAATTGTGAGGGTAGAGAGGTTAACATAAGAGTGGAAGTAGGAATCGAACCACGATACATCTCAAGCATGGCCTGGTGTACTGTATTTTGAGTTATGTATGCAGTAGGATGACAATGAAGATAATAGCTGCTTCACACGGATTTGGGTTAATCATGTCTAGACAATGTAATTTTACAGACATGCGCAGGCAAAGGTTCGTGATAAAAAATCTGCACAGGTGGCTTTTTTATTTATTTATTTATATTATAAATATTTCATTCGAGGAACACTCAAAGCAAAGAAATGCATTACCATCTTTTTACATTCATTTTCAATTTTATCCATCTCCGAAGCAGCCAGAGTAATGCATTTTGAAGACTTATATTGTGTTTTAATGCGCAGTCAAGTGTCTCTGAATATGTGAGCATGCACGCAATGCGTGTGTGTGTCTGTGCCTATAAAGTTGTGGGGAGCGGTGACACAGTGGTTAGCGCATTACTTTATGAACCCAGCGACCTGAGTTTGATTCACACTCACGGTCAACACCGGTGACGTTTATTTGAATCGCTCTTGGGCATCCCCGAGGTCGACTCAGCCTCAAATAAGTACCTTGTGCGATGTGTAAACATCGCCACTCGGGAGACAAAGGCATCCGGGCGTAATGCTGGTCACTCACCCTCTCACGTGCCGTGCCAGCCTTCATAGATGCTTGCTAACAGCACTTGCCCCAATAGTCTGTCGAGGATATATAGGGGATCTTTGCCTTTGTCTGAAGCTGCGGTTCAGTGGTTAGCATATTGCACTGCAATCTGGGCAAACTTTGGTTGATTCCCAGCCATGCCCATCCTCCTCTATATTGACTCAACTATAAATGTGTCAACATGAGCAATGGCTACGTACGGTGCAAAAGAAGTTCAATATACATACAGAAAAAGCTGCGTGTGGTGCGGACCGCACCACCACCGCAGTTGGTTACTAACAGCACTTGTCCCGCAGCCTCTACGGTTTACTGCATAACATTTGAGTTTGTGAGTCAAAGGGGACATTTGCCTCAGTAATCTATATGGAAAAAGTCATTTCTGTGGGCTCCAGTGGCAAGAGAGGCAGTGTTTGCTGGCTTACGCATTCCCATATGGACATCTATTAAATGGCGAAACAGCTTATTTGGTTGTTTCGGTAAAGTCACGTAGGTAGAAAAATAAAATACAATTTAAAATAATATATCACGACGTTTCGATCGCAACACAAGCGGTCGTCCTCAGGCGGGAAAAATAATCCCGCAGTGTAACTGTTTGGCTGTTGTTGTAGTTGTGTCTTGTAAATGCTTTTTGTTCATTACCAATCAGTAATAATAACAAAGTAGATCTACAGCGCAGCTCAGGCGGCAAGATGAATCCACACAACGTCATAGCAATAAAACAACGTGGCTTCCCCCTTGTATGCATGGGTATCTCCGCACATTCCTAAGGGTCCAGGTAACGTCAGTAAGGTTCGTTGGAAAGCACAGCCATATACGTGCGTGCCTGATACATCTCCTAAAATGTTCTCTAGTGTGAAGCACGTTGAGCATGCGTGCTTACCCACAGAGGTCTTCATCCGTGGCTCAACTAAATTTGTGCAAATGAAGAGGAAGACAGAGAACAGAATAGGCCGGAGATGGCAGCCAAGGACTTACCGCTAGGCAAATGCGCCAAGGGGAACCTGAACGGTGTGAAGGATGACCTGAGGTAGTCAGGCATACTTTGAATGGGTACATCAAAGGTTACACAACATGGGACTGAGACATAACCCTGAGATATTCTGACAATGGTACAGAATGAAAATTACTAATACATCTAATTAAGGGTAGGACTGGTGGTGCAGTGGTAAGCGGTTTCGACATATAGCGTCTATTTGGTAGAGTCAGGCTTGGGATACAGATCTTACAGGCATGGCTCTTAGTTTGACATGCAAAAAAAATTACTCAAAATAATTTAAATTAATTAATTAATCTTCTCCACAAGTAAGGTAATGATGGCTTTGAAGCACTCCAATAAAGTTTTTATTCCCGTTCCAGTTCACTTCCTATCAATTAACGCGCCTGCAATATGGAAATGCGATGTTTGTTGTTCCTGATTTTCGTTGTATCACTCAACCATATGCTACTGTTGGTTCTTGAGTTATACGCAGAATGACGCATCTTTCAATAAATATTACAAGTTAGCATGATAACATTTACTATGCCGCCTAGTGGTAAACACAGCAAATAAAAATTATAACAATAACGATTGTTATTATTTTAACAATTGTTATTATTTTAATAATAATAACAATAACAATGGTTATTATTATTATTATTTTTTTTTATCTACGTGGCTTTACCGAAAGACCCAATAATATGAATTCCTGCAGTCACGAAAGCTTTAAGTCAAGATTGAACAGCACTCGTTATGCCTCTTCGTTGTAAGGGCTTACCAGTTATGATTTCAGTAGCCACTTACCTATGCAATTAATATGCCACTGATGGAAATCAACAGTGGTTGTCCTATAGATGGACTGGTACCTGCCATGGAAATGTTGGAACCAGCATACATTCTTACATGCTCATTGACAAGAGTGGGCCACTCTATGCCATGACCTCAGCACGACTGTGACATTGAAATCTATTTCAGCTGAATAGGGAAAGAAAAAAAACAAGCCCAGTCTAATGGTTCCTTCCTGCAAGATATTCTGAGCAAAACATGGTGTGCGGTATAACAATGGGCTTGTCGAAGAATTGGTGTTATGGAAACTATGTCACAACTGCATGTTTTACACAGGCTACTCGAAGGCAAAACATGTCGTACTTTGGGACATAATTAACATGTGCGCCTCATCTTCCTGCTAACACCACAAGCAACACTTGCAATTGTCTATCAGTAATGTGCTCAAGTGCTGCTCGGTAGACTTAGGAGATTCCAGATTTGAAGCTTTCGTGACTGCAAGGATTTATACTCATGGCTTTGAATGTCAATTAAATGTTCTTATAATTGGTACATTTCCTGAGCCAACCTCTCCTAAGTCTCCTACTCTTAGGTTTTTTCGGTAAAGTCACGTAGGTAAAAAATAATAGAATAAAAATGAATGAATTGATGACGGAGACTTGTGTTGCCTCCGAAACGTCGTGATTTATTATTTTATTTTTATTATTACTTTTATTAATTTTAATTCTATTATTTTTTTACCTACGTGACTTTACTGAAAAAACCTAAGAGTAGGAGACTTAGGAGAGGTTGGCTCAGGAAATGTACCAATTATAAGAACATTTAATTGACATTCAAAGCCATTGCCAGCGTAGATGACAATGCAGACCATCTCTACGATGTGTTACTGGGTTGTAGGGTGTGCTTGGAGCAACTTCACCGACTGAATTCACCCCCGCTGGGAAGTGGAACTGAATTCAGTTTCTGAAGAAGAAGCTCCGTGCACGCATGGGCGAAGCGTCGTGCCAAACAACATACGTCGTGCCAAACAACGAACAGCACGACCTGAACACGCATCGGAGAACTACACCGCAGCACGGCCGCGTACACAACACAGCGGCGGAGACTTTGCCGGCTCCGATCAGTAGTGACGCTCGTTGGACTTGTGGCTTAAACCCAGCGATGGAAATTCCAAATTACTTACAGTCAGAGCAATTTATCACGTTAAACAACACTATTTTAATTCTCGACAACGTGGTACTTGGTGTATCCACCCTGGAGGGATGATAGGCCGTGTTGACCCCCGACTGGGATCAAAAGGTTCCTATAGTGCCCACCGGCCATATTATCTCATCAACGCACCCTGAGACAAGTATTCGGTAATTGGGACATTATCAGCGTTACATAGGCAAAGGTGACCAACCATGCATGGTGCTGGCCTTAATACCTCAATGCAGACCATGCTGACCTAATAGGTGCTCACTGATTGCACTTTCCTCAAACGTTTGACATTGATCTAAGTCTGTGCGTGCGTGTGTGTGAAATATACGGCATTTTCTAGGTATTTCTTTTTTCTCTTCTTACAACTGGCTGCGGTGTTCATTTGATGGTACACAAAAAATTGATTTACTTTTCCATGACCACACAAAGGGGGGTAATGTGTCACTGTATACAAACGTGTAGCTTACAATTCACAGGGAAAAAAAGCAACACGTGCGTTGTTAAGTTGTGGGCCAAGCCCACAACTTTAAAATTGAAAATGCCAGCATCTGGTTCATGGTTCGCATTTTGACATTGTCACAATTAATTGTGAATGCCCCATTAAAATGTATGGGGCCGAATGTTTCGTTCAGAAAATTCGACATTGCATTTAAAAGTTTGAAGGATTACCTGCTTTGCTTCAGGCAACATTCCAGCTGTGCACCTGGTTTAAATTTTGCAATGCATTTTATTGTCACATATATCCACGGGTTTTATGCGCAATTGCTTGACACGGCAGTTTGAAATATATTCCGCGATTTGAAACTGGAAAAATTGCACAATTTTGCTTACACTTTCAACTCGAGTCAATCACTATGATTGTACACAAACCACTTTAGACGACAGACGTTCGTGTTCAAGTGATGGGTTTTTTTTTTAGCAGAAGTATTGTGTCTTTCTGCATGGCTCAGAAATGCTAGACTTTAACAAAGTTTTCTTGGTTCTTTCGGTAAAGTCACGTAGAATGGAAATAATAAATTATATTATATTATTATTTAAATTTATTATATTATTTTATTATGTTTTCTTTTTATTATTTTATTATTTCCATTCTACGTGACTTTACCGAAAGAACCAAGAAGATGAATCCCTGCAGTTACGAAAGCTTTAAATCGAAATTTAACAAAGTCATTTGAAAATACACTGATGGACTTTGATCGTAGGCACACGCCGAGGATGGCAGGAATCCCACGGCAGGGCAATGTAAGTGGCTTGGAAGTCTGAAACAGAATGTTGCAAGAAAGCTTTGTCGATGTAACTGAGAAGAAGAAGAGGAGGTGGTGATGGATAAGGGAGCACGTTGCAGGATGGATGAGCGCAGGCCACACACAAAGACACTGGAGCGGGCACACAGAGGTTCGTGGCTGAAGGAAAGAACAGAAGTCAGAATGAGACCAGAACAGAATTTACAGGAAACACACGAAGTGTTGTGTTGGAAAGTTTACCCTTTTGGCCATTAATGTATAATTCAACTCACTGAGCCTCAGTGATATATTGTTGGTGTATTTTAGTCTCAACAATTGTAAATAGATGCTCAAGGGAGGTATGGGAATCTATCATGCAATATATGTTCATTCATTTGCAATGGTCATATTTATCAGAACAAGAATCACATTCGTCCATCTACTCCCAAGAAAGATGAAACATAAAAAAAGTAACCCGTAAAAACAAAGTTTTTCACTTTAAATCCTTTAGGCTTGAGATGGCTACCACCTATGGGTCAGATGATTGTCTGCCAGCATTAAGCAATTTGTAATTACATATTTAAAAAAAATCCCCTAAACAGTGTAACATTTTGGAAAAAAAATTCACAAAAATGAATTGTCACGCACAACGAGTCTGTGTGGAAAATGTCAGCTCGATTGGATCACGGGAAGTGGGTTGAAAAACGACCGAAAGATTTGCATGGTCGTAAGCAAGCAAGCAAGCACGCAAGCAAGCAAGCAAGCGAACTTAATATAAAGGATTTAAAAACAGAATGCCTCGTTGAGCTACATAGATGGTGCGTCCGTAAAGTCGTATTAGCGGGACGCTCCCAGCACAGTGGCGCGAAACGTCGGACATCGTGTCGAACAATAACGCGCGGCACAACCCGAAAACGCATTGGGGGGGCTACACAGCAGCAAAACCGCAAAAACAAACATACGCAGTGGCAGCTCGTGAAGATCTCTGCGCAATTCCCAACCCGGCCTCTGAAGCATTGGATGTCCACAGCCTGGTGTCGCGTGGGAGCTGCTGGCAGCAGAGTGATCATCTCATGGTCGCACGGTTTGAGGCCTAAATCCGGTCAGATTTCTGGCCTCGTTAAAAGTTAGTACCGCTTTGAGGGAAGTCAACACAGAAGCTGAGCTGTGCCATAGAAATGCGCGAGCCACTTCATTGCCGCTGCCCATTCTCTGTACACACAACGACAAATATGCCCCTTATAGCCTTAACAGATTGTTGGGGTAAGTGCTGTTCGCGAGCACCTGCGAAGGCCGGGGTGGGTGGCCAGCAGCACGCATAGACACCTTTGTCCCCCTAGCAGCGATGTTTACACACCGCAGCAGGTACTCCTTTGAGGCCGAGTCGACATTGGGGAGTCCCGGGACCGGTTCAGATAATCGTCACTGATGTTGGCCGTGAGCGGGAATCGAACTCGGCATGCGAACCACTACAATACTTCTCCCCATACGCATACACGGGCACGCACACATGCACAATGACAGAACAGTTGGGCCTTATACTGGTAGGAACCTCCTGGTTACACCAGCCCACAAGGGATTATTGTGTCCGTCGTGCAGGGAGGGGCTGGGTGGGGAGGGAGGGGCTGGGTAGGGAGGGGAGGGTGGGGAGGGGCTGGTCACCCCGTGGTGCCCTTATAAAACTCAACGTTTAACCTACTCACGCCGGCTTGTGCCCGCCCTCACAGTCGGGCATATTTGCGGAATACACACGCGGCCGTTGACCCTGGCCATTGACCGAGCAACCCAACGTTCCTACCAGCTCCCTCCGCAGGAATGTGTTATTTCGGCACATTAACCTGAGTTACACATCCCCCTCCCCCCCCACGCTCTCATATCTCAGAGCTTAGAGAAGGTGCAGGATAATCCACCACTTGTCGTGGCCCTAAGGGCCATTAATTAATGGCCCAATGTTGGATTAATTTATAAATACGGTATCTGTCATGCCATGGTGATATATAATATGGTACGCGCTGTCATTTTAAGTCACGTGTGCTCTTGGTAAAACCCGACTGTTTGCCACTTAATGGCTGAGTTTTGTGTACTGCTCGAATTCAGTCATGGACACGTCTGATAACATTTCTTGTTGAGACAATTGTGAAATACGATAGAAGGAGGTACAGCCAAAACTCGTAAATTAATGTAGAAACACTTGCAAAGCGTGTCATTGGTCCGCGTAATTTTACTGTTGTCAAAATTCACAATCAAATGTAAACATTCATGCCATCCAGATACCCAAGGCTCTTTAGGACGAGAGCTCATATGACACACGCATGCACAACGTGCAAGTTGTGTTTATCCGTCATGGTCGTGGATGGATGTTTGCCCTCTACATGTAGCACTACTTGAGCCAAGTGGCCACATCTGTCTGGCACCAATGTCTTGTAAAGTCGTCATCAAGACATTCTCTGGTAGGTCTTCTTCTCTTTTGGGTTCTGTCCAATTTTGACGAACAACACACTTTAACATGTGTGTACGCTGTGGCAATTCTTTAGAATCTTCGACTCGTTTTCAGTTAAGTTAGCACTGTCTGCTGAATCAAACAAGGTCCGCATATAAAACATGTCAACATATTTTTTGTTATTTTCCCAAGTGAGGCCCACAGAGCTATGTAGCTCGATTTCAGAAGTGACCTGGCTATCACAAATGATAAGAGGCTCGTATGCTGAGCGATTGCAGGCAAACAAACGAACACGAACGTACATTGACCCCCACCCATCACCACTACGGACTTGATAGAAAACACGTGTACCATGCTGTACCTTTGTTGTTGGGCGTCAACAGTGACAGCACTTTCGATGGACTTATCCCCCACCACAGCAATGTGGAATTGTATCCACTGATTCGAAGCGAACCATCAGAGAACAAACAGCCTTGGTTCGATGCTTATTTGAGTAGGGAGACACTTTAACCTTTGGCATGCAGTCGACCTATTCTTATCTCCTGTCCTATTATACGCAAGTCCTGCGATCTGTGGCGTTTTAGCCCAGTCCGTGATTCTGCCCCATTTCCCTGGCTCAGCTTCCTATTCCACCAAAGTTCCACAGACAAGAGGAAGCTTGGCTCCTCCCACCCTCAACCAGTATATATACAAGGACGGTTTTCTTGGAATGTCTCTTACTTGATACAGCTATCGTGCTGTGACGGTTCCACCTGAAGACGGAAGCTTGTGTTGCCTCCGAAACGTCGTGATTTTAATTTTATTTTACTTTTATTAATTTTAATTTTATTTTTTTACCTACGTGACTTTACCGAAAAAACCTAAGAATATGAATAAGAGGAAGCTCCTGCAGACGGGCACTAAACTAATCCTATAATTGTCGGCATCCTCCAATAACTTAGCATTTGCATGCACGCATTTGTGAATATGAGATAACAGTTCATATATTGTAAGTGCTTGACATTTCAACAACCGTATGCCTAAAACTGTTTAAGGTTGGGTGAACACTCCCTAGCCTCGAATGGCCAAAATATGTCAAACTGTAAATAAGAGGCAAACTGGTGGGAGAAACGTCTTGCTCCGGTCTAAACAGCTGCCTTGTTTGTACCGTAAAAAAAACTGTTGATGGATGAGCTCATGGTGTTAGTCAGAGCAAGCTGTGTCTCGTCAGAAGATTCAATTGGCTGGAGTTGGCACCGCAGCTGAAATGCTGTGGTTTTGTTTTAGGTTGTAAAGCCATTGTAATTGCCGACCTCCACACCTAACCCTCCACAGCAAAGTCGTGCATTTAAAGGATTATCCCTAATGCCCTCAGTCCGGGTTCAGATGTTGCTCGCAATTCTTGTTTCCACCGAGTGGGTGGTGCAGTAACTTAGTTATTTGTATGCCCTACTAATTCTGTGGCTTGAATTCTTTGAATCCTTTTGTATTCTCTATAAATATTGTGTTTATTCTGCTAGGTGCGTGGAAGAGCAAATGCAAACAAAAAATGCCCTTGACATTTGAAATGTAATTTTGGACGCTGAGCAACCAAGGGCTTAGTGCACTTGGCGTTGAGCCAGTTTGGACTGAGTCAATGGCTGTTCCCACAGCCTCCTATTAATTTCCCCAATTTTTTTGAATAGATGTTACAGACCTACTGAGTGCCTATATGGTTATGGCGTTTTACTCATAATTGCGAAGTTGTGAGTTCTGATCTCAACAGGGGGTTCACTCGGCTGAGCTTGATGAAATGAATAACACTATGTTGGAAGTCAGCAATGTGTATTCTATGTATCGACTGCTTCCCACCATTAGAATGTGTAATTCCAACTGCTGCTCATGGTCACCAACAGCTTTGCCACATTACTCTTATGAGTAGGGATATACTGACATTTCATGAACGCGAATCAAACAACAACAGTTGCTAAGTCTCTCAAATTTCCTTCTTGAATGGTTACGTTTTTTTATTCTTGGTAAATAAATTAGTTATATGCAAATTTGACTTTAACTTTGATCGCAGCAACGTGTACAAGCATCACAAATGATCCTGAATTCACCTATAATTCCACCTGGATGACTGCATGAAGTAATTCTAGATTTGAAGTTTTCGTAACTGCAAGGATCCATACTCTTTGGTTTTTTCAGTTGAGTCACGTCGGTAAAAAAATATAAAATAAATAAAAATGACGGTTGCTTGTGTTGCTTCCGAAACGTCGTGATTTAATTATATTTGTTTTCATTTTAATTTATTTTATAGTTTTACCTACGTGACTTAACCGAAAAAACCAAAGAGTATGCATGAAGTAATTCTAGAGCGTGATATAAATCAAAACTCGATTGCATTTTCTCGTGGTAATTTTTTGTTACAGAAAAAAAATACATAATGACATTTTGATTTAAAGCTTTCGTGACTGCAGGGATTCATATTCTTGGTTCTTTCGGTAAATTCACGTTGAAGGGAAATAATAAAATAATATAAATATTGTTTAATATAATATAAACATAAAACAATATTCATATTATTTTATTATTTCCCTTCTACGTGACTTTACCGAAAGAACCAAGAATACATAATGACATGTTTGGTACTACATTTCTGGGTTCGTCTCTAAGCTTAGTACGTAGCTGTTTTACACTGGGGTTTTCTACTCTATACTTGTTTATGTGATCTTCTTTTTACGACAGAACTCCCAATGGTTCTAATCCGGCACTGTCGTGAGAGCACTCAACTATTTTAGAGCTGGAGTCATTCTTCATCAAGATTGAGTGAAAGTTGTGCGCTTATAGAAGGTGAATCTTAATTTGAAGCTTTCGTGACTGCAGGAATCCATTCTCTTTGGTTTTTACGGTAACGTCACGTAGGTAGCAAAAAAATACATCACGACGTTCCGATCGCAACAACAAGCGACCGTCTTCAGGTGAGAGGTTTTTCAGGTTTTTCTACCTCCGTGACTTTACCGAAAGAACCAAAGAGTATACAAGGTGAAATTAGAAATGAAAAATAACATGAGAAAATATGTCCATTTTAATACTCGGTAACACTTGTATGAGTACTCATCATCAGTGAAATGGACATTCGGCTTTTAGAAATTAAAGCAATAAATCACAGGCAAATAAATCAACATCGTCTGCTATTCCCTATCAATTTCACTCATTAAATAATGAAATAAGCAACGTAACAATTGTAGAAGTGTCAGCTTGCAGGTTTAGCACAAATAACACTTCCAGATTTTTTATGCAAGGTGACAATTTTATAAGTTCAGATTATATTTATATGAGCTTATTTAATTAGCTCCGTATTATTGAACATGCCTCGCTAATCAGTGATTCGATGTGTCACATGGAGAAAATTGGTAAACATTTGGGTTGCGCTTGCAGATGCAGATATATTCCATGAGGCTGGGTGTCATTTGTCGTAATAGGAGATTCACATTAATGGGGAAACAATCATACGAATCTTTGGGATGTGTCTTTGCAACATAATTTAATTAACTTAATAAATGTATAAGACAGTCAAGCCAAATCATCTTCTTCCTTAAATGAGCATAGGGACAACGCTTATCACCATTTGCGGTCCTGAGCCAGTCATGGAAATTGCACATTCTCAAGGCACGTGCCAGTTAATATGTACCACAGCCATCATAATCTTAATGAAAAATGTCTTATTTAATCCATTTGTGAATATAGTCTTCTCATTTTCTCTACACGTGAAACACAACTGAGAGCACAAACATCTTCGGAAATATTATCTTTGGCTTTAGATAATACGAATAAATGCGCAGCTCTGTTCGTGTGGAACTTCATTCACGCAACATCCTATGAATCATCGGCTATGTGCATTATTTTGCTGTGGATATCTCCACGCAATTCCTCCACTAATTGTACCATGCTATGTCTGTCATCACCTGTTGTCCCATCTCTTCCCATAATATCACTTTATATGTGAAATACCAATCATCAGCATCCTCTTTCCCACCTTCATGCTCCCATTGCTTGCTGTGAATTGTTATAAAATACATTTCAATAATGTTTGTGTTGTGTGATTTCATTTCTCATTCCTTTTCCAATCGCATCACGCAGTAATGTGCATTCATTCCTCGCGGTGTGTCTTGGCTTGTCAAGAGAAGACGGGACAGGAAATTGCTTCTTAATATCATCTGTCCCTTTTGTTTGGGATAAAGTTTTGCCCTCTTGCACACGTGTGTTTTCTCTGGATTCTTTCCACGTGTATAAACACTCATCTTAATATATACAGGACAGCAGAGCTCAGGCAGTAATAGGCACGGGCTCACTGGTTGGCTGCCTTGCAGCTTTGTGGTTCTTCAGCGATTGTGGGATCCAATTTGCATTCATGACTGTATACAAATGAAGTTAAAACTTTATATCACTTTATTTGCCATCACTTTTTTAACATGTCTTCTGTGGTATCAGATCATTTTCTCTCCATTTACTTTATAATAAGTTGCTCAAACTTGCATTGCAATATCCAAAACTATGCTCGCGAGTGCATTATTTGTCTTGCATCGTATGTTGAGATGCTGTTTCAAGTAGATGTTGTTTTAAAATAAATAATCATTGCTGTCATTTTGTGGAATTATGATCTGATTAGATATTTAAATACATCTGTACGTGCTTATTTAACTTGTAGGGTGGTAATTACTTATTTTTAGAATGAGGCGGACTATTGGTTAAAGTTCCTTGATCCATTACTATAATGTTAAAGCTATCCTATAACAAATTACTCTTTCTACTCATTAAACATGCTTGTCCTTTTGACCGCAGTAATAATAATAATATACGTTTCAGTTTATGGTGTGAAGGATTTCTGAATGAAGGACCACATTTCATTGCAAAGTTTTAGCATTTATAGAGGATAACATTACTTAAAGGCGTGACTTGCTCAGTCGCAGCTTCAATAGAAGGGCTAGCCTATAAAGCCATGCTCGTAACAACATACAAAAAAATCACAAGCTTACATTGTGCAAGCTTTCAGGATAATCTCGCTGCATCGCGTGTTGGTAGATTTTCGTGTTCCCACAGCACAAAGTGGACAAGTGGTGATTTTAAACCGCATTAAAAACCCGCATTAATAACTGTCTACACCAACACCATGATGGGCTTCCATTCAAAGCCACTCTTTAGTTCACAGCCTAACAGTGGCTCCTAGATACGATAAAAAAAAAGAAGAGCATTGTGCTGGCACATTAAATCTACGTGTGTGACTTTTTAAACTCATCATCATCACGTTCCATGGGCTGACAGCCCCTCTGTGTCCACTGCACATTTAGACATCAGTTTCCACTTTCCTCTATTGTAGTGGCGCCACATCTTTCTGGCACCGATCTCTTACGTCATTTAGCCATCGTTTCCGGTTCCTGTTGTACCATCCGATACGTGTCTGAATATAGCACCAGTTTCCTTCTTAGGTACAGCCTGCATCAGGTCGTCTTCGATGTGCAACCGTTGTCTTACCTGTACATTAGTCTCTTCCTTCTATACTCTTTGGTTCTTTTGGTAAAGTCACGTAAGTATAAATTAAAATAAATTAAATCACGGCAAAAAAAAAATTCCCACTTCAGCAAAAACTTCTTGCTGTGGTTTTCCTCACCTGATGATGATTGCTTGTGTTGCACACGGTGGCGAGATGTTATCTCACTTGCCTGGTATGCAAGAGGATGTGGATGCGATCCCGACAATGACATCTGCTGTATATCACGAGGCCTCCTTTGCCAGTACCAAAATGTAATAATAGGTTTTTTCCCCTTTTTTCTGGCAACAAAATTGAAACCCTTGTCTGCTGTATATTTGGAGTTTTCATGTCATCCCGGTGGTCGTTTGGATTTATGCTCAGGTTCTCCAGTTTTTCCCTCCACATTTATAAATATAATCGGCATGCGTTTAGAGTATTTGGCTGCTATACATGTCCACGCAGTAAGTCACTTCATTGAGCTATCATTTGTGACCAGGTCACTTCTGAAAAAGAGCTGCATTATATATGTCCATAATTGGTAATATGTAACAGCAAAGCAGTTATAAGTGACTGCACAGAAATGTGCCTAGTTGCCGTATACAGTACACGACTTCCCTGAAGGCATACCTTCAGCGAGTGTGATGCCGATTACACACGGTTAGAATTTGACCCTCGAATTCGAACCATGTGAGTCGTTTGCCAGAGCGTCCTCCAGCTCAGCGTCAACGTTCGTGATCTCCTGACCCTTCGTCTTCAACGGCAGGCAGCTGATGAATCAGAAGCAGAAACGCTAGCCAACTCCCCGCCTCCAGCGCCATTGCCCGCAGGGGTGCACATTGTCGATCGGGATCCCAGGACGAGACCCACCATTTCGATGTACGATCCGAAGAGTGTCAACGAGATCCATCGTTCGTACCTGATGCAGGGCCGGTTCGTTCCACGCCCCCATTCGTCGGATGGCAGCATGTACCCATCAAAGATGATGGGGGCAAAAAAAGCGCCGCCCGTAGCCATCGTGGTTTGAGACGTACGATTGGCTCGAATACTCGTTCCACACCCAGTTGGTCTACTGCTTCCCGTGCTTCCTCTTCCCGTCCCGCAATCGCTCAGACGCGTTCATCTCGGACGGGTTCCCGGCCTGGAATAAGGTGGGCGGCCACAATTGCTGCCTTTTCCAACATCAAGGTGGTGTGCAGTCATTCCACAACCAGGCGGTACAGAAGGCCAGAGACATGATGAACACAAAGATGCACATCATCATGGGAAAGCATGACCTGGAGAAGCAGACGGCCCAGGCGATCGCTGACAATCGGACTCGGTTGGAGGGATCAGTCGATGCGATTCGATTCTTGATGAAGCAGGGGCTGGCCTGCCGGAGCCACAATGAGTCAGACGAGTCGCTGCAACCGTGGCAACTTCTTCGAGCTGCTTCAGTTCCTGTGGAAACGCGACTGTCGAGCTGGCCCGCGTTGTGCTCGACAATGTCCCTGCAGAATGCCATCATGACTAGTCCCGACATCCAGAAGGACATCATCCATGCCCACGCCCAGATCGTCCAAAAGCTCCTCGATGATGAACAAGCCGACTCCTTCTACTGCATCATGGTGGACGAGACGCGCGATGCGAGCCGCATTTGCGCACCGAAATGGGCTCCGACTACTTCAATGACGCCATGCTACTGTATGTCGAGAAGGAGACTGCTGCGACGGTGACGAACGATCAAATTATATTCTTCCAGGCCATGCACCATCGCCGCACATGCGTCGAATAAAAAGCAAGGAACAAGTCCTTTCATATTTTCATTGCTGGAGGGGTTGCCCCCCCTACCTGAAAATCCTGGCTCCGCCTCTGTGTACAAGTTCCACACAGCAATACCAGTGTAGTGATACACTCAAAGACACTAGGAATAGGAGGCACTCTATGTATTAGTAGCCTTCACAGGGACACAAGGGGTAACCTACACTCTCAGTCAGCTAACAGACTGCCTGACTGACAATGCCGAGAAGGTGAAGATGGTGACGAAGACTCCAGCAGCCCGACGGGATTCCACTCCAAGCAACAGCCCCGAACCTTCGCTCGGGGTCCCCATTTATCCTCCTGGCGTGGCCTCGCTCCGCCCCCGGCCCTGCCCCCCTTCTGGAACCTGCTCATGGGTTCCGGGCTCACCTCACGTGCCCCCTCTATCACCTTTGCCCTACATCCCCCTCTCTGCCTATCACGTGACCTGCTGACAGACAGGGCTACTGCAACCGCAGATCCCTTTCCCTGCCAGCCACCCGCGCTATGCTCCTATAGTGACCCATTCCATGTCACTACACCGGTATCAGATCTCGGTACAAATCAATAGCTGCCACCCAAACACAGATGACTACCCAGACGGTATCTGGACAGCTGACAAGCCTAGTTACCATTCACACTTAGGCCTTGAGTTCAAACTGTGGTTGGTGGTTGATAGTAACATCGTCTCTCTGGCGCATTGTAAATTAAGTGCCTCTTTGAGAGATTGGCCATTGCCATATTAATGTGGAATTTCTACTATTATATCAGGTCTACCAATTGAGTCGAGTGAACCTAATTATTTTGTATGATTTTGCCAGATGCATGGCCATCATCAACGTCGGTCATTTCCAATGAACTGCTCGATAATTTCTCTAAATTTGCACAATTGTCTTCCAATTGTATTACATATTTAAACAGCTGAATTACATCCATGCGGACCATATGCCCTTGTGTTCTCCCAAGCACAATACAGCGCTATATTAATTGTCATATTAATTCCTCGCCAATTGTTGTTTGTCTTTTGGCACCAGCTCGTCGCCTTGCGGCTGCTGCCTTCCCCCGCTCGCCTGTGGTTCCTCCTCGCGAGCGAACACCGTGCGGCACATTACAAGTTGAAAGTGTTCACAGAATCATTATCATTTTTAGTTTCATTGTCCTTTCCCCGCACCTCCAATTGCACGGTTGGCTATGTACGGTGTGAAAGAAGTTCAACATACAGTGCAAAGACAAAGATCCCCCATATAGCTTGAACAGACTGTTGGGGCGAGTGCTGTTAGCGAGCGCCAATGAATGCCGGAATGGCACAAGAGGGGGTGGGTGGCTAGCACGACGCCCGACCGCTTTTGTCTCCCGAGTGGAAATGTTTACACACCGCGCCAAGTAATAATTTCAGGCTGAGTCGATCTAGGGGAGGCCCAGGACCGGTTCAGATATTCGTCACTGGTGTTAGCCGTGAGCGGGAATCGAACTCGTGTCGCCAGATTCGTGCACGCTAACCTCGACACGACCACTCCCCACAACACACAGTACATGCATCATCTCTGAGCCTTTCAAGTGTTGCATTCCGCTTACTCCTCCTGGCTTAATGTCCAGAGTGAAACTAATAAATGAGAATTGGGATGGTGCTGATCTCTCTCAACTTGTGGCCCTGAGCCAGTGGTGGAAATTCCATATTCCTATTGCTGAAGATATTCTAAATATGACGTTGTTTTTTTCTTTCCTTTATTAGCTTCATTTTAATGATATGTTGATAATAATTTAATTAAACATTTTTGCAATTTGTGCTTGTGCATCACTTCCAACGCAGTATCACGTGAAAATGTGGGTTTAATTCATCGGTAATGAATGCCGTGTTAATGTAATGCCTTGAAAGCGTTTATTTCCAGCTCTTGCAACGGATGGGCAGCCTTACCCATCAGCAAATATGAAAACGTGTCGTGTCGTTTTTATATTTTGTGTCATAAATATAAAAAAACTCCATGTGTATAAATTTCGATTTAAAGCTTTCGTGACTGCAGGAATTCATCTTCTTGGTTCTTTCGGTAAAGTCACGTAGAAGGGAAGTAATAAAATAATAAAAAAAACATAATAAAACAATTCTCACGACGTTTCGGCCACAACGCAAGCAGCCGTCCTCAGGTGAAAACCAGGTCTGTCGAGGCGACAGCGTCTGAATGAAACCCTTCTACGTGACGTTACCGAAAGAACCAAAAAAATGACTCCATGTGTACTTTCCTCAAAACGCTGGGCCCTCCCGAGCCAACAGGGGGAATAACTGCTCCACACGATTCTGTCATGAGCCCTGCGTGAGTGTGCGAGAGAGAGACGACCAGTGTGTGCGTGTGTGTGGTGTATGTGTGTCATAATGCAATTGCGGGGAGCGGTAGTGTAGCGGTTAGCGCATTCCACCACGAACCCAATAACCCGAGTTCGATTCCAGCTCACGGGCCAACACCGGTGATGATTTTCTGAACCGGTCCTGGGCCACCCCAAGGTCGACTCAGCCTCAAATGAGCACCTGGTACAGTGTTTAAACATCGCCGCTGGGGAGACAAAGGCGGCTGGGCGTGCTGTTGGCCACACACCCCGGCCTTCATAGGTGCTCGCTAACAGCACTTGCCCCAACAGTCTGTTAAGGATATACGGGGGAACTTTGTCTTTGTTTTCTTTGCATGTGAGAAGTAGTCGGACCATGGTTCACACACTGCACTGCTTTTCCGATGGCCTTGGTTTCATTCTTGGCTTTGTGCATCAGTGACAAGTGCTATCTGAAGCTGTCCTGAGTCTCCCATAAGTCGACTAAGCCTCAAATGAGTAACTGGTGCGATGTGTAAAGTTCAGGCAAGGGAAGAAAAAGGCAGCCGTGCATGGTGCTATCCTCGTCAGACCCTTGTGAGCCCTGCTCGTCGAATTAGATGCTTGGTAATCAACAAGTCCAAATGGAGGATCTTTGTGTGTGTGCACGTGTTATCGTATCATTCACACATTCATCATTTGCCACTCGGAACTAGTCTTAAAAAAAAAACATGAATGCCTGTGCTTTTGACAGCGTTTCTCACGAGTGTAAATACATGGCGAGAATCAACAACGATCCTATTGCACAATGTGTCTGTACACATACATATATATGTGTATGACAATTTACAATCGTCTTCTTATTGTCGCATGGCCGATGTAGATACAGAGCAACGACTACAATGTCACATTCAGGTGGTCCAAGCCAAATAACCGCGTCACGAGTCGCGGAGTGTCTCGTCGCTGTGATGCCTATTTCATATTTGTGGATCGGACATAGCTTCGCCAAATGTAAAAGTTGCACGGTCTGTTCCGGACGGCCACAGTCGCACACTGCTGGAGCGTTTGTAACTTTCCATTTGTGAATGAGGTATCCTAATCTGCCATGCTTTGTGTGGCTGTCGTGTAGAGAGAGAGTGGACCTTGAGCTTCGTGGAAGATAAAACCCAGGCATCTTCTACGTTGGCTTTTTCACAAGGTGTCTCCTCGTGGAACATGTTAAATGACACTTTAGTCTGTGGACTGGCATGAGTCACACGGAACTTACGTTTGGGAAGCCCTGTAAAAGGGACAAGTGCAGTCATTGCAAGGTATGCATCTGTTCATGGAAAATAGCCAAATATTTACACAAGCAGTTTGGTAGATGGAGACAAAGGAACACATTCTTAAGCCGATCGTGTTTGGACGAAAGCGTGACCGCTGTGAAAAATTGTTTTTGACAGTTGCGGCCTTCCTCTTCAGGGTTATCCTGTTTACTTTTGTGGTTAAGGCGACCGTTCTGCGGTGTTTCCCGAGCACTTGTCTTCATTCGATTTCATCCGAGGCCTTCTCTGGTCCTGTATTCAAACATTGAAATGACTGTATTAACCAGCTTTGCTCAAGTCTATACGTGTCTCGGTATTCCATGACAAGACTGAATCTATAAACATACTGTGTATGTGAGCATGCTTACATGTCACAAGTCAAAGTTAATCGAGGGCAGCCCATCCTACAATTGGCGGTGTGACACTCACTGCCTACCAGACACTCCCACCTCACGCCAGAGACTCATAACTGGCCTCACACACTACTCCGCTGAGATCGCTCACCGGACAATAATACTCACCTGACACCTCTCACCAGACACCCACATATTCATAAGACTACGATGGTTGAATTCCCACAAAATAATACTCCTATGATATTCAACGCATGCTATTTTATGAATGCAAGCTGTTAAATATGTACATCCGACTTCTGTGTTAATTACATCCTAAATATGTGTTTTTCTTAATATGCATGACTTATTGTAATTAACCACTAAACCCTCAATAATCTCTACAGTAATATTGCAACAAAAAACCCCTGACATAACGTGATTTCAGCGATTATACAATTGCCCTGTAACTACTGTCTACCCAAAACGTCGCAGTAATGCCAAATACTGCAGTCGTCACTGCGATGCTGGATTGGGCTGTTCCTTTTTAAGTGTTCGTTTGTCAAACCACAAACACCCACGCAGTTTTTTTTTTTGCGAGTGACGTGGCCTGTGTCATCATGGGATCATGAGTGAGTGATAGTGACGATGGGGGAAGGGCCATCATCCAGCAGTAGATATATCACGGATGATGATGATTTGTATTATGTTATGACACATGTTTACCCCGGAAAGCCTCACTGAATCAAAATACAATCTTTCAGGAGGGTCCTGCCAAGCTTTTGCAGCAGGGTGAAATGTTGCAAAATGTAATCCCAATAGAGTAAATTGTAGGTAGTTTTTTTTTTAGCATTGAGATGTTTGGCCAATAGAAGTGACATTGAATGAGTTCATACTTCTTGGTTCTTTCGGTAAAGTCACGTAAAATAATTCTCACAAATTTTATTATGTTTTATTTTTATTATTTTGGTACTTCCCTTCTACGTGACTTTACCGAAAGAACCAAGAAGATGAATCCCTGCAGTCACGAAAGCTTTAAATCGAAATTTGAGTTCATACTCTTAGGTTCTTTCGGTAAAGTCACGTATGTAAAAAAAAGAATAATAATAAAATAAAATAATAATAAATGAAAATAACTTAATTAAATCACTTACTCTGATTAATAACGATCTTGTTAACATCCAGCTTTGTGATGTGTGGTTCTGGCTTCTTCTTTGATATGAGGTTGAATTTAGAGATCAGGTTAGCTTTGCACTTGGCTGACAGTGAATCAGCAGAGGCAGCAGTCATGTTGTCAACGTGGTTCCAATCAGAAGGGGACATTTTTTGTGTTAAACTTAAATGTGTTTGTAAGAGAGTCTTGTCTAAACTATCGAGTTAAAATCGGAGTAACCTTATTCTTTGAGATTAGTGATAGGCTAGCTTTAAATAAAATCTGTTTAGAGTTCGGTGAAGATACAGCAACCGATGTGAGTGTGAAAGCGACGGGTATTACCTTGTTATCGCGGCATCTCTTGAGGAAGGCCAGTGTCTCGAGAAGCTGTGACGTCTTGTCTCGTTGTCTGTTAAAGACTCTAACAGATAGGTGAAATTCCTCCCCGTAGAGGGAATTAATTCTAGATTTGAAGCTTTCGTGACGGCAAGGATTCATACTCTTAGGTTCTTTCGGTAAAGTCAAAGAAGAAGCCAGAACCACACATCACAAGCTGGATGTTAACAAGATCGTTATTAATCAGAGTAAGTGATTTAATGTATTTATTTTCTATTTTATTTTATTATTATTCTTTTTTTTACCTACGTGACTTTACCAAAAGAACCTAAGAGTATGAATCCTTGCAGTCACGAAAGCTTCAATCTAGAATTGAATGAGTTGTTTAGCTTTGGGAGGACACTGGAACTCGCTGGAGGAAACTGATGCAGAATAGGGGGGAAACAGAAACTCCACAGCGAACGGCATGGAACTGAGGCCCTTCTTGCTTTGAGCCACAAGTCCCACCGCTGATGAAAAGGATGTTGTCAATTTCGTACGTTTGTATTACTATTTTATTTATTTGTTATTATATAATGTTTTTTTTCATATTTTAGATTTTCATATTTTTAATGATTATGCAGAAATTGTATCAATTTTGACTTTAAGCTTTCGTGACTGCAGGAATGCATATTATTTGGGTCTTTCGGTAATCTATCTACGTGACTTTACCGAAAGACCCAAAGAATATGTATATATTTTATTTCGCGGTGAATATTTTTTTTATTTTATTAAATATTTCGCACGTTATTTTAGTATTTCTTTTCTCACTTTTTGTTGTGTCACCGACAATCCATTGTGATAGTGCCTACATTTTATTCCGAACAAATCTTATGCAGATTAAAATGGACATGTGTATTTTGTATATGTTTTCTTATATAGTCGGGCAGTAAAATAATTGTCAGTTGTGTTTTAAGCATTATTGTTATCGCTACTCTTGTTTACCCACCAAAACATTACTTAGTGTCATGACTCTTTTTCAGGAGGGTCTTGACAAGTTGTATTCCCAGTTAGATCACATGACTCATTTCTCTGATGCAGACACCCACGATGCTTAGTTGCATTGCCAGTGACTCAGAAACCTGTGCACAAAAGGCAGTCAACCTAGAGCAGTGAGTGAAGGAGAACTTTCACACCCAAACAACACCAAAACAATCCACAATCCATCATGTTTGAGAGAGCACGGCTGCAGAGTGAGGCCTGGCCAAATATTATTAAACCCCTATGATACAGAATGCCTTTATTTTCGTTCCCTGCACCTGTGTTGATGCATAATAAACAGACTCTCACTGGAAGCACAGATTATTTAGAAAGCCTTTCTCTCGCAGGGTTGTTTAGTTTTTTGCCCTGCTTTGTAGTGTGCGAGCAATGCTTTTAAGCAAACAGATTACCGATGATCACGCTCAGGTGTTAGATTGAGACATCCCCTGTGCGTTTGGAATTGCCCCTTTTAAGAGTGGAGTAAGTGGCTTACGTGAGTGGTTCCCCTTGCATGGGTATGGAGCGAGCATCTCTGGCACTGTTATCGAACCCTGGGAAAATCGCAAAAAGTAAGTGTCCTCCCTCCGCAAGCAAGTGTGGGTGGCCCTGTTCGCCACCCTGAGCCAGTGGTGGAAATTTCACAATCCCGTGGCGGGCGGGGGGGGGGTCAGTCCATTCAAAAGACAACGATTGGTAAATTTCTACTAAGGTGGTACAAATGCCATCAATCCAAAGCGTGCGATGAGCTGATTTGACCAATGACTGGAATTTGAACTCCTCTCCGCCTGATGGATGCTGCCAATGGTGTTGCGGTCAGCGCCCTGGACAATCCACAACGCGAGAACTCAGCAGGCAGCCACGACCTTCTGTGGGCAGGTTATGACGCGAACAAGACGGGCGAATAGAATAAGAACCATCGAGTGCGGTTTATGAAGCTGTTAGTTGAGCCCCTGTGTGTGCGAGAGGGGGGCTGTGGCAAAGTCATTATTTCAGTTCTGTTTTGTTTTAATGCAGTACTTGAATTGCAAAGGAAAATCCAAAAAGTTGACATTAACAAAACGCTTCGTGATAACATGGCTTTAACGAACAAACTACCTCCCGAATTTATCACAGTGCTGCAGTATTGCGTCTCGACCATTATAAATCAGTGCATATATATTTGTTGAGGGGAGGGGGGGGTGCTCAAAATCCAAGGTCCTCCCACAGGCTGCAGCCCCTCGCGAAAGCCCCCTGCGTTATTCCGGCTCCCGGTGCTCGCCAACGGCACTTGGCCCTGCTCCCCGTCCGACCGGGGGCTGCAACGGGTCGGTCGCCGTGCATCTGTCTTTGTGCTCGCGAGCCACCCACGCCCGTGCCTGTTTCTCCTCGCTTCTCTCTCACGCAGGGTTGAACGTGATGTTCCGCTTGGGCCTCAGCATACTGCAGCTGTTGGAGGAGCGCCTTTTGGAGATGGCCGACGTTTCACAGATCCTGCCTGCGCTGCTCAGGGTCCCAGCTGACGTGTGAGTTGGAGGCCACCACCCCCCTGCCCCTCTCGAGGCTGCTCCCTTTTAACGATCTGCTTGTCATGCTAATTTTTCCGTGAAGGTGGCTGGGTGCTAATACTGCGGCTTTGTGTGATGAACACTGACTCGACACTGCCGCTGATCCGCGAGGTTTCAACCCGAGCAGCATTCACCATTGAATTGTCAAATGCAGCCAATTTGACGCGCTCAGATCGGGCTACGGTGGCTACGCACGCAAACACAAAATGTAAAATTTTCACTTTTCACTTCGTTCATCTTAGCTCAGCACATACTGCTGACACGTATAATGCTTATACGTCGATTGACATGCGGTGAACGATTATTCCCAGAGCGTGAAGGACTGGAGTCTAGTATTGCGTAACAGAGGCTGTTGTCTTTTCCCCTGCCAGGACGGTCCTCCAGTAGAATGTTTGGCCACTTCCATGACATGGATGTGGTAATGAATCCAGCTTAATGTGGTTATATACGCTTTCATTGATTTATTTCAATAATTATCATAAGAAGCATAAACCATCACGCTAACTCCCGTCATCCTCGCAGCGGCGGCTTTTGGCGAGCTATCGAAAAAAGACGGTCACCGCATCCCGCGCTTTCAGATGCGCTTCTGCAGCCGTCTGGAACGCTCTTCCGTCCGATATTCAGAAGCCACTGGAGTTATACACTTTTAAATCTAGATTGAAAACTAATTTCTTAAGAGCTCCTTGTTGTGCTTAGTTCGCTGTTCTTCCCCCCACCTCCTATTAGCATGGTTGGCTACGTACAGGACGAAATAAGTTAAGCATATATACGGTACACATATACAGCAGAGGAAGGCCTCTCCACGCCATGTTGGTCATGGGGGATGTTTGACCATACTTCACTACACCGTTCAGCGTGGGTTGGTGACGTGGGGGACCCAGAACGTGCCAACTCATTCTCAGACTCTAATTTTCGCTGATTCCGAGGCCCCAGTGATCGAAGCACCGCTGTTACAAGGACGACCACAGACGAAGATCGTCGGCAGTGGTGACAGTTACAGGACATTTCAGGTTGGGAATGTGCAATCTAACAAGAGCAAAAATAACACATTATGTAGTACATGCTACTGAGGCTAGACGTGGCTGGGTATAGAATTCGAGTTGCTGGCATTGTAGCCCAATGTGCTGACCACTGCATCACCACTCCAATGCTCTGCCCATAAGTTTCTTGCTTAGTGTCTCATAATTCGTTTATTGAGATCCACGGTAATAACAAGCCACTTGCGGGTCAGCGATCAAAGTCGGACCGAGCCGTTAGTCCCTCTAACAAAAAACACACAAATAAATAAAGGGAATTCCAGCGTGAATTCATAAGTTTACAGCCACCGCTCTTTGACCGCCGGTGTGCAAATAATCAGGACATTGGCGTCTCTCCTCCTGCTCACCCACGGAGGGCCCTTTTAAGTTTTTTTTGTCTTTCCAGAGGGTGAGTGATGTTGGTGTTTCCATTTAATGGCCTAAAAAGCCATTCATTCCACCCACTGGCCCAGCTCGTCATTGAAGGAGGAAGCTTCCCCCCGCCCACCCCCCGAGTTATTTTCACACAAAGGCCCTCTGCCATGTGCTGGTGTACTGGAGGGCCCAAATGCCACTAGGATCGATTTTTTTGGACGATGCGTGTTCGGGACCTTGAAAAACGCACACTCAGAATGCAACATCGTATCTATTGCTGCCCGTTTAAAGTACGTAAATAAATACGCAAACAAGCAATGCTTTTTGATGAAGACTACTCGAGTGACTGCATAAAACACGGATGTTGAATTAATATTTGTCGTCATGATTGGTAGAAATGTCAAGTTGAAACTCAGCCCATCAATCCACTCTGGAGTTGATAAGATCAGTATCACCTTATGGGAAGTCAACAGTGGTTATCATATGGATATACTGGATCCCACCAAGGGGATTTTGAATTTTCCACCACCATCTCAAGGGGACACTCTTTAATGAGAGGTTCGCTGGACTGAGCAGACACCCAGGTAGGATTTGAACTCACTACCTTCTGATTGTGGGGTTAAGTGCTTCCACATTCATCAACAAATACTATCTCTGGTCCCTTGGACGACTAACATCTTATGGATAAATTCATTTCACCATCGAAAATATGGATTTTCTACCACCGGCTTAGGACTGTAAACATAATTTTAGCACCATCTCTTACTGGTTTAATTGGAGACCATTTTAACTTTAATTCTGGTTATCTGTGATGGTCGTTGCTGCTGTTGGGATAACACTATGCAAACAGAAAAACAACTGGTCTCATTACCTGAAAGCATGACTCACCAGCTCTGTGATGTTTTGCACAGTTTGAAGAGTGAAAGAGGTTCGTTGATGGGAGATAATTCACGCAGAGGCTGATACAGAGGCGAGAAAATTGGGTTGGAGTGAGCAGACAGAGCAGTGTCAAAACATGCGGACAATCCGCCGTAAGTTGTTTTTGTGCAACACTGCAATTTTTTATAATTCATATGTAATTGTTTTGAGTTCATTCAAATTTAGTGTGCATAACAATTACCGCGTAAGAATGTGCAGCTGATAGTACTAAAGTACTGTGGATAGATTCCTGTATAAAAAAAACCAAGGGGCCCTATTCAAACATACATTTTGATAGAACAATCCACATGTCAATGCAAAGCTAAATCATGTTTTTGTATTGCTCTCTAAACTTTGTGTAGAGCGACAGAAAAGAAGCAAACGTGCTAATGAAGAAGATAGCAAAGGAGATATGAAAATAATCTTCATTATGATTCGAATTTGTTGATGATATCGATGAAGACTGTGATGGTAATGGTGACAGTCCTTTATTTAGACAGGAATGCCTGACACACAAATAGAAAGATCCCCCATATAGCCTGAACAGACTGTTGGGGCAAGTACTGTTAGCGAGCACCTATTAAGACCGGCACGGCATATGAGGGGGTGGGTGGCCAGCACCACGCCCGGCCGCCTTGGTCTCCTTCGTGGCAATCTTTTCACACTGCACCAGGTACTAATTTGAGGCTGAGTTTACCTAGGGGAGGCCCAGGACAAGTTCAGATAATCGTCACTGGTGTTGGCCATGAGCGGGAATCAAAATCAGGTAGCCGGGTTCGTAGAGCAGCGCGCTAACCGCTACGCTACCGCTCCCCTTACACAATACAGCACACACACACACACTTGCTGATATGCAATATACATGTAAAATACCACTGCAGGACCCTCCTGGAAGCATGCCTTGAGACTCAGTGAGGCTTTACATCCAGACAGAGATGGCATTGTGGCAGGACATTCGACTCACAAGCGAAAAGTAAAAATCCTGGATCAAGGATGCTTAGTATTCATACAACATGCAGCGCAACGTGCAAAGCCCATCGCAGAGCCAGACGGCACAACGTATGCAGTAGCACACGTGCATCGCGACTCGCGTTCCCTCACATTTCTACACATGTGCAAAAAACACTCTAATTAAACCCACATCTCATGGTTATTTATGCTTGCTGTTGTTTCCAATGATGTGCTGTCTGATCAAGGCAGACTAACTAAAGGACCTGGAGTGACTTAGGAACAGCGCAGGCTGTAAATAACCGATCTCTTTCAAACGATGCGGCAGGGGTGCTGCCTTCCGAGAAGCCGATGGATAGTCTTACCACCTTTTTGCTGCTGTGTAGCAAACCCAGACATATCTCTCCATCAGCACAAGGTCTAGCAAAACTGTGCATTATTCTCTAAGAAATGTCAATATTACCTCGGTACCAGATCTCGCTACAAATCAAATCCCTGCCACGCTAACTCAGATGCAAATTCCCGGCCTGTCTGGGTCACATGGAGACACATGCAAACATTAACCCAAGGAGTATGCTTGTATCACATAAAGTAGCGCATCGGCGATTGTTCATGCCTGCCAGTCTGAACAGAGATGCCAATTCCCGAACTGTCTAAGTCAAGCTCAAACAGGTGGTATAGCCCTCCCGATGGGAGACATTGGAGGCATGCTCCCAACACACGATGGACGCCATCGTCCTCTCAACACTCGATGATGTCTCAGTTGTTTTGGCACTCCCCGCCCCATGCCCCAAGGCAGATTTCAGTTTTGTTTTTTCTAAAACAAACCCACTTCCAGGAAAATTATTCATTCAGCACATTTCCAGGATTCTGTGAATAAATGCAGCAGTGCTGTTGCACGATCCCGGTATAATAGCACTTTGCACATTCTCAGAATGGGATGCTGTCATTGTGTAATGGTTAGCACACTAGACTTGCGCTTCAGAATGGTGCAGGCTCAATCACTTTGACCAGGGGCGGTTTCTTCATTAGGGCAATTGGGCGACGCACCACCAATGTCATTAAACCACAGAGTCACGCTAGCAGTCACTGTGCCTCTGGATATAGTCCAATCAGCGTCATGTCACGTTCTGTGGAGTACCGCCTCTTCTTGGGCGATTTCACTCCGGCTGAGAATCGCCCCGAGTGGCCCCATAGACTTACATTCAAAGATGTTTTTTTTCGACCGGGGGGCGCTCCAATGCATTCTCTATGGCTTCCGGGAGGGCTCGCCCGAACGTGCTTACGTCATCATACGTGCTTACGTCATCATACGTAAGCACGTTTCATCCAACAATATAATTTGTGGCCACCTAGTGGAATCTTTAATAAAATAAACTTGAGTGGTTTGTTTTAATAGTGAGTATAGAAACAAACAATATGTATTGTAAGAGTCACTTTATTTTTCATTAATATTAAAGAAGTGAAGTTGCCTTTACATGCTTAAGCTGTTAATTTATCCATTGCATGGGTGGACCTTATCCTTTTCAATCATCCAGACATTTGCCCCCCCTGAGAGATTTTGCAGGAGCCGCCACTGTCTTTGACAGTCTTTATTTTGTGGGCCAATATCCCCTCAATAAAGTAGGTATCGTTGCACATTGCAACGATCGATCTCGATGGGCGTCAGTTGAAGTGAAGTGATATTATACCAGGGTAGTGCAATACCACTGCTGCATTTATTCAGGAATCCTAGAAGTATGCTCCTGAATGAGTAATTTTCTACCTCTATCCTCCCAGTAGTGTAAATGATTACTCCATAGTGGATCGGTAGCTCGCGTATCATATGACAAGTTTTCGGAACTGCCACCTCTTCCTAGACGTCTGACCTGCATGAAAGAGTCGTCCAATTATCCTCTAGAGGGGCTCGCTAGAGTTCGCGCTAATGGATGCATTTCCATAAACTCCAAGCAAGAAATTGCAGGTCTGAACCTCGATATATATTACTGGTAGTCATAGAAATGAACTTTGGGCATTATAATGTTCCCCTCCAAACGTTTATACCAACTGGTCTAAGAAACAGAAACATTTGTAAGTGTTTTTAATATTGAACCCGTAACCTCGAACATGACAGGGGTCAAGTAAACGTACGAGCAAAGAACACACACCCAGAGGTAGTGCACTCCACGTATTTGTTATCCCCTAACAGGGGTGGCGATTAGAGTTCACGAGGTTATTTAATACCGATATTAGATCCCCCCCCCCCCCCCCGTGTCGTCCGATGCGCAGTAACAAGTTACACCTTGATACATTGGCCCATGAGCCATTGTATAAGACTGCAACCACATGCTGCTTAATCTGTCCGGATGTTGCCGTGGGTATAGCGCTCAACTCGCAATCGGATGAAGACCCTACGGCAGCCCGTTGCCATGTCTCTCTCTCTCTCTCGATCCGGCCATTTTGTCGTACAGCACGTGAGCAGACATGTTGGTTGGTAATCGACAACAAAAAAACCCCCATCATCTGCTGGGGTTAACAAGACACAGATACATTTGGTGAGAATTCAGCAGTTAGTATCCTATGGATAGACCGGCACCTGTCATGCGAATATAGAATTTACAACGCTCGCTAGGGCTGCCAATGGAGCGTTGCTCGTTCGAGCACAGTGGCACTTTGACTTTTCCTATGCACGTTGTTTGTATGTTTTGCCAATCGCCGCTTCATTCGTTGGTCCACTCTTGATTTTGTTTTGAGCTTCACCCCTCCCCTCCCCGCTTGTAAACCCCCCGGGGGCGCGTCAGTGAAGTACGCGCGAGTGGACGGCACTAACACGGTGCCCCGCAGTCATCTTAAGCCTCAAGTTCAAATCAGGCTCAACAGCTGTGAGTGCACTCTCGCCACAAGTATACGTTTTAGAAGGTGGGGGGTGGGGGGACTTGTTTGTTGAGAGCACGTCAAACAGTAATGGCACAATTGCCGGCTTCCAAAGCGATCGCAAACAAGGGTTGAATTTAAGCAAAAAGTATTTTTACTGCACGTCTGATGCACTTTTAAGTGTCCCGCTGTCTAATTCCTGCACTGCTCCCACAGGCCACCCACGTACCCGCCTTCAAACGGCGGGCGTGCAAAATATCCCGACAAGTTCGCAACTGGTCGTTGACACTTTTAAAGGCCCCCTTCAAGTCCTCGTGTCTATTTGTCTCAGCGCCTGCACTGGCTTCCCAGGGGCAAGATTTTAAACCAGAATGACACACCTGTAAAAAAAAGTTGTCAAAATGCCAGACTGATTGTGTCAAGAGCATGACTTATATAATATATTTTACTATTTGTCTGGGGAGTTCACTCTCCAAACAAATTAGACATGCACTTTACCACACGGTCTTAGGATGCTTGCCGTCAGACTGTTGTCCAAGTGTCTGCACACGTGTTCGAGAAGTACATGTTGATGAATGTTGTTGAATCATCGTTTTACTCTATTCCCTTGTACATGAAGCGGTCCCGTTTCGTAGCCCCCTGCCGTTCCTCTCTCGAAGCCATTGACCATTCCCTTCCTCTTCGTCTCTCTCGCCCCTCCACTCCTTCCCGTCCCTCCGCTAAGCCCTTTCGTGATCCATACAAACCCTCCCCCTATCTCTATGTAAATGTCGCGCTCCGTATGAACAAAACATTGGATTAGAGAGACTTGCGGCACACAAGGGGGTCACCGGATTTCGTGGTGAGTGACCTCTGCACTGGGTCGTGGACCTCCCCTTTCGCTGACCTGCGTGGTGACTGGCGTGGTGAGGGGTGGTGAGGTGTGGTGACGTGTGGTGACTGGTGTAGTGACTGGCGTTGTGAGGTGTGGTGAGGTGTGGTGACCAGCGTGGTGAGGTGTGGTGACTGGCGTGGTGAGGGGTGGTGACGTGTGGTGACGTGTGGTGACTGGTGTAGTGACTGGCGTGGTGAGGGGTGGTGAGGTGTGGTGACGTGTGGTGACTGGTGTAGTGACTGGCGTTGTGAGGTGTGGTGAGGTGTGGTGACCAGCGTGGTGAGGTGTGGTGACTGGCGTGGTGAGGGGTGGTGACGTGTGGTGACGTGTGGTGACTGGTGTAGTGACTGGCGTGGTGAGGGGTGGTGAGGTGTGGTGACGTGTGGTGACTGGTGTAGTGACTGGCGTTGTGAGGTGTGGTGAGGTGTGGTGACCAGCGTGGTGAGGTGTGGTGACTGGCGTGGTGAGGGGTGGTGACGTGTGGTGACGTGTGGTGACTGGTGTAGTGACTGGCGTGGTGAGGGGTGGTGAGGTGTGGTGACGTGTGGTGACTGGTGTAGTGACTGGCGTGGTGAGGGGTGGTGAGGTGTGGTGACGTGTGGTGACTGGTGTAGTGACTGGCGTGGTGAGGTGTGGTGAGGTGTGGTGACGTGTGGTGACTGGTGTAGTGACTGGCGTGGTGAGGGGTGGTGAGGTGTGGTGACGTGTGGTGACTGGTGTAGTGACTGGCGTGGTGAGGTGTGGTGAGGTGTGGTGACTGGCGTGGTGAGGTGTGGTGAGGTGTGGTGACTGGCGTGGTGAGGTGTGGTGAGGTGTGGTGACTGGCGTGGTGAGGTGTGGTGAGCGGCGTGGTGAGGGGCGTGGTGAGGTGTGGTGAGGTGTGGTGACCGGCGTGGTGAATGGCGTGTTGGGATGTGGATCAAATGCCGCAGCTGACATGGCAACGGGAAGCATTCCAAGGTCACTCTTCCAAACGATTTTGTTTTTTTAATATCAGATAGGGCCCACTAAGCCATGTAGATCTGTTTCAGAAGCGACTTGGCGACCAATGATAGCTCAACCAAGTGGTGTATAATCACGTGGACATTTATAGCAGCCAACTATTCTAAACGTGCGTCGATTATGAATGTGGAGGGAACAACCAGAGGTCCCGGAGAAAAAGCCACACGGCCACGGGGAGAGAGACACATGCAAACTCCAAATATGCAGGGTCGGGATCGAACCCACGATCTCCTGTATACCAAGCGAGGTAGTTAACATCTCACCACCATGGCGCCCTCAATTACCCACAAGCCCCCCCACCGGGTGGCGCCTCCCTGGTCTCTTATTTTGTCATCTGGTGAAACAAAGTTGACTTTGATTGCAAAGCCAATTACAATGGTGGTTGAACTCACGGTCTGTTTACAATACTCACTCTTCTAATCTGGTGGTCATGCTCCGCTGTTCATGGATAATGTTTCTAAGCAGAGGAACTGAGGTATTGTTTTAGTTTCATATTTCAGTGCCCAGTTGCATTAAATACCCTGAGTTTTTTTTTATTAACTTAAATTTATTTTAATCACAAAATAATGGGAAGTCATGCAGTAATCATCCACTAGAACAACTATAGTTACTGCCGCTATAGGAATGGAGCACAATGCAGCAAGTTTCTTCAATCCAGACATTCTGTCCATCGAGGAGTTTGAATGTATATACCGGTACCAGTCAGGCGATTGGCAGGTCAAGTATGGTGTGGTAAAACGTGACGGCCGACCAACATACCCTATATATTACCACGAGTTGGCTACGCACGGTGCGAAAGAAGTTCACGTACATAAATAGAGGGGCCTCGCTAGGGCCCCCTCTAGTGGAGGACATTTCCACCAGCAGTGACGTGAATAGGGCATTGCAGGGCTACACATTTCCCTTCTAAGGGAGTGTGGAGTTTCGCCAATGACTCCTGCCTCGAGGAGACACTTTAACTTTTTCCTGCACACAGTTTGAGGTCCCTCGATTGGTCCAAATCGGAGGCAGGAGAGTGCGAGTGGAGCGGTGATGGAGGGAGCTGTCTTCACTGTAATTGTTGCATGAAAGCAATTTCTCCATTAGCGCTATTTGCGGACGGGCGCCTGTGGAGTTCAGCGCGCGTACGCAACCAATTACAGCTCGTTACCCACTCTCACGTGAACTGGATTCGTGTCGCCAGTGATTCACGTATCAGCCTTGGGGTCATGTTGTTGCACAAGTTCGCCCATAGGTGTGCGCGTGTCGAATTTCAGTTCATGTTTCACAATTGTTTTTCAAAATCAAACAGTTTCTGGTTACAACTGAAACAGACATCCTATTGCAAATGCAAGGGGAACATACTCATTGGCCAGGTGAACCCTGTTTGGCCTGGTCCATCTCTGTCCAGCCTGGCCAACTGTGTTGTTCGACCACTCAACTCACAATCGGAGGGTTGTGAGTTTAAATCCTGGTCAGGTTGGTGGCTGACTCAGCCTCTTATTGATACAGAGGGGAAGTCTATAGTAGGTATGTATGTTGAAGTTCTTTCGCACAGTAAGTATCCGATGATACTATGGCCCTTGCCATAGGATTGTGGGATGTGGAATTTTCACGGTTGTGATTTCTTTTTTTCAAAATGGCTCAGGGCTGCCAATGCAAGTGAGCTCTGGCCCACGTTATTGTAAATGTTTATGAATGGACAAATACATGAATGGCACTCTTTTCCCAAGGCAAACACATTTTCAAATGATGTAGTGTCAACAGCGCAGTATAGTGGAAGCTGGTATAAACACACTTTATTAAAGCACAGTTCTCATAAAAGCAACGTGTTTACGATACACTGGTGGGTAGAGGCAAAGGGCAACTTCTGATACAAGCACACTGGATATAAGCGCAGCGGGCTTTGCTCCAAAGATAGGGTTGGAGCCTCTCCCACCGACCAAACCAGGACATATTTGTATAGTTTGTTGTCCTTCCCCCGCACCTCCGATTAGCACGGTTGGTTATGTATGGTGCGAAAGAAGTTCAACATACATATATCCCAGTCGCCAAAGGTCTCTCAAAACTGTGCAGTATAATGGTATACAGCTCAACACAGTACCACCAAGTTTCGATACAAATCAATCTCTGCCACCCTAACACACATCCAAATTTCTGGACCATCTGGGTTTAACCCGGACAGGTGGAATCCCTATCCCAAGGGGTAGGCTTATATCCATCTGCTGCTGTAATGCAATTGCCAGGACCCCTACGGGCATCAGCCACCAATTGAACTTATTCCATTGTGGCTCAGCGTAGCCACTTCTGCCTTTCTTTGTGTTTATCGCACGGTTCTGCCAATCCGTATACGAAAGCTGCTTAGTTTCTCTCACTAGTGCAAACTGGAGAAGCCCACGGGGTAGTTTCACCCAATTAGCAGAGGGCTTTGACAAATCGCCCCTAAGAGCAGAGTAAACAGTCAACACAAGCCTGCAGACTAATGCCATGGATGGGCTTCGGATGCGCGCTATAACCAGGGTTGCCACGCGGCTGGGTTTGGCCGTAGAGTCCGTGAATTGGCATCTACACTTGAGTGGCAGAAATGTAGTTGTGGCGAGATCTGATACCGGTACTGTGTTGAACGTTTTCGCGGCGGTAAGCTGCAGAGTTTCGAAAGACCTAGGCTGATTGAGAAATGTGTCTGGGTTTGGTCTGTGGAAAAAAAGGTGGCATCCCTAATTATACCGAATGATTGCCAGAATTCCTGCAAAAGCATTTAATGTTGAGGAGTAATTAAAGCACTTCAATTGCGTTGGAAACTGCATGGGGGGAATTTACTCTAAGTGTTCCATTTTAATATTAAATCGTGTAACATATTGATGAACTTGTATCGGTTTTCCGCACATATACCGTATATTGAGTTGCGCTGCTGGGGTGTTATGATTATGCAACAGCATCAGCAATGAAGTCGACGCATATTGACTCTGTGTTTAAATGAGCAATGGAGCAGTTCTCACTTATGTTGGTCACTCATAAGTATTGGTGACAATTTCTGATTGTCTGTTGAAATTCTCCTGGGCACAATCTTATCATGCTCAGAGAAAAGTAGGAGCTTACTACTACATTTGAATGCTTCATACACAGTGCCAGCCAGCCAGATTGACAGTTACAGTAGCATTACTGATGATGGTTATAGAAAACATTTAAGAAAATAAGCAATCTTTATTTGAAGCTTTCGTGACTGCAGGAATCCTATACTTTTTGGGTTTTTCAGTAAAGTGACGTAGTTAAAAATAAATAAAACAAATCACGACGTTTCGATCGCAACGCACGCAGTCGCCTGATGACTGATGACGACTGCTTGTGTTGCGATGGAAACGTCGTGATTTGTTTTATTTTATTTTATTTCTAACTACGTGACTTTACCGAAGGAACCAATAAATACATGTATATCCTCACTAATGCTTTAATAATAGTAATATTGATACGCATCTCAATGCATATCAAACATATTCTCAGAACTAAATCAGTTTTGGATTAGATTAAAACATGATTATAGATGATATGCTGTACATACATTAAAATGAATCACATTTTCATTTGCACAAATATCTTTAAAATATTCACCATGCTGACACAGCATATCTGCTGATTAGTTAATAAAAGAACCTGCCTCAAATTTGTCTGTGGTCAAAAGAATAAAGTGCTTGAGCAAGGCTGTCGTAGGTAGGGCCACCACGGTGATGATATGTTAACTACCTCAGCTGGTCTACAGGAGGTTGTGGGTTCGATCCCAACCCTGATGCCTGCTGTATATTTGGAGTTTGCATCTTCTCCCTGTGTTCGTGCGGATTTTTCTCTTCGGCTGTTCCCTCCACATTTAGAATCAACTGTACGTTTAGAGTATCTGGCTGCTATACATTTTCACGCGATAAGCCACTTCGTTGAGCTATCATTTGTGGCCAGGTCGCTTCTGAAAAAGAGCTGTATAGCTCAGTGGGCCTTACCTGGTAAATTAAAAAAAAAATTGGTATGTAAAGGTGTGTGCACATAACACACGTTGGAAATGACACTCTGGGAGGTGGCCAGATGGCTCAAAAAGTCAGATCACTGAGCTCGGCACTGTTGATATTCTGGCTTTGAACCCTATGAGGTGTGCGTTAATGGTCTCAGCCCAGTGACCAAAGACTCCGACCTCCGAATAGCATGGTTGGCTACGTACTGTGCGAAATAAGTTCAACATACATACATGACTGCGCACAAAAAAACCCATGGTTGTTAAACTTGGTTCTGTACTTAATTTGTCTCAATTTCAACCCAAATAATAAATAAAATCAATGTTGTTATTTCATATTTTGTGGGTCTTTTGGTAAAGTCACATAGATAGGTTTAAATAAAATAACAAAAAAATATCAACAAACGACGACGTTTCGATCACAACACAAGCGATCATCGTTTTTTTCCTGATAACGATCACTTGTGTTGTGATCGAAACGTCGTAGTGTTTTGTTATTTTTTTGTTATTTTCTTTGAACCTATCTATCTACGTGACTTTACCAATATGAATTCTTGCAGTCACGAAAGCTTTAAGTCAAGATTTGTGTTTTGGTAAAGTCATGTAGATAGGTTCAAAGAAAAATAACAAAAACTATGACGTTTCGATCGCAACATAAGCGGCCATCTTAACCGCCTCTACGGGGAGGATTTCCACACAACTATATTTTAACAAACTTCGAGACAAGAAGGCTCATCTGATCGAGTCGCTCACTTTTCTGAAGAGATGCCGCGACACTAAGGTAATACCGATCACATTTACACTCACATCTGCTGCTGTCACTTCTCCCAATGCTGAACGGATTTTGTTCATGGCCGGCCTAGCCCTGATCTCAGAGAGAATAAGATTGCTCCGATTTGAACTTGACAATTTAGACAAGGCTCTCCATGAAATCGCACTTAACATTGACATTTAAAATGTCTACATCTGATTGGGAACATGTAGATAACATGGCAGCTTCTTCAGCCACCTCAATGTCAGCTAACTGCAAAGGTAACCTGATTTCTACGTTCAACCTTCTTTCCAAGAAGAAGCCAGATCCACACAGTTACAAAGTTAGACGTTGACAAGATTGTTATCAATCAGAGTAATAGTCCAATTTCCGATAGCCTAAAATCGGTGCTAGCTAAAGGGTTGCATTTCGCAGTCACCCCTAAACACATCCCTGTTGATGATATCATTGCCCAGGTCGACGTAGCCCTTAATGGTTTGGGACACATTACTGCAGACATGGCAAGATCGGAAACCGCTGCAATCCTAAAAAACGCTAAGACACCTATTAGCAACATCAGTAAGGATGAGCGCTTTGAGCTGTCTCAATTACAAATAAGAAATGACATCGTCATCCTCTCAGCCGACAAGGGCAATGCCACAGTCATCATGGACAAAACCACATACAATAACAACATTTAGGACCTACTTAATGATGGTAGCTATACCAAAATAAAAAAGAGATCCCACTAACCGCCTCGTTACGAAACCAACAATATCATCACTGATTCGACATCTTTAATCGAACCAACCAACCGGTTTTCCTTAAAACCCAGATTGTATGGCTTACCAAAAATCCATAAAGAAGGTACACCCCTTCGTCCTATCGTCTCCACCATTAACTGGATGTAGAGTGGATGCCATCCAGTTATCCACTCTACGTCCGTCCTTGTGGAAGAGGTACGTAGATGACACGTTTGTCATCTGGCCACATGGCCAGCCAGCTCTGAACCAATTCCTCAACCACATCAATTCCATACACCCAGCCATCAAATTCACTATGCAGGTGTAAAAGGGTGGCAAGTTACCATTCTTGCATGTTTTAATCGAAAAGAGACCAGATGGCTCAGTGGGACATTCAGTCTACAGGAAAGCCACCCACACGGATGCCTATATAAAGCCTGACTCCCACCACCATTCATCCCAGAAGAATTCCCTCATCAAAACTCTACACCATAGAGCTCGATGTATTTCTGACCATCATCACCTAGCCAGTGAAGTGAAACACGTGCACCAAGCTCTCAAGACGAATGGATATTCTGACTACACAATCCGTAAAGCTATCGCCCCAACCGTTGGGAAAGAACCATCTGAGGACCCAAGCAAAACCATCACCTTGCCATACATAGCAGGGGTCACTAAAAAGATTTCCAAAATCATGAGCAAACACAAGATCCAGGTTCGATTTAACACAGTACATAAAATTCGTGATCTGATCCCATCTGTGAAGGATGTAATACCCTGGCGTCTACAAACTAAGCTGTGTCTGCGGCAGTAGTTACATTGGGGAAACTAAGCGACATGTCTCGGACCGTGTTGGTGAACATAAGGCAGATCTGAAACATGGCAGGACCAATACCTCGGCCGTGGCTGATCAATGTTTAATGCGGTGGGCTCACACGAAATTGATTTCTCCAAGATGAAGGTACTTTGCAAACCCACTGGCTATCAAGAAAGACACGGACACAATTTCAACCGAGAAGATTGATACAAACTGAGCAATCATTGGAAGGACGTTATTAAGCAGTTTAACTGGCTGTGATGTTTTCATCCTACTTTCCGATATTAGTTGTTATTTTAGGCTCTCTGATTTTACATTAACAGGCTTAAAATATTTTTCATACTAACACAGCCGCCTCGCATGCCAATGTGGCAGCAGCTCTGCGATCTTGCATTTACATGCTAATCTCTCACATTAACATAGCTGCTGCTTTGGCAGTGGTGCGGAATTGTCATTGTTGCTTCATTGGCAGTGGTGCACCGCCTAGGACTCTGGTTGCCACCGATACACTTGGGCCACGCCCATTCCCAAACCTTTATAAAGTTTTGCCTTCAGAGTCTGACTCATTTGCCTGAAGACGACCGCTTGTGTTGCGATCGAAACGTCATAGTTTTTTGTTATTTTTCTTTGAACCTATTTACGTGACTTTACCGAAAGACCCAAAGAATATGAATTTCTTGCAGTCACGAAAGCTTTAAGTCAAGATTCAAGATTTGTTATTTATGTGCATTGTTCTCTGTAGCAAAGTGGGTGGGAAAGTGATGCCTCCCTACTGTATGTACCAAAGGTCATTTACAGGGAACTCCGAGGTAGCTCTGTGATATTAACTTCCGTGGGTTGTAATAACAGAAATGTTTCTACTGCTCTGCGAGCGACCTGATTGGATACATTGTCTCATTACAGGATGTTGATAACATATTGAGGATAAAAGTTGGAGGGGGAAAAAACTTTACAAATCAAAACAATTAACTTAATTCTACTCTCTTATTAAATTACAGCAAAAATGCACAATGCAGCACGATCAATTGCAGCATTGTTCAGCATCAAAATGCAAAGCGTACCCTCACTTAATGTATTTGATTGCCAGCTTATTTATATTTTTTTCCTTTGTAAAACTACCCTCAGTCCCTTATTATATTACCGTATCCCATTGGGGGAGAAGCTTCTCCATACCAGACCAATGCATTGTGCCGAAATCCAATCGTTGGAGCCTCACAACTCAGCACTAAGTGGCCCTCCACAGAAATGTCACATCAAATTTGTGGCGTTACATGAAACCAGTTAGCGTTAGCGTGTAGTGTGCCGGTTTTACTGGCTGAGCGGAGATTGCGGGAATGTTGTCGCTAAGATGATTTAACAAGCCCTGGTTGTTGTTTTTTTTGGTAGCAATTCCCAGCCAGACCACCATGGAGCCGTTCCAGGCCCCGTGTTGGAGGAGACGTTCCAATTCCTGAATCACCTATCCATTTGATGGGACACTAATTTTTTGGGAGTCCTTATAGACCTTGCACTTGACGAGGATTTAAGTGGTGCTCGAGGAGCTAAACTGATATTGACATTGTTGCATGATTGTATGGGCAGACGGTCAGAGTTCTTTCCACCAGTCTAGTTTTCCTGTAATCTGGAGTTTGATTCCTACAGCCTTTTGATGATCCACCATCGGAATGTGGAATTTTCTACAAAACGATTTTTAACGTCAATAAAGATGAGCACTGCCACCGTATTGACCTTAAAAAAAACGCGAAAGTGCCCTGATAACATTGTGTACACATTAAGAGGCCGATATGTGCCTGCAAAGGGAAACTGGCGTTTAAATAAATAAATCGCCCATTAGCGCGGTTCACTGTTATTTGTATTTTGATTCACTTAGACATATTTAGAGATCGCGTTTTATAGTGATTTTTAGGTTGCTAATTATATTAACATTTTAAAGCCACCTTTTTTCATTTATAAATGTGACCGCATGATGCCTTTGTAATTTCGCTTAATATTTCTGTTGTTTATTTATTTTTTGGTCACAAAAGCAAAGTTTGTGGGGAATAATAGCCACTTTCTGTGCTTTTGAGACATAAACGATTAGGAAATAACACGTACTACCCAGGAACAAAAAATGTAATATTTTTTCGTTACACAGTGATTTCTCAAATTGGATAACACCAGCAGCAAGCGATATTTGAACCTGTCATGTACATCCCCTAGGTTGATTCAACATTAAAAAGAGTATCCTATGAATAGTGTGACAACGTAAAGCGTGTAGATGCACCGGCCCCTTGTGCGTCATGATGACGTTTGTACAGGTTTACTAACAGAATTTACCCCTAAGGTCTATGAGGCTAAATCACTTTATTTTTCCATTTCCGCCTTGTGTGTGTGTATGGATGTCGTCGACCGACAAGTACCGAGCACAATGTGATGGTCACACCACCCTGGCGCATGCGGTGTGGCATTAATAGCCGTTTCACTAGCAGCACTTGCCTCTACAGCCTATGGATGCAGAACGGAGGACATTGTGTATGTGTCTGTGAAAATGTGCAGGTGGTGTTCGTGTCTTTTTTATATTGTGTGTGGTTAGCTTGTTCCAGTGGTATAACAGAGATAGTTGAAAGGAAATGGGAATACAAAGATGTGTGCCACTATTTAAACCACGTGGAGCGGGGCCCCTACAATTCCCATCATTGGAGCAATTGTGTCCCAATTTCCAGCTATCAAGCACAATAAAATAAGGGGTTTGCATTCCTGCCTGGCTCTCACAATTGCTAGTCAGCTGATTCATAGCATGGCGATGGGACAATTGGTAGTTGTGCGAGTCAGAACCTCAAAGATTGGTGGTTTGGTGATGCTTTATAAATTGGGCTTTAACAACAAGCAACGGCAGTGGGTTACTCAGCCCATCAACTCTTCAGGGTCAGGAAAGCAACAGAGCTCATCCTGTGGAGAGATTTGGTCCCCAGCCAAGATTTTGTCAGAGGGGACGTTTCACTTTGACTTGACTCACACTGGCAATTGGTGCGAGTTATTGGTAACACAATCTATAATTTTCTATGTCAATATGCTAGAATCTTCGCAGAGAGATATATACACACACGATGGTGCATTTATATGTACCCTACTTAAACAATATTGATAAATTATAGAGAGAAAAAAAATATCATATTATTGCAAAGCCTCTACACGTCCCCTGCTGATGATCTCATGAATACACCAATTAGATATGTTGACGTTCTCCACACGACAGTTTAATAAATGGGGCAAGTTTTTTCACTCCACTCCCCACACTCTGTCCACCCAGCAGTAGAAATGGGACCGCCACAGTTGATCGGTGGTAGGTCGTCATGTATCGTGGGGTAAGGCGTGGATGCCTCCACCTCTTACAAGAGATTTGGCCAGCATGGAAGAGTCGGCTTCAATTCCCTCTAGAGGGGCTCTCTGAAGCTTCATCGAGTCGAGGCGCTGCTACGAGTAGTGCAGTGAGCGACTTGATGCAGGGTCACAACTTTGCCGTAGGTGTGGCTGTATAGGGGTTATCCCTGTGAAATGTCAAGTTAACACATCATTGGTGATTGTTTGCTTTAATGTATTATGTGTACGAGAAGACTTCTATCACAATTCTGGCAAATCGTCTGATGAAGCTGGTTGTGATCACAAGCAAAACGTTGTACTCACATTGTAAATGTTGTGGGTTTTTCCTCTCCAACACACCAGTGTGCTAAAGTAGTAACTAATTGCACATTTTGTTTACGTGACAAACATTACTATATGGCTGTGTCGGGTGGTGGTAGGTTAACAACACGTTTATATTTACGCAATCTAACCCCCCACCAAAAAAAATATACATTTTATGTACTTTGAAATAATAATAATAATAATATTGCATTTTACATTGGGACATTTCAATGATTAGAGTTTGACTTCTTGGGAGAAGAAACCAGAAAAGCCGGAGTAGACCCACCGGGGCGAGGAGAGGGTGGCACTCAAAGCTTTGTGCAGATAGATTCAAGAATCCATCGTTGTGCTTCCATCTCGTGGCCACCTCTCAACCCCACAGCAGCACCTGCTATTCCCAAACAGTGTCCCATTAAAGTACCAAACAGGCTCAGCCCTGCTATTCATGACAAATGTGAATTATCGGCCTGCCTAAGTGGCAGCTTCTTGCATTTGAAAACATTAATTCAGAATTTGTAAACGTTATTCATTTCTCCTTTTTAATGAAGTCAAAGGACAATAAACACCTAGTTCTTTGTGTGATACATTTTTTTTCATACATTTCTATACGTATTTAAATACAAATTCCATTTTACACATCAAACAAAAGAACAACACAGATGATTTTGTGTAAAAGTAAAAACACTTTTACTTTCCATTAAGTTATATGAAACGTGAACATTAGGTGTCAGGGTTTAATTAGGAACATTTAATGTTATGCTTAAAACTATAGAGTTTAACTGCTAAGGCACACGATGAAATTATTAGTTTTAATTAATCACCGTAATTGTTGAGCGTGCTGTTTCCTTGATTGGAGTTCATAAAATGACTCCTAGGTTGGTTTTCTTACATTCAATTTCCACTGAATAATTACGTTTAATAACGGTGTGTGTATCATCATGCCAAATGGCAATTTATAAAATTGCAGCAATTTAAGAAAAAATACAAGCTAACATCATAATTGCCATGTGGACATGTTATGAAAGCATGTATAATGAGTCATAACCTGATGCACACACCAGTAATGTGTTTTTTTTTATAATCATAGGTCAGATAATGGACGTGTTATGGGTTAGAACAGATGTTAGCACAGTGTGTTATGTACCATAAAATAGAGTTTAGAGTTTTACTCTCAGGCTTGGCTAACATCAGCTCGCACCTCCGATTAGCACGGTGGGCTATGTACGGTCCGAAAGAAGTTCAACATACATACAGTTATGAGGGATATCAGGATCTATCCTAAACGCATGCCGCCCCCTTCACCAACTCGCACTGACCAACGTGGTGAAGTATGGTTACGCAACCCCCCCCCCCATGACCAACGTGGCATGGAGAAGCCTTCATCCAGCAGTGGGTTGATAAATTCATGTAAATTGTCGTTAGTTTTAAAAGATGTGTACAAACACCCATTGTCCTCGTATAAACAATTGTTTTCGCAATAAAAATGTGGGGTGGGATCAAGACAATGGTATTAATTCACACGCGCGTGCACACAATAAAGCACATAAAGGGTATACGTCTATTTAGCCTTGCAGACCCGAGAGACAAGCTTTGTTAGACAATTACTAGCGTTTGACAGTACTCTCTTTATTGTCAGCCAACACGGGTATAAACATGGGCATTTTCGTTCCTTTTCTATTATGTACATCCACAGTGACTTGCGCACAAACACTTCCTTGACCACGACCACGATTACCCCGTCCCTCTTTTAGCCCCGCCCCCCTTCCAGATACGTTCCATTCATTGGCTACCACATTCTGATAAGCCCCTCCCCCCTCCCCTCCCCCCTTAACTGGTACTTAAGAGCTTGCATCTTAAATCCCGCCCTCACTTGATGCAGCAAATCTGGCTGTGACGGTCCCACCTGATAACGGAGACTTGTGTTGCCTCCGAAACGTCGTGATTATATTGTTTTATTTTTAAAAAAATGTATTTCATTTTTTATCTACGTGACTTTACCGAAAGAACTAAGAGTATGAATTACTGAGATTATTTGGCTGATATCAATGTCCATATGTTAAGGCACTTCGTTGAGTCACCATTTTTGGCCAGGTCGCTTCTGAAAAAGAAGCTAATAGATCAGTTGGCTTTACCTGGTAAAAGAAAAAAAGTTTTTTTTCGTAATTTACTTATCCATACTCTGCGCCCCTGTCGTGTATTGTATCGTTTGTCATTGCAACGTTCTGACCCCGTTCCCCTACTCGACATCTGTGAGGAAGAGCTTAATAGCTCATCGGATTCCTCCAGGACATATATAAGTATTCTGATTGGTGAGCGCATATGAATGTCTGCCTGGCACAAGACGGTGGTGTGACTGCACGCTGATGTTTACACACTCCTGCCCCTGATGTGCATCATGGCCAAGAATTCAATACATGTCAGTCCGATCTTAGCATAGTGTGTTAACCGCTCCGCTAAGCACACAAAATAAAGACAAAGATCCCCAGTGTAGCCTTCACAGACTGTTGCTTCAAGTGCTGTTAGCGAGCACCTATGAAGGGCGGCAGGGAGTGGGGTGTGAGACCAACATCATGTCTGGCTACCTTTGTCTCCCCGGTGCTGGTGTTTGCACACTGCACCAGGTATTCATTTAAGGCTGAGTCAACCTTCAGGAGGCGTATGACCGGTTCAGATAAGCACCACTGATGTGATCCGTAGTTTGGATTTGAACTCAAGCTGGTGGGCTCATAGCACAGTGCGCTAACAACTCCACAAAACAACACTAAGGGCCTTTACAGGAATTATAAATTTTGTACAAAAAATCAAACAAAGCTGGCACATGTAATACAATAGGGTTATTGTGCATGCCAGGGAACGTTTCCTATTTTTGTGAAATGCTTATTTACTGTAAGTCCCTCGTTTATTGTCGAACTGTATCGCATTCACAACGTAGCTCTTTCACATTTTCCATTAAATCTGTTATACCACAATCACTGGTAACCAGGATGGGACCAACGACTCACCCACGCATGAGAACGGGGATTAATTAAGGGTAACTGCTCGGATTCGAACCTCGGATATTTGGGTTACGAGCATGGTGAAGAAAAAGTAATGGAGCCGCCGTGACCGACTCAGCAGTGAATTGACAAGGATGTGTTTCTCAATTCAAACAGGTATTGGGAGTTGTCATTATACATTGGTGCCTCTGAGCAATTGTTGTAAATTACACAGTGCTTTGGTCGGCGCCAGTTTAACCATAGGGCAATCCACAGTCATTTTGGCATATTGATCATTTGAGTGCTTTCTATCATAGTATATTAACAAGGGGTGGAGCAGATAGCTTCCTGCGCTATGAACCCCGCGACCCAAGTTCAAGTCGCTTCCACGGCTGACATCAGTGGCAAGTGATGTCAGGACCGGTCCAGGCCCAGACCAGAACATAGAAAGCTCGCACCTTTTTTAGCGAACCCTATCCATGGCGATCAAACCGGCAACCCCACAGAAACTGGCCTCCATGGCAAACACTGACCTCTACATATTGTTTTTGTGCTCTAATGCCACTGCAGCCCAATGTATTCCCACCTGCATTTAAATATATATATATATTTTAACCATACGCTATATTTGAACGTGATATGAAAACAATTCTAAAACAAACAAACACGAGGTTGAATCACAATGTTATTGTTTCATCAGACGCAGCACTCACTATTGTCAATCACCCATTGCACCCATTATATCTGCAGCATTGTGTGCACTCGCTCTAAGACCTTCTTTCTATCCATTGTGCTGCCTTCATCCTTGTTTGACCCCATTGCACTCCATTGTATTGCTGGACACGCCGGGCAACACTTGGTCATATTGTTCCGTTGGACAGGATAGACAGTGGGCATTCACGAGCCATTGAATGAGCCTCACTATAATATGACAGCACGCAATGGTTGGGTTTAACAATGCACGTGTTGCTTTGCTTCACATCTGTCAGTGATTGATTAGAACTAATTGGTGAGCAATCATTACGCATTATTGCTAAGCAGTTCCGCAGTGTTTATTGCCCCTACTTCATGACTATTGTATTATGCATTGCATGTTGCGCGTTACATGTGTGCCCTCAACATTCAGGCACGCGGCGGTCATTTGCGCCTTTTGAGATGCCCATCGCAGCAGACCCACACGTCAAATTGAATAATGACCCAGAAGTGATAACGGGTTAAAAATGTGAAATCCTTGAGGGTCTCTCCTTCAATATCCAGAGCGATTTCTCCAAAAAGACCAAGGCGAATACCCCCCCCAAGAGTCTTGGCAAACTGCGAGGGAAGGTGCTGTTCGTGAGTAGCGTTAACAGACCGATGGGTGACCAGCACCATGCCCGGCCATATTTGTCTCCACAATGCTGAAGTTTAACACAGCACCAGGTGCTCACTTTAGCCTTGTTGTCTGTGGCTGGGAATGGAACTTGGGCCGCCGTGTTTGTGCGGAGTGTGCTAACCGCTGTGGTAAAGAGACTGGTGGCTCCACCTGAAACATGCGTCCAGAGTATTTGGATGCTGTATATTTTCACATGATAAGCCACATCGAGCTATCATTTGTAGCGACGTCGCTTCTAAAAATAGTTATATAGCTCAGGAGGCTTTACCTGATAAAATACACATTTTAATAGATAGAAAATAGGTGCGCACATTTTCCAATTGCTTCTGGCTCAATCAAACATCCGGTGGAACTTCCCTCCATGTCACTTTCACGAGACAGGTGGGCGGTCTCTCTGTTAGGACACCTACAGTTTCCTTCGCACAAAGTGTTTCTTATTTTATTGGTCCAGAGGGATGGTGGGCTGATTATATCCCCAGCAAGTACTGCCTTTCTGTTAACTTTCTAATTGAGCCACATTCGCTGGTAGGTTAAACACAAACAAATTTTATTACTTGAGATTCCTGCATTTCGAAGGTTATTTAGGCCAATATCACTGGTGCTTACGCACAGTGCTATTTCTTCCTTCCTTCTGCCAGTATCCAAAATTGCTGCACAGTTGACGCATCACCTCTCCGTGGTTTTCTTTTTAAGGCTTCATGCCTGCCCCTTGCTGGCTGGCCGCCGACTTCCACTCCAATATCTCCGTCTCGTATTATTAGTTTCCTTAAATCACTGTCATATAGATTATGTTGATTTGACATCTAAAAATAATGTACCACTTTAGAATTGTGAGCTCTGTAGCTTGACCTATAATTAATTATCAGTGCCTGCCGCTGCTGTCCTCATATTGCCCCAGGCGATCGTTGCCGTAGCCACATTAATTTATTTACTGGAAGTGATCGACCATTACGAGCTAAGTAAAGGCAATTTGTTTTTACTCGGGTGAAGCTAAGCCAAGCCAAAGTGGACATTGGGGCAGCACTCATCTTCAGGAGCCAGTGACCGTGTATGAGCCAGGGCTGGATATTCCTTATCCCAATCGGAGTGGCCAGTTTCACGTCGATAAGGTAAATGCTGCTGAATTCTCACAGAGCAAATGTGTGAGAGGTAGTGGTAGTGGTGAGTGCACTCCGCTACCAATCCGGCAAACCGGGTTTGACCCCCGGTCACGGTCAGCACCAGTGACGATTATCTGACCGGTCCTGGGCCTCTCCTGGGTCAACTCAGCCTCAAAATAGTACCTGGTGAAGGTGAGTAAACATCGTTACTAGGGAGACAAAGGCGGCCGGGCGTGATGCTGGCCACCCACCTCTTCGTGCAATGTGCCGGCCTTCACAGGTGCTCGCGAACAGCACTTGTCCCTGCAGCCTGTTAAGGCTATACCGGTGATCTTTGTTTTTTTTTTGTCTTTTTCTTAGGGTTCCATCACCAAAACACCCACTCGGCTGATACACTCCGAGAACCCGTGCTGATGCAGGATGACTGCACTCTGCTTAGGAGTCACGCATCACTCCCCCCCCCCACCCCCCAAATACCGCGTTCACACCGCGGGGAGAGTCCGACGCTGCTGGTCTCTCTTCCCGACAGGTCACGCTACGACGTGCTTGTGCCGGCGCTGTGGGGCAGCGAGGTGCACAAGTGGGAGATTGACACGCTGCAGGCGGTCGTGCAGGAGGAGGAGGAGGATGAGCTCATTACGGGTGACTCACCCTGTGAAGCACGGCACCGCACGACATGCATGATAGGCAGCAGTGTCTGCCTGCCTACGATATAAAATAGTCTTTTATTATTACTAATACTACTACGCTTGTTTACCCGGGGTAGCGTCGTCGAGTCTCAAGACACTTTGGCAGCAACAGTCCTGTCCATGTATTTCGCAATCGAGGCCGGTGGGAGCGATGTCGCTTACAGTATAATACTAATGACGTATCTTCTTGGTTCTTTCGGTAAAGTCACGTAGAAGGGAAGTAATAAAATAATAAAAATAAAACGTGACTTTACCGAAAGAACCAAGAAGATGAATCCCTGCAGTCACGAAAGCTTTAAATCGAAAAAAAAAACTAATGACGTAATTTGAAGGTAATTTTTCAGCATTGGGATGATTGGCCAGTGCCAGTCACATTTTATATGGGCGGTTGTTCAGCGATGGGAGACAAACCTTGAGAAGCCAGAGGGGAGACCGTGCAAATGACACGCAGAAAGGCCACCGAGTCAAGAATCGAAACCCAGACCCTTTTTAAATCCTTTATATTAAGTTCGCATGCTTGCGTGCTTGCTTGCTTGCTTACGACCGTGCAAATTTTTCGGTCGTTTTTTAACCCACTTCCCGTGATCCAATCGAGCTGACATTTTCCACACATACTCGTTGTGCCAGACAATTAATGTTCGTGAAAAAAAATTCCCAAAATTTTACACTTTTTAGGCAAAAAAAAAATTAGTTTACATATATTCAAATAGAACGCATTCATGGCTTTGGCTGAACGTCACATTGTAGGAGCCCAGAGCGTAACCCCTCCATAGGCCGTGGTGGAGTAGCTCAGTTGGTAGCGCCCTCGCTTCCCATGCCCAAAGGTCGCGGGATCGATCCCCGCGTCCTCCACAGGCGAATATATTTTTAAATCCTTTATATTAAGTTCGCTGCCACGCATATGAAGGATTTATAGTGAAAAACTTTGTTTTTACGGGTTATACTTATTACACACTTAATTTTTTTATTTTTAACTCACTCCGTTTGTTGTCGTATCCTCAAAAAAATCTTCTAACTCAAATTTTACCCACTTTACAATGTGCTATCGACTGCAAACTTGGCATACTTATGTCATACTGATGACAAGACTATATTATATCATTACAATTTTAAAATATATATTTTTAAACATTTTACACGCTTTTTTTGTAACTCACTCTGTTGTATTCTCAAATCTTGTAACTCAATTTTGACCCACTTCCAAATGTGGAATCGACTGCAAACTTGGTATACGTATGTGATACTGATGACAATACCATATTCTATCATAAAATATAAAATATTTTAAGCATTATTTTTTATATGTTATGTTTCGGCTTGGCTCTAATTGTCCACGGTCAAATGACGTTGGCTATATTTGGCCACGGTCCCTAACGTTATGGCAAGCTTCGGGGCCACTTCTTGGAGTCGTGGAGTTCATCCATTACTTGTACATTTCATAAAAACGTGTTTCTAAGAAAGTTTTTGTTTTATATTACTTATTTGCTGTGAGCACAAGTGTTACTACCGGGCCAACCTGCCACCCATATAACCAAGGTCGCTGTAAGCATGTGTATGTATATATATGGTCGGGGGCACAGCTGGTGCATCTGCCAGTCATCTCAGTTAGTCAACCGATGGCACCTGGGTCTGTCCCGTGACCTCCTGTCAGCGAGCCTTCGACACTCCACGTGGCCTCAAAGTGCACCTGGCCTGGCACAAGCGCCGTGGTGATGTCACCACCGCATAAGGCGGGTGCTGTATGTATCTATGTTGAACTTCTTTCGCACCGTACGTAGCCAACCGTGTATGGAGAGCTCCACACGAATGCTGAAACATTGCGAGTTTTTAAACCCAGTCGGGGGGTTAACTCCCCCCACCATCTCTCTAACATGATCACCAACCTGTGGGAAGTCATCAGTGGTTGTGCTGTGGGCAGACTGACACCCACCAGTAACGTGGAAATTCCACTCTTGGACATGCAACCACCGATGGACACGAACAATGCCCCCCCCCCCCCCGCACTTGTTTGAATAAGCGGACACTTTGTCACTTTGGCCAATGCAATTGCATGAGATACGTAGACGGGAGAAAATGCGCGTGCGTGTTCACGCACAGCGGTGAGCACGGGGCAGTGCAATGTTTCGCCGGCCTTGCGATTCCACGAATCGGCACGATTTCAGTTCAAGCATCAATTTGTTGAATTTAAATGTGTTGATTGTGTCGATCCTTAGCGGCTGGAGAAATCCCGTGAACCAATTACATACAACGTGTAGCCTATGAAGCCAAACATCAATTCCTAAGCATGCGATTCTGTGCAGGTATCGTGAACCAATTATCGTAGATGCTGATGAATCACTAAAGTGTGGCAACCCTACTTAGCGCACTGTGCTACGATCCCAATAGCGCAGATTTTGATTGCTAGCCATGCCCGATAGTGACAATTCGGTAAATATATTTTGTTGTGTGTCGATTGGCACATGTATTTTTTTTATTGATTTATTCTGATGTCGATTTGCTTCAGGGCCCTAATTTTCTTCTTGTGGCCTAGGTCACTTGCAAATGAGACTCGTCTTGGTTTTTTCGTTTCAGTTTTCAAATCAGTTAGACAAAATACGCTTAAACTTGATTTACGTGATCTGGGCCAAACTTGGAGCGAATTGATCAAAAACAAAGTGTGTAAATGCGGTCTGTCAACAAACAACACGGCCACAAATGTACACACAGCACGCGGCTTCATGAGTTATGCAATGCCATCAACTGTGCCCAAAGAACTGCATTGTTATCCTATTGTCTCGGTCGTTGTCAAATAAACGAGAGCAAATGTGACTGTCAGGCAGCGGTGAGACAGAGGGATAACCTTAGACCGACCGGCTTCATCTTTCTTAAGGCTCATCAATACTCATCTTATACAGTTTATACTGTTATTATGGGTATTCATGTCGACAGCAGTTCAGTATTGTGTGATACATAGGCAGATTTCCCTTCCATTGTGGTCTGTGAATAGATGCTCACGAATACCACTGACCCAGCAGAATATTGAGGCTAAGTTGTGGATGTTCGTGTGTGTCCACCAGCGTGTGCATGTTTAATTACGCGTGTTTGTCTTTAAACATGTTTGTTTGTGTGCGCCTATAAGTGTACACGTACGCATGTTTCCGTGTGGATGGTTTTTTCACTTCTGTTTTTGTTTGGGGATCAGCCATCGAACAAAGACGGTCACCACATCGCGCGCGTTTAGATGTGCGTCTGCGACCGTCTGGAACACTCTTCTTTCCGATATTAGGAAGCCACTGGAGCTAAGCACTTTTAAATATAGATTGAAATCTCATTTCTTTAGAACTGATTTTCGTGTTTAGTTGTTGTGCTTCACCTCCCATTAGCCTGATTGGCTGCATAGGATGCAAAATAAGTTCAACATTCATATCTCTCCCCCACTGTGGCCATACAGGCCCTTAATAGGTGCTCGCTAACAGCACTTCTCCCAACAGTTCGTAAAAGGCTAAACAGGGGGTCTTTTCCTTCGAGTGTATGTGTGCATGTCTTTGTTTTTGCATGTGCGTGTACACGTGCCCGAAATACAGGCCCTACATTTTTGCAGTAATAGCCATCAATTCTCTTGTTAACCCTTCCAATTTCTCTCTTGAATGCGTTTCCTCTAAATGCGTTATATTGCCTCTTGTGTTGTTCCTGTGCACCTGTGTCCGAGTGCCATTTCCATGCCTTTGCATTCATCCCCTGCTCACTCTTATTTGTTTGGCTTAAGCGTTCCAATCCACCCCTCCTCGCAGTGCTCACTGTCATCACAGTTGCTCTCATTTCGTCCGCTGATTATCGCTTTAGTTATTTCGGTTTTCCACTCTGTGCGCATTATCCTCCACCGTGATTGCCTTCAACCGTCACAGTTGGGAGAACGGGGCCACTTTCTGAGAAATCCCCACCACACTTGGTTGCGTTAAAACCGTCGTTCGCATTTGGCTTCTCTCAAACGTTCTAAATGCTGTCATTAGATTAACAAATTGCCCTTTGTTACGATGACAATTATATTTTAAATACACGCTAAAAAGGTGTAATTTCAATTTAATCTCGTTTCTTTTTAAAATAAACGTTTTCGAAGGTAGAACGATTATGGATTCCGTACTTTGATGCAACCGTCCACAGGAGTCTTTGTGGATATATAGTACCAAGAACTGGACATTAAAAATTGTTGTTTTTTAAATTGTGTGAGCTTAAAAGGTTAAAAGACGTTGTGTTTTTTTTAATGAACTAAATATATCTAGATGAGTGGTGCTGTGACAGAATGCTTTGCTCATTAGTGGAAGGTTGTGAGTTAACATCCCAGCTAGGGGACAAATCAGCCAATCATCCCTACATGGCCTATAAAATGAGTACCACATTTTAATGTGGAATTCCACAGCTTGCTCAGGGCTACCACTGAAGATGATACACACCCCAATTGTTATTTAAGGAAGGAGACCCAATTAGCACGGTTTGTTACACACGGTGTGTAAGAAGTTCAACATACATACGTACATCAAAGATCCCCCGTGTAGCCTTAACAGACTGTTGGAGCAAGTGCTGTTAGCGAGCACATATGAAGGCCGGCACAGCACACAAGTAGGTCGGTGGCCAGTAACCACGCCCAGCCACCTTTGTCTCCCCAGTGGCGATGTTCACACACCGCACCAGGTACTCATTTGAGGTTGAGTCGACCTAGGCAAGGCCCATGACCGGTTCAGATAATCGTTACTGCTATTGACCGTGAGCAGTAATCTAACTCGGGTCGCCAGGTTCGTAGAGCAGCGCATTAACAGCGACACAACCGCTCCCCTGTTTGCGATATACGTTTTTTTACTTGACTTGACTACATACACACACGAAACAAACTGGAACGAAGATTTTTCAGCTGCCAACTTGGCAGCCGAAAAATGCATTGTGTTTCCGCTACCCTCTCCAATGGACGCAGCGCTAACGTCTCGATTGCCACGAGGTAATCTAATCGTGGGAACATCACATCAGCGGCCGCTACTCACGACAATGCCTGGGTACAGACGTCGCCGGATTTCCCCTACAATTAACTTGACAAGCTGCACCAGGCCTTTCTCGTGACAGCCCCACCTCGCTGAAACCCACGCCGTCGTGCGGAACGCGTTGGTGGATACAGCTCGAGTGTGATTCCCAGAGACGTCTCGCACATTGTTGTTGTGCTGCCCGCAGATGTTTCATTTCATAAGACAAACGTCTTAGAGATAACCTCCGAGTTGTCTAGAAACAATTGTGAGACCGCTTTTGGCAGTGGGGCACAAGTAACAGGTAACAGGTAACAGAACAAACTAAACATCGAAAACACTGCTCGAAAGAGAAAAGAGTATATAGTGGTTGCCGAGATAAATAATAAATGATTGGTTTTAGAGCAGATAGGTCATTGACGAATGTGTTCAGCTGACTGCTGGGTCAGGAAGTCAAGGCGCTTGTCAGAGCATTGAGCTGGTTTTGCTGACTTCCTAGGGAAATCCACTGCCACTCAAGTTAACCGTAGTTTCTCATGTATATAGATTATGTTGTTACGATTGTAGTGTGTTGGTGGTTCGTCAGTTATTTTAGTGATGAGCAAACTTTTGCATGTAAATTATATATGGTCGATTCCTCTAGAATGGAATTTTGATAGTTCATTGGACAAAAGCATGTTTTTTTTCTTCTATGTGGAAATACAAAATGGAGACCTGTTTATGTTGATTATTACCCGTGATGTTCTATCGGTGAGAAGACTTCAGTTAAACCGTAGAGTCCCTGAAATATTCACCACGTCAATGATATTCCTGGATATGACAATATGTCCATGACCTAATTGCCAATGTCGCGGTCTGCTAGCCTGAAGCAGACCTGTCATAATTCAACCAAATAAAAGTGACTGTCATATATTGAACAAAAACTGAAAAGTGCGCCAAGGAGCATGGAGAGATGCATGCTTGGAATTACATTGGTGAGCAAAAAAAGGGCAATGCGTGTATTCGAAAGTATACGTATGTCAATGACATCATCTAAATTATTAATAAAAGTAAGTGAGCTTGGGTAGGACACGCCGCTAGAAGGGACGGCGATTATGGAAGATGGTCAACAATAATAACCGAGTGGCAGCCAAGGAATGGAACGCATCCGAGAGAACGTACACCATGGAGATGGAGCGATGAGATCAGTTCAAATTTAGGTGCTGAATGGATTGTGGCTTCGTAGGATCGTGAGAGGTGGCGGTGGCTGTGGGTGGCCTTCGTCCAGCAGTGGATCGATGGTGGCAGATAATGATGATGACGATGATGGTTGAGTGACATGCATCATGTGAGGTTGTATTTTTAATGACCTTACTTCCTTCAATCAGTTTTAGGTTTGCATATATTGTTGGGAACTTGACACTGTTTGCACGGGATATGAACACCATGGTGCAATTTAAATTTGAAATGCAGAATTGCACACTTTAGGACATTGCCATATAATTACAGCAATGACATCTAATCTTTATAATTCTTTAAAGGTCTCATTTAGTGGCTTTTTCTGGCATTTTGTAATTAAAGCGTTGCAAATAATGCGATTACAAACAAATGCGTGAGAAACTTTTATTTGTGTCCAGACGACCATTGAGAAAGCGTATCTCTTTTGCAAAGCAGGCCTAGGGAAATTACACGTTGCAGTAAATGATGGGTGTTGATGTTACAATTTCAGAGCTGTGGTTTGAAGCTTAAACAAGGCAATTTCACAGTCAGCCCTGAATTTCCAAAGTTAGCACCGAAGCGTGCTGCAAAAGTGAATCTGTATACATACAGTGTCATCCTGTCCAGGGTCATCACAGTTATCGTAACGTAGACACTTTCCAAATAAAGGTGGAATCATTATTATTGTTTTTAGATGTGTTACGTTCTACTTGGCATTTCATTTCAGAACGTATCACCAACAGTGAGGTTGATGTTGCATTTGTTATGTTGGTGTGTAAATGTACTTTCCTGGGTGAGTTACATCTGCATCTGTTGGTCCTGTTAATGCTGATCAAACAGAAAAAATCAGGACATTACGTTGAAAGAAAGCCTACTCGGGTCATCTCAAAACTCTACCCCCCCCGCCCCCTACATAATATATACAGAGTGGCCCAAAATTAGGACACATAAGGTTATTACATTTATTTCAACAAATCATATTCGGGTCATTTTCTGTATTCGAGCACATGCTCACACTGACTTCCCGTAACATTAATGCATGAATTATCTTTTAACATTTACTTAGGACGTTTTTATTTATTTCATTGCAGCTGTGGAATCTTTGAACATTCATCAATCATGTTTTGTTGTCTCAATTCATTCAGGGTTCTCGGTCGAGTTTGTAAACGACAGATTTGAGGTGACCCCCACAGCAAGAAGAAAAACATATTCATCATGATAATAGATTAAATATTACCTTAAAGAATAAACAATTTAAATGTTTTAATGCCAGTGTTAAAATAAATGAAATAACCCTGTGTCTTGTATTTTGGGCCACCCTGTAGATTACGTGGACAGTATTTTCTCAATCCACCACTGAAACAGCGCATGCCCATTCTTTGCTGGTCATGGAGGTTATTTAATGATACTCCCCCATGCTGGGGCAGGGCTGGTTGGTGGAGGTGGGGAGCGCAGAAATTAGTGAAATTATCAAGCACAATGTGCAAGTCAGCCATGATCATCACGATTTAGTACGCAACGGTTGTCAGATGTTAACTGCCTCGCCCAGTATACAGGAGGACCTGGGTTCGATGCCGACCCTGACGCCTGTATATTTGGAGTGTGCATGTTCTCCCTGTGGTCGCGTGTATATTTCTCTGGGTCCTCTGGATTTTCCCTTCACATTTAGAAACAAGCGTTTAGAGTATTTGGCCGCTATACATTTCCAGGCCAGGTTACTTTTGAAAAATAGCTACATAGCTTAGTGGGCCTTACCTAGTAAAATACATTTTTTATAGTTTTAGTATTTGATGGGACCTTGTCCAATCGTGCTGGTGATAATACAATTACAGTGGTGGTATGCTTTTTTGCAAATTAACCTAAGGGTTTTAAATAGTTGGTTGTCTTAAAAAAGTAAACGTTCAAAGTTTTCAATGCACGCAGATTTCCTTAGGCACGAGTAACACAGACAGAGCAAGAGGGCAGCTGGAATCAGCGCCGACAATTGCCTAAGTTGTGTGGCCCTAAAGTGGGATGTTTGACCAACTCCATGAATGAGTGATTACACACGTGAAAGGTAAACACGTGAAACCAAACTTAGGTGAGTGGGGTAACACTCTATTCCTGTATAGATGAAAACAGACGGAGACTTATCAATCCACTTTGCTGTACTGCATTCTTCTGGCGAGGGGGGTGACTTCGACCCCCATGGGAAGGGAGGTTTTTCTGGCATTTGCATGATCCACCAACCTTTGTCTCCACCGCCACCTGGCAAACAGTTGATTGTATTTATATAGAATATATGAGCTTTGAGGTTTTCATCTGTGCGCTTAATTACGTATTTTAATTTAAATCAAAGCTTTTTGAAGTGTCTTTGAGTTGTGGTAGGATTTAGGCCCTATGTACATTGAACGTGTATTCATATAATTTATATTCATAAAATGCAATACAACATCACAGTGGAGTGCGGCTAAATCAAAGCGATGCAATTAACATCCTAGAAGTAATAACGAATTAATTGTGAGCTGAAATAGGGAGCCAGTGTAGTTTAAGTAATTAAATAAGGGTGTACCATCATAATATTAATTTACATGCTCATACTATCGCCTTGAATTGCTGCATTCAGGAAAAGATGGTTGCTTCAAGAATTGTCTGCTGTTCCTGCTTGTTTTATTGATACGTACTCAACCCGAGCTGCAACTTTCATGGCAACGTCGGATGAAAAGAGACAGCAGAGGAGGAGGAGTGACCTCCAAGCGAGTGCAGGCTGACTGGGCGTGCTGATGAGAAGGCCTTTGTTGATGAAGCAGGGGGCACAAGGAGGGGAGAAACAGAGCAAGGGAAGTTGGGTGAGTAGTAGTATTACTACTACAGGGGTTGGGTGAGTAGTAGTATTACTACTACAGGTGAGTAGTAGTATTACTCCTACAGGGGTTGGGTGAGTAGTAGTATTAGTACTACAGGGGTTTGGGGAGTAGTATTACTACTACTAGGGGAGTACGAGAGTCGTACTCCAGGCCAGTGCCATCCACTGGTAGAGAAGGTGAGGGGGGCCAAAAAATGGCAATTTGCCCAAGGCCCCATCAAAATGAGGGCCCCACAAGGGGCCTGTCTTTGTTGTTCGTATGTATGTTGAACTTCTTTCACACCGTATTTAACCATCCGTGCTAATTAATCGGAGGTGAGTGGGAAGGCCAACAAACTAAACACAAAAAGCAATTCTAAAGGAATGAATTTGCAACCGACTTCCTGATATTGGAAGGAACAGCGTTGCAGATGGCCACAGATGCGCATGTGAAAGTGGTGACCGTCTTTATTCGATGGCTGAGCTAAAAGCCGCTGCTGCTACAGCAAGGATGACGAGAGTTCGCGTGATGGGTTATGCTCCCTGACGAGAATGACTTCAGGGGGCACCATGTGGCATTCTGGCCTGGGCCTCCAAACCCACGGCAAGCCCAGGCCTCCAGGAACCTCCAGTGCTCTGCGAGTGGGAGTCTATCACATGACGACGTTCGCTGACTCCATCAACTCTCTCTCTCTCTCTCCAGCACACCAGAGGTTACGGCTGTGCGCAGGTGAACGCAAAGCCGGTGCAGAGATACGAGGTGTAATGCGATTCCTTGTGGGAGTTAGAGTTAAGAGCTTAGTGTCAGCATTCGTAGCGCCAAAAGTTTTAAGGTGAAGGATTTAGGAAGTTGCTCGAGGAACGAGTTCAATGTTGTGCCCTAAGCACAGAAATTGGATATGCCTTTTTTTCTGCGCAATTCCCATCAGAAATAGCTACAGTTGGGGTCCCACTGTCAATGCGAGGCAAGTTCACACTTCAGAGATTTGCTCCTTTTGTTGTTGTTTGTTTTGTTTTCCGTAAAAAAAAAATACCGCGATGCACGGCACAGGATGGTACCACGACCGTCTGAGGTGGATCACTTTTTTTGAAGTGGAGATTGCTTGCATGGCGTATTAAATTTATTTATGGGGAGGCACAGGCAATAGCTCACTATCCAGAAGTATACCTTACCGCCGTGATGCAGGAAAAATACATAAATAAATATATCAATACACTTTCCAATCTGCTCATTAGCCTTCTAACCCGTCCGGCCATATGCCAGAGAGGAAAGTGAGTCGTTGAGTTGAAATTGCCGAGTATATTGCGAAGTAAGTGGCAGGCAAGGAATGGAACCTATCATAATGGACGATCACTGAGGAGATGGAACGATCAATTGAGCTCACGTGTAGGTGCCCTATGTGGATTATTATGTATCGCACGGGAGCGGTGGGGCAGTGGTTAGTGCGCTGCGTTATAAACCCGGCGACCCGACTCTAATTACCACTCACGGCCAACACCAATGACGATTATATCCCGTACCTCCGATTCGCATGGTTTGCTGTGTACGGTGCTAAAGAAGTTCAACATACATACATCTGAACCAGTCCTGCCTCCCCTAGGTCGACTCAACCTCAAATGGGTACCTGGTGTGATGTGTAAACATCGTCGCTTGGGGAGACAAAGGCGGCCAGGTTTGGTGCTGGCCTCCATGGGTGCTCGCTAACAGCACTTGCAACACAAGTCTGTGAAGGCTTTATATTGCGGGTGTCATGAGAAATGCCTGCCCAGTAATTCTGTGTTTTTGCTGTGGTTGTCCCACCTGATGACGGAAGCTTGTGTTGCCTCCGAAACGTCGTGATTTAATTTGGTTGTTTTCATTTTTATTTTATTATTTTCACCTACTGTGACTTTACCAAAAGAACTAAAAAGTATGGATCATTGCAGTCACGAAAACTTCAAATCTAGAAAAAATGCCGACGGCTTTGGGGGGCCTCCATCCAGCAGTTGATTAATCATGGCTCGTAATGACAACGACGACAACATACATTTACAAACAAGTGAAAGCTACGTCGGAATGCATTTGCCTACGAGATAGGCCAATTCAAGCGGAAACAAAGACTTGCAGACGCGACAGGAGAGGCTGAGAATCTTTGTTTGTGTGGAAGCCGTGGGGGGTCGGGGGGGTGAACGACAAAGGGCGTTGGTTTGGGGCTGCACTTTTGCATCACTGCGTACTTATTGCTCATCCCACCACAAGACAAAGATCCCCCATATAGCCTTAGCAGACTTTTGGGAAAAGTGCTGCGAGCGAGCACCTATGAAGGCCGGCACGGCACGCTAAGGGGGTGGGTGGCCAGACAACCACGCCCGGCCGCCTTTGTCTCCCCGGTGGCAATATTTGCACGCCGCAACGAGTACTCATTTCAGTCTGAGTCGACCTAGGTGGGCGCCAGGACCGGTGTTGGCCCCGCGAGCGGCAATCGAACTCGGCTCGCCCGGTTCGTCGCGCACCGCGCTGACCGCTACACCACCGCTCCCCAACAACGGATTGCTCAATCCCACCACGCTCCCGCACCTCTCTGCTCAGATGCCAATCTCCCCCGCCCCCCCGTCCCGCACCATTCCAGCTGCGTGCTCATCTTCTTGGCTCGCCACGGAGTTGCCGAAACTTTTCTTGTTTGAGCCCCAGCGCCCCGCGACTTGCATTCCGAAAGCTGCCCAACCTCCCACACTCCCCCCACACCCCCCCTCACCCCCCCCCCCCGCACCCCCCCCCCCACACCCCTGCTTCTTCTTCTCTCTCTTTTTTTGCTTTTCAGGACCTGTCAGCAAAAAAAACATTCCTTGCTCCACAGGAACGTCTCTGCTTCCAGTCTTGAACACTTTGCATCAAACCGATTCAGCGTACGAAGTTCCTAATCGGCAATGACTGACCATGACTAACACAATTGCTTATTTAAAGATTTGTTTTCGTATTTCTCCATTTTCCTTCTCGTTCTATCGGCACATTGCTCGGCAGGGGGCGGTGACGGTGGTCGAGCGGTAGAAGTTCGCGGTTAGACACCAACGGCCGCCCTGGTTAATACTGCGGGTGCATATTAATAGAAAAACTAAATAAAAAATACCACGCGCCGTCTGCTGCGCAGTGGACGTTCAAGTTCCAGTGACGTCGTTTGCAAGAGTTGGCCGCTGTCACGGTCCACATTTGTAATATGTGAAAATAAAATAACAAGCAAATGACTCAGTTGGGATGATACACAGCAACGACTGGCAGACTACAAAGTTGGGGCAGTCATTGGCACCGGTTACTGGCTGTCTTCCAGCATGTCTATGGTTTCCTGCCCTAATGAGCCAGAGGGACCTACGTGGTTCTCGTCTCCGAAGTAACCTTCATGACGAGCCGACGTTCTTCGTGTGCCACGTTGTAACAGTTAGCACACCGGAATTTCAATCAAGGGGCTGCTGGTTCAATATCCACGCACAGCCAGTTGAAAACCAAGGGGCAAGGTTCTTAACTTGCCCAACCACCGGTATAAAGGAGTAAGCCGCAGTCAGTAAATCAGCAGCTCGTGTAGGAATATAAAGTGTGCGTACTCCCATCTCGTGCGAGACGTCTGGGCAGCGTGGAAGAGTAGGCCAAATACACTCTAGAAGGGCTCCCAGGAAGTCCCTTTAGTGCAGGTCCTTCTGCCGGCAGTGGCGTGAGCGAGCAATTGCAGTGCTGCACCTTATCCGCTGTCACTCAATAGCTAATATTAGCTAACTAATCAAGCGCCACTTTAAACATTGGACAGTCAGAAGACATTTTTTTTTTTATATTGCATTCTGTATGTATGTTTAACTTTTTTTCACGCCGTACGTAGCTAACCCGTGCTCAACATTCTATCCCTCTGGCCTCTCGATTCGTAACCTCGCCTGTTATTATTTTTTTTCGTTTAAGGCCACCGAGTGGTTTTCTTTTGTAACTTGACGAACGTTTTGACTGTGCGATTAAATGACTCGAAATCAGCCCCAGTGTGTTGTTGTGTTTTTAAGAGTGCTCAACTAACAATCCGAACTTTGACCCGTTCTTTTTTTGTTTCTGTGCGTTTACAACGAGAGAGCAAAGGAAGCCATGCCGTGAGAGAAAGAGAGAGAGAAGCGCTCGTCTTTAAAATAGATCGGCGGTAAACAACAACAATGAGTGGAAATGCCTGTGGCTCAGCGAGCCGTGCCAAGGCACGATAATAAGACTAAATTACAGGACAGAGACGCAATTAAAGGGGGAACACGCGGCACAGTGCAGGGACGACTTCGATATTGCACGGTGTGACTTGACACAAATTCCTGAATGTCTCGTAAATTAAATTCAATCGCTTTACTTCGGCACGTTTCACCACAGAAGCAACAAAAAATCGGTTCGTTCTGCGTTGCTTGAATACTAGTCTTTACCACATCCAGTGGATGTGAGGAAATAAATCAGTTTTAAAATATTGTGTTAAATATTTCGAGTGTCTAAGGGTTACGCGTCTTTCATCGGCGGATATTTAACTTCCGAGACAGAGATTATCGGCGGCGTTATGGCTCTGTTGTTTATAAGCAACCCTTATAAATTGAATTATCATATTTTGTTCGAATCAAAATAAAAGTTGTATTTGATGTTTTCGCTGCCCTTAGAAGCATGCATAAATCAAAACAATAGGAAGATTACTAGGCATGAGTGTACATCGGTGAGAAAGACATAACGTTTGGGAAAACGCACAACATTCTGGATAGACGGTCGATTCCACGTCCTATAACAAGTTCATACACAGGGGGATACTTCTTAACGAATAATGCGACGTCAAAATATAAATTGGCAGTGGTGCAAAAGCACAAATAATAGAATGTGTGAGATTATTTTCCTCCCGTGAAAAAGGCCCATTGCCCTAAACATTACCCATTAATATATTTAGGGCAGTGTTATTGACGAATATATTGAGTTAGTCTAGGATTGAATCTTTCGTGACTGCATGAATTACTATACTCATTGGTTATTTCGGTAAAGTCACGTATGTAGAGATAAAATAACAATTAAATAGATCACGACGTTTCGAGTTAGTCTCTGTCAGAGTGCACATCGACTCAGCAGTGAGCAGACTTCAGCTCTCAGGGTCACCCATTCTGCGAGTGGCTAGTTGCCGGGCCACGCGGTGGCCACGTGGACTTCTCCTAGAGCTCCGCTAAACATCGTCAGTGGGCGGTCGTCAACACCACGTGGCATTGTTTCCGTATAGAGCTCCACGGCCGCCCGTTCGGGTTTTCATGAAACCCGCAACTGTGGGGGTTTGGCTGGACAGGTGTAGCTCTCAAGTGTAGCAAGTTAATAATCTCAACCTGGTCAATGATGTCTGCACAGAATAGAACTAATTCTATTTATTTATTTAGCATTTCCACACTCCAGCTCTGAGAGTTAAATTTCAGTATGACTGGCATGCGATGGACACTTTGGTGTCCTACTGGTGTGGATAAGAAACCCGTTACAGAGGCATAATAACTAGTTTCATGGCATCTTCCAGCACCAATTTTTTTATTTAAAAATATCTGAATGTAACCATAATGCACAGGTTTTTGTAGCCAATATTATTATTCTAAATGCATGTTTTTGGTTCGTCACGTAAAGATCTGACCAATCTGCAAATTGACTGACTGTGATGCTTTAATTTTTACCACTGGGTGGACAGAGGAGGGGATATTTAGGAAACTTGTCCGTTATTTCATCTGCCGCGAGAGGGAATCAAACAAGCGGCGTCTGGCTTACAAGTTGGCATTGCTCACCATTACACTTGGCGTGACTGTGTTCATCCAGAACAGACCGTACAATGTATAACGACGCAATGCCCCATCCACAAATACGAAGGAGACATCACAGCGATCGACTCCGCTACTCATGACGTGGATGTCTGACTTGGCCTGATCAGCGGTGATCGAATTCTGCGAGCTTTGACTACGAATCCCAGGCTCAAACGCACAAACTAAACACATTAGCAATACCGTAGCAATTCTATGAAGTGTTACTCTGAATGGTTTCTGAATCCTTTGATTGTAAAAAAATTAATGAATAACCGAGGCTATGAACTGGCAACTTTAAGTGAAGCTAACCAAGTAGTAGATCCAGAGATTTGCTCTTCCATGAAGCTCATGGACCAAATCTTCACAAACCATGGCAGATGCGGAAACCAAATGCTAAATTTTACCGACCGATCTAATCGCCCCTCGCACTGATAAACTGACTTGGGAGCAGGATGGACGTGAATGCAAACGGCCTCTTTATCCATAATAGAGGTTTTTGGGTTAGATCGCGTAAATATATAAATGCGTCGTTAAACCCGCCACCACCCGACGCAGCCAACTAGTAAGGGTTGTCACGTAAACAGAACGTGGCCAATTCGTCACTAGTACAGCACACCGGTGTGTTGGAGAGCCAAGCAGGTTTTAACGACACATTTATATATTATGGATATTGGTCTCGAAATCATACGCGTTCAACTTGCCTCTTTATTGACTTATAAACAATAGTGTTCCCTTTGGGGAGGGGTGGGGGGCAGATAAAATCAGCGAGTTTGCAGGTGCTTGCCAGGACCATGAGAGGTGGGCGACGGCTTGGGAAGGCCTGCATCGTAGCTGATGATGATGTTGGCCAGACAGTCACTGCACACTTTATTACGTAGTAGACAACCCCAACAGGTGGTGCTCATTTCTTACCGACCACCGAGGTGTGACGGGGATGATGAGTCAAGGCTGGCTGGGAGTGCAGCCTGTGATCTCACAAGTGAGGAGCATATTTGCTTGGCCCTTTATCAACTGAGCCACATCTTGCATCGCGTTCGTAAGAACTCTCCCGACAAAACGGTGCTTTGTTGTCACGGCTGACAATATCAAATAATTGGTCATCAGAATGTCATGATACATCCGAGTCTCCATTCTTTAACGTTCACTTCAAATCAAATGCATACGCCTTGTACCTATGTATACGTTTCGTATATAAATTCGTCCTTCAGTGGCCGTTAAAGGGCAAATTTAAATGATGCCACGTTGTTTTGACTCATGTCTAGTCTGGTTTCCTGTATGGAGGCAATGTCAACTGTCTGCTTAGATAAACATCGGCCATTAAGCCCTGAATAGTGTCACGTCAATCCAGATATGGCAACAACCCTGTCAAAGGAGAAGTCTAAATGAATGGCAGCTTTCACTCACTGCAGTGTTACGTTAAAACCAAGGCATATAGATCTTTATCTGCTGCCTTTATAAGAAATACCAGGTGTCCTTTGCCTCTCTCATTGTTGAGTGTGGTTCAAACTCGATGTTTTTTAGACTTGCTGGTTTTTTTTTTACATGAAGCGATCATTGTTCAAAGATAATTACGACCTCTGTAATTTCTATATGGTTTGAAGTGTTTCAGTTTTCCTTGTGCTATAATTGACTCCTGCTTTATGTACTAGAATGCTGCGTTGTGAATTTAAACAGGGAGAGGAGGCTGAATGTGTGTACGTATGTTGAACTTCTTTTGCACCGTACGTAGCCAACCGTGCTAATCTTTGTTGTGGGGGAAGGATAATGAAACTAAACACAAAAAGCATTTGTAACCAAATCAGTTTTCAAACTAGATGTAAAAGTTGCGTAGTTCCCGTGGGACCTCCTAATATTGGAAGAAGAGCGTTCCAGATGGCCGCAGAAGCCCATTTGAAAGCTCGCGATGAATCTTGAAGGATGCTTTAAATTTGATGGCAGCATAGAGTAAGCCAACATGGAAATTTGCAATAGGACGTGTTCGTAATGCATTGTATATTTCATTACGAGGAGGAGGTTGCAATGGGTGGGACACGTGTAGGAGGGTGGGTTTACCAAGACCGACATTGGAGTGGCACGCAAAAGTTGGCGACCTAAAGACAGAAGGATGAGAAGACGCAAGACCACACCTTGGAAAACGCTTTGTCAACTGTGCAGCGATAGTGGAGTCTAGGATAAGGAAATAAGTGATGGTGAGGTTTTGTGACACAGAAGACTCTCACCACGATGCCCTCTTGACCATCATGGTTGTTTCTGGCCAAGTGGTGCCGTCTCAGATCGCTCGGCTCCACATTGAAAGGCGGCAGTTCAAATTCCAGTTTGGGGTTGACTCAGCCCATCATCTCTCTGGGGCAATTAAAATAGGCACTCTACATTGCGTGGCCCCACAGGGAGAGAGACCGGCTCCCACCAGGCAAATGTGAACTTGGCACTGCTTGGCTTGGTCCCAAGACAATGTACGTCTTAGCGCAGAAACAGTTTTCCCTTTTGATTTTAGACAATGTAATGCAAGACCAATGTCTTGCAGGTAACAAACACATTTGCACGTTCAGCGACCCAAACAAAAAAATGTGTGCCCCCATGTGATTTTTAACTGTTGGATGTTCGTTGTATTTATTGGCACTCCTGAGTCAGTGACGTCGATTCCACATTCATGGCAGGGACCACTCACTTTCTAAAGGGCACTCACTTTTGACCTGGCTCTGAATGGCGCAGCCTCGCCAGGTGGTATTCTCTTTACCAACCTCATCGGGGTGATGATGGGCTAACCAGCATTTGAACTTGCGACCTTCAGTTAACGGGCCCAGTGCTTGACAGAGAGAGCTGTTTAGGCCATCGAAACGCGAACAATGCATCCATATGGGAAAGGTTATAAGGCACAGGAGGGAAATGATCGCTTGCGTTAGAGTCAACAATTGACTTGTGGTGCAATGAACACTACAATGCAGACGTCATGGGCTATTGTAAAGTTACATTGGGCAACGGGGTTCATAATCATCATCATCAGGCATGGTGAATAAAAGCTTCCCCATGCCGTGTCAGTCATTAGAGACGTTGGGCCATACTTCAACTCAAAAGGTCAAAGCAGGTGGGTGAAGGGAAGCTGTGTCTCTCGCTCATGACGTTAGCCAGCTTTGGCCGAGAATCTAACTCGGGTGGCCAGTTTCATAGCACGGGGGTGGTTCACCACTCGACCCACAACGGGGCTAGCAACTTGGGCCCAAGAGCAGTGAACGTGGCGCTCCGTGGCCTCTGTGGAGTGGCCCCCGCACAGGGGGGAGGGTAACAAGGTTCGTCCTAAAAGATCGCGTTTGTCACCTTGAGGTGCGTTACAAGGGTTACAGAAGGACAGGCTGAAGGTTTCAGTCACAATTTGTGTGTGTGTGTGCTTTTAGCTCCTAACTACACACAAATTAATCTTGCTATAACTGTGCCATTGAGTAACGGTTGCAAGGCAGTGATTGTTCAATATTTACGTCAAGTTGGGAGTAAACCGCAGCACTGTAGCTATCAAGTAGGGAGTAATATTTGAATTCTGTATTGATAAGTTGGTGGAGTGGTGGCTCCGGGCTCGATTCCTAGCCATGGTTAACATCAGCGGTGAAGGATATCCTGGGCTCTCCTTTACCAGTGTGGTGAAGTATGGTCAAATGAACCCCCATGGCCGACACAGTGTGCGGGAATAGTGGATTGACAAAGTGCTGTAAATCATCATTATTTCATTTGTATGGGTCCAGTTGGGACTGTGATTGTACAGTTTATCCTACAATTGGCTGGGGGTCTCTTTAGCCCATAATGCCCCAGGCTTTGATAAAACAGGTGCCATTTTGTGACAAAACAACAATTGCTGTCCTGTACAGAGACTGAACACCACCATCACAACTACAAGCATTGGAGACTATTCGCTGGGGTATGCTACTAGAATCGAGATACCCAATGCTCACTAAATAGGGGAATTTTATTTGAAATTTTTGGATTTACTGGATAATTCATATCCCGCCATGATGTAATGGTCAGCACACTGGACTTGCAAATCCGGAGGTCACTGGTTCGATCTCCCGGCACGGTAGTTGAAACAACGGTGCAAGATTCTTCAATCTCCCCATTGCGTCTGTCCACCCAGCAGTATTCTCAACGTGTGCACCACAGTGAGTCACTCGGCAGGTCGCATGACCACAGTGGAAGAGTTGGTCAAAATACCCTTTACACAAGCTCCCAAGAGCTTAATCTAGCGGAGATCTAGTCCTTCCCGCCAGTAGCGGAGTGAACATTCAATGGCAAGGCTGCACCTTCACTGTGTCTTTTAATTGACAATTCATATAATTTTACTTGCAATTATAACTCAGGCCCATACATTCATATGTTCTTGCTAGACAGATAGATTAAGTCTGACAATCCTCGACTGACGTAGTGTCTGCACAACAGTGTGGACCCTGGTTTATCGCCCATCACTCGTTTCTCTGCCAATAACACCTTCCTGTTTATGCGACTTTGCCGTAAAAAAAAAAATCATATCTGATTGCACATCTGCTGGCAGGTCTGGAAAATAATGTTCTGTTTGCTGGTCGAGTGACCAAATAAGCTAAAGCAATAGAAGCTGGATATAAGCGCATATAAGATAAACACACGTCTTATATAAGCAACACACGCTTACATTACGCTGGTGGTAGAATGCAAAGGGCTGCTGATACCAGCATACTTCCTGTACGAGTTGGCCTTGTTCCCAGGGGGGGTGCTTAGATGCTACCGTCTCCGTATCAGAGCCACTGCAAACCGTCGTGCCAAAGGTGCCGAGTGCCAGTATGTGAATGAGTTTGGCTTCCCGCTTCATGTATTGACTTCTTCCTCTGAGAAGCAACATCGCGTCTATGTTGGGTGCTGCTGCGGTGTAACGGGTAGCGCACTGGACTTGCAACCCAGATGTGGCCGCTTCGACCTCTTGGCAAAGGCATTTGAAACAATCGGGCAGGTGTAAGACACCTTAATCCTAGCTTGCTTATCTACTTCTGCCATCTACATTGCAAAGGCTCAGTCCCAGCAGCCGTACTGACCATCTCACAACAACTCCTCTCCCGCGGCCCATCCTGGCTCCTCCCCCCTTAACCAGTATATATAAGGTCGGGTCTCTTGGGACTTCTCTTTACTTGATACAGCAATTGTGCTGTGACGGTTTCACCTAAAGACGGAAGCTTGTGTTGCCTCCGAAACGTCGTGATTTATTATTTTATTTCTATTATTATTTCTATAATTTTTATTATTTAGGTTTACTATTTATTTTTTACCTACGTGACTTTACCGAAACAACATATAGGTGTCTTACATCCTCCCCCATCGTTGTCCACCCAGTGGGATGACCACATCTGGACATCTGTGAAAAAAGAGCTTAAAAGCTTCTCGGATTCATCCAATCGACATACAGATCCTGATTCTTCTGAGATAAATTAGTGCACCACAGTAAGCTGACTGGTAGGTCTCATGTGGTGGAGTGAAGCGTGGGTACTGCTAGCTCTTCCGAGACGTCTCTGGCTAGCATGAAGGAGTAGGCCAAAATTCCATCTCGAGTGGCTCTTTGGAGCTTCCTTTTTTGGAGGCACTTCTGCCGGCAGTGACGCGAGTTATTAATTGCAGGGCTGCATCTTTATCTTTGCCTTTTACTCCATGTAACACATTCCTGCGGAGGGAGCTGGTAGGAACGTTGGGTTGCTCTGTCAATGGCCAGGGTCAACGGCGGCGTGGTGTATTCCGCAAATATGGCCGACTGTGAGGGCGGGCACAAGCCGGCGTGAGTATGTTAAGCGTTGAGTTTTATAAGGGCACCACGGGGTGGCCAGCCCCTCCCCACCCAGCCCCTCCCCACCCAGACCCTCCCCACCTTCCCCTCTTCACCCAGCCCCACCCCTCCCATTTTTAGATGCACGACGGACGGACACAATAATCCTCTGTGGGCTGGTGTAACCAGGAGGTTCCTACCAGTATAGCTTCAAATATATGTAAGCACATGATAGATAGATATACAGATAGGTAGACGTATCGATTGTTTTTTTAATGAACCACATGGTTACACATTTAAATGAGCATTTGTAATTCATTTGTATTGAAAAAATATCTAAATCTCAAGAGGGAAAGTAAGGATTCCTAACAAAATGGATCATATTACATATTAATCCAGAATGATAAAGCAATGGCTCTCATCTCTTTTGGTGACCTCATGAGAAAGAATAACCTTTTTCCTATGCGTTGGTTGAGTTTTCCCATAATATAACCACTGCTGAATTGCTGCACATTGGTCCTCACTTTATTCACCTCAGAGAGATGATAGGCTGGGTCAACAAGCGACCAATATTTCTCTGGCTGTGAGCCGAATGCTCTGGCCATGGTGCCCACCAGGCAGTTGTTAGCACACTACACTCACAAGTTAGATTCGTGGCCACGGCTAGTATCATTGAATATTAAAGTAAGATGATATTGTTAAAATTATCTTTTTTTTCATCACGTTTAACCATTGATTTGTAATAATTGCTGCCGAGTGAGTCTCCTAGCCAAGTCACCCTTGACAAAGAGCTGCTGAGCTCAATAGGTAATACATTTCTGATTATGATGTGGTCAATCAACTCCTGTGACCGAGGCTTTCATCCAGCAGTAGATTTACAAAGGGCTGAACATTTGTGCATATGATTATTCGTGGTCTCTAGAGAGACGTGTTCAAGAAATACCAGTTCTCTGGTGTCCCTTTTTTGGGTTAATTCCCTGGTGCGATGTGATTTTTGTTTTGCTTCCTTTATGGGATTCGGTGATGGAAAAGCTCCCTGCTGTGTCGAGACAGAAAAATCAGGGTACAATTGGCCAGAAAAATCAAAATATGTTGAAAGAGTGTAGGGGCCTGCAAGAAATTGCCCGTATTCCTTACTGCAGAATGTGCCCACTTGAGTTAAGCTGAAAGCAGAGCTGTACAGTCAATCTTCGGTTACTTTTAATGGCCCCACCGAGTTAGAAAAACGTGGATAAACCTGCCCCTAAATCATTCTGCACCCCTTATGCAGAGTTTAAGCGTAGGCTTCTCCAAAGGCACATGCTTGATCCAATCAGCATCAAACTCTAAACAAAGCTCCACACTGTGTCTTGAAATATTCTGGTAGAACTTAGTTTCCTCCAGTTTTTTTTTTGGGGAGCATTGGTGACATTGTGATTTTGATTCTCGTAAAATGGTGGTAGTTGATGGTAATAAAATCTACCAGAAAGAGAGCATTTAAACCGTACAGTAGTTTTTTCTCATTATAATAATTAAATTGTAAATAATAATAATACATTGCGAATATTTGAGTTATGAAGTGTTAATTAAATGCTTTAAAAGTCAAGCAACTTATTTGGCGACGCTGCTACATTGGCAGTGGTGCACGTAGCACGAATAACAACAAGCTCGACACATCCGTCAATAACACCGTGTGGCCTATAATACGTAACGTTTCACACAATGGGCCTTCTTTGTAGCACGTAAATGTCTGCGGTTACGATTACATAAACAGTACAGTAAATTCTAGATTTGAAGCCTTTGTGGCTGCAAGGATTCATTCTCTTTGTCTTTTTTCGGTAAAGTCACGTAGGTAAAAAATAATAAAATAGTACAGTAATATAATCGAATTTTCTTTTGTAAAGTCACCATGGGGTGGGGGCGGTGTGCTCATTGCTGATCCTGCTGTCAGCGGTGGAGATTCTGAATTGCAGTGACGATGCCACAGGGCATCCACTGTTTACTTCTCACAATGCGGTAGCGATGTTATTGATCCAAGAGGAATGTTTGGGCTGAATCAATCTCCCGGCCGGTATTTGAACGACAACAGCTTTTGGGACACCCCAGCATCAACCACCCAGAATGTGTGACATTAGAATAGCACACTGCGTCATGAATTTCATTACATGGTAGATGTTGGGACTCACTCCGTGACCTACTATAGGCCATCACACATCGCATTACAATGCGAGGCATTTTAATGTGAAGTGCTACCAGGTAAAGTGAACTCTGTGCCAGGAGTCACGTTGCCACTTTTTACGACGCATTGTTGTGAACTCACAGCTCGGACTGTGAAGGCATATTACTTTTGTGTGTCTCTTACCATGAAGCCCACAGCAATTCCATCACCGCTGTCAATCGGTCACATTTTCTGAAATGTATTTTGATGGTGACAATGCACTTGTTCAAGAAATGTTGATGGTTTATTTTTTTCCATAATGAACAAAGCTGAGTGCTTGTTGTGCTCGTTGCTTCGTGTGTTGTTTGATTATTTTTCTTCTTCTGGCCTGCACTACGTGTCGGTTATCGGATTTTCACATCATTTCCAGATTTGATGAATGTAACAGTCTACGAGTCTATTACAGCTGTTCAAAAAAATGCCATTCTACTTTCTACCATGTCCATTTGCGAGGCGCTGTTGTTGTGAACTCACAGCCACCAGGTCCTGCGGGAAAGCAGAGAGGCATTTCGATTTGTATATGAATGGAGCTTCGCGAATGTTATTTATTTAACAAATTTTCCTCTGCGAGAATTTGCTGTTGCAGTCGCCTTCTAAATTGACATCATTTTGACCATTTTACTCTCAAATAATAAGTGGGTTTTTTTTTGCAATGTATCTTTGTACGTTGACATTAATTTTCACCCTATGTAGCCATTCGTGCTAATTCAACGTGCAGGGGAAGGACACCAAACTAAACACGAAACGCAGTTCTAAATAAAATTAGTTTTTAATCTAGGTTTAAAAGTGCGTAGCTCCAGTGGCTTCCTAACATCGGAAGGAAGAGTATTCCAGACGGCCGCAGAAGCGCATCTGAAAGTGCGCGATGCAATAAAATTGTGTATGCATAATAATGAAACAATGTACAGCCCTTTGTCAGTCCAGTTGTGGATGTACACCTCCCCACGTTAGACTGCAGACTTCACCACGCTGATCAGTGCGGGATGGTGAATAGGGGCATTGGAGGGGTGGAGGGGGGGTGATTGGTTCAATATCACTTGCCAATGATGTTAGCCATGGCCAAGAATATAACTCAGTTCACCAGGTTCATATTGCAGTGTAACCACTCTGCCGCTCATGTGTAAACGCATCTGTTCATACGTATGGGAATGCATGCAGTTCACCGACTTCTTTTTTTAGCTTACTTTTCCCAATCGAGAACAGGATATTTGCTGTAATACAACGAATACTCTCATGAAGAGTCAAAGTAACTATTGTGTGTTCTCACCTGCATGGATGGCCAGTCTCTCCATAGAGCAGGCATTTTTCCATTTCCCATACAGGTGTGCGAATGTTTTGTTTTTATTAGATATAGTTGGCCAATGATCAATTTCGCCTTCGGACTTGATGAATTGCAATCATTCGGGAGTTGCGATTTCATTCCAGGGTCGATTCTTGTTTAACGTTGTGGTGCATTTAGGGCCTCTATTGGTTGCAGGGGGCACCAATCAAAACCGACGAACTCTCTCGCTCTGGAGCCCACCTGGATAATATTGCAGGGATCTGTTGACAATGATGGCGAACAAGTAGAGACTCTTTGACTTTTTGAAGCTATTAACATAAATGTGTTATCATGTTACAGTGTACGGTAGTATCCGTTCTTTTTCCATTAAAAATATAGTCCCATATAAGTGTCAACATGTTTTTGAAGCACCCTATATAAAAGGGTCACATTCTATTTCAATATCTGCTTTAAGCATTCGCGCAGAGAAAGAAAAAAAAGAGCCACACTTGGAGGCTGGGCTTGAACTCCTCACGACCCGAGTGTCCACGTGTAAGAAGAGGTGCTTTCTAGTGGGTCACAGTGGCCGGCAGCAGCAGCAGCTTTGCCTTTCATCACCTGCCCTCATAAATCAGCCGCATCCCGGCACAAGCAGCAGGGCTACGGGACGTTTCGGCAACATGGGTGGGGATCATGGGAAGCGAGTGGCGGAGGAGAGGGGGTGATGGGGGGGGTGCTCACGATCTGTTCTCATGGACCCTGCCCCCCTTTTGTCAGGAAGAGACACGGCGCGTCACAAGGGCGATCTTCGCAAGCTTGGGAGCCGCGCGGAGCGGCCAGGAGACGCAACAAAGGCCCCCAACAAGAGGAGAGCAAACGCGCCCCACAAAGGCGGTACATGTGCTGATGAACTGCGGCGGACTGTGCGTTAGCGTGCGATGTTCGGCACCTGCTCGGCCCGTATGGTTGGGAGGAAACTTTAAAATCTGGTTCGATTGCTTTAGGTTGCGAGCAAGCATGAGCACAAGTTGAAAAACCTATGAAGTGGTAGATTTACGTTGCCAGAATAGTTTTATTCTTTCGCGCCAAACGTCTGAAATCTAAACGGGTTTATTTTTACCTAGACATGTTCCATACGAACAAACAAAGAATACCCCCCTCCCCCCAATTGAAGGCCAAACATCTGCAAGCGTTTGGCAAAGGACAGTTAGCACACAAGGCCACATGCTTCACCTGTCAAGCTGACAGCACGTGCGTTCACATTATTTAGCCACGCTCGCCCATGTTAACCATTACCCCCAAGTGACACTTCTTCTTCATTCGAATGGCTGATGTATGTAGATGCAGAGCCAAAACTACAAATTCGCATTCAGGTGGTCAAGGCGGATAACGGCGTCAGGACCAGCGGAGCATATCGCTGTGATCTCTCTTTCGTATTTGTGGATCGGGCATTGATTCGCTATATGTTGTACAGGTCTGTTCTGGATGACCACAGTCGCACACTCGAGAATTAAAAATCTCGCATTTGGTATCCGCATCTGCCATGGTTTGTGAAGATGTGGTCCATGAGCTTCGTGGAAGATCAAATCTATGGATCTTCTACTTGGTTAGCTTCGCTTAAAGTTGCCTGTTGATAGCCTCGGTTATTCATTTTAATTTTTACAATAAAAGGAATCAGAAACAATTCAGAGTAACACTTCGTAGAATTGCTACGGTATTGCTAATGTGTTTAGTTTGTGCGTTTGAGACTGGGATTCGTAGTCAAAGCACGCAGAATTCTGTCACCGCTGATCAGATTCTCAGCTTCATTAATACTGATGAGGGGTCCCCAATTGATACAGCGACAACTGGGTATAAGCACAGTTCTAATATAAGCACCACATGCTTACTATACAACAGTGGTGCAGAAGGCGAAAGTGAAACTTCTCGATACGAGCACACTGTTTCGGATATAAGCACACGTGACCTCGTTCCAAAAGGTTGGCCATATCCAGCTGCTCCTATAAAACATATGAGGTGGCATTCACGCATCGACGAATCGACCAAAAACCGCACTTAGCAAGTGGCCGTATTGTTGGTAATGGAGACAATGTCGCATTCGCACCAAACAAAGGAAACAATTAGACGATCGAAACATCCAAGCTACACACTATTCAGGCCCCTAGTGTTTATGAAGAAAGGAGAGTTTCCTTATTTCCATGTGATTGGGTGGCCTTTTATATTATTTATTTTCAAAGGACAATTTATATATATATATAAAACAATTACTGGATTGGAGTTGTTTGAGAAGGTAATTGGATGTCGTGAGTCGGCGGGGCCGCGCGGGTTGTTGTAGCTACAGCACTGGGGGGAGCCTGGTAACGTGAGAATCTATATTCCTGTGCGTTGAATAGAGATGGGGGTCGCACAGTCACAAAGGGGGGGGGGGTGGTTGTGCGCATTATTAGAAATGGCAATAAAACTGTACTCACAGAAGCCAAGTCTCTCTTAGGGAGAAGGAAAGAAAAGAATTACAGGAGCAGCTGGTGGGCTGACTCTAATGGGGGCGAGCTTGTTTGTGCTGCGTGCACGATTCACACGGACACGTTTAGCATTGAGGCTCCCCTCGTGATCTGCCACACGTTTAGCATTGAGGCTCCCCTCATGATCTGCCACACGTTTTGCATTGAGGCCCCCCTCATGATCTGCCACACGTTTAGCATTGAGGCCCCCCTCGTGAACTGCCACACATTTAGCATGAGGCCCCCATCATGGACTGCCACACATTTAGCATTGAGGCCCCCCTCATGGACTGCCATACATTTAGCATTGAGGCCCCCCTCATGGACTGCCATACATTTAGCATTGAGGCCCCCATCATGCACTGCCACACATTTAGCATTGAGGCCCCCCTCATGGACTGCCACACATTTAGCATTGAGGCCCCCCTCATGGACTGCCACACATTTAGCATTGAGGCCCCCCTCATGGACTGCCACACATTTAGCATTGAGGCCCCCCTCATGCACTGCCACACATTTAGCATTGAGGCCCCCATCATCGACTGCCATACATTTAGCATTGAGGCCCCCCTCATGGAGGACTGCCTTTGAGCAGAAGACTCGGGTATTCATGCAGTCGGTAATTGTGAAGCGTGCTCAACTTACACTGTACATACATACATGTTTTTTCTTCATGTTTTTATCGTCAAAAGTGATTATGGATCAACGCCATCCATAATCACTTTTAACGACATCAACAAAAACCTGAACATTTTTGCCAATAACACTGTGGCCTTAAAAGGAAAAGGGTATAATAGGCAACGTTTCATAGATAGAGTAAATACTAGTTGGGACCTGATTAGAATAACATATTAAAAACTACTGATGAAGTGTTTTCTACTTGATATATGAATAGTTACCTATAAGACATTGCGTAACAACCAAAGCATTCACTAATCAAACACCTATTACTATATACATACGTACATTTATTTTATTAAGAGTAAAATCATAAAATGTTGCTGGCACATGTTGCACTCTGGTATTATCTCCTGCATTTTTTTTTCATTATTAAAAGTGCTTATTTTCACAATCACTTATTGCAAATTAGTTATACAGTATAAACATATGTAAAGGTAAAGGTGCAGCCCTGAAATTGCTTGTGAATGCCACTGCTTACATTAGGACATCGACATCGGACGCTCTACAGAGCCCTTGTTGGCAGTATTTAGCCTACTCCTCCACACTGACCCAACGATTTCCCAGAGGTGGGGGAACTCACACTTTACAAGCAACCTGCCTCTCGACTAACTTCTTCTTAGTTCGTGTGGCCGATGTAGATGCAGAGCAACAACTACAATGTCACATCCAGATAAAACGACCACAGTCACACACTGTTTGTGCACCCATTGCCACTACTGGCTAGACAGAGGTAGCAGGGGGAACTTAAGACATGCGCACTGTTGTCTCAACTGCCGCACAAAGCAGCAACCTCTGGATTGCAAGAACATTGCATGAAGCGTTACTGCACAGCATCAAAGCTACACCTGTAAAACAATTTAAAAATATATTCTTATATTCAGACATTGGGATGACACTCATATCAACGATCTACCCCGAGCCAGTGGTCATGTGGAGGATTCACTGCGAGGTCAGGGCCTCGTATAACTAAATGTTGATTTAGTTAAATTGCTCAATAAATAAAATGATCATATTCTCAAAAGTATCAAATAGATTTTAAAATTGAATGACACAAAAAAATTATAGATAAAATAAATGCAACATAATTTGCCATCGTATTATATTTTGTAGTTAAATGGGGGTGGATTGGTGACAGTTGGCTGCACCCTGCGCTCAAGACTAAAAGCCATCCGAGTTCGATTCCTGGCCACGGCTAACATCAGTGACGAGTGATATTTAAACTGATACAATCCCCCCCCCCTTAAACAACCTGCACAAGCTAGCGTGGTGAAGAATGGGCAAACAAACACCCATTATTAAAGTAGAACGGTGAGGCCTCCGTGTAGCAGTGGATAAATAATGGCTAAAAATTGTTATTATCTATTAGTGCCTCGAGTAAAATGCACTTTATACAATATTAAACATTGGAAAGTTAAACAAAAATACATTAGTGTGCACATTAGTACACTCTCCCACATATACATAAACTCTCTTAAACACTCGCAACGACAAAGCTTCATTGAGCCAGATAGACCATAGGGAAAAGTGCTCTTAGCAAGCACCTACTATGTTTGGAATAACATCGGCTCACACTTCCACACACACACAAATGCAAAGCCAAAGATCCCGCATATAGCCCACACACACGCAGACCAACAACAACAGCTACCATTATTTTGCTGAGCGTCAGCGACGTCACTACGGCACTTGTTCCAGGCTAGGTGCACTTTGAGGCCATGTGAAGTGGCTGAGGCTCGCTGCATGGTGACGGGACAGACCCTGATGTTGTGGGTGAACAACCGACGCGGGTGACTGGTGCACGACTGCTTCACACTCCCCGGTGTTTTAGCCACCCGGCGCTCTGCTTATTGTTGTGAACATCGCTTGTCCCCCCCCCCCCCCATATTGTTGGAGGAGGGCTGATGCAAACAAAAGACAAAGGGTCCCCAGACAGGGATACATCATCTTGGGACAAGTGCTCCTACAGAGCACGTATGAAGAACGGTACGGCGCAAGAGGGTTTGGTGTGGCTGGCACAATTCCCGACCACCTTTGTCTCCCCAGAGTTGATATTTACATACCACAACAGGTACTCGGTCAAGGCTGATTTGACAGGACCAGCCCAGATATTCGCCACTGATGTCGGTCGTGAGCGGATTTCGAACACAGGTAACCGTGCCTGTGATGCAGTGTTTAAACCAATACACCACCACTGCTGCAAAGATAAAGATCCCCCGTATAGCCTTAACAGACTGTAACGGCAAGTGACGTTAGCACACGTGTGTGTGATGCACTAACACACACACACAAACATGAGCGCCCCTCTAAAACACACACACAACCCATTAATAAGTCTGCCCACATTTTTAAGTCAAGATCTCCATGCTACTGATGGCATGAATGATCATGGCAACTGTGGAATGGAGCGGACGGCTGCAATAGGAATCAGCCAATGCAGTGCAGGACAGGGCGGTTAATATTTGGCTCGAACGGGACGCGTGGCTGCACAAGGCTCGCCTCCAAAGACAGCGGGAGTTTGGCGAGAAATTCGAAGGAGGTGGTGGAGGAGGAGGAGACGCGGGACAACTGTTTGGGGGAGGGGACGCGAGGCAAGCGGGATTGTTCCACGAGCTGGAATGCCATTGTGACAAAAACCCAGAGACCACAGGGAGCGCCGTGGAGGAAGAGCAAAGAAAGATTCCGTCGCAGGATGGCCCGAGCCGAAAGATTCGGCCTCTCGCTGTTTGGGCCCCACCTCTCCAGCGCCCGCGGGGTTGCGGATGGGGGTTCCAATTTCTGCTCACGAGGACACCGAGGTTGGGGAGCCTTTGTGCGGTGCACCAATTAAAGGCCTTTGGGGGGAAATGACCCGGACACGAACAAGATGAGAAGACGTGACCTTCGTCGGGCGAGAGAGCGGAGTCTCCCCGGCCCACTCGGCACGACACACAGCCGCACGGGCCGCACACAGAGTGTGGTGCCGGCGCGGTCTGCCGGTGCCATTCTGGTCGACCTTTATGTACTTGAAAAAGAGCTTCATGGCTCATCGGATTCCTCCAGTGTTTAGTTGTGATAATTATCACCGCTGGATTGCGATAGGTTAAGGGCAAGAGTATATTTAAGCAGAACTACATTCTGTGTCGCACATTTACATACAAATGTTCATCTAGTCGATATGCCAATTAGCTTTCTAAACCGATATTGCCCACCAGCATTTGTTTTAGGAAGCAATCTCCACATCAGTCCCCATATGTATTCGTTTCTTGTTGGCCAAATAGAAACAGTTTGAATGACAACAGGACTCACTTACACTTTGCAACAATCTGCTCTGGTATGTACGGTATAGTTGTTGGCCTCCACCATAGACATGTGGAATTTACAACGCTGGCTTGGTGCTGCCAGCGCTGATGGGATTCAGCCAGAGCTCATTTATACATAGGAAGCACATTGACTGTGATATAAATAGTGATAACTATCAAGTTTTGACGTGATTTTAACTTATCATAAGCAAATGTCCTTGTATAGTATTGCTGTGCTACAAAGTGCAGATCTGTGATAGGGTTATCATTTGCACACTTAGACATAACTTTACGATCGTTTTTTTATTCCATTATTTAATGTCTGCCTGTGGCCATGTTATGAAATTTCTGGGGCTTGAGATGACAGCCAGTTCTGGCTGCTGGGCTAAAGGAACCCCCGATGGATAAAGATTACTAGAGGCTCATTCCTACATTGGGTTCACCACCACCATCATTATCGTAATCGTCATCTACTAGTGGGTCCCCCAGAGAACTGCGGTGAGGTTTAAATAGTTTACTGAATAAAGCAAAACCGGACTGAGGTGGGGTAAATGATTCACTGTGCATACGCTGTCAGAAAAGTAAACACTCAAGGTGATAATCTTGATTTGAAGCTATTGTGACTGCAGGTGATATCTTAGAAATCACATAGACCTAAACATTTAGCAATTAAGAGTGATGGCCTATGCTGCTACGTTTAACTCCTTAGTTCTATTTCACACGTTTCCTTTATTCAATTAGGTAACATCCCACAGAAGACCTTGAGGGATGGCTTGGATTGCCATACAAGGAAACGATCATTTGTTTATTTCTGGAAATTTAGTTTCAAATCGCTTAATATTTCGTGTCTAAACCATGGCACTGAGACAGAATGGTCAAGTTTAGCATATACAGTATTGTCAAATATGCCTTTTTCCTTTGCAAATGATCAACTCCCACTAATTCATCATTGAGCATTGATCTTTAACAATCACTATAGAACAGGCATAATTTTTTCACTGAAAAGTGTCCCAAAGTATAACTGATCAGCTGTCGTTTCAAAGTGCCCAACCATCGTTTATTAACCCACTGATGAGCATTTTAACTTTTGCACTATGCAGACACTTCGTAGCTGGGTGTGGTGGCACATGCTGATATCCAGTGCTTTGGTGATTAGGTTGATGGATTGTACAGAAATCATCACTTGATTGATGGAGCTTTTAGGTGGGCTACAGGCAGCAGTACAGCAAGTAGATCGTTGAGTGGTTGGATTTGCGTCATCATCAGCCATTGTCTATCCACTGATGGATGCAGATCTTGTAACTCTATCTGTCATGAACTTGACTATACAGACATACATACATATATAAAAACACGTACATTAAAAAGTGTAGGCATAGCTTTTACTTATACAGAACTGGTGGTGTTGTAACAACATCCCTGTGTTTTCTGTGTGGGTAGAATTTTTAAATGATATTGCATGTTACTAAAGTTATATAACAGTAACGTGAACGAGTGAAACCCGAGGGTATTGGACACAAATCATTTTTTCTCAAGATTATTGACTTGGAAGTCAATTTCAGGAGAGTTTTTACGAAGCCAATTTTTAAATGCAATGGTTTTTACATTCAGATGGCAAGGTCATCGGAGGAGTCATTTCTAAATTGTGTCTACTTTGTAGTCAGAAGACAAGCCAAAAAAAACAGCTTTCTCAGACACTATTAAAGGTGCAGCCCTGCAATTCCCTGCTCACGCCACTGCTTGCACAAGGGCTCTATCCACTGGAGGGAGCTCGAGAGAAGCCCTCCAGAGTTAGTTGGCCTACTCTTCCACGCTGGCCAGCCGTTTTGGAAGAGGTGGGAGTGCCTACACTTTACCCTGCCACGCGCGGACCTGCCATTCGATTGTGGTACATCCATTTACACTGCCGTGTGGACAGGCAGTCAAGGAATGAATCTTGTTCTCAAAATGTAATTACACTTTATTTGCTATTTCCACACGCGGTGTTTCTGTTTCACGTTCAAGGATATTCGTGCCTGGGTTTGTGTGGTGGCGCAGTGGTTAGCGCTTTCAACCTGGCGACCAGAATGTGATTCTGGGCCACGGCTATAATTAGTGGTACGGTGTTACCTGAACCGGCCCTGAGCCCCCACCCCTTCACCAACCCGCACTTACCAGTGTGGTGAAGTATGCTCGACTAATCCCTCCCGTCTACATGGTTTCGTGAGACCTTCATCCAGCAGTGGATTAACAATGAGCACTTTAATTAACAATTGCATTAAATTCATGCCTCATTTATCATTGAGGGTGTAAAAATGAGAGAGTTATAGAGAACAGCTGCATTGAAGCAAAATAATTGTTCTGTCACTTAGAGATCTGGCATATAAGACAAATCATGTTAGCATCATGGTCTTCCTTTAACATGTTTTTCACCCAATGGGCACACACTTTTCGGAATTTCAATATCATGGATTATGGAATTAAATGTTCTCACACTTATCGCTATGATGCTAATATGTGCTTCATTCCAACTGACCTGTCATCCAAATCGTCAACCTCTCTGCATGATAGCCATTGGCCAACTGGCCTACGATTTCTGTTTGTCATCACAAACATGCTTACGTCCCTATTGCAGCTGTCCCATGCCACGTGTAATGTTTCTACAATTCGTAAAGGATTTCCCACCATGCATTTTTGAAAATAAGATTTTACTCGTCTACTAGTTCAGAGTATGAAAAATGCATAACAGCTCCCCTGCTCTTCTGACGTGCAGTTTGGCAAGGGTACTGCCATTTTTTTTATCACGTAATACATCAGCTAGTTAGTGACAAAAGTTGGACAAAAATTGCATATGTGCAAGGGTCATACTGCATATTTTGTACCAAAATTGCATAAACACAGGTGAAACGATTATGAATTTAAATATACGTCAAAAAAATGTTGCACATGCATATTTAAATAAAATAAAATATTACAGTTATATACCTATCCGTGCTTGGCTTACATGGCACATGCTTTGACCTCAGACCTGCTTTCTTGTTGTTGCACAATAACCCCAAAATTGCCTTCAGGGCATTGATTCTTCATCCACAATGCATTTCATTTCCTGCAGATGTGTCAGCTCGTGTTGAGACGCTCTTGCAGAGTGGCAGCAGATAGTGGCTCTGCACCCTTTCACCCCAACACAGAATGTTATGGGGGTTTTCTTTTTGAAGGGGTAAGGTATCCCTTTCACCCACCCAGCAGACTCGCAATGCATCACACTACATCACACACGTCCTGCACTTTGACCCCCTATTGCCCTTTGGGACGCCGACCTTTACCGCTCGCTTTTGTAATCAGTTTCACTCTGCGAGGGCTTTTCATCTTCGGCGTAGCCCTGCCGAGGAAACTGCACAGTGGGCTGTTCGGTGAGATCCTTAAAGAGGGTGACTATTTTAAAGCTGGCGAATTTAGTGCAAGGGTCTTTTTTATTGTAAGTCACGTGTGTCAATGCGCCCTTGTTTCAAGTGTGCACTCATACAGCTAATTTAAATAGTTGGTAGTTTGCCATGCAATTTACTTCACCTTGAAAACAAATCAACCGGTCACTTTTTTTCTTCACTTGACATGAGCATCCAGGCATAAAACAATCTTCCAACAAAAGTAAAAATGCCATTCTCTGTTAAATGCATTGCTGTGTGTGAACGCACCTGGCTTTTGCATTGTAACATTCTTTCCAGACAGATCAAAAGAAGAGAGAGAGAGAGAAAAACCCCACCACAAAATGAGACAACAACAAAAATACGTTGGCAAAATGTTATCTTGCCTTTCATTACTCCTTGCGAGATCTATTTTCTATCAGCCTGTCTGCGTTTGTTCGTTTGTTTATAGGGGCATTTCCTTGGTAATTTCCATAACAGCAACACGCCCTGAAAAGAAAGTCGTGGAATTCGCCAGATAATTACAGCCACGTGCTTGTCCCCCCACATTGCAACGCGCTGAGCAGGTGCACGCAATATTACCGACCCGTCACAGTGTACTCTATCCATATTGTATTCGCATTTGGCTTTGCCCTCTGAAGTTTTTTCACAGAACTTCGTTGAATGTGACAAACGTAAAGCGGATATTTTACACAAGGCGGGATTGCAGCCGCGCACGTTGGACTTGCGATCTGGCAGTCGCTGGTTCGATCTCTGGCTCAAATTGAAACAGCGGTGCTAGTTTCTTAAATTCCTCCGCCTCTGTCCATCCAGCAGTGTAAATGGGTACATGCGCAGTTAGTCGATCGCAGGTCACGTGTAGTGGGGTAAACTGGGGTCACTCCCACCTTGTCCAAATCCTCAGGTTGGAAGAGTAGCCCAAGTACCCAACTGTCTAGAGCGGCTTACTAGAACTCCCTCTAGTGGAGGCCCTTTTGCTAACAGTGGCAGCGCAATACATTGCAGGGCTACACCTTTACGTATAACTGTTGATGGGGTACACCTAAACCCTCTTGGGTTCATCTTTAAGTCAGTTGGTGGGAGCCTACGGACCTTGGCGTGTCAGTATTAAATGGCCAAGAACTGCAGAATCTGGCAGAAGCAGGGAAGCGATGGTGAGGTATGAGAACGTTAAACTGCACTGGCTGTCATAACCTCTTGGCCATTGTTCTTCATTTGCAAACTGGCTATGACTCGACTTATGCTTGTGAATGACATCACAGGAGTATTCCAGTAAATGTCCACTTCACAGCAGATGCTGCACTTTGAGGATTTTCCTGGATGGTTTCAAGAATGAAATTGTCGCCAGCTGGCAGTAATGAGCATGGCGCTGAATAGACTATCCACTCACCTAAACTATATATATACACATTGTTAGATGTCCATCCGTCCGTGTGTGTCCATCCACCTGAGCTACGGGCAATCAAAGGTGCAAGCATCAGCAGATGGTTTTGCGGCAATGCTGCATAGCTCTCCAATGTATTGTCTTCTCGTGTTGTACTGCGGGTTATTCAGCACGATGTCTGACGTTCGGCTCCACATGTTGGAAGCTTCTTCGGCACCTGAACACGATAAGGAAAAGCCGACTGCAGTTCCTAACGAAGCCCCCAGCATGGGGAAGTGAAACATCCTGGCATCGTGCCAAACTACGTGGGCTGAAACTCGAGATCGCATCGGACGGAGAGCTAACAGCCCTGCAAGTTCAACAAATCATAGTGCAGCAGCTCATCGTGAATGTGAAAAAGTAACTAGTACGAAAAATGTGTAATTTTACCAGGCAATGCTCACTGAGCTACATAGCTGTTTTTTTAGAAGCGACCTGGACAATAATGATAGCTAAACGAAGTGGCTTATAACGTGGAAATGTAGAGTAGCCAAATGCAGTCCTCTAAACGCATGTTTCTAAATGTGGAGGGGAAAACCGGAGGACCTGGAGAAAAAGCACGCGACCACGGGGAGGACACGCAAAACTCCAAATATACAACAGGCGTTAGGGTCAGGATCGGACCCACGACCTCCTGTATACCAGGAGAGGTAGTTAACATCTCGCCACCGCTGCAAATGTTAAAGAATGGGGAGGGGGAGGGGGGGCATAGTGTGAGTTTTGGGGAGGCCTTAAACTGTCAACTTTCATCGGCGTTTTCCCGTAACATAATAAGGATGCAGAATTCGTGTTTGTGCATTCTCTACCATGTCCCCTCCTTTCCCCCATATACTGTCGTGGTGTAAGAATGGTCAGCACCCTGGAGTTGCAATCCAGGGATCACTGGGTCCATCTCTCGGCGGGGCAGTTGAAACATTGGGAGAAAAAAAATTCTCCTCCCACCTCTGTCCACCCAAAGTTAAAAATAGGTGACACCACAGTTAGTCAGTCGGAATGTTACACGTGGTTGGGTCAAATGTGGGCATTCTCACCTCTCCCAAGACGGCTGACCAGCAAGGTACAATGAGCTAAAATACCGACTCACGGAATGTCTCCTTCCCGTCAGTAGTGCCTATGCAAGCAATTGCAGGGCTGCACCTTTAACTTTTAAATTATATGATTCACATAGCGTTCATGTTATGATAGGGATCTCTAAACTAAGCACCTCAGGCGTAACGATGGCATTGGCCCAGGAGTTAGAACACAACCTCCGGCTCGCCTGATTTGTGTTGCCTGTTTCAATACAAATCAGACAAGGGCACTCGTGTCATGCACCCATACCCAGCCTGCTTGATCTCTACATGACATTACCCTGGACAATTGTGTCACTGTCAGCTTGATTCATTGCTGTGATGAAACTAAAGAAGGTGTTGCCCAATGCCTGCTGTAAGTCATTTGACTGTAAGTTTACGTTACAAGATATCTCCAGATTACTGCATTAATGGTTTATTACGCATCGCAGGAGCGTGGATCGGGCACTGTATATCAAACAGCGCCACCGAAATACGTCTCAGGCGTTGTTTTAAACATACAATGGCTGCATTAAGAAGGAAAGGTCAGACTGGCCGGACTTCAAAGCCAAGTTCCCCTATCAGATGAGTCTACTGTGAAACTGCGTCCCATAACAACCTGCATGGCACCGCACATGCTGGTGGGACGGTGCGACAGTGGCTTGTGCAGCAACTGTTGTCAGTGGAAGTTTTACTCGGTCACCAGAGCCGGGGAGACCTTCAGGACGTCTTTCTGCAGACCCGTGAGCAATTGTTGGACGATGGTAAAGCGCATAGTTTGGCATGTATTACATTGTGCGACTTTCATTCTAGATTCGAGTCACTTCTTCAAAGTCAAAGATACATTTGTTGGCGTGTAGCAGAGTCATGATTGGTTTATCATGTTTAAGTGATCCGATTGATGATAGCATGTCGACTGACAGCATAATCTTTGTTGAGTGTATTTGAATAAGCTCTCCACTTCAATGACTGGCTCCTTGTGTTTGCAGCCCACCACCTTATCTCTGACAGCGACTGGTTTGCTTCTGTTACACCTGAAAATGTTCTCGTGGTGTACATTAGGCAATGCACTTCCCCATGCAAGGCGCTTGTATGCGGGTGTTCTTAAGTTTTAGCATTGGGAAGGTAAAGGTGCAAAAGCGCAAAGCATTGCATCGCATGTATTAAACACACGAATATATTAATATACAGCAGCATTTTCATTGACGAAAGAAAGTAACATGTAAGTCCATCAGCAAATTATGCATCACTTCGATCAATGTTTTTAAATAGCTACAGTGGCAAGATGTACCTTGCCTGGTATGCAGGTGGTCGTGTGTTCGATCATGACACTTATGCCTGTATGTTTGGAGTTCACATGTTCCCGATTTTTCTCCTCCACAATAAGAACACGCGTTTAGAGTATTTAGCTGCTGTATATTTCTGCGTGATAAGCCACTTCGTTGAGCTATCATTTGTGGCCAGGTCGCTTCTGAAAAAGAGCTACATTGCTCAGTGGGCCTTACCTGGGAACATAAAAAATAGTTTAGTTTTAGTTTAAATAAGGTCAGCACTGGATCAGTTTAGACAATCTTTGACTTTCACCAGCAAGGTGAGACCCATGAATATTGCTGGGTAGTCTGATTCTACAGGTAAGAGCTGCCCATGAATAACAACACGGAAAGGCGTGCAGGGGTGCAGACCTGCAATTTCTTGATCACAACACTTTTGACCAAAGGGGCTTCTTGCAAGAGGAATCTCTAGAGAAACCCTCTATGGAATATTTGGCCTTCTTTTCCACGCCGACCAGACGTCTTGGAAGAGATGTTCCCACCGCTCTACCCCGTGAACTGTAATGCATGTTTGTATGAAGACGTATTGAACAATCGTCGTATAAGACGTATTAAACAATCATTAAATCTTGACTTAAAGCTTTCATGACTGTCGGAATTCATATTCTTTGGGTCTTTCGGTGAAGCCACGTAGATAGATAAAATAATAAAATAATAATAAAATAAATGTATTATTTCATATATCTACGTGGCTTTACCGAAAGACCCAAGTAATATAAACAATCACTGTGTAATTATAACTGAATCCAACTGTTGTTCATTTAGGGCTCCGGCTTCCCAACTCAGAAATGGCTCTTCAAATAAAAACAAACTCCTGTCGTGACGGCCGTGTGCGTTTGCGTCCATCTCGCTTGCGAGCAGCAGCAAAAGAGGCCTCTGCTCTCGGTGTGCCGCTCGCCGCTCGTAAAAAAAAGATCACGAACCGACGTTGTTACTCCTCTCTCCCTCTCCACCTGTCCGTCTGTCCGTGCGGTGCGAGCAGAGCGCAGGACGGGCGAGCGGGGCGCGCTGTCCACGGCGCTGAGGTCGGCGCAGCGGCGCTTGTGCGAGATGGGACGGGCGCACCGCGCTCCGCCCGCCGACTGCAAAGCGGCGGCCGCTGCGGTGGCCCCCGCGCGCAGGCCCGGCCACGGCTCTTGCGCCGTCAGCTACAGCAAAGGCAGAGGCGTCAAGGTGCTCGCTTCACGGCAGCAGCGGGGGCAGGGGCGAGGGGGGCAGGGGCGAGCGGGCGAGGGGGGTAGGGGGCGAGTGGGCGAGGGGGGCGAGGGGGTTAGGGGGGGAGGGGGCGAGGGGGGTGAGCGGGCGAGGGGGCGAGGGGGGTGAGCGGGCGAGTGGGGTGAGGGGGGTGAGGGGGGCGAGGGGGCGAGGGGGGTAGGGGGCGAGGGGGGCGAGGGGGCGAGGGGGGTAGGGGGCGAGGGGGGTAGGGGGCGAGGGGGGTAGGGGGCGAGTGGGCGAGGGGGGTGAGGGGGTAGGGGGGCGAGGGGGGTGAGGGGGGGAAGGGGCGAGGGGGGTAGGGGGCGAGGGGGGTAGGGGGCGAGGGGGGTAGGGGGCGAGGGGGGTAGGGGGCGAGGGGGGCGAGGGGGCGAGGGGGGTAGGGGGGCGAGGGGGACGACTGACTGAAGCAGGGGAGGTGGGTAGAGGGCAGATAACTTTTGTTCGGTCCAAGTAGAGCGGGAACGTGGAACCTCAGAGACATCCTGTTACCGTTCCGAGAAATACCGCGAATGTCACTGACCCTGATTTGCAAGACTTTTGTAAGCGGGTGGAAGTTTTGGTGGGGTTTTTTTCACGAAAGGGACATATGCATATGTGTGGGTAACATGTTTTTTTCATGAAGCCATGCAATGCACAGAAGAGTCTTCCTGCCGTTTCATTATCTTTGTTTTCCTTGAGTGAAGCGTGCATGCTGGAACACATGGCTAATCTGGGTGAAAAGAAGGTTAATCCCTTGGCATTGCAGCAGTAAGTGGTTGCAGAGAATTGTAGACATAACATTTTCTATACAAGTGTTGTGTGTGTGTGTGACTGGGCAACGGTAGTGTCACGGTTAGCGCACTGCTCTACAAATTCGGCGACCCGAGTAAATCTGTGGCAAATACCCATTCCTTTTTGACATACTGAATTTCCTTATATTATATGGCAACAGCTTAACTCTATTGACTTCTTGTAAAATCAAATCAGTTATACTACGTAAATCGTTTTCTGCATTATATCCGTGGCCTCGTGAACTTGTGTCAGCCAATCACTAAAGCCTGGGCACATTAAGGATTAATGTTTATTTTTTTAAGTACGCGACAGACTTTTTCTGTGAGGGATATGTTTTGGATTTCATTTTTATGCATATCAGAGCGTATGATTGTTAAGGCCCAAATTTGTATATTTATTGTAAATATCGTTTGCTTTGTGCATACTCTATTTGACAAGGTACAATTTACCATACTCTTTGACTGACTGTTGCGGGACACTTCTCAGGCAAATTGCATTGCCCCTATCCAGAGGCAATGCAATTTTTACATTATTTAACTCGTTTAACTTTCCATTTCAAAACGGCGTTTTACAGCTGCCGTAGCCCATGCTGCAGACGTTGTATAAGAGCCAAGCACAGGAAATCGCAATAGCTTACACAAACAGGTGCTTTCCATACCAATATTCCCTCTTTTTAAATGTTACACTTACTTAAATGTTACATAGGAAGTGAAAACATACTTCTGGCACTGTGACACAGAACTGTTGTGAGCTCAGGGGGTTGATGTTGATTGATTTATTTTGACGTTAAACGGGGAAAATCAAATATGTCATTTAACACTACTGCGGTGAGCAAAACCGCAACTCATCATGGCTTTAAGAACGTATTAAAGGACGTAGCTTTTAAATTGTACTGTGAAGATCGTGGCCACTTCACGTTATCAATGGCTGTACTTTCGGCCAAATTAAATCTATTATTATATGCTTGTAAAAGGGCTAGAATGCTTGAATGGGAAGTGTGTCGTTTATCTTTGTGGACACCGTAGAACCCAGCATTCTATACTCAAAGTATCTCCCTGTTCAGACAAGAGTGGAACATATCTAACCTCCATGGGCAGCCTGAAGCCAATGGTGGACATTCCACATTGCTATGGCATAATCCGGTTTCTTCTCGGAATTATGTTGCCAATTTCCCACCGCTCGGTGGTTGTTGGTTAACTCTGGAGGAATGATCATGGAGTGTCGATCCACGAGTGGAGGAGTAGAAGGTCCGGGCTTTGCTATCATTTGTCAGTATTTTATCAGCATTTGTTTGGCGAGTTAAATGGATCCAATGAGTACTCGTGAGCCAATTTAGAAGCGGTTCATATTCTCAACATGTGTCTTTGTGGTTTGGAAAATGTAAACTCTTTCATGAATAAGGTTCTTTCACAGAGCCCATCGTCTTCAAGCCACCAGATCTCACCATTGTTTTACGAACAGGTTTCCAATGGAAAATAGAGGACTTCGTTACGTAGTTTGGGGTGTCGAGAGCATTTGAAAGCGGGTTAGGTAGTCACCCTCTATAAACTCGTTGGGTGTTCCTTTCTATGTAATACTATTATAATAATCCATAATAATAATAGTCACTTATTTACCCAGGAAAGCCACAATGAGTAACAAGATACTTTTCCAGAAGTGGGATGTTTGGCCAACACAAATTGTATTGTTCGTTTGTAGTTACGGTAGGAAACCGAAGAACCCAGAGGAAACCCCATGCAGAACTGGAGGAGAACACACAAACTATACACAGAAAGGTGCCCGAGTTTGGAATCGAACCCAGGACTCCTTACTGCGAGGCACAAGTGTTACCACTTTGTCACCCTACCGCCCGTACTTTAGTCTACATTCTTACAGTTAGCAGTTTCTTCTTCCAGTGAGTTATTTTTTAGGTATTTACCAAAATAACTGTACAGTGAATCTTATGCATCAGGTAATATAATGTGCAAGATGCAACCATTGTTTTTAAGATGTTTTTAAAGATGTTTTCTTGTTCATGTTTTAGTTTTTGTTTGTTGCGGTTGCACCCGATTCAAGAGCCGAATGGCTCACAGGGCTATACCTAATAAATGAAAACTGAAACTGTAATTGTCACAGCCATGAATTCCACTTTTTAAAACAGCATGCACCTATGGGGAAAAAAACTCTAACGATACAGAACTAGAGACGTAAGTCTCTTTTTGCAGAAGTCACACGGAGAATCAATTACAGTCATCGTTGGATATCACTTTGTTGAATATAGGATCTTGATGGATTGATATTGTACAGGTCATTTGAGATTGACTGCCTCTAGTGTGGACCCTTGCCTTGCTCACATTTAGATCCGTAGATCCGACGTTCCCCGTGTTGTTTTAACGTCGACTGCAGCTGCACCTCTGCTGCTTGCTACACAAATTGAGCTCAGGCAGAGGCTGATTAAAATGTACGTAACAGGTGCTTGCATTGCCAAAGTACACACTCTTTAAACGTTGCTATGTAGACTTGGCAGGGAAGATTGTTTTCATAAGTGCATACATTTTTCATTTTTACGATATGCAGTATATCATTACGAAAATATCTGAGGTTGACATTCTGGTGAAGGCTACGAGGTAGAGTGGTGGCACAGTGGTTAGCGGCACAGCGCTGTGCACCCGGCGACCTTGTTCGATTATTTGCCGCGGTTATCATCAGTTGCGAGTGATAACTGAACCAGTTCTGCTCCACCCCCGTTCACCAACACACACACGAACCAGCATGGTGAAGTATGGTTAAACAATAACCGACATGGCTTAGGAGGGCTGTAAATTGTTATTTAAATGTTTCCAATTTAATGATAAAATATTCAGGTTCATGGTCCAAACAAGAATCTCACATATTATATACATCATTGTACTGCATAAGTATGAATTCTGGTGTAATTTTGGCTCGATATCACTCAATGTACAATTGCATATCTACAAGTTCAAATCCCAGTCAGAGGTCAACCAGCCTATCATCCATCCGAGGCCGAGAGAACAAAGAGCACCACGTTGTGGAAAATCATTCTTGACCATTGCATGGCTAGACTGGCCCCTGCCTAGTAATGTGTAATTTCCACATTGACTTATGCCACCAACATAGATAACCATTGCACCAGTGTTCATGCTAGTACGAGGACATTTGGGCTTTTTTTTTACTTTGACATATGCTTTAAGAATTACGTGGTCACGCTCTCAAAATCAACGCTTAATATTTAGTTTACTGTAAAGAAAAATAAAACGTGGGGAGTATTTCTTTAAAACGGCACGCCATGTGTGGTCAAACACACGCTTATAACAGCCGTCCTTCTCAAACGGTGACTGCAAAAAAGGTGGATTTAGCTAACCGCAGTAAAGGTCAACAAATGTTGGGTTTATTATTCCATAACCTGAGGCTAGCAGGACCACTGACCTTTACCACTGCAGAGAAGAATAAGATGTGAAAAGTACACTCCTTTTTTTATTTAACTTTGAAGGCCATCTCAGATTCTACGCTGTGGCCCGGTCCGTGTAGGGTTACGTTTGTCAATGGGATTATACAAATTTGCTTCATGCTCACCACATGGTAATAAATTACATTCCGAAAGCGCTTTTGATCCGTAGATCCCAAGCTCCCCCTCCACTCCGTTATGACCATCATAGAATCTGCAAATGATGAGAATAACTGATCGCACCAGAAAAAAATAGTGCGGGCAGCAAAACCTTGAGTTTCAGACAACGTGCGGAAACGGGTCAAAAGCACTCGGCCTTTGTGCATTACACAAAATCCATCAGCGTTTCCTTGAAGAAGTGCATTATGCAGTTCTTTGTCCAGGACATATGTCAAGGGTGATTATTCATAAACAATTAGGTAATACTATATTGTTTCATTATATTTGCTTTACAGGATGAGAGCCCGTGGGGATATGTGCGCATATTGTTTTGAGTAGAGTACTTCATTTTTTTGTTTACTGTTTTAAGGCACCAACGCAAACCATTGAGAACCAAAACATTTGATGAAAGGGAAGCTTGGAAAGCTGTAGGTGATTGATAGATTAAGCCGATTGACAAATCTATAGGTTCACTTTATTTATCCAGAAAAAGGGCCCATTCAGATGCAATTATCCTTTGGAAGGTAGGTTTGGAATAAGAATAATACATCGTAAAAAAGATACAGCAGCAAAGGGTGAGCCAACCCAATACATAGGAAAGTGTGTGAAATTGTCAAACCTTCAAATTGTCTGCAACTCAGTGATCAAAAGTACAGGAGAACAGCTTGATAACCCACACCATCTAATTTTCCAGAGAGATAACTTTTTTTGAGAGTAGCCATTCAAGTGGATACAAATACATGTATGTATGTTAAATTTCTCTCGCACTGTACATAGCCAACAATGCAAATTGGAGGTGCGGAGAAGGACAACAAACTAAACACAAAAAGTAGTTCTGAAGAAATTAGTTTTGAATCTAGATTTAAGAGTGCATAGCTCCAGTGGCTTCCTAATATCAGAAGCGCATCTGAAATCGTGCCATGCAGTGACCATATTTATTCGATGGTTACGCCAAAAGCCGCTGCGAGGATGACCGTAGTTCGCTTGATGGTTTATGCTCCTTGACGAGATCAGCAAAGGTATTGTGCTTCATTTGTGACAAGTACTCTGTGTGTAATGAGTGCGACCTTATGATGTATTCGTTCGGCAACTGTGCGCCTATGTAAATGCATATACAGAAAGGATTGCTGCCACTGTGGTGTAATGGTTGGCACACTGGACTTGAAATCCAGAGGTCGGCAGTTCAATCTCCCCGCGTGGCCGTGGACAAATGGGGGACAGTTCTTAAATAACCCTCTGTCTCTTGTCACCCAGCAGTATAAATGGGTGCACCATGCTTAGTCGACTGGGAAGTCACGTGTGGTGAGGTAAAGTGTGGGTACTCCCACATTTATTGACACATCGGGCAAGTGTGGCAAAGTAAGCCAGACACTCGGCAGAGGTGATCCTTGGAGTCACCTTTGTTGGACCTCTTTCTGCTCACAGTGGAGTGAGCAGGCAACTTCAAGGCTGTAGCTTCGCCTTCACTAATCAAGAAGTAATGTGGCTATGGCGAGGGTGGCACCATGATACGTGGGATGAAACTGTTCATACGTGTATTTACCTTTCACGTTGGTGTTGTATACGACCAACCAAATCATGATTGGGTTGGGGGTTATTGAACCTTCAACCTTCATAGGAAGTGTCATTCAATGTTATATATTGATGTATTTTTAAACATTCCAAAAACAGTTATCGCATTGCACTATGAGCCCGCTGAGCTGAACTTTATTCCCAGACATGACAAGCATCAGTGGCACGTGATATTTTTGTTGGTCCTGGCCTCCCCACCTTCAGCAGCCCGTACCGACCAGCATAGAGAAGTATGGTCAAACAACCCCCGTGTGAGACACACATGGAGGGACACACACACGGGAATAGAGACACACGCGGAGAGAGACACACGTGGAGAGAGACACGAGTAGAGAGACGCATGGGGAGAGAGACATGGTGTGCGGAAGCCTTCATCCAGAAGCGAAATGACACAGGGCAGTATTGTTTATTATTTTATTTTCAGCGTACATTTATTTAGCGTTTCAAGCAGCAGATCCAGCGATGTGATCTACAGCAGTGGCCCTGAAGACACGAACCTTAACAAAAAGACACCACACACACACCGCACCCAGGGGATATCTCGCAGATGGGTGAGCAGTGTGGAAACCCTCATAGAGCAATCTGAGACAGATAAACGTGGGCCGAGCCACCTCATCAGGAAAGATATTATATTCCGGACAGATGGGGACAATCTGCCCACGAGGATAAAGGACCTTCGAATTGTATACAGCAGTCAGCAGGGTGGTGCTCATCTCTCTGTTGGTGGCCCTGAGCCAGTGCTGGAAATGCCACATTCCTATACTGGGAGCCTTAACCTTGCATTGTACAACCATCGTTGATTTATGCCAGCTCGAAATAGGCGATGAGCTAAGTTGAACCACAACCATAGTATGAATGTGTTGCTTTTCAATTGTACACCGAGTGCTCTAACCATGGTGCCACATGACCAGAGCCATATATTACAGAACGCCTCCTATCCATGACCCTATTATCCTTGACACGTATTACCCACAACTTGTATTATTCGAGGCACCTATAGGGTTTGCGAACACTCCTATTATCTATTCCCTTAGTCTTCCTTTCATCCACAGTTATCTGCAATTTTCCTGTCCTGAATTGCAGGGGTGTGAATCGCCACAACGCCCATAACTGACTGCATCCTCGCGTGTCTTCTTCTCTCTCCGTGCCCTTGCTGCCCAGGTGGGCTACAGGCAGCAGGGCAGCTGGGGCGGAGCCAAGGGCAGGAAGATGGTGCTGCTACGGGCCGGCAGCGGCCACACGCGCCGCCACACCATCCACACCCCACTCAGCCCCTTCTGCAGGTGCCTCCATGTGCCTCAGTTGCGCTCCACCACTCCTGCTGCTGCTGCACGGTGCTGCCACGGCCACTTTTCCATTGCTCACAAAAATACATCCCCATATCGCTCTCTCCACACATATCAATTGTTTTTTTACGGAACCCACCAGTCACACGGACTTCTGGAAGAGTGTCATTTCGGCAACATCTGTTGCTCACGAAGCAAATTATGGGCCGGTTTTAACACTTAAGTGTGTCGTTCACAGTCAGGCTTGCTTGTACGTACTGTATGTTGAACTTATTTCGCACCGACCATAGCGAGCGGCGCTAAACGGAAGTGCGTGGGAAAGATAGCAAACTAAACACAAAAAGCAGTTCTAAAGAACTAGTGCTGGTGAACTGCCAGACCTTTATAGGTAAGAGCCCTTTCTGTTAGATATGAGTCCAAGCTTCGAGCGTGACTGATAAAATGTGTAAAAATATATATGTTCCTTTTGTTTTATATGGAGGGACGGATATTAAAAGTAGGCGTATTTTCTTCTTATTTATTTTGTTACTTATATTCCACACAGATCCCTCCAGAATCAATCAATGAGTACCACATTTCCCAGAGCTCAGTGGTAATGGAGAGACTGACATTCTCCTGTGTTGATTTTCTACCGTTGGCTCAGAGCCGTCAGTAGAGATTAGTGCGACTTCAATGCATGTGTGAGCATAGAGACGCTGCCATTTGCTTTTCCTTTGTTTTGACTGTGAAATCTCATACAATTTGCTTACATTTTCCACGAAAAGAACATTGTTCGTGCTCTATTAACGCCGAACTTTATGAGAAATGCCGTTGCACCGCACCTTGTGTACGATGGAACATAGGAGACACAAATCGTCGCGGCCCTCTGAACAATCGCAAACAGCTGCCACCTCTGGCAACGCTTTTCCCCTTCCCCACCGCACCCACAGTGGCCACCTTTGTAGCGATCACGGGACGTCGGCATGAAGATTTACAAACACAGTAACCACCCGGCACAGTTGTGCAATGAGCAAGGCTATTGTTTTTGTTTAAGATTCAACGATAACAAGCAACTAATGCAAAGTGCATACAGAGTGCCTTGCGCCTCCCCGAGAGAGCATTTGATGAATTATGGCAGATATATATTTTGTTGTTTGAGAAGTAAATAAAAATGCCCATTTGGTGTGATTTATACATTACAAGCAGTCCAGTAAACGTGTAACGTCGGGTCAACGTTGGCGTGTATTTGAAACCGTTGGACCAATGTTGGCCCAACTTCCCATGTTTAATGGGAGGCCCTCTTAGCTGGTGGATCAATCTGTCATGGTGAGGCCAATGACAACACAGAGCTCTCTTTCCAGACTTAAACGTACTTCCATCATAGCCACACTCACTTGAGGAGATGCCCATCTCCATTGCTGGCAGTGTTAAAGTTTGCGGTTTTTATTTATAGTTAACGGTGGCTAATGAGTTGATGAACATCATCAAGCGTCACGATGGCTATGTGGAATCAAAATCCATGCGTGACAGTGACAAAATGAAATTAACTAGGATGAACGAAGATGCAGACTAAGATAAGTAAGGTGATGAGAGACATGAGCGCACCGAAGGAAGCCAAACATGGAAATGTGCTGATTGTTATTAATGATTAGTTATGCTCGTTTACCCAGGACAGTCTCACAGAGTCTTTTTCAGGACAGTCCATGAACATTTTCGCAATCGGGGGCGATGTTGCTTTTATGCAATCCCAACTGAACAATTCACAGGTCAAAATGTCAGCATTGCCATGCTTGGCAAATACCGGTTACATTGTATGTTTCTTTAGCTATGGAAGGGAACTATAGAACCCAGAGGAAACCCATGCAGATCAAGGGGAGAGCATATACAAACTCCCGAGATGGGAATCGAACCCAGACCCTTCTTGCTCTCAAAGCGGAGTATTAACACTGCGCCTGAAAGCTGGGAGTATACCGATTGATCGTGTTCACTGATTGGCTGACGGCAAGGGGGAGATTTGGGAGTCCCTCGCACCAACATGTAATAACTAAATGTTTGACTGGTTTTGCTGGCCATGACCAGTCCTTCTGGCAGGGCCACGTTTCTCTCGACTCTCGAGGTAAGCTCATGTTGACTTGCCACTAAGTGGTACTTATTGCACACCAACCGGGGGTATAATGGGCCCGAGGTGACACGCAGACAGCATTTGAGCTTACAACCGGAAGGTTGTGAGTCAAGTGTTCTATAACTATAGTGCCAAACGGATCAATTGTTATTTGAAAATTGTTTATATTAGACGTTCTTCGGGTTATATGACATCAGCTGTCGACCGTTTTATTGCTTTGTTCCGGAGTTAGCAGTGGCATCCCTTCAAGTCAGACGACCGGACTTTGGAAAATTGCAGACCGACAGTGATTTTAGCATCGTGACCTTTGAGCCCTAAAGGGATAATAAAGTCAGGTGACCCATACAGCTTTATTGCACCGTGAACAGGAGTGAAGTAAAGCCAGGATTATGTTTACTATTCCTTTTATAACTCCCCCTAATAAAGGATGTGTTCAAATGTATCCGAGCAATACCGCATTTAAGATGCACTTTTAGTGGCTGCGTTGCAAAGGTGTATTGTCTTTTATTGGGCCATTTAAACTCGATTTAGTACGCTTTAATCAAACAACCTTTGAGATTCGTATCCTCATTTTACAAAAGTACACAGGTCACTCTTGCATGTGAGACTATCCTGCTTTCTTGAATTCTCACGTGGGTAATAAAACAAAAAAACAGAAACTGAATCGTCGTGCCAATACAGTAATTATCATGGCCACATTTTTTACTCTTGCATGTAATTTTCAAATGAAGATTTTCGAATGACTATCATTTACAATTGTGAAATGTATAAAATAGATCATATAGTTTTTTTTGGGTTAGATCGCGTCAATATAAATGTGTCGTTAAACCCGCCACCACCCGACACAGCCAACTAGTAAGGGTTGTCACGTAAACAGAACGTGGCCAATTCGTCACTAGTACAGCACACCGGTGTATTGGAGAGCCAAGCCGCAACATTTACAATCTGAGTACGACGTTTCCCCAGTAATTACAACTAGCTTCATCAGGCGGACAGCCAGATAAATGAGCATCATCAGACGGACAGCCAGACAAATCTGGCTGTCTGCCTGATGATGCTAGCTGTAATTACTGGCGAAACGTCGTACTCAGATTTTAAATGTTGTGGATTTGCTCTCCAACACACTGGTGTGCTGTACTAGTAACGAACTGGCATGTTCTGGCAACAAAACTGACACCTTTTTTTACAAGGAGTCATGTTTGCATAGACCACAATACCTGCAGCCATAATGCAAACAAAAATCATAACTCTGATAATGTATGCACTGTCCTTGAAGTTGATTGGTCCACACCCGAGACAGCTTTCCTTAGAGCCTAGTCTCACATGGTGTTGGACCAGATGACGCCAAAAGGCGCACAACTCAAAGACAATGCACCATCAGAGTATGAGAGCTCGGGGTAAGCATTTATACTGGCAAATGAGGTTCCAATGGTGGCATGTTCTGTTTACGTAATAACCCTTACTAATTATCTGTGTTGGGTGGTGGCGGGTTTAACAACACATTTATATTGACACGATCTAACCCAAATAACTGTATTTTGGATGATATTGGTCGCCAAAACCTACGTGTTAAACTGTAAAAAGTTGAGTTTGTTTGTTATTTCATGGCAAATAAATGTACCTGAATACTGCATGTCATTATCCAAGCAAATAACACTGGTAATAATAAAGTGTTTAATCGCAGCAACAACCAACAATGCAAGTTTATCTGTATATGATTGTCACATCACTGAACATGGTCCATGTAACTTCGAAGTACAAAGTCTCGAATCAAACAAGCTTGGGGCAGCTCATCTCCTTTGACAATCTGGAGCCAAATATGTGAATTCCACGTTCCCATGGCAGGGGCAAGTGTATCTCTATTATGGCTAACTGCTGACTTCCCCCTCTATTTATTTCACTTGGTATTTACTTTGAAGTGTACCGTGTTGTTTGTGTTAGGGGAAAACAAGTATGACAGTTTATACCAATTACAGGCAAATACCTCGTTTGTTCGTTGTGCTATATGCCCTAAGGACTCTGTTCTTGTCGTCTGCAATGTTAATAGTTTTGTATTTATTTTGTCGCTGCTGCTGTGCTCACCGCAGAAACACAGATCACCCGGGAACTGTCTAAACGGCACCATCTGTGTAGCAAATAAAATTAACTCAAACTCAATTATGCTTCTCATAAAAAATGTTTATTCATACGGCATCGTAAGACACGAACCGGTAGACCGAACCTCGCCTGATTTCGATAAAATGTTCACTTTCTATGTTTGTGTCTGCATCTACACATCTGTCAGATCATCGCTTGACTCCTGAGAGTCCAACTGAGCCAAATAAGCATCGTCAGCCAGGTTCAATACACCTTTGGATGAAAGGTTCCCATAGCTGGCGCCACCTCTCACGGGCCTGTGTTATAATAATACTAATTATTATTTAACATCTGCTCGTGAACCCATGTGATCGCTACATGTCCTTGGTGGACGCTCCCACTCCGTTATAATGCTTGACCATCGCTCGTCATCGTTTCGAGCCATGACCGTGTGCTGTGCCCAACCGAGCCCATTCGCTTTTCTTAACAGTTGGTGACCAGATACAAACATTGAAAACGTACGTGTTTATGTTGAAATTATTTCGCACCGTACACAGCTAACCGTGCTAAGCGAAGGTGCGGGGTAAGGACAATAAACTCAACACAAAAATAAGTTGTAATGAAATTCGCTTTGAATCTATCTTTGAAAGTACATATAGCGGCAGTGGCTTCCTAATATCGGAAGGAAGAGCGTTCCAGACGGCCGCAGAAGCACATAAATAACAGAACATAAACACTCCCCATATCCTGCCATCGTCCCCAACTCCCCACTCCTCCCACACATACACACTATGACCTTTAACTTAGATGGCATGGTATCCTCTAATTACTAAACTGCCATCTTAATAGCTGGCTTAGACCTGTTTGTAAAGGCCTTCAAACATAACACTACAATTTTACACGGTACTGCACTCAACAATGCTTCGAACATATGAAGACGTGCTTTAAAAAGTAATACAAACATACAGTATAAGTAGATTCGATAAACTCCTGACGTGTGATTGTTTTTCATGATGCCCTCGATGCAAGGCTATGTTAGCTTGCACAAAACTAAATATTTGGTTGTACAAACAATAATATTGTATCTCACCATATTACGCTAATGATGTGGATTGGTCGACTGATAGCCTATTCTTTTGGTCATTGAGGCATGGCCACTTCTGTGCAAACCTCTGCATATTTCAACTGAGATAATTCATAATACTTTTATTATAATAATACTTGTATTGTTAGAGTGCAGTTACTTTTTTAGTTTTTTGCCTCGGAGAACCCTTAATAGCTTTCATCCCGTCCAGTGTAAGATGTTTGGGCAGCCAGTCAGATCGTGGTCCTCTTCGTCCTGTAGCACCTGGAGTGATCGCTTATTCACCACCCTCTGCAGCTGGTCACCTGCTCACATGTCTGGTATATCCCTTGTACCTGACCTAAGAGCCCCCGAATCTTTGTCCATGCTTCTACCTTCCACGGCCCTCTTGTTTGTTGCATTTCTCTTCATGAGACATTTTACGATTTCTCAAGGAGCCTTTCGCTTCGAATGCAAGTGATTCATTCTCCTTCTCTCTCTTTTTTTTAGTTTCACAGCCCAAATGAAAGGCACCTACGTATCGCTGTTGAATACACAGAGCTTAACAGTTGCCAATCTTGTCTTTGCAGCACGACCAGTGGAGAGGCAGACTCATCCGTAGCAGAGCTGAAAGGCGCAGTTGGTCCGGGGGTTGGAATCAAAGACGCGGGCAGCGACACCCAGGACTACGAGGAAAGAAGCGGCTCCGAGAATCCATCGGCAGGAGTGTACCACGCGAGGAAGGCCATGTCCCGCCTGGCCGTGGGAGGGCCGTACACAGGCAGCGAGCCTGCCGAGGCCCCTGAGAACCCGTGATCTGCACGGCAGGTATGGCTGATGCTTGTTTAGTTGCATGTATTCTTCCCGCCTACTCACAACAAAAACAGCAACAACAACAACAACAACCCCGGGAAGCTGCCGTGGTTGCCGTGGTGTAGTGGGCAACCGACTTGACTTGCGACCCAGATGTGTCCAGATGTCGCCGGGATCATTCCCCCCAGCGTGGAGACTGAAACTATGGTGCAAGTTTCCTAACCCCCCCTCCCCCTTCTTCCAACCCAGTAGTATAACTGGGTGCACCATAGTTCGTGGTTCAGTAGGCCATGTGCGGTGTCTAAAAGGCGTGTGTGTATGTTGGACCTCTTTATAACCGTACGTAGCCGACCGTGGTCATCGTTGGTGCGGGACAAAAAGGTGTGGGTCCTCCCACCTCTTCCATGATGTCTGGCCAGTGTGAAAGAGTAGGCCAAAATACCCTCGATATGTTCAAATGTTTTCCCTGCTCAAACAAATGCTGCTCATCCCTCCCAGTGCCCCTGTGCTATTGGTGGACATGCCACATGCCAACGGGGAAGGCCATTCTCTCCAAATGGTAATCGCTGTTGCCATACTTCAAAGTGGCACTGCACTGTAATCTGTCTATAATGGTGAGTTGATGAGCTTACTTGTAACCCCTGCCCAACACTTGGACTTGCAGCCTTCTGATTGTGTAATCCCAGGCCTCCCTTGTAAAACAGACTTTTGTCCCAGTGGACTCTCACCACGTTATCAATACAGCCCGAGTCCGTATGTGAGTCACGTGCATTCTGCCACGATAACATCCGAAACAATGTACATGTGCTAAGAAAAATGTTTACATTTACATCTAATTTCTTATATATTCACCTGGACATAATGTATACATTATGTTTGCTGCCCTTACACATTTGCCACGTCCGTGACCCTGAAAGCGTTATATTCTTTGCCCTAGCTATGAATCGCATTGAGATGATACATAAATACATATTAAATAGTAATGGATTGAAAACTAAGTTTGTCACTGCTGTCGTTGCTTTGGTGTGCTTCCTATACACAGAGCTGCACTTTCTTCATCTACATTGCTGCTTGAACCTACCATTACATATTTATTCAGATGAACACCATTGTTAACAATGTGTACTGAATATTTAACAGCCCTTCGTCAAGCCAATGCTGTGTGAAGGGAGAGAAGTGACAAGACGAGGTCAAATATCGCTCGCCATTCGGGTTAACTGCAGCTGGGACGCTAACACGGGTCGCTCCGTTCGTGGTACAACGAACTAATCATTGGACCCAGGACAATTGTACGTGATTAAAAACTGATTTCAGTTGTTTGCTCATCAATAAAAATCCTACCTGTATAAGTGGGTTCGGTGAATGTGTTTTACCATATCATGGGACCTTTCTTGCCAGTATGAAAAATAATAATATGTTTCAGTCTTTCTGTCAATAAAACAGGTGCTAAGATTCATATTCGTGGTTCTTTAGGTAAAGTCACGTAGAAGGGAAATAATAAAATAATAAAAATATAAAACAATAAAAAATTCTCACGACGTTTCGACTGCAACACAAGAAATCATCATCAGGTGTGAAATCCACAGTAAGAAAATTTTCTTGCAATCATCATCAGGTGTGAAATCCACAGCAAGAAAATGTTCTTGCAATCATCATCAGGTGTGAAATCCACAGCAGCTGCAATCATCATCAGGTGTGAAATCCATAGCAAGAAAATGATTGCAAGAAAATTTTCTTGCTGTGGATTTCAAACCTGATGATGATTGCAAGAAAATTTTCTTGCTGTGGATTTCACACCTGATGATGATTGCAAGAAAATGTTCTTGCTGTGGATTTCACACCTGATGATGATTGCTTGTGTTGCAGTCGAAACGTCGTGAGATTTTTTTTATTGTTTCATAGGTGCTAAGATGTTCAAACATCAAATAGATCCCTTTTTGCAAGGAATCAAGTCTGCATTAGCCACACGTACTTGTGGTGAACATGCAAACACAAATTCTGATCAGATATGCAGTGTCTTTGTGTAGGCCAATCAGTGTCAAAGACAATTCATGTATCATCAGAGCATGTGTGTTTTCTTGTTCACAAGTACGTGTGGTTAAATGCAGACTTTATTTCTTGCAAAATGTTTCTATTTGGTGTTCGAACATCTTAACACTTGTTTTATTGCCAGAAAGGCTAAAACCAATTCTTAATTTTCATACGTGTTTTTTTTTACCATTTTCATGAGAGAGAGGGAGAGAGAGAAAAACAAACTTGCGAACAGAGTGCTGGCTTTTTCAGCCATTTAACAATTTCAATAAATTAGTCGGTGACGCTGCTGCATTGGCAGCGGTGCAAAAGCACAATTAGCAAAAAAAAATCAACAAATTCGTCCATAATACTGTGGCCTCAAAAGGGAAAAAATATATATATTCAAACATGTACATTAAAGTTACGAGTGTCTCCCTGCTCATACAACATTGGGCAATGCTCATCCCGATTGCAGACTCTCAGCCATTGGGTCACAATTCCACATTCCTGATGCGGGAGCCAGTCTCTCCCCTTTTTGTTAACTTCTCACGGAGTGGCACTTATGAGTACATTGTATTGCATTTCGCAAAGTCAACAGTTTACCGACGGCGCGATAGGCATTCAACTTGACTTATTGACTTTCCATTCATTGTTGTGAAAGTCAAAGAGCAATCAATTAAAGATGTGCTTCACCAGGCAAGGGTCACTGGGTTACAAAGTCTCTTTTACTAAACAGACCTGGCCGAGATGACTTAGCATAGGCAAACATCTGTTTGGCAAAATAAACAGCAAGGGTGGAATCAATCTCACTTAAGCTGTAAGGCCCACATCAAACGCAACTATTGCTCATACGCTGAGGAAATGTATGGGCATGCACACTACTATACGGTAGAGACACAACTCTGCACCCCTTAATGTTTTGTTGTCAAACGTAATTTTTTTTGCATTTGCTGTATCGGCTTTGAATATCAGATAGAAAAGAAAAACTAACTGCGAGAAAGCACATTTTCGGTTGAATTCCTTCAACATAATAATGGGAGACAACGGTTCTGAAAGCGTACAGAATCATTCTGCCGTCGTGTGTCTCCACATTTGTTTTGTTCCACAGGAAAATTGTCAGTGAAGGTATTATTACTCCAACAATTAACATCCAGTTGCCAAACGAATACATTATGAGGTTTGCGCTTAGTCACTTTAAGATGTTTTTTTGTTCGTGTTTTTTGTTTGTTGCGGTTGCACCCGATTCAAGAGCCGAATGGCTCACAGGGCTATGCCAAATAAATGAAACTGAAAAACTGAAACACATTAAGTGCTTGCCACAAATGAACCACAATACCTTGCTGATCTCGTCAAGGAGCACAAACCATCACGCAAACTCCGGTCATCCTCACAGCGGCTTTTGGCTGGCCATCAAACAAAGACAGCCACTGCATCGCACGCTTTCAGATGTGCTTCTGCGGCCGTCTGGAACTCTCTTCCTTCTTATATTAGGAAGCCACTGGACCTATGCACATTTCAATCCAAATTTAAAATTAATTTCTTTATCACTGATTTTTATGTTTAATTTGTTGCCCTTCCCCCGCACCCCTGGTTAGCATGGCTGGCTACATACGGATGTGAAAGAAGTTCAACATACGTGCATACATACTCTTAAACAATAATTGGTGCAACATTGTTTATTTATTTATTCGCTATAAAACGATTTATATCTCAGTCCTGGCGAAGGCGAACATCAGCGGTGAGCGGCAATATTCGAGCCAGTCCTGTCAACAACCCTCCCGCGCTCTGCCCAAACCTTTCTCACAAACTCACACTGAACACTGGTCAAGTATGGTCGAACAATCTCAAGACCGACACAGCGTGCGGAGGCCTTCATCCAGCAGTGGATTGGCCGTTACACTGTGTACACTGCTTCTCAGTCACCATATTCTCCAGATTTTAAGATGTGTTCCTCGCACCACCATCCCACCGCTGTATTTTTTTTAGTAAAAGTTGAGGCTGCATCTCATGTTCCAGATGGTGTCAGTGTGTGACCACATTTGTATGTGGGGAGCATTAGCGTATCGCTACGAACCCGGCGACCCGAGTTTAATTCCTGCTCATGGCCAAAAAGAGTGATGAATATATGAACCAGTTCCGGGGCACCCCTAGGTCGACTCAGCCTCAAATGAGTACTTGGTGTAGTGTGTAAACATCGCCACTGGGGAGACAAATGCAGTCGGGAGTGATGCCATGCCGGACTTCATAGGTGCTCGCTAACAGCACTTGCCCAAATAATATGTTCAGGCTATAGGGGGGATCTTTGTCTTTGTATTTTTTTACATTTGCATAACTTTATTGATACCGGGGCACAAGTTTGACTTGCGTCTTACTTTCCGTAAAATATTTGAAGCTTGTTCATGTTTTTATCTTTTTTTTGTTGCGGTTGCACCCGATTCAAGAGCCGAATGGCTCACATGGCTATATCTAATTAATAAACTTGAAACTTGAATATGGTACAAATTGCCCATCACACTTTTTTAAAGCAATTCTAAGTTGAAAATGTTTTAAAGTAATTTGCAGAAGCAATTTTCATTTTCCGAGATATACAGTTATATTTTATACACTGCTGTGTGATGACACATTTACAATGGAAGGCATTGCATCGGAAGGCACTTATATAAACACCACCAACAGTAGTCGCTTCGCCCTGCAGGGGAAACTACCAGAGACGTAAGACAACATATGACGAGTAGCCAGAGAGGAAGACGAAACTCCAACAGCGTCATTGAAATGGGCACTGAGAATGTGATGACCGAGGGGAAAACCTAAAGCCAGATGGTGTTGACTGTGCAACAACTGTGAGATCTGCCAGAAGGAAGGAAGTGATGCTGAAGGTGTGGCTGCATCAACATGATTGTTTGTGCCAGCCCCTTTGTCAACATATAATTAAACGTTTGTATCCGTAAACTTAAGATGTGTGCATTTAAATCGTACGCGCTACTCTTTGTGAAGAAACAAAAATCTCAAGTAAAAATTTCAGACTTTCCGATTGGCACAGTTGGCTACGTACGTTGCGAAATAAGTTCAACATACATACATACTCGGTATACATAACATTTGCACCTGCTGCTTTGCCGGCAGGTACACCAGAATGCTGAGGAATCTAGGGGCAATGGTGGAGTCGAGAGTCTTTGTGTTTAATCCCGGTCGAGCATTGCCTTGGCTTTTCAAAGTCAAATGCATTGTTTGAATAGCCATTCTAAGCAAACATAGTTTCATACAGCTTCTATAGTCTGGGAGCTGAAGTTGTACGGGGCTTGAATTCCTCCACACACAGCTTACACCACTGTAATCTCGTTACTTCCTAAGCAGTTTTTTCCGGCTCAATTTTGTTTGCTCTTTTAACTGCAGCGTATTCAGTTGCTTTCCACATTACATCATGAGATGAAGAATCCACTTGGAAATCTTACAGAGCAGCGTGCCCCGTGTGTGAGACAATGCCCATTGAATAAATGTTTTAAAGGGCTTCCTTCAAGTGGCTTTTTCTACCCTTTACATGGAATGGTGGCACTTTTCCAAAACACTAAGCTTCGAGATTGTTGCATGGTAATAGAACTGATAGAAATGTTGTAAAATAAGAATTGTAACTTATCAGATTTAAACATAAAACCGCATTTATTTGTGATCATGCTGAAACCATCAACTCATTGCACTTGGGAACCTGGGATTTGAACTCAAGCTCCCAATGCTACGAAGCTCAACACTTTGACCTGTGGGCTATACGGTCACCTCAGTTTTGCAGTTATTGCAGTACACAAAAATATATAGTGAAAGGAGTTATTACAATGCCAATATTCCTAATCGTAAAAAGTAACCATCAGATTAATAATTCAGTGAAAGCCCTTCACACAAAACCAGAGCAGAGCCACTCATATATATTTTTCGGGGATGATTGCTTACTTCATGCACACAATTTCAACTTTTGGTGTGAGTGGAACGTTGTGCCCGTAATCTGTATATATTGATTAGTGGCTGTGTCCATAAATCATGTTTATATCATTATATATCCCCTTTATAATTTATCAAATAGGGAGATGACTTGTACCCAATAGAAATGCAATTTTGCGTCAACATTGGCCCGTGGTTGGAACCTTTGGGCCAACGTGGCCCAACTTTCCATGTTTACTGGGTATTTGGTCACAGACAGATATTTATATCTTACATTGTACGTAAATGAGTTTAACAACCAACAGGGCTGCCACTATAATGTTTTCCCCCCCTCAGAACTACCATATTGTGCGTGATGCTGCCATGGTCTGATGGTTACCACGCAGAGGTCATCCGTTTGATCTCCCGGTGTGGCAGTTGAAGCAATGGGCAACTTTCTTAAACTGAAACTAAACTAAACTATTTAAATTTTAACAAGTGAGGCCCACTGAGCTATGTAGCTCTTTGTCAGAAACGACCTGGCCACAAATGAAGTGGCTTATCACGTGGAAACTCATAGCAGCCGAATACTCTAAACACATGTTGATTCTAAATGTGGAGGACCTGGATAAAAATCCACGTGAGCACGGGGAAAGAGACATCCTAAACTCCAAATATGCATGCGTCAGTGTCGGGATCGAACCCATGACCTCCTGTAATCCAGGCGAGGTAGTTAACATCTCGCCAAAATCCCCCCACCTCTGTCGAGCCAGCGGTGTGGATGAGTACAACACCGTCGATCGGCACGATGCGTGTGGAGGGGTCACGTGTGGGTACTCCCCTCTCTTCAGGACACTTGGGGCTCTAGATCTCCCGCAGTGTTATGAGTAAGTAATTGGAGCGCTGCATCTTTTTCCTTTCATTAATTTTTTTTTTTAATTCAGTATCCCACAAATGTTCCGCTGGCTCTAAGTAACAATGTTGGTGGAGCACTGAAATACTGAATGATTTACTCACCCGTCGAGCCGTGCAGCATCCATTCACTTGCACGTGAGCCTGGCTCAGCTGCTCAACAGTAACGTCACGTGTGAGACAGAGCCCGTGCGCTCACAAATACCCACGGCATCATGTGTGATCATAACACCGTGAATATTTATGTTATCTTTCCGAACAGGAAATATTCTTTTTTATCTTAGGCTTTATTGGAACTCTCAAACGAGATACCGGATTCAGACTCAAAGGGCTGACAGTCAACAAAGTCGGAGTAAGGGGGTTGTGTTTCTTGCCATGCACTTTTCACGTTTAAAGGACTACATTTGTATGGTATCAGACGTTCATTTGAACTGATCTTGGGTTTGGAGAGTGGGGGGGGGGAGTGCTAAACTTCCACTACTTTAGGGCACGGAAATCAGAAACGGCCTCTCCTCCCACAAACGGGCCAAGTAAAGAAATATACTTAATTCTTTAAAGAGGTTATCCTGGCAGTCTTAGAGCTTACGGTGTTATTTATATAACCTGCAAGTTGGCAACGTGTCAAGCAAACTGAATGTTTGTGAGATGAAAATCTCCGTCTCTTTTTTTTTTCCTGGAGGCTTTAACAAAGGGAACGACGTTCATTTCCCCTCTTCCTGGGCACATACATTTTCAACTCCGTTTTACGAGCCTTTTGGAGGAAACCAAGTTTATTGTTTTCTTAATCAGCCAATGAAAAATGCTTTAAAATTCACATTGTGCATGCAAACTGGAGCCGTGTTTTTTTAAATTGAAATCACAGACTTCTTGTGCAAAATCAGTGCAACAAAAACCCAACTACAATACAAACAAATGCACTTCCAGATGACTTTCAAGACAGACAAGTAGCCGTGTGTCTCTCCACCCTGCGTAATGCATCACGCAGACTGCTCAGAACAATCCCGCATGATTGTGTGAGTCAGCGTAGGCCAGTACAGCGGCTTAATCAATCATGACAGCATTACCTGGAAGTAGCTCTTAGTCAAACCTTTCAGGAGCAACGCCAGGTGATTCACCCCCTGCCGCTTTTAAAGAGCGGATCGCTTTGAGACAGTCGCTGTCATTTTACCATTAAAATACTTTGCTAACGGCTGCCCCGGGGCTCTATCTGTCTCTTAAACGCTGTGCTTCTCCACCCTCAGTCCACCTGTCATCACGTAAACCATTAAGACTCCCCAAGAGTCCTGTTACTGACGGCTTCTCTGCTTCCCTCCCTGAAGAGAGTGTACAAAGGTGCTATCCGCTTGCGGTAAGCCTCTGCGTATCGAGGGGGAGACCAACATCGGACGTGTTTTGAAAGGGAGGTGTTGCCCAAAACAAGCTCGAGTATCAGGATCTGTCCGCATGTGGGTAGGCTTACAATGGGCATCGCTCTCAATTGTAAGTTAATCTTAAGCGATTCCACGTTTGCTCTCCGGGCTGCGATGAGGCCTTGAGACGCCCTATTGTGGCAGTCTCCTACACTGGGTTTAACTCTCTACCTGTCTGTATGTCTGTCGATTCGACATGACGCACGTTTAGGTGATTACCGAGTTCTCCCGAAGTAGAAGACGCACTTTTCTCCACTTGTATATGTTAAAGCAAAAAAGAATTGGGGTGCTTATAATATGGTACGAGTGTGCGTGTGTGCGTGTGACAAGATTTGCATAACTTTATAAACACCAGGCACAAATGTGCGGTTGTCTTACTTTCCAGAGAGGCTTATCATATTGAGAATACGGTGGATATATTTACATCGTTTTGGAAGGAATACTTGCGTGCCATCATGTGGAAATGGCTAATTTTAGAGTACTGTATTCATAATTTTCGTTGCTCTACAAAATATAAATCTACGAATTGCTTTGCTGCGCTGCGTTGGGCAGTGGCGCACAAGCACAATTGACAAACAAACAAAACACGTATGGGCTATCGAGAAGGGCCATTGCCCGTAACGTCGTGTATATGTTTTTTTCTGTCATGGCCACAGTGTTATTGATGAATGTGTTGAGTTGTTTGTCATGGTGACAAACAAGCCACAAGCCGTGCAATAGTAAATTGTCAACTTGCAACTTCATGACATCCACTGCGGTGTTGTCGTTAGTGTGCGCTGCGCGGCATTTTCCAGAGCGCAATAGCAGTGTTGGTTTAAATAAGGGCGCCCCGTGTTTATAGCATCTTGAGGACCTTCGGGGAAAAAAAGTACGGCGAGTGGGCACTTGTTTCAAAGGGCCGGAATGACCGTGAGTGTTTAAGTGGGTAGTTGATTGCCACCACACCCAGCCACTCTTTTTCCCTCCATCTTTGATGCTGGATTTAGCCCGATGGAGGGTAACCGGATGACACCCGATTGCGATTCAAATCCAGCAATAGTTCCTTCCCACTTATCCGTATGACCCACCAGAGGCAAACGGCGTCGTCGTATCGAGAAAGTCAGATGTAATAGGAATGAAGCGGTTAATGAAGCGCGCGTGTCAATCTGCCGGTGGACGTCACGTTACTGCACTCGTTGGGTCTTTCGGTAAAGTCACGTAGATAGGTTCAAAGAAAATAACAAGAAAGAATAAAAAAACTACAACGTTTCGATCGCAACACAAGCGATCGAACGTCGTAGTTTTTTGTTCTTTTTTTGTTATTTTCTTTGAACCTATCTAGGTTACTTTACCGAAAGACCCAAAGAATATGAATTCCTGCAGTCACGAAAGCTTTAAGTCAAGAGTTACTACACTCATTAAGCGACTCCGGAGGGTAAATACCTTGATTTTGAACTCAGATGGTAATTAACTGTGAATTTGCATTTGAACATTTTCATTAAAAAAAAGGTTCAACGATCAAATTACATTGTTCTGTGACTTTGCAATGATCAGCCTGATGGCAATGAGACCGCATTTGTCTGTGTTCAGCCAACCTAGTGCCGTAGAACTTTGCACACAGATATGCATGTTCAGAAATGCCATGTTTTAGTGATGGAATATCACAATTGATATTTAATTAAACTCTTTACCACGTGGAAGCTGTTGAGCAGTGGTCAGGGCATTTCCCCTGTGAATACAGCAACTTGAGGTTGATTTCTGGCCAAGGATAACATCAGTAGGGAGTGACATCTAAACATTTTCTGGGCCTCCCCGAGGTCAACTCAGCCTGAAATGAATATCTGGTGCAGTGTGTAACAGCAGCACTGGGGAGAAAAGGTGGCTGGCAATGGTAGTTACTACACCACTCCCTCATGCACCATTCAGACAGTAAAAAAAAATTCACTTACAACACTTGCCTCAACAGCATGTATGTTTAATTTATTTTGCTCCGTACGTAGCCAACCGTGCCAATCAGTCTATGTGTGACCTGTTAAACTAATGCTTTTGGGTTCCCTAATGCCATAGGCAAGAGCCATCCACAAATACTGAGGGATGAAAAAATAGCATCACAGTAAGGTAGAGCAAAGAGCATATTATATATGTGTTGTGCAAGTCATGCTCAATAACCACAATACACCAAAACATGACATTATGAATTTGCACAATTTTTATTTTCTCTGCACAGCTTGCAAGGTTTTTCACCCCACCTCCCCCATACCACCACCTGTATCGGCAGAGCAATATAAATATGTACACCACAGTGAATTGACCGGCAGGTCAAATAAAGTATTACAATTCTCACCTCTTCCGAGATGTCTGTTCAGCATGTAAGACTGGGGCAAAATACCACCTCGAGGGGCCTGTGAGAGCTACCTGAAGTGAAGGCCCGTTAGGCCAGCAGCAGCGTGAGCATGACATTTGTAGGGCTGCACGGCTACTCGGTTGGAAACTCCACGGTTCCGTGGTATTCGTGGACCTTAACTGTAATTTCAGGCTACCCAGTGACATTAATAAAACGTGTCTTACCATCGAGACCCATTTGTGGTTGCCTAAATTAAACAAATGGTATGGGAAAATATTAATCTAATTTAAGCCAAATTTTAGGATGAATTTTACATGGCATAGTATTTGTCCCCATCCAATGTATTTCCATGTTTGATCGTTGCGATGCAACGCTCGATGCTTTTGTGCCGAATCCCCTGCATAGAGAATGAATAATACATTAACCTCGTGAAGGGAGTGCAAGGGAAACGCCGGGGTCACCGCACGTGTGCTTGTTGTCTCGCTCGCGAGTTTCCAACTGCGACTGAAGTAGAGAGAGGGAGAGGGCCGAGAAGGCGGGTGACTGCTTCGAGACACTTTCGCACGCACAAAACAATACCCCGCGAAAGTTACATTGCAAAGCGCGTCGAGCATCAGTAGGCTCATGCGGAAACGTGCAATAATGTATCACACGCCAAGAATATCCCGAAGTACACGAGTGTTATCTATTTGAGAGGAGAACTAATGAATGATTGCATTGTAATACAACAGTTGTTACGATCAATCTTAGTGCAGTCTCACCTGGCTGCACATGCTTTATTTTATAAGTCAAATCATTGATTTTTACAAAGTGAAACTCAACTATCTTTCTTTTAAGGGAAAATATGAAAGCGTTTGAGTCAATAAGGACATTTTGGTTTAATAAAGATAGACACAGCTACTTTTCCTTCATCAGGCCATTATATAAAGTCAACATAACTGCCCGAGCGGCTGTTTTTCGCACTCGTTCAATCAAGACAAGGTATCGCCCTGCTTAAAGGTGCCCGGTGGTTATCTTAGTTTACTGCCCTGAGCCGGTGCTAGGAATCACACATTCACACCGTAGAGGCCATTCTCAGAGCAACAGCACCGCCACGGTTGACATCCCACAAAGTGGTGGTGCTCGTTTAATCGCCGCCAACAGAGGGATGATGAGCCCTAGACTGGGATGTCATCTTATCTGTTTGTGAGTCAGGCACTCTGACCAACCGGGGCTTAATCTCAGCTGGGTCCGTTGGAGTCGGCGACCCGGAAAATACTTCCCTACCCGGCACACAACATCCCGTGTATATTCATCGTCATTGATTAGTACAACTGCACTTCTCATGCATTTGTGGCACTGCGGTGGCGAGATGTTAACTGCCTTGCCTGGTCTACAGGAGGTCGTGGGTTCAATCCCAATCCTGACGCCTGCTGTATATTTGGATTCTTAGGTTTTTTCGGTAAAGTCACGTAGGTAAAACATCAAAATTAATGAAAATAAAATAAAATAAAAATCACGACGTTTCGGAGGCAACACAAGTCTCCGTCATCAGGTGGGACCGTCACAGCCGGATTAGCTGCATCAAGTGAGGCAATGATTCAAGATGTAATCCCTTAACAGCAAGTTGAGGGGGGAGGAGAGGGGGGGGGGAGCTCATCAGAATGTGGTAGCCAATGAATGGAACGTATCGGGAGGGAGGGGGGCGGGGCTCAAAGACGGCACGGAGTGCCACGTACAACGCATCGGGAGGGGGAGGGGGGCGGGGCCAAAAGGATGGACGACGGCTTGGACGCGGTTGCTGCTGCACACGCCAACGCATTGGACAGAGAGGGGGAGGGGAGGCCTGATACACATGATAGAAAAAGAACGAAAATGCCCATGTTTATACCAATGCTGGCTGAACAATGAAGAGAGTACTGTTAAACACTGGGGATGTTAACACTCGGTAAAGTAAAGTAAAATAGTGCCTGTCAGATAAGATGGTCCAAAAAAGTGTAATTACGTCTTTTTTGCGTGGTTGATAACATCTTTCCAATGATTACTAAGTTTGTACCCATCATCACGGTTGAAATTATGTCTGTGTTTGTATATTTGTATGGCTTCGTGTACAAACCTTTGATGGTAGCCGGGAGATTTGCAGAGAACCTTGGTCTCGGAAAAGACAATTTCAAGAGAGCCCACCGAGTTGTAGCAATGATCGGCAACGGCCGAAGAATCAGTTCTGCCGTGTTTCAGATCTGACTTGTGCTCGCGGACACGATCAGAAACATGACGTTTCGTTTCTCCAATGTAGCAATCACCACAAATGCAACTCAATTTGTAGACTCCAGGATACTGTAAGTCAGAAACGACATCCTTCACAGATGGAATCAGATCACGGATTTTATGCACTGTACTGAATCGGACTTGGATCTTATGTTTGTTTAGAATTTTGGAGATCTTTTTGGTCACGCCTGCTATGTATGGTAACGTGATAGTTTTGGTCGGAGTTTCATGTGGCTGTTTCTGTGTGGTGGGAGAGACAGCTTGGCGGATAGTACGGTCAGAGTATCCGTTCATCCTGAGGGCCCGATGTACATGTCTTAATTCACCGGTCAGGTGGTGTTGGTCAGAAATGCCATGGGCTCTGTGGTATAGCGTTTTGATGAGAGAATTATTTTGAGATGGGTGGTGGTATGTGGATGACACTTTCGTCATCTGGCCACATGGCCTCCCAGCATTGAACCACTTCTTGGACCACATCAATTCTAGACACCCATCCATCAGATTCACCATGGAAGTGGAGAAAGACGGTAAACTACCATTCTTGGATATTCTGTTTGAGAGGAGGCCTGACGGATCCTTGGGACATTCTGTCTACAGGAAAGCCACCCACACAGATTCCTACTTGAAACCGGATTCCCACCACCACCCATCTCAAAAGAATTCTCTCATCAAAACGCTATACCACAGAGCCCATGGCATTTTTGACCAACACCACCTGACCGGTGAATTAAGACATGTACATCGGGCCCTCAGGATGAACGGATACTCTGACCGTACTATCCGCCAAGCTGTCTCTCCCATCACACAGAAACAGCCACATGAAACTCCGACCAAAACTATCATGTTACCATACATAGCAGGCGTGACCAAAAAGATCTCCAAAATTCTAAACAAACATAAGATCCAAGTCCGATTCAGTACAGTGCATAAAATCCGTGATCTGATTCCATCTGTGAAGGATGTCGTTCCTGACTTACAGTATCCTGGAGTCTACAAATTGAGTTGCATTTGTGGTGATTGCTACATAGGAGAAACGAAACGTCATGTTTCTGATCATGTCCGCGAGCACAAGTCAGATCTGAAACACGGCCGAACTGATTCTTCGGCCGTTGCCGATCATTGCTACAACTCGGTGGGCTCTCATGAAATTGTCTTTTCCGAGACCAAGGTTCTCTGCAAACCTCCCGGCTACCATCAAAGGTTTGTACACGAAGCCATACAAATATACAAACACAGACATAATTTCAACCGTGATGATGGGTACAAACTTAGTAATCATTGGAAAGATGTTATCAACCACGCAAAAAAGACGTAATTACACTTTTTTGGACCATCTTATCTGACAGGCACTATTTTACTTTACTTTACCGAGTGTTAACATCCCCAGTGTTTAACAGTACTCTCTTCATTGTTCAGCCAGCATTGGTATAAACATGGGCATTTTCGTTCTTTTTCTATCATGTGTATCAGGCCTCCCCTCCCCCTCTCTGTCCAATGCGTTGGCGTGTGCAGCAGCAACCGCGTCCACGCCGTCGTCCATCCTTTTGGCCCCGCCCCCCTCTCCCTCCCGATGCGTTGTACGTGGCACTCCGTGCCGTCTTTGAGCCCCGCCCCCCTCCCTCCCGATACGTTCCATTCATTGGCTACCACATTCTGATGAGCTCCCCCCCCCTCTCCTCCCCCCTCAACTTGATTTAAGGGGATTACATCTTGAAGCATTGCCTCACTTGATGCAGCTATCTTCTTGGTTCTTTCGGTAAAGTCACGTAGAAGGGAAGTAATAAAATAATAAAAATAAAACATAATAAAATTATTCTCACGACGTTTCGGCCACAACGCAAGCAGCCGTCCTCAGGTGAAAACCAGGTCCGTCGAGGCGACAGAGTCTGAGCCATTCAGACTCTGTCGAATAATTTTATTATGTTTTATTTTTATTATTTTATTACTTCCCTTCTACGTGACTTTACCGAAAGAACCAAGAAGATGAATCCCTGCAGTCACGAAAGCTTTAAATAAAAAATTTGATGCAGCTAATCCGGCTGTGACGGTCCCACCTGATGACAGAGACTTGTGTTGCCTCCGAAACGTCGTGATTTTTATTTTATTTTCATTAATTTTGATGTTTTACCTACGTGACTTGACCGAAAAAACCTATGAATCCTTGCAGTCACGAAAGCTTCAAATCTAGAATGTATATTTGGAGTTTGCATGTTCTCCCCATGGTTACGTGGATTTTTCTCCGGGTCCTCCGGTTTTAACCTCTACATTTAGAAACGTGCGTTTCGATTATTTGGCTGCTTTAATATTTCCACGCGATAAGCCACTTCATTGGGCTATCATTTGTGGCCAGGTCACTACTGAAAAAAGAGCTATGTGGCCCAGTGGGCCTTACCTAGTAGAATACAAAATAAATGCTTAATTTATACAGCGATCCCTCGTTTATCGTGGTTAATGGGGACCGGAACGCCTCGTGATAGGTGAAAATCCGCGAAGTAGGATTGGCCCCCTAGGAATTTCCGTATATGTGTGTGTGGGTACCAGAATGTTTAAAATATGTATATTTATACTTTATATATATTTTACTTAAATCTATTTAATTATAAAACCTTAATATTATACATTGACTTTCTCTCTCTCTCATACAATACGTATTATGGTGTTCTACACTCACCAATGACAGTAATATCTTGAGACTTGACTCTAGTAATGACGACGACGATGACAATGACGATGACAATGACGACGATGACAGACCTGTGCAGTTCGATGAATGTGATGATGGTGTTACTGCACAGGTATAATGAGGCCTTTAAATCAGTTCGAAAAATCCGCGAATGCACTGAGGCCGCGAAACTTGAACCACGAAGTGGCGAGGGATTACTGTATTTGTTTTACATCTTGTGGTGCCATAATAAAGGATATTTAAGATAATTACTCAGCATAGAAGTGACTGCAAATCAAATACAATGTTCAATAAAAAAAAATGCAGTATAAAAAATATCAAACAACAAATGAGAGATCACAACGCTAAGATGTGCTTGATTATTCTCAATATATTTTGGTCCACTCCGTTTGAGTTGTTAATGCAATATCCAAATGTATCTCTGCTCTGGCTGTGGCTACTAGTCACACACATCCACCAGTCAACCGCAGACCCAGGAGGTACTGAGAAGTGATGCCCTGCTAACAAATTGCGCCACACGACTGGATCATTAAATACATGTTCTGTGAACCTTCGTCACCATTGCTTTAATTCACATCCCTGCAATGTCCATTATTTGTAGGTCGCTGGAGGTCAAATTGTAAGCAGAGGTGTTATGTAACAATAAATAGCAAATATACCTTGTCCTTTTAACCTGATAAAAATAACAAATGATACATTCCAAGTAAAGGTGCTATTTACACGCACTCTTAAACTTTGCTTTATCCTGCTTAGGTCAACTTAATCAGAGCAAGGAAATCTTGGCTGTGTGTAAATGGCATTGCTCTATTTAGTTAGTGCATTTGCTGTGTGTTCGCTGTGTGCTAATAAAGGCTGAAATCTCTGACAAACCCAAACTTGACCAAATAAGCACTGCCGTGACTGCCTTCCTGTTACTGCCAGTTTGTACAAAGGGCCCCTGTCAAGCCATTCTATTTCCTGAGTTGGTGACGATTCAGAGAGACGGAGAGGAGAGAAACGTGTGTTTGGTCCGGTTGAGGCAGCACAGGTTGTCGGCACGTTTGTAATCGTTGTTTGGGATTATCTGGGGTGGCGCTGTGGCTAGAGCACCCCACCTCTCTATCAGAGGGTTGCGGTCAACTCAGCTCGGTGATAACGTGATCGGGTCGTTATTTATGGTGGAGATAGGTTGACCCGTGACTTCGGAATGTGGAATTCCCTACCACGTGCTCAGGGAACCCAGTGGAGGTGAGCATTGCCCTGTGCTCACTTAAGCTGGGAGACACTTTCAATTTTAACTCTTGGTGAAATATAATTACGTTGCCAAATATTACTAGCATAACTAGAATCAGAATATCAGAATATGTATTAATACTGGAGGAATCTGATAAGCTATTAAGCTCTATTTCACAGAGGTCCAGAAAGGGTGGGTCATGACGTTACAACAACAACCAATACAAAAGCACGATAACAGTGCAAAACAAATAATTACAAAATATATAAATAAACCTAACTTTTTTTATCTTACCATGTAAAGTCCACTGAGGTATTAACTTATTTTTCAGAAGCGACCTGGCCACTAATGATAGCTCAACAAAGTGGCTTATCATGTGGAAATTGAAAGCAGCAAAATAACTGCAAGCTCATGAATGCACTCTGCGTTCACCAGGGTATATTGCATATTACATTTTGTAGGCTCAGATGGTTTGTGCCTAACCCTGTATTTCCATAAGGATATAGATTTGCATTCATAGGGCGTTTGCTTAAGGGCATCAGCATCTCACAGCGTCTTAACATCACATCTCATCTCAACCGGTCCAATTTTTCGTAGCAATGGAAGCTAGGCCGTCCCCCAGTGCTAAGTGTCTCTACCTAGCAAAATGTGAATGCAGCTCCAGCCTGCAAATGGATCCAGATGGCCGTGGGCTCTGTATAGTTTCCTTCCTATTTCCCTTTAGATGTAGCCGTATAATGTCAATCGCCCATGTTTTTTTTTCTGGTAGTTGATATATTCTTGTGAACTATCATTTTATAATTCATATGAAGTGAATTCAAGTCTGGTGTACAAGGAGTTTCGCAAGAGATTATTGGGTATAGAGAAGCGTGACACCATTGAGCCATATTGTGTCTGTGGGGTAGGCCTCGTGGAGGTAGTGTTATGCCAAAATCCGTGTCATTAACCATCCATCACCCGACACAGATTGTCACACTATGAGACCTCCTTTACCAGTGGCAAAATATAGTAGTAGTTTTTACCCTTTAAACTGGTACAAAAAAGGGTGAAAAACCTACTACTATATTTCGCCACTGGTAAAGGAGGTCTCATAGTGTAAATGCTTAACCCGAACTCTCAATACTCTGATAGTGCGCTGTTTTTGAGTTGTATGCCTTTTGGCGTCATCTGGTCCAACACCAATGGAGACTAGGCTCTAAGAAAAGCTGTCTCGGGTGTGGACCAATCAACTTCAAGGACAGTGCATATAATTATCATCATCAGAGTTGTTTCTTTTTGTTTGCATTTTGATTGCTTGTGTTGTGGTTATTGCAAACATGATGCCTTGTATAAAGGTGTCAGTGTTTGTACCAGTTTAAAGGGTAAAAACCTACTACTACAGATTGTAACGTTGACACAGAGATTTGAACATTTACACGTTGCCGATGTATTGATCACATCACATTCTCACCGATGAAGATCCTCCTCCTCCTCACCAGTGGCCTGCGAAGTCTCGCGACCGAATTCAACATCGACGTGAGCTCGGAAATCGAGTGCAGCCACCTCCCTTGACTCTTGACCTTCAACGGACCTCATGGTCCACCCCAAATCGCATCCACCGCACAAACCATGGCAGATGCAGATATCTGAGGTACAAATGGGAAAATAAAAAGTCTCCAGTGTGCAGCTGTGGTCATCCAGAACATACCATACAACGCAATGCCCGATCGACAAATATGAAGGAGACATCGCAGCGATGCACTCTGCTATTCCTGACTCGGTTATCTTGCTTGACCACCTGAATGTGAAATTATTGCTCTGCATCTACATCAGCCATATGAAAGAAAGAAAGAAAGGAAGAAGACTTCACTCTGCTTAAATATCCGCCATGACATCACCTACTGAAAAAGCTTGCGACATTCCCATTCCTTTATCATTTGGACTTAGATACTTTTAGCATGTTTGCTTAATTCATGTCATTGCAGTAGTTTGGTCACGAACCTCCGATTCGCATGGTTGGCTACGTACGGTGCAAACAAAGTTCAACATACCTCCAAAAACAATGACTTAGCAAAGAGAATCACAGATATCGAGCAATGAGAGATCTGAGTTGTGTATGTAGAATCACTGTAAGGAGATATGCATAGCCACATAATTACTTTTAATTGCCCGATAAATACAACCGAATGAAACACGCGTTCGCTAATTTGGCAAGTCTGTATCAACTAAAATGGTCTACTGCCAAAAGGGAAATTTCAAAATATTTTCACTGAGGTCTCGGTTAACTTAGCCCATCATCACTGTGGGGTTAATTAAATAGCTATCGCTTATTCCGATGAAGATACTTAACCTTACTGCAGAGATATGTCATTGAGTGGTGCTGCCTGAGGACATCTAACAGAGGGACAGAGATGTGTATTTTTATAAAGTCACACTCATCACACAAAGTGCTTGCCACAAATGAACCACAATACCTTGGTGATCTCGTCAAGGAGCAATAAACCATCACGTGAACTCCGGTCATCTTCGCAGAGGCTTTTGGCTAACCATCGAATTAATACTGTCACGGCACCGCACGCTTTCAGATGCACTTTTAAATATAGATTGAAAACTCATTTCTTTCCAACTGCTTTTTGTGTTTAGTTTGTTTTCCTTTGGTTGGCTACGTACTGTGCGAAAGAAGTTCCACATGAATCCATACAAGCGTTGCTGACAATGTTAATATGCTGATGTGGCTGGATCCCTCAATGGTAAAATGGTATGATCACGTTAGAGTGCTGGGCATATCTGAGATCCTAGGTATAATCTCTGGGCTCCTCTGCAACATCGAATCAAATTCTCTTGTGTAATAAATTCCGTTGCTCTCACGGTGAGAGAAAAAAAAAACTTGCCCAGAAACGTTTTTTTTTCAGAACCACTCATCTGCATAAAGTAAGAGAATGCAGCTCTACCGTTCACTTAAGGGAGACTTATGAAGGTTCTCAGGCATGCAATCTAATTTCCTGGTTAGTTCACACTGATATGCATGGCTCCACTGTCTATTGGGCCTTTGAAGTGGATAAGCACTGGATTTGGAGGTCCTTAAATTCCAGTTGCACCATTTTAATGTAAGTGGTGAAAGTGAAAATGATGAAAGTATAAACGGGGAACGCGTATTCCTTTGATGCTCAGCCACGGTATTTATGGATATTATCACTTATTCATTTAATGACATGTTATCTACCAACAATAATTGGGAGTCTTTCGACTCTTTTGAAAATATAGGAGTCCTCTGCTATGCTCTTTATATATTTAAACACATTTACAGCCACATTTCTGGACAGATTATAACATTTCAGTATAAACAATGTAAAGTATATCTCCAAACTTGAAAAAGCTACGACCAGTTTATATTTATATTAGTGATATAATGATCGGAATACCACAATTCAATCATGATAGCCAATCTTTTTTCCAAAGGACAGCCACTTTTTTCCACAAACGTGTACCCTTTTGATCAATCCCAGAGGCATGGTGAGTTGTGATGACCGTGGGCTGGTATTTGAACTTGCAACCTTTCTGGGTTTTGAGTTGAGCCTCTATGCCACAGCGTTCAGACTGCAGTTAATGCTTCCAAAAGGGTAAAAAAAAAATTCCCATTACTTAAAGCAAATGTAAATTGTGCTTGTTTTCAATTTGGGAAGGAAAAATTGACACGGGGTTAAGCGTTGTAGATATGTGTCCAGGTGACTTTATTGGGACCATTAAACTCAGATCCACAGTCATCTGAAACTGAATAATGTGTCTGGCCAGGTACCAATTATTCAAACAATTATAAGGTTCAAAGATGGGTCACTGTAGGTTCCCTGTGAATGCGCCTTTTTACTTTCTTGGCTCTAAACCAATTCCAAGCCTTAAAGGAAATTATATGCTTTTCTAAGCACGCTTTTATTTTTTATGCATCATGCTATATTACCTGCTGTCTTAAATGCCATTCCTATAAGCAAAACCTCATTGATCCAAGCCAGCTGCAGGCTGCAAATATTTTTATTTAATAAATAATGGCTTGACGTCCTTGTACCATTATAAAATCTTTTTTTTTTCGAGCAAGGGGGGGCGGGGGGTGGTAGAAAGTGTAGTTATACGTTTCAAAAACAAATCTGTTGCCAAAGTAAAATTTGTGACTTTTTGTATATATTTATTTATTTGTCTAACAAAGGGTGTGTGTGTGTTAAGAGCCTCGTGGTAGTGGCACACAGGCACATGCAGCTTGGAAGAATGTGCTTTGGGGGTGTGATAGGTCAAATCCATTGTCTTAACCTCATTAGGGAATTTATGAAGGTCAGGTTACAGAGTCGCAGCCTTCTGAATGTCTTTGCAAATGTTCACCTCTTAAGGAATCCTGAGAATTCTTTGAACCTTGAAAGTCGAAGACCTCGGAACATGAGGTTACACACGTGTGCACGTGTATGTGTGTGTGTGTTTGCTGCTACACAGGCGTAACGATGCACAACAACAGCCATTCACGTTTAGGGCCTGCTTTGCTTGTGATGCGGCTGCTATGACCAAAAGGAAGTGTTTGCACAGTCGAGTCCCTTGTCTGCCTTCCATAATGCACTCCATCATCAGCAGCAGCAGCAGCCATGCTCAATCCACCGCTGGATGAAGGTTTTCCACAAGCCATCACCACAATAACTTTGCCTATTTCGGCATAAACCATCAAGCGAACTCCGGCCATCCTCGCTTTTTTTTGGATAGCGATCGAACAAAGACGGCCACTGCATCGCGCGCTATCAGATGCGCTTCTGCGGTCGTGCCTTCCTGATAGCCATTCGATATTCGGAAAGAGCTGGAGCTATGCACTTTTAAATCATGTGGATTGAAGAATATTTTCTTGAGCTGCTTTTTGTTCGTAGTTTGTTGTCCTTCCCCCGCACCGGCGATGAGCATGGTTGGCTACGTACGTTCAACGTGCATACATGTATGAAATGTTCAATCTGTAGAATTGCTTTTGTGTGCAGCCTCTTGTTAATTTGCTGCTGGATGAGCACCTCTCAACACCGTGCCGGTCGTGGGCAATATTTGAGGATACTTCACCGCGCTGGTCACTGTGGTTTAGTGAAGGCGTGAAGGGTAAATATGGTTCGCGTGAAACGTACTGCACTTGATATTTCTGAGCTGAAAACTTGGTTTGTCGTGTTTAAGTATAGACGTTTACGTTTTTGTCGCATTGCATTAAATAATGTGATACTAAATCTTGACTTAAAGCTTTCGTGGCTGCAGGAATTTGTATTATTTTGGTCTTTCGGTAAAGTCACGTAGATAGGTTCAAAGAAAATAACAAAAAAATAACAAACAAAAAAATGACCAAAGAACACGCGATGCTAAATATATTCAATTATTTAAAAAAATACTGTGTGCTTGTTTTTAAAGTTTACATTCTCTCGAGGTTGCTGCATTGCAAAATACCCCACGATAACCTCCTTCTTATCTTCTTTCTGCTTGCAAGAAAATCTGTTTGCCTTCGACATGAACCTGCTATGCATATTTCACGTGCAGGGCAGTGTCTGAGTAAATAATGATGATGGGAACTATGCCCAGCCTATAAGCCCAGAGCCGGCCCAGCCACTAAGCGACCCTTGCAATTGCAAAGGGCCCCGTGGCCAGCAGAGGGCCCCCTAGAGTCACTGCTAGCTAGTGGGTGAAAAAAATAATACATCAAAGGGGCCTCCAACCAAATTTTGCTTAGGGCCCCCAAAGGTCTAGGGCCGGTTCTGTATAAGCGTGCCGCACAGCCAAAGCAGCACAAATGATAGGCCTGTGAGTATATCAGTGCACAGCGTGTTGTTACTGGAGGCTGGCTTTGTTCAATTTCAGTCGATGAAGAGTTGAATCTGGTCACATGATTCCGAGTAGGATTATAAGAGGAAATATAGCTCATCAAAATTATGCAAGCAAATGTGCCACTTGAATATATTTAAAGGCAAAGTAATATTTATGTATATTCTCAAATTGCAAGTGTTCATTCCCACTGCTGGCCCTGAACTAGTATTGAAACGTTTCCAAGGCCCTAGCAAGGAGTAAATCGTTGCGTACGAGCACCACTATTGATTTATCTCAAAATGGTACTCATTTGATCAACCCCAAAAGTTAGACATATAACGCAACTGCAATTTACATCGTATAATAATCAACCTCTAAAACCACTTGGGATTTGCTGAATCCTATCATTAATTCTGCCTTACGATTTATCCTATAAACTAGCCACTGTCATCGCTGTGATCATTATTCCAAGAGTATAATTTTCTTTAAACTCGGAGGGAGAGTCATTGTGCCAAGTTCATATTTAATGCATACACACATAACCCAGTCACTTACCAGTTCACAGTTTGCTTATGACCAAAACCATCATCACAATCTTAGAAGCCCCACAGTAATAAAGATCACTGTACGGAGGGAAACAATTGCACGTGGTTCGCAATTATTCTCTGTTACCACAAGACCTTTTTGATCTCGTCAAGGAGCATTAACCATCACGCAAACTCCGGTCATCGTCGCAGAGGCTTTTGGCTAACCATCGAACAAATACTTCGACTGCATCGCGCGCTTTCAATTGCACATCTGTGGCCGACTGGAATGTTCTTCCTTCCGATATTAGGAAGCCATGGAGCTATGCACTATTAATTAATCTAGATTGAAAATTATTTTACTTAAAACTGCTTTTTGTGTTTAGTTTATTGTCCTTCCCCCGCACCTCCGATTAGGACAGTTAGCACGGTTGGCTGGGTACGGTGCAAAATAAGTTCATCATACATACATACATGCAAATGTAACATGGAGTCGGCATAAGTAAAGGCAAAGTCCATTGCTAATTGGGCCCTTCGAAATATCACGGCATCGGCTGCTCTGAGTGAGCGATGTTGTCATGGGGAGGGCTACGACTGCATTCCCTCGCATTCGTATTCTTCTGACGTGGTTTGCTACAGAATATCAGACTTATTGTAGAATTGCTTCATTAAGACACACACACACATAGCTATCATTGGAACCTGAATTCAGTGCAGTATATTGGGGAGTCACACTCAAACTTTTCTCCAATCCTGCAGGTCACCATGGGACACTCAACCGGTCCCTTGGCTGACAATTTCCCTTGCTCCTCTTCCTCCAGCCGGTCTCCATGCCTTCTCTTCCCTCTCCTGGGCCATCCAGGCTTTGCCTTCCTTCCCGTAAGCCTCTAAACAACCCCACCCATCCTAATTATAAGTTCAATAACATCTTCGATCAATGTTAACCGGGAATTCATCAAATTGACCCATTTTTTTTATCAGCCATGGAGAACCCCTGAAATAGCTGAGAGCCAAATCTTGTTTAAATATACGAACATTTTCTGGATTATTATTTATTTTAAGTAGTAGGAAGGCTGTGAGATAATATGTTCCCATTTAATTCAGGAAGTTGTCTTTAGGTGCGCTCATAAAACAATGCACGAACATCTTTGGCATAACGTGGCAGATATTTCCATGGCCGTATCATTTCTTAAAGGTGTTGTCAGATGTGTTTGCTTTATGAACGGGTGAGCGTGATGTTGTATATGGATGTGTTTGCTCAAAGCGTGCCACAGCAACTGTGCTGTGCCCGTTGTTAAACAAGCACTGTATGTGTGCAACACATTTAAAACTTGAAACAACACATTATGCACAAGTGTCCCACTTCATCACAAATTATTTTTTTGTTAAATAATTCACTCTTTTGTGAGAGCTGGAAATAAGCTAATGAAAGTAAATACAGCGTGCTTTACAAACAAAATGTAGGAAATATAAGTTCCAACGCGTTGAAGCAAAACAATTGAATAGGCGTTTTTTTCTTCCCTAAATACAGTTGAGGTCAATGTAAAACAAAACACTCGCTGTAGTTTTATCTCCTCAAACAAATTCTGTCACACTAGAGAGGACATCATGGGACCTTTCTTGCCAGTACCAAAGTATTATATTATTATTAGATTTTATTTTCTACGTGACTTTACCGAAATAACCAAAGAGTAATTCCTGCAGTCACGAAAACTTCGAATCTAGTTTGAACCACCTCTACGGGGAGGGTTTACTCACAACTCACACTTTACTCCTAATTTAGCAATCTTTGGGAGAACGTTAATCAACCAGGCTATGCGTTAACTGTGTGTTAGCCGACTCTGCGTTGCATTACATTACACTCTCTAATTTTGCTAAATTTGTTGTCAAACTTCCTATTTCTCGCTCGGTGTGTCTTTGTCTTGTGTCTCTTTCTACATGTGGGTCTGCCTATGCTGTTTCCGTGTCTGCGTTTTATCACACTTTACTTCTAATTTAGCAATCTTTGGAAGAACGTTATCAACCAGGCTATGCGTTAACTGTGTGTTAACCTACCCTCTGTGTTGCATTGAATTACACTTCTTAATTTTACTAAAGTTGCTTTCTCAAACTTTCGATTTTCTTGCTCTAAACCGTTGTCTCTCCTCCGGCCACTGTGGTCCGAAATTCCACGCTGCTCCCTCCTTGTCCCCTCGTCTGTCAGCTGGTCCCCTCTCGTGTGTCCGCCTCCCCAGTCCTCTCTCTGCCCCGGCCCCTCCGCCCTCTCTCTATTTAAGGCCTCGTCACGGGATCGTTGTCCTTCTGTGTGTCTTGGTGTGTGTCTCGCGCTGTGTGTCTTTGTGTGTGTCTCTCACTGCATGTGTGTCTGCCTATGCTGTCCCCGTGTCTGTGTTTTATCATTCATTCTTACCTGATGGCGGTTGCTTGTGTTGCAACCGAAACGTCGTATTCTATTATTCGATTTGATTTGATTTTCTACGTGACTTTACCGAAAGAACCAACGAGTATAATAATTGGTTTTACTATTCCTGGAAATAAAACAGGTGTTAATATGTTATAACACTGTAGGGGTGTCAGGGGAAGGATTCCCACCAATAGGAGGGTTAGTGGGAGGGGTGATCGAGGAGATATAAGGAGAGAACGGGTGGGAAGAAGGGGCCTTTAGCGAGAACGAGATTGGGACGGCTGGGGACAGGTGTGGATGGGAGAAAATGATTTAAAGACGAAACCCCTGCAATCTTGTGTCGGCTCTCCTTTACAACACCAAACAGAAACCTTTTTCATGGAATCACGTCTGCATTAACCACACGTACTTGTGGTAGACCATGCAGACATTAACATGCTCCGGTGATATATGCATTGTCCTTGAAACTGATTGGCCTACACCAGAGACAGCTTTCTATAGAGTCTCGTCTCACCAGTGTCAGACCAGAGAAAGCCAAAAGGCTCGGGGTGAGCAGCTACATTATGGCATCTTTCTTGGCAGTATCAAAATATATAACGTGGTTTTACCCTTTCAGTTTCAAGGACAATGCATATATTACTAGATCATGTTGTTGTTTGCATGTTCTACCACAAGTACGTGTGGATAATGCAGACATGATTCCTTGCAAAAGGTTTCTGTTTGGTGTTTTAACATCTTAACACGTGTTTTATTGCCAGAAAGGGTAAAACCAAATCGTATAGGCTATAGAGTCGTCAGAAAAAAACAAATCTCTTCTCTTCATTCTAGATTTGAAGCTTTCGTGACTGCAATGATTCATACTCTTTGTTTTTTTCGGTAAAGTCACGTAGCTAAAACAATTAATAAAATAAAATAAATGAAAACAACTAAATTAAATCACGACGTTTTGGAGGCAACACAAGCCTTCCTCATCAGGTGTAAAAAGGCACGCTACAGTTATTTTGCTGTGCCTTTTTTACACCTGATGTGGGAGGCTTGTGTTGCCTCCGAAACGTCGTGGTTTAATTTAGTTATTTTCATTTATTTTATTAATTGTTTTACCTACGTGACTTTACCGAAAAAACCAAAGAGTATAAATCTCTTCTTCAGTTTAACACGTAGTAGGAGACTTTCACGACCAATATCATCCATAATACGTCTTTTTTTATTAGATCAGCGTAAGTATGTAAATGCGTCGTTAAACCTCCACCACCCGACACAGCCAATAAGTAAAGGTTGTCACGTAAACATAACGTGCCAATTCGTTACTAGTACAGCACACCGGTGTGTTGGAGAGCAAATCCACAACATTTACAATCTGAGTACGACGTTTCGCCAGCAATTACAACTAGCTTCATCAGGCGGCAGCCAGATTTGTGGAGAAATCCTCCTGTTTCGTTCCTTAAATAGAGGGGTATGTATGATGACGTCAATTGTGAGCCCTTCACGTGTGAAGGGGGGTGGGTTAATGAATGCAGAGAAATTACAATGGGTATCCGTTACCGGTCAGGTTACTCATGTGGTAGTCAACGTACGTTATGCATGCACATGATGCATACACAATGTTCTTGTACATCCTGTCGTTTGTGTGCACGAAAATAGCAGTACTTGTTATTGTCTGCTCACATGTAATCCCCATCGACGTATAGATGACCTGTATAGGCATGCAGTTAAACAGTGTGTGACTTGATGATTAGCTTCCAAGCAGCACTAAGCCTGCAGCTATCCGCACAGTTACAATAAATGTTACTCCTCTCAATTTCAATATATTCTCTAATTAGTGTTGGCCAGTAGTAATTGCGTTTGCACAGAATTTCAACATTATCAGAATCAATTGAATGAGCCTGTTGGCACGCGCGTTCTGCCACTGCCGACAGCTATGTTCGGGGGTATTCTCCTTCACTGTTGCATTCAAACAGCGCACAAATCAGTGGTGGCACTCGGTGTATGGATATCAAGTAAAAGCGCATGGACCCAAACGGACCAAGGTGCCCCTCAATTCGTGATAAAATAAGGGTGCGTGAAATATCAGCTCAAATTACAGTGGTACCCAGGAGATCGAATTTAATTCGTTCCAGAAGGCCATTCGAACACCGATTTGTTCAAACACCGAATTAATTTTCCCCATAAGAATTAATGTAAATGATATTAATTGGTTCCAGACACAAGAAATCTCTCATTATAAAGCATTTTTACACGAAGTTTACAGTAATTACATGCATAAAATCATACAAAAAAACAAGAAACACAATAAATAAATGGAATAAATGAATAAATATATGGAATAAATGAAATAAATGAACATTGAACTTCACTTTACCTGTAGTAAGGAGAGTTGATGGCTTGAGTGGAAGTTGGTGAGGAGGTCATGGTGTTATTGTTTGGAAGGGGAGTCCCCTTCCATAATAACGTGACTGCCCTTCTGGGGTTCTTTCTCGTTTCTGCCACTAACTGTCAGTCACTTGAGCTCTTTCTGACTAAAAACTTATCTAAAGAGGTTTGTTTCTGCCTCCGTTTTAGGATGTTTCGAAAATGACACATTGCATTATCATTAAAAAGATTGCTCACGGGGTTGGCTACTGCCTTATCTGGGTGATATTTTTAACTGAGCCTCTCATACGGTAAAACCTTTGTCTGGGCAAGCGTCATGCACGCTGGCCATACGCGTCTCAGCCGTCCAGGTTCTTTCAAGTCGCGATTGCCCGTTCGACCTCCGAATTTCGTTCGTTTTCCGGGGCAAAAAATGTTCGGAAATATCGCTCGAACACCGATTTGTTCGAGTTCTGGTGCGTTCGATCTCGAGGTTCTACTGTATAATAAACATCGCGAGCTGATTCGCATGAAAAGACAATTAATATCTCTCATCTCTCTTCTCTCATCTCGCCATAGCTCTATATTTGTCTATATTTTTCTTATCTCACTACTGTATACTAGATATGGCTTATCTCCATCTCTTCTGTCATCTCATTAGCATTGTATTATTTGAAAGGGGCTCAAAATGAATTATACCCTCGAGAGGAACTCTCCAGAGCTTCATCTCGTGGTGGTCCTTCTGCCAGAAGTGGCATGAGCATGCAATTACAGGGCTGCACCCTTACCAGAAAAATGGGAAATTAGTTCAGCAGAATACAAAGGGTTCCACCGGTCACGCAGGTTTTTTTTTTGCAAACAAATAACAGCTGATGCGTTGGACGTTTTGCTGGTGCATGGATTGGCTCTGTAAAGAGCTTAAAGTGGATATTTTGTTGACGATGTTTGCGTTTGGTAGAATGAGCCAGATATATGAATTTCGTATAGTCTGCAGTTTGATGGTTACCGACTTGTTACAGCCACTTCACACATAATTGTTGCAGTTAAGTTAGGTCCCAGTGAGGCTTTTGAGCTGACAGAAATAGCGCTCATTCATGTATTGACCAAAGCAAGAGGGAGACATTTGCAGCAAATGTAATTCGGTGCGTGAATGAGCTCGTGAAATAAAAGCATCTTACAAAACCATGAAATAATTCCCTGGCATTATTAGCCCATTGTAAATTGACTCTTTAAAGAATGAAATATTATAACCATATCTTGGATACATTATTTACCAAGACCTGAATACGTTGCAGAATGTGAATATTTATCAAAATACACCCGTGATGAGTGAACCTAACTCACAAGCAGAAGGTTGTGAATTAATATTCTGGTCAGGGGGTCGCCTGAGTGTATCATCCCTCTGGAAGTTCTTAGTAGAACGTCAGTGATAGTCACATGCCCTGGGTAGCGGGAATGTGGAAATCACACGATGGCTCAGATAAGTGTCACTCTATGACTCATTTTAACAGGGGTACTAAGTAAACCTGTTGAGGTGTTGATGACAAATAAAACATACGACAGATTTAGTAATCCTTGTAATGACAGCAATTATATACAATGCAACAAATTATATTCCGCAGCATTCGCATGCATCCTTACCCATGTTTTGATAGTTCAATTTTAATGTGCAAATTTATTGAGGGACTGCATGTTGTCTTGGTGTGGTCTGGGACTGTTCTTGCTGTTGTTTTGCTGTCTTGCCCCACGCTTGAGAATTGGTGTACTTATGCAATTTGAACTTATAAACGTTGTCTCTTTTATTTGCTTTCTTTTTAGTTATTTGCTTACCTTTATTATACTTTGCACTCCCATCGTTTTTTTTTTGTCATGTTTGTTGTTGGAACTTTCTGACCCGCCCTGACTGGACATGTGTGACAAAAGAGCTTCATAGATCATCGGATTTTCCAGGATAAATATTCGGAATCTTGTTTATGCTATTATATGAGTCAAGGAAGGGGATTTAAATAACAAAGCAATTCGAAAATAACATCTTGGCCTTTGAATATACGTCGATGCATGTGTATGCATGTTGAACTTCTTTCGCACCGTCCATAGCCAATCATGCTAGGGTGCTGTGGATTTTTTCGATTTAAAGCTTTCGTGACTGCAGGGATTCATCTTCTTGGTTCTTTCGGTAAAGTCACGTAGAAGGGAAATAATAAAATAATAAAAATAAAACATAATAAAATAATTCTCACGACGTTTCGGCTACAACGCATGAAGACGGCTGCTTGCGTTGTAGCCGAAACGTCGTGAAAATTCTTTTATTATGTTTTATTTTTATTATTTTATTATTTCCCTTCTACGTGACTTTACCGAAAGAACCAAGAAGGTGCTGTGGATGTTATGGCAGGAGAGGGTTGGCACATTGGATGTCCATTACAGTACGCGGCCAGAAAGCGTCCCGCAGAGGTAATCAGGAAGGGGAGGTTGTGTTGGGTGTGGCACTTGAGCAGGATGGAGGAAATCAGATTGCTGAGGTCAGTGACAAAGTTAAAGACCTCGATCCAGATGGTGAGATACTGTATGAGCAGTCCGTGGAGGTGGAAGGTCAGATGACGACCTGCAGCAGCTGCAGGATATCGCAGAAGGCAGCAAGCGGCATTAACTGATACGACCTCTTGACCTTGACTAATAATTATTTTAGCGCATATGATAGACATGGATCGTTTTAGAAATGAGGGCGTAACTGTCATGAATCTAGTGTGATGTAAATGTATTGTATATTATTTGTGCTTGGACTGGCTTGGTTTGCTATCCTTTGTTGCTGGCACTGCTACATCCGATGAATATCATGGAGCCCAATATGGAATTTGAAATGTTATATGAAAACCACAGCTGAGTGGGCAATGCATTCAAATGAATTGGGGGTGTTTTCTTCCGGTCACTGTGTTCAGATGCAGCCCATGCCTTGCATGCAAGTAAATCAGTTGAAGTGCGTTAGTGCTCGGTGGTAATGCTCTCAGCAGGAGAATTAAACAACCAGAAGTTGCAGTTTGTAAATATTATTTGGTTGATATAACTCTGATATATATAAACACATTTTTTCTGATGATGGGGATATTTTATTTATTTTAAGTTCATAGGAATTTAATGCTGTATGGTGGCATTATCAAGCCATTGACACCATCATACATGTTCGTCATCCATAGTTTATTGTTTTATAAAAGCGGCAAGAATATTAAACGGGGATGAAATTATGATTTGTTTTTTATATAATGCGCGCGAGGGTATCTGAGAGCAAAATTCCACATTCGTATGGTGAGGAGCAGCCTTCGCGTTGGACAACTATAGCTCGATGTTGCTATAATAAGCAGCGATGCTGCAAGATGAAAAGCAGAACATTTACATTTGAAAAATTACTAATTTCAGAAAATGTGCGTCTATATACAAGCTCCAAACATAATTGGCCAAATATTGACAATTGCGGTGTCATATAAAGTTAATTTACCATTGAAAGATCATTATAGTACTAAACCATGACACAGGTTCCACGGTAATGAAACGTGTGCCTATTAAACAAAGTTGTCATTTCATGCAAAAATGGAAATTAAAACGTACTTGTGAATTTAAGTGCCACAGTGGTGACTCCCTTATTATTATGGTCACAAAGCGAGCTCATTGAACAACTGCCAGGGAATTTAGCATTGGTTTAATAATATATTCCTAGCAGTGGCCTTGCAATGAAAAACAAGACATGCTCTATTAAATTAACAGTACTAATTTAGTTAAAGTATTTAGCTATCATTCTTCCATCGCCATGGAAATTTGTACCATTTTGGAGAAAACCAGCACCATCGGAATGTTGAATTCCCAAATGACCCATACTTACTTGAGCTGGGAGATGCCTTGACTTTTGACTTGGAGCCTCCTTTGCAAGTTGAGCCAATTGTATTGTATACGAGTACCGTGGCCTATCAATCATATTTTAAAATATATTCCTTTAAAATCGTGCAGTGCAAATTATAATTATCATTTCGTAACTTTGGTGGCACAATGTCCCCAATGATAACCAACACTAAGTAACAATGGTCATCATATTATTTAGAGGATATTATTTTGCTACTTAGCCTACATTCCCATTGCCGGTACTGCATGGCGTCGGCTGCTCTATCTCCATGTGCGTCGATTCTATGCCTCTTCTCAAGTCAAATCCCCTTTTCGTTTTCTCTCAACACCAAACGATCGAACTCTCACCTCCATCATCTCCTCGCCAATATTCGTCACCCCGACTAAGGATCTTGCTACCGTTTCCTTAGGTGTTCCCAAAGTCCAGCATAACGTTCTCATCAGCTCTGACCTTTCAAGCACTGTTCAGCGCACATGGGCACACATAAACAGTTGGACCTACATGCTGTAATTGTTGCTTGTGAGCTCATTCACCTCGCGGAGACTTGCTGCACAGAAAAGGAGTTCTGTGTCATCATCACAGAAGACCAGCACAGCTGGTGCATATTGCAACAGTGTCGATCACATTCAAGCCTGGGGAGTAAAGTTATCACATTGGTGGTGTTGCTGCGGTAGTCATTCAAATTACAGGGCATTTTTTGGCTCCCTTTTCCATCTCCTCCAAGATAATTGGAAAGCGAAACTGCACAGTAAACAGACTACGTGTAAATTGAACATGTCAGGGGGATTAACATACACACCTGGTGTGGTGTTAGTCTGGCCCTTACGCACAGGTGTTGTATTTTACGCATTCTAGAATAAAGTGTTGCATTTGTTTAATGCGTCGCGCGTTCACTTCCATCCATTTCCACGACAAAAAATGCAATCAAGCCCCCGAGCGTTCCTGGAACTCAATTCTTTGCGTAGATGTGGGGGCGTAGGAAATGTCGGCCCGTGATTGCTGGCGTGGTAATGCCAACTGATTCTCTCTGATGCGTTTTCATCTTGCTCCGCGTGTTTGTTTTTTCTCTTCACAAAGTCATATACGGCACAACCTCAAACACCGCCGTAGCAATATCGCAGATTATTTAATCTTTCAAGAGGTGACACTCAAAGACGTTGATGTTGGAGATAGAACCCCTTAAGCAGCTGCCGACAGTCGACATCGTGGTGAGCAAGCAAACGAAAAAAACCTCTTTACTTTGTAGCTGGTCAGTGGCAGCCTTGTGATTTTACCACCTGACAGATTGATTTCATTGACCCTTTCGGATGGTGGAGGTTATATGTCAATGACGTAATTAAATTAATTTATTTCATGAGAAATCAGTAAGACTAAGTGCAATTTGTCCAGAAGTTGCATTCAAACATAAATAAAAACATGCATTTTGAGAATTGGGCTGCTATAAATTTCCACGTGATACGCCATTTTGTTGAGCTATCATTTGTGGCCACGTCGCTTCTGAAAAAACGAGCTGTATAGCTCAGTGGGCCTTACCTGAAAAAAGACAGTTTAGTTTATAGTTTCAATATACGCCTTAAACACTTACAGCCTTAAAGGAGAAAATCACCATCGACATTCGTGATCAATCCACTGTTGGATGAAGGCCTCCTCCCCACGCTGTTGCCGCATCCCTTGTGGTTCCACGACCCCGGGAAATCAACCAGCCCCCTGCACACGGACCCATCTCATTGCTCCACCTCCACGGGAGGCGTCCTCTTGGGGGTGTTCCCCTCCTTTGGCTGCCTATCAGCAACGGCGTCATCGTCGCCCACCAGACGTCATCCCTTCGAGGAACTGTGTTCTGCTGCCAGGCCGCTTTTGCAACGATCACAATTGACCCATTGACCTGTGTGTGCTCTCGAATGCACGTGTTCCCATTTTCCGTCTAAAGCATGTATCCCTCCATTCTTGTTTGCATACTTCTTACGTTTCTTGTTCCGTCCACGACGTCTCAACGTGAGAGTTTCCAAAGTCGTCGTGGCGGGCAGTTCCGTAAAAAAATAACGCGGCAATCTCGAGTTCCTTGGGCGTTACACTGGGCAGACACCTCACCTTTGAGTCGTATATCAGTGCCATGCACTCGCCACACACGAAGCCCCTAACGTCACATCAGAAAATTCACAGATAAAGATGTCATAAATGCCATCGCGTGCGTGTCGAGCATGCCCCGCGCCGTGACTGTTGCAGCCTCTCTGCTGTGCACGGGAGTCAACGATGGCCTCAGATGAACGTCTCCAAAAGACACCCCCCTCCCTAGCTGGAGTCGTTTGCCTGGCCCCACCTCGAGCGAGACTCTTCAAACCCTTCTGAAAGAGCTGCACTGGCAAAGACAACCGGTCAACCAACCTACATGAGCAATGGCATCCGCCCATAGGTACAGTCACCGAAACCTACGCTCATCTGCTGCTGCAACTGCCCCTGCTGCGTGAAATCCACTCGGCTTAGGCCAGCAGGACGGAGCTATTCATCTGCAGGCCCCCGTGGTTTGGAACAGCCTCTGGAAAAGGATGTTGTGGCGATCGGTGCTTTCAAGGCTGGACTGAACACCTTGATTTTCTCTTCTGTTTAGTTAAATTTCATTTTCTCAGTGTCATCCACGCTTCCAACTCAGCCTTTTGCTGAATATGGCACGTTACAAATATTCGATTGATGGATTATTTAGACATATTGGCACGTTGGTTCTCATTGAACAGTTCAACTTTCCAAAAACGTCCCAACCGACTCTCGTCTGCCTCTTTAATCTCGTCCTTTTGTTCTTGATCCGCCTTCGACGACTGCGCTAGGTTCACGCATCCAGCTGCGTGCTCCAGTGGCGTCCCTCCCTTACAGATATGTGCGATCATCAAACGCATTGGCATTAGTAAATTCTAAAATTGCTCAATAAATTATTATTTTTTAGATTGGGAGACAGAAAAAATGTTCCACCAAAACGTTGACTAAGGGTATTAAATTTGTGCTCGACTTTTTTTACATCAGAATCACAATATTTATTTAGACTGCAGGAGAAATCCCATGGGCTGTGAAGCTCTTTTTCGCAGACGTCCAGTTCGGGACACGGAGTCAGAAAGTTACAACAAACAATACAAAAACTTTACATTTAAAGCTTTCGTGACTGCAGGGATTCATATTCATGGTTCTTTCGGTAAAGTCTTGTAGAAGGGACACAATAAAATCATACAAATATAAAACAATAAAATTATCACGACGTTTCGATTGCAAAAATATGAATACAAAAACCGATAGGAGTGCAACGTATAGGAAAGGTAAGCAAGGCACTAAAATAAACAAATAAACTAAGAAAGTATAGAAGTGCAATTCCTGCCGATTTTTCAACGATAAAAGCAAGCTTGGGCAAGGCAGCAAAACAACAGCAATAACAACAACAGTCCTAGACCACATCAATACAACACACAGTCCGCTCAATACAATTTCACACCAAAATGTAACTATCGATACACGGGGGTGAGCATCTGAGTTACAAATCACATTCGCAAAAGCTTCTGATTCTGATACATTACACAAGCCCAATCAGCGTTGAATTGTGAATTGACGTAGCGATGAAAGTGAACGGTCTCTCAAAAAAAAACTCAGACCACACACAAATCTGGGTAGTGCACCGCTTATGTACTTCAACGAGGAATTCAGTGTTAATCGCAAAGCACGGTGATTACTGGAATACCGTACAGGACTTTCACAGCCGCCCCGCCCCCCCCGGATTAAACTTGGTGGAGACGCTCATCGTTGCAAGTTCAATCTGGCGAGGCATCCTTTCCCTAATCGTTTCGGAATTAGCGCGCACACGTGCAAAAAACGAAAAAGATTCCATCCGACAATTACGTCGCAGCCGTCAAGCGTTACGGCCAAATTGTACGTGATTCGCTAAGCACCCGTATTTTCATTTATTGGGGATTTCCTTCTGAATTCTTGCGGCGAAAAGCGCAGCCGGTCCGGGCTCGTTGAACCAATCCACCTTTTTTGTTCTGCTCGCTAAAAAACAACGCCGATCGTCGACTCGGGGGCAGTGCGCGCGACGTTTGAGAGCGAAAACTTTTTTGTTTTTTCCCCGAGCCGGGCGCTATCGTTTGTCGATTCCGTGGAAGCTGCGCAATTGCAATCTGAATACGCACCCGGCATTATCGCCGCGCGCGCGCAGTTTATTGGGGGGACGGGGGAGACGAGCTAGAAGTGATCTGATGTAGTGCCGGAGAGCTTTTGTGCTGCCTGCCCTTCGGCCATATGGCTGTATTGTGCCGTGCGTGGACCCCCAAGCCATGCAATGCTTCTGCCCAACGTATAAAGCCCCATCTGCCGGGGCGCATAAACTTGGCAATCCACCTCCCCTTTGATTTCCCTTTGCAGCAACAGCAGCAAAGTCCGCCCGGCATTCGTAGCACATGCATCGATGTCGTGTAGAACAGCTGCCTTTGGGAACAGGAGATTCTTTGGAATAGAACAAATCAACCCGACGATGTCTCAGTCCTAGCTTCCTACCTGCATTCGTGTTTTATAGCCCAGGCGTAAAAAAAAACACACACACGGCATTTCACCTCTTTAATTCCTGAAAAGCAGAAAGATTTTTTTAAAGTATTTTCCTTCGTTGCTCCCCATTTTCCAATAAAAGTCGCCAGAAACAAGGAATTAATCACCCGCTACATGTAACGCGTGGCTCTAAGCAGAACATCAAAGACACGTACTGCAAATCATGACTTCCCCCCCCCCATGTTAATGTGTAATCATCACTTAGCATATACTGGTTGATATACCGTTGCATGCTCGTCTCTGCAACTAGCCCTACAATAGAAGACTGATAAGGATGATCAACGTTTGGCTACACACAGTGTGAAAGTAGTTCAACATACCTACATGCATATTCGATTTCATGTAATGAGTCTCAAACCAATTAAAAGTGATAAATACTCATATTGGCAAAATCACCTAATGCACACTGGTCAGTCTATAAAGCGTACAATCGTAGTGTGGTTCTGTTATTCCTGAGATTAAATTAGCCTTGTATACAGTATATTAGTGTAAATAACTGTATCTTACGCATAATCAGGTGATTGCATTAAGCACTTTTAAAATTAGAACGTCTGTATGGGATCGCTTTGTTACTTATGAAATGGCATGTAATCAGTAGTCAGTAGAGACGGATTACTTTCCAAGTTACCCTCAAACAATGAAACCATCGTCGGTTTAAAGCACTTCCCCCACCAAAGTAGCGCAAAGTATACCTTGGAAGCGATTGCGAACTTCGGATTCGTGCAGTCACTTGTCAGAGTGGAATTAATTGAATCATAAGCACAGCGGTCATTACCTGGAATGTGTAAACCCACAGAACAAAACGTGAAGACATCGCTGCTGTTGCTTAATCTTTGTCATTCTCACGGTGAAAAAAAAGGCAACGTTTAAGAGCGTAGGCGATAACAAATAAATAACTCAACCTTGCCTGTTTATAAGAGCAGGTTAAAGGTACACCGGTGCCATTGCGAAATATATATGACCTGTAGTATAGTTAGAAACCTCCTATAAGTAAGTACAAGTGGTATATTGCCCTTCTGAACATTCCAATGTTTGTGTGCAATGTTAGGAGCGATAAGCAGGAGCGATTTCAGTTCACGCACAGCTGATAATGGAATTCTACTCTTGCTTATGGCAATAATGGCACTACGGATTATGTTTATCATTACTTTAATAGGCTTTTTTTATCCTGAATCGTGACTGATGACATAACTGTTGATAATGTTGGCAATTTACACACAAGAGCCAATATTTTCGTTTATTTATTTTACAGAACACATTACTACAGCCTCTGAATGCTTAATTACCTTTGCTTAAAAGGATATCTTCACACGGAGGGAATGTTGCCCCGGTGTAATGGTTAGCGCACCGGACTTGCAATCCAGATATCGCCGGTTCGATCTTGCTGCTGGCGTGGCAGTTGAAACAACGAAAGCAAAATTTTTGTTTTTCTTAAAGCCACCCCCGCATTTGCCCACCCAGCTGTATAAATGGGCACGGCGCGAGTTCGTCTTTCCGCAAGTTGCGCGGGGTGGGGTAAAGCGTGGGTACCCCCACCTCTACCAAGACGTCTGGCCAACGTGGAAGAGAAGGCCACCCCCCCCCCCCCTCCTTGCAGAGGAGGACTGGAAGGCTGTAAGTCAGCAATTTCCGGGCGGCACGTTTACCGTCATATCGATAAATACAGCATTTACTCGTATCTGTGTAAATGAGGACTAGGTTGATGCACATCTCTCACGGTAGCCTTGAACCCAGTGGTGGAAATTCTACATTCCCATGGTAGGGGTCTAGTCGCTCAACATGATGACCGTTGTTGACTCCGGACAAATTGGGAACTCGTTCTGAAAACTCTCGAGGGCCGATAGGCCAAGTCGATAGCTGACAAGCAATTACACCTGCAAACGCCCAATTGTGAGTCTAGCACTGTTAGACTACAGTCCTGCCTGGCCAGATGAAAACAAAACACGTGCACACAAACATACCATCTCATATAACCATTCCCCTACATTGAGCAAGACGGGCCATTCACATGAGGTGCCTTTATTGATGATTGGAATTCACTACCTGCGTGACCCTAAGGGAGGCATATTGAAATTGACTCGCACGTGCCGGATACTAAACCTAGGTCATCTGAACCTCTAACCACCCACCAGGCCATTGTTTCCCGACACACGAATGAATTCGGTTCACCACGTGGGAGGAAGTTTAAAATGCTTGATCCCTTTTTGCAAGGCAAACCAGAGATACCGTGCGTATGTCGTGGGAATGGATGTCCGCACTCCAAATGTTGGGCTGTGACATGGCATGTGGAAGCAAGCACAGCAAGTCTGCTTCTACAATGTTTTATTTGACCAGGTAAGGCCCATTGAGCTATTAAGCTCTTTGTCATAAGCGACCTGGCCACACATGATAACTCAACCAAGTGGCTTATGACGTGGAAACTCATAGCAACGAATGCTGATTATAAATGTGGACGGAAAACCCGGAGGACCCGGAGTCAAATCCACGCGACCACGGGGAGAAATGCAAACCCCAAATATTCAGGTGGCAGGGTCGGGATCGAACCCACGACTTCCTGCATACCAGGCAAGGTAGTTAACATCTCGCCACTTTATTATTTGAATAGTGGTAGACATATCACAGCAATGGACAATGACAGCTCCACCCGATGCTTTCCAATGCTTTGAGAGACAGAAACATCCCCCAAACAGCACTGCTGGTTTTCCCGAATTCATCCCCATACTTTGCAAACCCTTGCCCTGTACAAACAAGGACACTAGCCTCAACAGACTGTTGGGGCAAGTGCTATGAGTGAGCGCCGATGAATGCCGGCAAAGCATACGAGGCGGGTGGGTGGTCAACACCACGCCCGGCCGCCTTTGTCTCCCCCGAGGCGATGTTCACAACTCACCACCAGATACTCGTATTGAGGCCGAGTCCACCTAGGGGAGACCCACCCAGTACCGGTTGAGATAATCGTCACTGGCGGCCGTGGGGGCGGGAATCTCAACCGAGTCGCCGCCGGGTTCGTAGTGCAGCGCACTAACTACAACACTAACTACACTAACTACACTAACCACACCACTAACTACACTAACCACCACTAACTACTCGTCTAACTACACTAACCACAACTAACTACACTAACCACCCCTAACTACACCACTAACTACACTAACCACCCCTAACTACACCACTAACTACACTAACCACCACTAACTACACGTCTAACTACACTAACCACCACTAACTACACTAACCACCACTCACTACACCACTAACTACACCACTAACTACACTAACCACCACTAACTACACTAACCACAACTACACTTACCGTGTGTGTGGGTGGGTGTGTGCAAACACACCCACCCACACACACACCACGCACCCACATGCGTTTGGCGTGGTGTTTGCAGAGGGTGGGATCGGAGCAACCTGCGCATGCCAATGCCCCGCATTCCACGCTTGCCCGTCTCGGGCACATGGGCAGCACGCACGGTTCTAGCCAAAGGCCCGGCCACCGTCGCCCCGTGTAATGATTGACCTGGGATTCCGTGGGGCGCGCACACACAAAGTTCTGCCGCTAACCCACACAGCCCACCAGCGAGCAGGCATTCCCGCATTCCTGTGCGCGCCCCTTTGATTGGGACGGGCTTTAGTGGAGCAAAACACGGGCCAACCAGGCATGACACCGTGACGGAGTCGCAGAAGACGGATGATGCTCGCCACTTGCCCCATCCACTGGTTCGCGCTCTGAGAAATAACACATGAGCACTTGGGTAGAGCGGGCGGTTGTCCACACTGATGATGTTTTATAGCTGAGCTCAGAGCAGCGCTCGGCTCACGAGTGGACGGTTACAAAGAGCGAACGCTGACTTGCAGGACAACTCGGACCCATCATCCCTCTGCGGTTTGAGAGAAATGAGTACCGCTCATTTAGGAACGCATTATGCACTGCGGCGGAGCATTATGGGTAAAAGCAGACACATTCGTTTGCATTCTGACCACAAGTACTGTGGTTAATGCAGACATGATTCCTTGTAGAAGGTTTCAGTTTGGTGTTTTAACATCTTAACACCGGTTTTGTTGCCTAAAAAAAGGGGAAACCTTATTTTCAGCAGACACATTATCCCACAGGATTGGTTTGAACAAGCAACAGGTCTACTTCCGTGGTTACACTCACGATCGACAGATGAGTTTCTGTGGTGAGGCAAGAGATGAACACAAGCCCGACATTGATTTGAGCACGAAGACTCTTTGTGACTTTGACATTTTAAACAGCAGTGTTCTTTGGACACAATTTTGGCTGCCATGGTACTGTGGAATTATCATGTGTGGCTCAGAATTGCCGATGGAGATGAGCAGCGACTTGCTAGGTTGAATGTGGAAAGACATTTGCTATGTGTTGTCCAATAGTTTTCAAAACTGGGAAGGTAATCAATGTTACTACTGCCTGCTTTGATAACACAATGTAACACAATTTTTGTTCCTGGGTATTAAGTGTTATTTTTTGTATTGCTTATGCCTAAAAAGTATAGAAAATGGCTATTATTCCCCACAAACTTTGCTTTTGTGACCAGGACTTTACGTTAACGAAAGACACAAATACACACGTATTCGCATTGAAAATCGGTACATTTCAAAATATCACTGTCCTGGTCACAAAAGCAAAGTTTGTGGCGAATAATAGTCATTTTCTATACTTTTGAGGCATAAGCAATTAGGAAATAACACTTACTTCCCAGGAACAAAAAAAAATGTGTTATAGTGTCAAATTCGCTGGCGGCTTTTCAGCCGTTCACCAGGCTACTGAAGCCATCGACCGGCTCTCTCACCAATCTCGATATGAACGCATCAAGACTAATATTGCTGATCAACTCCCCGCCATACAAAACAAGAGAAAAGTGATCACTTGATATGTGATGCATTACATGATCGTTAGCGGCCTATTGGTGAGGTTAGTTAATGTGTTTTGCTTGGTTTTGAAGTTTGCACCATCGTTGGCAACCTGACATTCGCGAATTTCAGCAGTGATTTTTTTTACAGAAGGAAATATATTACCGTGACAGGAACATAATAATAACCATGAGCCGTGATATAAGTTAAAGGAGGAAAAACTAATTTTGTAAAATGCTTGTTTTGATCATGAATGTGTCCTGCATTCATACGGCATGTGATGTAACTGTAGTAATAAGCGGTGCAATTTTAGAAATGTGTGCACTATCGTATTCCTAGAAATTATCAAAGTTGTGTTTTATTGCTTTAGTATATAATACAGGTCGGTTTTATTGCTTACATACCAGTCTTCAAAGTCCCAATTGTCATGCATTTTTTAAGGGGACGAAAAATACCGAAGTGAATTAAAAGAATTGATGACTTGATGAATGACTTATTTTCATTAAGCCGACTGAGAGATTGTAAAGATACAATCGTAACAATTTTTTTTAATGGTGGCATACACAATAACGATTATGGAATGTTTATAATTAAGCCATCAATGTCAATGTTTTTGGAGTTATATATTACATTTTTGGATTATTCTTGATAATTCCAAAGTATTATGGACTGGCAAGAAACAAGGTTTCGTTTTGTTAAAATTGCGTGTGTTTTTTTATTCCGGTCAAATAGCCAAAGTAATGTTGTGTTCAAATGAGCATTACCGAAATGCTCATCTTCTGTTTGCAGCCCTGAGCGAGTGGTGAAAATTCTACGTTCCTATTCTTATTGGGATGGGTCTGTCCATAGGACCTTCTCAGAAAGTGGTACTCATTGTATCGACCTCACAATGGTGATGGGTTTAATCAACAAATAACCATGATTGGAACTCGCAATCTTCCGAATGCGAGTTGCTGTTAAAATGGGTCTATTGTTAAGGGGGAGGGGGCTTTGTGTTTTACTTAACAGGGAATTGCACCTATAATTCCACTGTAATTCATTGCTGTAAAATTGGCTTGTGCGCAGATGCCCGGTAGATTTTTGCATCCGAGAACTGTGAGGAATGGCAACGACTTGGGGAGGTCTTCATCCAGCAGTGGGTTGATCATGGCTGATGATGATGATGATAACCTACTCACGATCAACAGGTCATTACAGCCAGTGGCATTGATGCCAACCGTCCTATCAAAAAATGTCCTCTTCTAGATCGTGCAACTGCTGTGCAGTTGTGAGGTCCGATCTGAGGTCTTTCCTTTTTTGACATCTGGGTAGCGCATCAATGCATGTTTCAGTTGCCTGCCCGACTCCGTCATGCACACGTCACACCCATCGCAACGTCCTCTTCCTCTTCACATCTCCATCAGTTTTTTGCTCCCTTCCATTCCAGCCATGACATTCCTCTCAGCCTGAACGGGAATAGGTGTTAATTGTAGTGAGTCAATGATTAACGCAAGCCAAACAGAGCCTAAACCTATTTGTGAGCGTGCACTTTCCTGTGACAGTGTTTTCGTAATAATCGAGTGGCATTGATTCGATGTATGCCAGGCGTGCCAGCATAGTTTTTTATTTTCTGCTGTAGAATAATTGCCAATAAAAACGATCGGCGTGTGCACACATGCTGAGAGATGACATTCGCCAGCGTGCGTTGATGTCTTCAATTCAATTTGGTAAGCGTATCCACATTCATCCAAATGAGACGTAAAGTATCAAGAAATTACAATTTACAAACATTGATCAGTTCACTGCTCGATGAATGCCTCCCCATAGCCGTGTCGGTTCTGGGGGTTGTTATCCCCGTACATGACGACTGCGAGTTGGTAAAGGGGGGCCCCAAGATACCAGTCGCCACTCACGTTAGCTGCGGTTGTGAATCAAACTCACGTTGGCTGCGGTTGTGAATCAAACTCACGTTGGCTGCGGTTGTGAATCAAACTCACGTTGGCTGTGGTTGTGAATCAAACTCACGTTGGCTGTGGCTGTGAATCAAACTCACGTTGGCTGCGGTTGTGAATCAAACTCACGTTAGCTGCGGTTGTGAATCAAACTCACGTTGGCTGCGGTTGTGAATCAAACTCACGTTGGCTGTGGCTGTGAATCAAACTCACGTTGGATGCGGTTGTGAATCAAACTCACGTTGGCTGTGGCTGTGAATCAAACTCACGTTGGCTGTGGTTGTGAATCAAACTCACGTTGGCTGTGGCTGTGAATCAAACTCACGTTGGATGCGGTTGTGAATCAAACTCACGTTGGCTGTGGCTGTGAATCAAACTCACGTTGGCTGCGGTTGTGAATCAAACTCACGTTGGCTGTGGTTGTGAATCGAACTCACGTTGGATGCGGTTGTGAATCAAACTCACGTTGGCTGCGGTTGTGAATCAAACTCACGTTGGCTGTGGTTGTGAATCAAACTCACGTTGGCTGCTGGTTGTGAATCAAACTCACGTTGGCTGTGGTTGTGAATCAAACTCACGTTGGCTGTGGTTGTGAATCAAACTCACGTTGGCTGTGGTTGTGAATCAAACTCACGTTGGCTGTGGTTGTGAATCAAACTCACGTTGGCTTGTGAATAAACTCACGTTGGCTGTGGTTGTGAATCAAACTCACGTTGGCTGTGGCTGTGAATCAAACTCACGTTGGCTGCGGTTGTGAATCAAACTCACGTTGGCTGTGGTTGTGAATCAAACTCACGTTGGCTGTGGTTGTGAATCGAACTCACGTTGGATGCGGTTGTGAATCAAACTCACGTTGGCTGCGGTTGTGAATCAAACTCACGTTGGCTGTGGTTGTGAATCAAACTCACGTTGGCTGTGGTTGTGAATCAAACTCACGTTGGCTGTGGTTGTGAATCGAACTCACGTTGGATGCGGTTGTGAATCAAACTCACGTTGGCTGCGGTTGTGAATCAAACTCACGTTGGCTGCGGTTGTGAATCAAACTCACGTTGGCTGTGGTTGTGAATCAAACTCACGTTGGCTGTGGTTGTGAATCGAACTCACGTTGGATGCGGTTGTGAATCAAACTCACGTTGGCTGCGGTTGTGAATCAAACTCACGTTGGCTGTGGTTGTGAATCAAACTCACGTTGGCTGTGGTTGTGAATCAAACTCACGTCTGGCTGTGGTTGTAAATCAAACTAACGTTGGCTGTGGTTGTGAATCAAACTCACGTTGGCTGTGGTTGTGAATCAAACTCACGTTGGCTGTGGTTGTGAATCAAACTCACGTTGGCTGTGGTTGTGAATCAAACTCACGTTGGCTGTGGTTGTGAATCAAACTCACGTTGGCTGCGGTTGTGAATCAAACTCACGTCTGGCTGTGGTTGTGAATCAAACTAACGTTGGCTGTGGTTGTGAATCAAACTCACGTTGGCTGTGGTTGTGAATCAAACTCACGTTGGCTGTGGTTGTGAATCAAACTCACGTTGGCTGTGGTTGTGAATCAAACTCACGTTGGCTGCGGTTGTGAATCAAACTCACGTTGGCTGTGGTTGTGAATCAAACTAACGTTGGCTGTGGTTGTGAATCAAACTCACGTTGGCTGTGGTTGTGAATCAAACTCACGTTGGCTGTGGTTGTGAATCAAACTCACGTTGGCTGTGGTTGTGAATCAAACTCACGTTGGCTGTGGTTGTGAATCAAACTCACGTTGGCTGTGGTTGTGAATCAAACTAACGTTGGCTGTGGTTGTGAATCAAACTCACGTTGACAGTTTTTTTCTTTTCGTCACACAATGCGCTAACCACTCTGCCACCACTCCACCCCTCAATTCGGCTACATTTCTGAAAACGAGCTGAAGGTAATACTCTACATTAATGAGCTTACCCTCGGCTGCACTATAGCTCACATGTCAATCAAAACACGAGTTAACAGTAAACGTGCATTGATCATTTGGTTTTAATTAGTATTAAGCACACAATACTGTACATGCATAGGATCACACGTGTAAGAATACATTTTGTGTATGCAGAATGTAATTGGTTCGTATGACTCATGCAGCCACTCGAGAAACAACGATTCACTGCAGTGCATAAATAAACTAATCGATTCCTGAATCAAACTATGACCCTGATGTTATGCTATATCATATAATATATGTATTACTCCTACGGCAATTGCCATGCTCCTTGGTATCAGTGTAAATGCATATTATGAGCAGTCAAACCATTTGAGAATGGTAAAACTAACCGACACACAGACTCACACGGTTGTTGTATTTGCACTGTTAGCCCATGACACGGATGCACTTCTTCTCGGTATCACCTTGCACGATTAGTGTCTAAAGCCTCAATTCAAAACAAGCTGAACACAGGGTGGCTTGCGTGGCTCAGGGGGTTAATGCACAAGTCAGAACATTGAGCGAGTACCGTCGAGACCCTGGGTTCAAATCCGGGCAGCCACCCGCAGCACTCTCAAGAGACGGGTCTCAGCCGTGCACCATCGAGGGCCGAGCCAGACCTAAAACCCAAGCCACATCGTCATCATCATCATCACGTTCCTGATGCTGGATAAATGTCCAACTCTGGTGGCAGGACACGAGAAGATGGTCTCGGCAGAGTTTGCCATGCATAATAATGCAGGTTAAAATGTGTAGTTTTCACTTAATTCAACCTCGTTTTCCTCGAAAGGCTGCAATTTTGAAATATGTGGGATGGTTGATAGGAAAAAAAATGACATGGCATTGGCAGTGATGCACAAGCACAAATAGCAACAACTCAACACATTGGTCACTAATACATTAACTAAATTTTTTTATAAATACACATAGTAATAGGTGGCGTTGTGGGCAATGATTCCATCATGAGAGCAGAGCGAACGCAGAAGATGTTTCATAGCAGTGATCTCTGCTGTCACGAAGGCCCATTTGCCAAAACAACGTCACGTAATATATTCGTTACGTATTGAGCTTTTGTCATTCGCTGTCGAGCATGAAGGAGCAATGCCAATTGTTGGGCAAGAACACATTTCTTTGAAGCTTATTTTTGTGTTTAGTATGTTGTCCTCCGCCCTACCTCTTAGCACGGTTGACTACGTACGGTGTGAAAGAAGTTCAACATGCAAGAATCGGGAGGCCACTAAAAAGTTAGTGGAGAAGAATGTTCCTGTCGTCATCTGCCAGGGACATTCTCTGACATCACGCGAGGCTTTTTTTTTGTACGAGCGGTTAATTGAAACGTGAATTAAATTAACAATATTTATTTTCTTAAAGTCACGATAACATGATCATCAACTGACTGAAGCCACCAGAATGGCCAACGGTTCACCACAATTTACAAAAATAAATAGATTATGGACTCAAATCGCAACCCTGAATTGGGACAATTCTTGATGCCACTTTTCTATTGGCACATCCGAGTGGATGCAGGACAAATGAGAGAGCAAAAACTGAGACAAAGAATAATAATTCATAATGATGGTTTGTTAGGTTAGATCATGCAAGTATAAATGTGTCTTTAAATTTTAAGCTTTCGTGACTGCATGGATTCATATTCTTGGTTCTTTCGGTAAAGTCACGTAGAAGGGAAATAATAAAATAATATAAATATAAAACAATACAAATTCTCACAAAGTTTCGACTGCAACACAAGCAATCATCATCAGGTGTGAAATCCACAGCAAGGAAATTTGAAAAAGAACCAAGAATATTAATGTGTCGTTAACCCACCACTGCTCGACACAGCCAATGAGAAATATTGGTCGCGAAAGTCTACGTGTTAAACAATAAATAAATCTTCAAATTGAATCGTGACCCCAAATCGACTCTCAGGGAGATACACACTTTCCGTGCCTATCTAAAAGCCCAGCATATGATCATATCACCTGGAACGCGCCCGATCTCGCAAGATATTCGGTGGGCCAAGCAAGATTGAGCCTGAAGATGCCATGCATAAAACAGGTGTTCTCGGCTGCTGCAGGAGCTACATTGTGAGCAGCAGAGTGGCAGAGGCGGTCACATTACATGTTGTACTCTACTATCCCCCTAAGGTTCGTTCTCACCCGCCTTCACCAAACCCGCACTTAATCAGCCGTGGTAAAGTACGGTCAAAATAACCCCCATGGCCCGCACGGTATAAGTGGAGGCCCTCATCCAGCAGTGGATTGACACAAGAACCGTCCAGTAGTACACCTGGGATATTCATAATGACGTATTTTGGGTTAGATCACGTACGTCGTAAGCCTCCAACACCGGACCCAGACAGTGAGGTTTGTAACGTAAACAAAACGTGCCAATTATTTACTACTTCTCTCCACAGGTGTGTTGGAGAGTAAATCCACAACATTTACAATTTGAGTTAACGACGTTTCGCTGGTAATTACATCCAGCATCATCGGACGATTTGCCAGAGTAGTGGCACGACGCATTTATGCTCACTCGATCTAACCCAAAAAAGCTTTATTATGAATAATAATAATATTGGTCGCGATAGCCTACGCGTTAAACTCACCTGGGATATGTTGCCTGCTATAAAAACCCCGTAGCAATAAGGCCGTTTGAGTTCAGCGTTTTTAGTGCACCTCATTCCGTATCCCTGTTCTGACCACCGATCACACTCGCGAGAAAAAGGGGGGCAAAAAAACGTTTTCTCAGTCACTCTTTCACGCAGAATAAAGGGCATCTATCTAGGAGAGGTGTATACAACAGAGATAGTTGTGTTTGAAAAGGGCTCTAAGTGCATTCCTGACAGTGAGTTTAGAAAGCAAGTGGCCATCTAATGGGAGAGACTTTTTTTCTCTTGCACTCTGCCTTAAGACAGCAGCGATTACCAAGGACTCCCCGCTGTAAACATTTACCCCGGATTTTGTCAATTTCGACGTTTAGTTATATTCACGGCTTAAGAAGTAATATATTGCACGTGTGTTGTATATTTTTGTTCGTTTTTTTTACTAGTTCCCTATTCCTTTAACATGTAACGTACGTACCTAATTTTGTTGTTTGCATAACCACATACTTAACCATGATTGTAACTGAGATGTGTACCATCCTAGGGCGCCGATTAAATAGAGCCTGACAGCTTATTGGGCCCTTCCTGTTGAAATAAATAAAATATGCCGCAAATCTACTTGCTCGGGATTTTGTGGGAGAGTTGAAAGATAAACCTTACAATGCCATGGCACGTTTGGTGTACATATAAACCCATGGAAATGGGTGAAGTTATTTTGATTTTATCAGCCTTCATTGCCCGAGACCAGTTCATTCATACACCATAATAGTGCTTTGTATAACCTAACCATCTCTTGTAAGCATGTTACAATGCACATTTTTGACGTATCTGCGATTATACTGATAACTGGACGTCTCTGAGTTCGCGTCGGGTAAGACTCAGCCCATAATCTCGTATGGTTGTATAAATTAATACCACTTTGTGGTAAGTTATCAGTGATTTTCAAACCCAGACAGTAGCTCCCAGCCATGGGAACGTGGAGTGATATCTTCTGGCACAAAGCCACCAACAGAGATAAGTGTTTCCCCATTGTCCATTTGACTTTTTATAAACTCACTGTCGAGTAAAGGTGCAGCCCTGCAATTCCTTGCTCGCGCCACTGCCAGTGGAAGGGCCTCCACTTGGGTGGGCGCCTCCAGAAGGTGTTTTGGCCTACTCTTCCATTGCTGAATTTCTAATCGAGTTGATTAGTCGGATTCGGAGTAGGAACGTATGCAGTCTGGAATACCCTCCGACTCCTACGTCTGACAAATAAACTCTATCATATTGTTCCAATCTGTACTAAATATCTTTTTCATTCATCCAGGCAGAGACTGAATTTTAGGTAATCACTTTTTTTGGACATTGGACCGATTGATAGAAATTTGGGCGTAACTTTTTGGCACTCCACCTGCTGAGAAGGTTTCCTGGCTTAGTTGGGAAGCTGGGTGTGTGGTCTAGGATGCTGATACCTCATGGACTAATTTCTTTGTTGTGAACAATTTTTGTTGTTGTTTGTGCTTTTTTTGGTGCCCTTTCCTATTTAGTTTCTACATTTTAGACTTTACTCGGCAGTGGGGTTTTCATTTCCTCGTTGCGTATGTGTGTGCGTGGTGGTCTTCTTTCACGCTGTTTGTAGCGAACCACGTATATGGGATTTGGTCCTCATTTATAATCAATGTACAGCGTTGTGGGATGCTGTCGGCATGAATGACGCTATTGAACATTAAAGTATGACTAAACGCTTTTTAAGAGGCGCGAGGACCCACAATTTACCCCGATGCACGCGACCTGTCGATCAACAAGCTGTGGTGTGACCAATTTATATTGCAGAGTGCACAGAGGCAGAGGAACATTTAAGAAACTTGCCCCATTGTGTCAAGTGCCGTGCCGGGGGATGATATCAATTAACCCTGGACAATAATACACGAAGAAATATAAAAACACAATAAAAAATAATTTAGCTCTCATATAAAATCCAGTTTTTATGTTACAATTTAGCCACAAACAATGCTTATTTTTTGAGAAAGTACAAAAAAATATATATGTGTATACAACGAGGAACTTGTTATAAAAGCTCTCGATTATAGGGTCCCCAACGTTCCTTTTATTATTAGCATTATTATTGTTCTGTTAGTCATGAGAAAGAGCCGCCACGTTGACGGTCACTTCAAAGACATTCCACCGGCTGTACACGCGGCACAGAGATGGGAAGGTTGAGTGGCTGTTTGCCAGCCCATGTTGCTGCCTCTGTGCTAAGCTGTGTGCAGCGATCCAAGGTGAAGCCCGGGCTATGGGAAGTGCTGATGAATGGGGGCAGTTGTGGAGGAAGGGCCCCATGGTGGGGAGAGATTGTTTTTTCACCGCTTTGACTCATTTCCTCATAACTACAAGTCACCGCCTCACCTTCCGGCAAATGTTCAGCTGAGTGGCTTCATTATTGGACGGTTTGTTCTTTTCCATCGGTTCACGTTCAGATTGTGCAGTCTTTGTATTCTCCGAATTGTTTTCTTGCGTGTTTTGTTGCTAGGTGTAACGGCGTACGTCTCTAAGCCAGGGTCGGTGGATCACCCTTCGATCCTGTGTGAGACACGCAACCCCGGAGGGATAGTGAGATACCTTAAGGAGTCCATATAAACGAGAGCTTGATGACCAAATTTTGGGGCTAAAAGATAATTTCCCCAAACGTGATCTTATCGAAATGTACGTGTTTCTCCGCTGTAAGGAAACGTGTTTGCCGTTGATACTGATGGTAAAAAATATATTTTCAGCCATTGCTTGACACACCACGACCAAAACAATAACATTGCTAATTAATAAGACCATAATGTGCTTATATGTGATAGAAACGTCACTGCCAATGGGTAGTTATTGGCCATTTTATAGCCATTAACAACAGTCTAGAAATGCGTTTTGAAGATTGCCGTTCAAATATCAGTCATGATTCGACTAAGCCATTCATCCATCTATGTTCAATAACATAAGTGCCACTTTTTTGCAGCCAACCAGGGTTGTTTTATGTATGTGAATGTTGAATTTTCACCTTTTGCTCAAGGCCACTAACGAACTACCCAACTGCTCGTTTGTTCACGGTGAGACTTTAGATTTTACCTGCCTTGGATGCACGTGTGTCATAACGTCTTGGAGTCAACATTGATGAATCTAATAAGGATTTTGTCAGGAATTAATGTAAAGTAGCTGAATCACATATTTAATAAACACATAGAAAAATCAACGCTGCTTGAGTAAGCATACCCTGTGAAATGTCGGAAGGTCATAACAGTTTAAATGTTGAAACTTATTATTTTCGTAAACGTTTTATTGCAATACATTATCATGTGCATGATTTTAATGTCTTACATGTGCGTCTTATTCTTGTTGTTTTACAGCTGGATGTGAAAGGCATATCACTGTGAAAGAAGAACTTTGAAAATCAAGGAGCCTGATTCACATCTAACAGGAGCATGTCTGCTATTTCAATGTTTAAACTTAAAACTGTTCAAATGAATGAATGAATGGACGCTTTCACGTAACATCATTCGCTTACACGTTCTTTCTCTAATCCGGTCACGTGCTGCTATATCGTAGGAGCACTCGGCTTACGTGATGCCGGAAGGTTGCCAATGCAAATCACGGCCACGAATCAGCTCAGCCTATAATCCCTTTGGGGTCGATAAAATACGTAACGTGCTGTGGGAATGTGGCATGTTCGCTATTGGCTGTAACCACCAACCTTACTCATAACACTGTGCAACACATTTTTTTTGTTCCTGGGTAAGTAAGTGTTATTTCCTAATTGCTTATGCCTCAAAAGTACAGAAAATGGATATTATTCCCCAACAAACTTTGCTTTCTTTGTTTAATAATTGTTGTATTACGTTAGTATCAATACATGTTAATTTTGATTCATATGTTGTTTTTCTGACTTTATGTGAACGAAAAGACACTAATTCGCCTGTTTTCTCATTGAAAATAGGTACATTTCAAAATATCACTGTCCTCGTCACAAAAGCAAAGTTTGTGGGGAATAATAGCCATTTTCTATACTTTTTAGGCATGAGCAATTACGAAATAACACTTACTACCCAGGAACAAAAATTGTGTTACATAGTGTAATAATTCTTCAGGCAATGGAAGGTTGACTTTGGACAAGTACATATCATGTACTTCATGAATACTTTTGTTGAGTTCTGCTTTTCATTTCAATCTGACTGTTCCATTATTTTCACTCATTTACAGAGTAATGCAAATCCCACCTTAAATTAATGCATTTCTATATGAAGTGGATGCTCTGTAAAGGGACTGAATTAACCGGCATGTTTAAGGCACGTGGCCCGTTTACATATACTGTATGTGGAGGTCAACTTTCCTGTGTATTCACAGGTTGACAAATATGACAATGATGCCTGTTCATATTCGTCATTACATAGGAATGCAATTCATTGTGAACCCTCATATATATATTTTACGTAAATTTCCTCAAGCTATTCTCAATGCTGTCAAAGAACTTCTCAGTGTTATTGGGTGGGGTCACGAACGCCTATTAAAATGATATATATGTGCATGATGGTTCGTATTGTTTTGACGCATATTAACGGTAGCAAATTTAATTAACTAAATAATTTCTAAATGCCACAATTGTAGTTAGGGCATCATATCATATATCCAGCATATCATCATTGTCAACAGCAGAAGTCGTGGTCGATCCACTGCTGGACTATGGCTCCACACCGTTGCCATCTATCACATTCTCGCTAAAGGACAATCTATCGAGGCCCTGCTACAAGAGCTTATTTCGTCACTCCATCTCCTTGGTGCACGTCCTCTAGGTCGTGTTGCCTCCTTTGACTGCCACTCCACCGTCAGCCTCAAACACCAGCCATCGTGCCTCCTAGATATATATTATTCTCAAGCCCACACGCATTTATGATTTACCTTTACTATAGTTTACTCTCCTATCGCGTATTGCTGCAACCTTCTGATCTGTGAAAAAGAGCTTCATAGTTCATCCGATTTCTCCAGGATAAATAAACATTCTGATTCTGCGTGTGATTTAACTAAATATTTTACTCTGATCCACGTGTTGTTTTTTCTGTTCGTCTCAGTGTCATTCCAAGCGTGAACCTCTCAATGAATCTCTGCACACTTTAGCTTTCGTTGAATTTGTAAATTAATGTCCATGTTGATGAGCCATGTCATAGCAGGTGACATGTATTTATTAAATCATTATTTCTTTGGAAAAATGGTAGAGGCTTCCCTCGCTTTATGCGGGTCCGGTTTGTATGACTTCGCACCGCATACGCAACTAGCCTTTGGCTACCAAAAATTCGCTCTCTACGATTTGAATTCACTCTACATGTTGCTACGTGATCGGACGTGGGACAACATTGTGTCGCGTGTACTGTGCATGCTACTCGGCATGCAGCTTTTCTCCTCGTACGATGCATTGTGGGTCAGGGTGACTGTGTGGTCCATGCCACGTGATTTCGCTTTGTGTGCAGACTCTTTTTTGGAACACATTTACCGACTAAAGCGAGGGAAAGCCGTGCACTATTTTTCGTCATGAAGTTCAGTTTCCCAAAAGCACTCCAATCTTCTCTTATACACCGCTTTATTCCTTCATTTTGATCCCACTTCACAATTATAGATACACTGCTCTGTTTATCAGTTGTATCCCTCTGATAGTGAAATTGTTGCACTTAACTTTCTTTTTCTTTCATATTCAACTCTAATCCACCTCATTATTAAATAATTTCCTGTTATTCATTTCCATTGGTTGGTGTCAGGACTGTGTCGTCAGCAAATATTAGATGTTGAATATTTTCTCCTCTTATGTTTTTGGCTTTGTTTCTCCTTATTTTAATGTCACGATCTTTACGTGCGACGTTTGAGTGGTCATGTCATTACAAAAAAAAACATCTTCTAATGTCACTGTGAATAACTGTGGCAAAATCGTGTCACCTTGTCCGACTCATGTATCTGTTTTACTCACGACAGAAAGAAAAGACCCCATTGCAGTTGTTCTGAGATCTTGACATTTTAGTATAGCACACAGAGGCCGTGTGTAATGATATTTGATATTAACTTCGCTTTTACCACAGCATGTATACTCTTTGTGCCAAGTGGCAGAGGGAGCCTTTCCATTGCGCCCGTGTGAATGTGAGCTCGGCTAAACCACCGAGAGGTCAGGGGGTCGCCTGGGTGTGAGCGGTGCTCTCCCCACGCCCGGGCGTGGTCTATTCACCGACCCACACTGGGCAAGTGAAGCATGGCCACGTGTCATTCCCTCAGCTGGTCGTGCAAACTGAAACTACAGTCCTCAGCCACCTGCAACTGTGGGTTCAAGAAACATGGCTTCGGCAAGGTTGTTAAAGGCACTAAAACTCAACTATTTTTATGTTGCCAGGTAAAGCCCACTGAGCTATAAAGCAGTTTTTTTAGAAGCGACCTGGCCACAAATGATAGTGCAACGAAGTGGCTTAGCATGCGGACATTTATAGCAGACAAATACTCTCAATGCATGTTTCTAAATGTGGAGGGAAAAGCAGAAGGACCCGGAGAAAAATCCAAGCAACCACGGGGAGAACATGCACACTCCAAATATACAGCAGGCGTCAGGGTGAGGATTGACCTCAGGACCTCCTGTATACCAGGCGATACAGTCAACAACATCTCGCCACCATGGCACCCTAAAGGAGAAAGGGATGTCAAGAATCACTGGGTAAAATAAACACCAGGTCATTTTCTTGGTTTGACCATGGCTAAATACAACCCTGCGAGCTTGCTGAGAAAATAATTGAGATCGTTGTATATTGGCACATCAGTTGGTCTCATTGAGGTGAGATGAAAAGACGCAACATTTTCTATCTCATAGGGAGAATTCACAATAATTGCGGAATAGTTGCACTTCAGCATATTGAAATAGAGGGCAAAGATAATTACAAGGAAAAGCATAATAATTTACATCACATTTTTGGTGGAGTAAATTTACATAACATAATTATTACATGAATATCACCACTAAATATACCATACAGGGATTTATTTTACTTAATTTAGAACAAAAAGTTATTTAAAATACGTCACATTTCATGACTTTCAACGTCATAATCATATTAATAATAACATGCTTTTCCAGGAAGGCATGAATATTTTTTAGAAATGAATTTCAGAAAAGTCTTTAAATGTTTGACCGATTCCCATGTGCGCAAGAAACTGGATTTCCTTAAGCAAACCCAAACACATGAAAGAGGAGATAACACTCACCCTTCACACTTAAAGATCATAAAAATACTTTCTCTACTGCCATCCAAATGCATTAATTTGCTCTAAACATCTGCAACATTTATATGTGACCCGTCAACCATTGCTTTTAGTGTTCGTGAACACTCAACAATGTGTCTTTCATTTACTCAAAGTAAATTGTGCCTTAATAAGTGAATTTGATCCATAGATCGGAATGTCCCACCTGTCACACCCACCCTGGTTAATGTCTGAGCCATGTTAACTATTCACAGCAGTGTTTTAATTACTTCCCTCTGGTTAACACCGCATGGCTTTCTGCCAAGTCCGTCGATGTTGTCAATCTATGTTCAATAATTTACTTTATCGTTGTTTATTAAGCAGCCATGTGAACGTGAAGTGTCCAATAATACAGCAAATGCTCCGCATTGTTGAAATATAAGTTGTGATCATTTCCCATGTATTCATTAATTTTTTATATTTTGTCTTCATTCAAAGTAGCATGCTGATGAATGTAATATCTTTGAATATTGAGTCAATTACATGTACTGTATTATCTTTTGAATAACACATATAAAAGTATAAATGATGTAAGCAGCAGGTCTTAGGGACATTATTTGTTATCTCTCCAACCATCTTCCTCCAGTTTTTTAGCGACTATAAATAGTTGTGGTTTCACATAATCCACGTGGTGATGTTCTCTACCCAACATATTATCCATCTGCCTTTCATTAACCACAAACTGTTCCTTGCAAGATTTGTGTCGGCTAAACCAGATCGATTACCTGTTGCCACAACCCTCATCATCGGACATGGTCAATCCACTGCTGGATGAATGCCTCCCCAAGCCACCGTCATATCTCACGATCCTGAAATGCTGTGAAGTAATCTGCTTAATTGTTTAAAACGACCTCTCGAACCGCGTTGTATTCATTGACTGCCACTGTTGACGTAACCGAGCCACTAAAATGACTTTGCGATGAATTTGCTTTCATATGATCCTGTTTGTGTCTTTTTATCGTGGACAACATCATTGGTTTTGTGGGTGGTGTGGTGGATGCAGGGCAGCCGCCTACAGTGCTTTCTTTCAAACACAGTATATTGTCATTGTGTTCATGACTTGGAGCCATAAAGGTGAACTTGACAAATGCACCAATAAAGTGAAATTGTCGTGTTTCTTGTTGAAATATTTATCTTTCCACGTGATATTGAGGTTGGTTTTTGTTGTTGCGCTGTGCAACTGTGGCTCTGATCCGCGCGTTGGATTTCTTATCGGCTGATATTGTAGAGGTGAGGAGTTTGCAAGCGGTGACTTATTCTGCGTTTCGATTGCCAGCTGGTGTTTGGATCGCAAGTGTGGCACTGCACAGGCAGGAGTTGGAGAACGACGCCCGGCTAACCCCCTCCCCCCCAAATCACTTTATGCTTTGGCTTGTCAACGCGAATGAGCATTTGAAACACAGTGGCTCAGTGCCATAATTTGAATAAAACAGAGTCTGTCGGCCAAATCACCTGCACTTGTGTACAACTGGAAATGCACTTTCACTACTTGCATTGCTAATTCGAGCTGGAACAAAATAACGTTTGACTATCCCTGTGCAGTGCTCATTAAAAAAAACATTTAAACGTTTGAAATATTTACCCCCAGAAAAGCTTCACTGTGTTTAAATGCTCTCCTTTTGTTACACGAAGGGTAGGATTGGGGTGTAAAAAGGTTTTGCATTTGGAAATAAATTAGAGACCATGGAGAAATCGCGTGCTTCGTAGTCTGCAGAGCAAAGTATTGTTTTCTTGCACTTACTGTGTTACAATATATAGAGAGATGGCACCAGGCCATTTTAGTTTTAGAGCTCGTTAAACATTGCCCAGTTGAATATAAAACTATAACTATAAAACTAAACTTTATATTTTACCAGGTAAGGCCCACTGAGCTGTATAGCTCTTTTCCAGAAGCAACCTAGCCACAAATGATAGCTCAACGAAGTGGCTTATCATGTGGACATTTATAGCAGCCAAATACTCCAAACGCACGTGTCGAAATGTGGAGGGAAAAACCGGAGGACCCAGATGGAAATCCACACAACCAGAGAACAAGCAAAATCCAACTATACAGGCGTCAGGGTTGGGATGGAACCCACGACCTCTTGTATACCAGGCGAGGTAGTTAACATCTGGCCCCCGCGGCACCAATATGGTGTACAAGGAATGACTGTGAGTTTGTGAATAAAATCCACAATACAATCTACATGTTTGTTGCATTGAATAATTCTTTTATTATCATTGTCAGTTATTCTTTGTTAAATATAGCTGGGAGGAAATTAAAACGTTACACAATCACGTTCCTGTTTGTTATGAAACCCAAGTTTAGCATGCTCTAGATATTGTGCCCAACTGCATGCAGGAAAAGTCCCAATTTACATTGGCAGCACCGACTGAATCAGGTTGGCATTTTCGCGATAGCTACCGATGTGAAATGTGCTCAGAGTTCTAGTTTATTCAGCCAGAAGTAACAATACATGGCCTCTGTCTTAAGCATTAGCAATAATAACGTGAAACAGATTCAGCAGTCACTTTCTGTTCAGCTTACTATTTTGTCTTGTTATAGCAATACTATATTATATATTTGAATCTACAGGGTTTGTTTTTTTTATTAGGTACGTATTGTCGATTGGCAAATGCATGCTAGAGACAGCATACAAACCATGCTGTCCTTATTCTCAAGTGATAATCGGTGATCCATTCAATCCAGCATTTAAGTACTATAATTGTCACTCACTCGTCACAATACTTGTGCTGCTAGAGCCTGTTGCAATGTAACGTTTAGCGTCTCGTTTATACGTAGCGAAAAGCCGTGTTGCGTCTTCTTTAAATACCGTACAACAGACCCCCAAAGTGTGCCTTGTTTGACGCGACAATAAAGTGCCATCATTTTCGAAAAGGTTGTACAAAAACGATTAAAAAAACGAAAGTTTTTGTTTTCTTTCACATGGACATCATTATTATTATTAAATACATAACGCAGGAATCCCTACACAAGAGACTCCATGTAGAGGACAGTGTCAGAGTCCTGACTGTGCATGGAGCTCAGCCCCGTGTCCGAGTCATTATCATTCACCTCGCCCTTCGTCTCTATCGATAGGCATGGCGAGGCGGTGAAAAGCTCCCCGGCAAAGCTCTGCGTGGCAACGTGCGCCTGAGCTGCGCTATGCTCCTCGCTGGCGTCGATAATTGAGAGCTCCTCTTTCTCTTGTACGTGCATTGTGGACAGCAGGCTCGAGAGGTAATCGCATTCTCTCGCCCGGCACTGTAACGTGGCCTGACATCTGTACAAATCGCGTTCCACGGAGCTCATCTCCGCTTGAATAACCCCACATTTCTTCACGCTTTCCTCCAACAGAGAATCCGTTAGTTCCGCTCCCGCGAGCAGGTCGGCTTTGGCCCGGCAACGGTCTGCGGCGCTGTGGGTGGTGGTCCTTTGCTCGTCGCTCGTGAGAGCGGAGGTCTCGTGGGGCCAAGCAGGTTCGGCGCCCGCCACATTGTCACAATCCTTAATCTGGGCCCCGCCACCCTGCTCCTCCAGGATTTCCAAGTGCAGCCTCGCGGCGAGCTCCTCATAATAGAGCAGCTGATCTTGCAGATGCGCGATCGCCTCGAATTTCACGGCACGCTCGCAGGAGGACGCCTCGCCGACGCCCTCTGAGCCGCCCTGTGCCAGCCTCCCCGCCTGCTCCGTCTCGACGCCCCGCAGGTACGCGTCCTGCACGTAGTTGGCTCCCTCGCGCTCGCACCGGTCCATGTGGATCTTCGCCTCGTGCCTCTCGATCTCCTCGTCCATGGCTCGGATGCGCTCCTCCTGCTCGCGGATCGTCTGGTCCTGCGACAGCACCACCCTCACCAGCGTCTCCAGCCTCTGCACGGGCGACGGTTCCCGGTCGATGGCGGCCGCCTGCGTGCGCTTGCGGTTCATCCTGGCGAGCTTGCGGAATGCCTTGCGCACCATGCGCCTCTGCTTCTCCTGCAGGGCGCCGTCGGCCTCGCCGTCCTCCGCGTGCCCCGACCACTGCTGCCGCTGCTGCTGCTGCTGCTGTCCCTCCTTGCTCTTCACCACCTTGGCCTCGGCGGTCCGGGGCGCGGACGACCCCACACCCTGGTGGCGGCCGGCTCTGTGCAGCGAGAAGTGGACGTTCTCCTGCTCGCTGGCCCAAGCCGCCCAGAGGCGCAGCAGCTTGGTCTTGGGCGGGAGGACTCGGTCCATTCCGCGCCATCGCTCCACGATGCAGTAGGCGCCGTGGGGGCCCGCCGATGGCTTGGCGGAGCGCTGGGGAGAGCGCGCGCTCTCCTGGAGCAGGGCCCTGGTCACATCCTCACAGGTGGTGCGCTTGGTGAGGCCGGAGACCAGCTTCTCCTCGTGACCCACCACGACGGTGATTTTGACCTTGCTCTGCTCCATCCAACTCCTCGGTGGCTGCGAACATAGCAGGATCCGTGACAAAGACGCAAACACAATTACGTATTTATCCATGGTTACGGAATTATAACTGCTAAATATGGGTGCAGCTGTTTGCACAGTCGTTATCGCACCGTGCTAGGACCCCAGCAGTTCTGATTCTTGGCAGCGGCCAACAACAGCGGCGAGTGGTATCTGAACTGATCCTGCACCGTTCCCACCCCTCACCAACCCGCACTGACCAGTGCGGTGAAGTATGGTCAAACAACCCCAAACAACACGCCATGGGAAGGCCTTCATCCCACTGTGGCTTGACAAAGGGTTGTAAATTATACCAAATTATATCCACCTCGTTGGCAACGTGGTCAGAGCATTCCATTCACAAGAGGCAATGAACGAGTTCAAATCCCAGTCGCTGGTTGACTCAACACACACTCCTTCAAGGGTTGATAAAATTAAGGTCACTTAGTGACAAGTCGACACTGGTTGTTCTGTGGAGAGACTGGACTTACCATAGAAAAGTGTAATTTCCATTACATGCTCATTGGCCCAACAAATCTCAAGACCATTTTTAAGTTGGACATCGCTTGGCCAATTTCCTTAATGGATATTTGTATACAACTCTCTTTTCTCAAGAGATTTAAAGAAGGGGGGGGGGCATGGCCCAAACTGTCACCAATTTATGGTTGCTTTTTATCTTTTAAGTCCACAGTGTTATTGACGAATGCGTTGAGTTTCTTTTTTCAGAAGTACGCTGGGCGTAGACTTCACTTCTGGGCCAAACAGTCAAAAGAAATAAGTTGTCATGCCGGGTGGCAATGATGGTCATATAGCCACGCTTTCCTGTTACAGTCGACTGTCACGAGCAGGCAGGCCACACCGCACGAATGACGACTCTTCTATTCATTGCACATAACCGCGTACAATGTTAAGAGTTTCAAGGCGCATTCTTGTACGCAGTTTAATTGTGCATAGCATTCGGTATGCCGATCATTTACTCAACAATACGTGTGCATTGATGAAGCAAAACGAGTTGAATCAACAGTAGCCTTGCCTTTGACTCGGTTTAGATGTAAGAATAGAAAAGCTATCTTCTGTTACTATGCCAATATTATCTTCCGGTATTTATTAACTTTTTGTTTGTTTGTTATGAAATAATCAAAAGCTTGTCTTCAACCGTCACGTGATACGTGCCAGTTATTAAGTGTTTAGTGGCACTTGCGGCAAGTCCGTGCGCGCCACATCACCGGAAAAGTTTTCTCATGGAAGGTTTGATCAAGAAAAAAAAGAAAAGGTGCGATGGAAGCCTCGGCACGCGTGATACAGCTGAACGAAACTTGCCCTTGCGTAGTAAAACTAATCTGTGACGTGTTTAAAGAGGGTTTGTATTGAGAGCGCGACTGGCTCACGGAGCCGCAGGTTGGTCTCGAGTATCGATAGGTGTAGCACACACGCTACGGATCCCGGCAATCCCGAGTTCGATTCCTGCTCACGGCCAATGAGTGGCGAACATTTGAAAGAGACCCGGGCCTCCCCTGGGTCGACTCAGACTTAAATCAATACGTTATGCGGTGTGTAAGCATAAGAACTGGGGAGAGAACGGCGGCCGGACACACCGCCCCCTCGTGTGCTGTGCTGGCCTTCATAGGTGCCCAATGACAGCACTTCCCCGAACAATAAGTTAAAGGCTACAGTCAACAACATACAGTGATAGCTGACTTGACCACAATCACTGAATGGTACAAATAGCGTTCGCGTGTTCGGCAAAAAACGGCACATTTAGTTTTGAGTGCATACATGGCACGTGTTATTAATCACAACACCAAACTTTGGTGAGACCAACACAACTTTTTGAAAGTACCGCAAACTCGTCATTTTTTCCCCCTGGCATCGCTCAGCGAAGCGAATGTGAGAACTTCCTAGAACTGTCCACTGCATCACCCCGCGTCTTAACCCAGAAAGGGACCCAGTCACGCAAACTCTGCTCAGGACGCCTCTGGGGACACGAGGCCGACCTCGTCAAAACCTACAACAACAATATCGACAAGCGGACGATACGTCTCCTTCATATTTGTCTCCCTGCCACGTAACATTGCCGCGTAAATTAATTCACTGATGAAAACGCATATTAAACACGAACAAGGCACAACAATTCCGTTTTCTCGTAACGTCACTCATACCAACAATAAAAAAAACCTCGCTGAACAGCGATAAACTCTTTTAAAATGCCGAGGGTTTCATCTCCACTTCTTCTTGAAAAATGTCCACGGGCACTGTTCAATGATTTTTCACTTCATCAAAGCGACCACCTCGCCTCGTACGGACCGGAGTCTCTCGTGCCGCCGCGGGGCTTAATGAGAATAACGCCGCCTGTGAGCGATGGGTGGCAGGAATCCCTTACCGGCCTCCACGTGAGAGTCCCAGGTGCCGACGCAGCCGCCGTTACCGCCGCTTCTGCAATTTGCCGCTGCTCGAGGCTGACTTGGGACGTAGTTCAAGTCACGGAAATGTGAAACCTCCACGCACCCCGGTCACGCTGAGCCGTTCGGTTAATAAACGTGACTACTCTTAACACACCCACCCCCCCCACACACACGCGCGTTCATTCATCAACAAGTGCACTCCACTACGGCACCAAAACAAAAAAGTGAGCGTTTCTCGCTCGCTCCTCTCAATGGGGGCAAAAAACGCGTCCGTGTTGTTTGTCACTCACGGCAAACTGCATGGGGCGCCCTCTCCAGCACTCCTACAAATGAGCAGAGGGCGCTGTGGGTTTATTTTTTTGAAAGTCGTAAAAAGATTTGTTTCTATCCCCCCCCCACCCTCTCTGTCCTCTTTTTTTCTTTCTTCGAAATACTTCCAAAAGGGTCCCTCCCCTGCCACCGCAGTGTGCTAACACCCCCCAGCAAAACCCCACCCACACACGCACGCAGACAGGCACCACATCGCACACGCCACTGGCCTCTCTCTCTCTGTACATTTCTCCCCTTTTGTTCTGTTTTCTCAGCAGCTTAGTTTGGTGAATGGGGTCTGCAAAGTGAGTGACTTTACCCAGAGGTGCGTTTGCGCGCGCGCACGCATCCCAAGAGCAAATGTTAAAGCGAACCGGGAGCACCAACAGTGCCAACGAACGAGACCCAGATTTCATTAGATGGCTGTAAGTGCCCCTCTGTGCGCACCTTTGCCATGCCGTGCGTGTGTCGGCGCGTTACACTCAAGTCACGACACCGAGCACTCAAAGGGGGGGGGGGGGGGGGTGGTGTTAGTCGTTAGCACGCTGTGCTCCGAACCCGGGAGATACCAAATAAACTGAAAACTGAAACTGACCCGAGTTCCCGCCGATCTCCGCCGATGGCCAACATCAGTGGCGAACATCCGAACCGGTCCCGGGACTTCCTCTTTAGTCGACAGGGTGCCAACGTCGGCGCTGGAGGAGACAAACGCGGTCGGGCGTTATCCTGGCCTCACCACCCCATCGTGCGTGCCTTCGCATGCCCTCGCTAACGGTCTATGTACGCTTCTGTAGGGCAATCTCAAGTCAAATATTCAAAGTTTCCCTTGTGCTCAAATGAGTATTCGTGGCCCTTATCTCCGTCGGCTGCTCACGGTCGTTGGTGAAAATGACACGTTCTCGTGGCAGGGCGAGTGTGTCCATTCGACAGACTACCAATGATTTCTTCCCTGGAACGTGCTACTTGCGTCATTGGCACAGGTAGGAACGATGAGCTGGGTTCTCTACGACCATTCTGGCAGGAGAGACAGACATTCTTGAGCGACACGCACACAAACCACGGGTTATTACCGTACCAGAGAGTGTCACGTGCGATAAATCGAGACGTTCAAGAGTCTGTGACATCACCCTTCCTAAGTGGAGGCAATTTACGCAGGTGTGATGGCCCAAGTCCCAAATCTAAACATTTCTAGTGCCTAAGTTGCGTCGTTGAGTAAGTGCCTCCACAAGGGACGCTGCCGTGAAGGGATGGTCTGCACAGTGGACTTCAGAGATCGTCGGTTCGATCTCCCAGCACCACAGTGAGAAAGTTTCATAAATTCTCGCTGTGCCTCTGGGTACACCATAGTCGCTGGGCAGCTCGCGTACGTTTGAGATAAAGTGTGGGCACTCCCACCTATCCGGACAGCATGGAACAGTTGGCTAAATACCCTTGGGAGGGTCTTTCTTGAGCTCCCTCTCGTAGAGGCCCTTCTGCACGCAGTGGTGGTGAGCAAGCTATTGCAGGGCTGCGCCTACACCTTTATTTCAGGTTTTTTTCTTTTTCACCAGGTCTTATTTTCAAAATACTAAATGTTATCTTAGAGGGCTCTCACCTGGTGAAACTGACAGTGACCTGTATATTCAGCCTCTGTAATGACAGTGATCCACATTGTCAAGATGTTCGACGCACCACGATGAGGAAATTGACCACAGCCTGTGTGAGTGTAAGATAACATATGAAAGCAAACACGGGATGACGTGAATCAATTACACAATCAGATGCTCTACTAAACGCGAGTGATAGCCAACTCTGCTGGAGAAAAAAAAGACACACATATTGGAAGAAAAATGTGAGGGCCACTTTTAGCTTGCGCTTGTTTTATGATTGTTATTACACTTGGTCCCAGGAAAGTATCATTGAGTCTCGCGACTGTTTTAGGAGGGTCCTGCCAAGCTCTGCCATGAGGTGGCGATGTTTCTGGGCGTAATGTGTATTTTTCCAATCGTACAATTTGCGGGCAGTGTTCTTTTTTTTGTATCAAATTCGGAAAATTTAGACCATGACGCTGGCACATGACAGGCGACTCTTGCGAATGACTTCACGGGATCTTCAACGTCCATCGCTGTGAGGCAAATGGCGAGAATTGTGCACGGTCAATATGGACTCGCAGTGTTAACCGGGGCGTCCGTTGGATTCAAACCGTGAACCTCTGCAAAAACCGTTGGGTCACGGGTCGGCAACCACAACAACAAGAAGATGCATTGTTAAATCTTGACTACAGGAATTAATATTCTTTGGGTCTTTCGGTAAAGTCACGTCGATAGCTTCATTTCTGTTATTTTCTTTGAACATATCTACGTGACTTTACCGACAGACCCAAAGACTAAGATGCATTGCTTTCGAATTCGGTAAAAAAAACTCAACATTTCAAGAGCCGCGATGCGCGTGATGAGTACGAGATGGTGGTCCTGAATAAAGAACGTCACGAAGTGGGGACCGTTAAAGAGCCTCAGGTTGCCCACCCGTGCACGAGGGTCATGTCACGGACTGTTTTCTGTGGCTATTTTCAAGAATGTCTAAATTATCTGTTCACAACTTTACAATTCCGCGTCATTTAACATAACGCATAACGTGTGTGTGTGTACCAACAATGGCAAAATATATTTCTCTTTGTTGGTATTTATATCCGATGTAAAATATTAATACTTACCTACATATGAATAATCGTGCGTGATGTGTGGATGTCTATGGTATAGGCAGGGCCGGATTAAGATGTTGTAGGCCCCTGGGCTACAGGTACTGTGAGCGCCCCAATAATATTTTTAAAAAGAAAACTAAGTTAAAAAAAAATGTATTTTTACAAGGCTAACAACAAATACAATTCAGCATTCACAAGTGAAATAACTTTTCACTTAATCTCTGGAGGCCTTCCAGCTGGCGGAGGCCCCTGGGCTGCAACCCCTAAAGCCCCGTGCCTCAGTCCGGCCCTGGGTATAGGTAGGAAACATGAATATTTTGTTAATATATTTCGAGAAGACCCAAATTTACTTTTCATTAAAGTGTAATGTAATTACCTCCTGAGTATTAGTTCAGTATGTGTAGCAGCGTGCATATGACATACTCTAACATTATTTAATTGAATCTATCCCAACGAAAAAAAGTGCATTGTACTTGAATGGGAGAGGTTATCCTGATCTATTGATGTGCACGCCGTACATCTCAGGGAGGTGTGGCACAGCGCTTAGCACACCAGCTACAAATCTGTTCGATTCCAGACCACGGCTAACATCAGTGGCGAGAGTTTTCCAAACCGCTCCTGGGCATCCTCCACCCCTCTCTTCACCACTCCACACTGACGATTCAGTGTTCCTGTTAACAGTTCGAAATGTTAAAAGCTCAACACATTTGTCAATAACACTGTCGCCTTAAAGAGGAATAAAAATAAATAATAGGCGGCGTTGCGAGAAATGGCAACTTATTTTCTAGCCAATTGTCCTTGTACATCACTGCTTATGCATCGTCACCAAAAGATTTGTTGTAAATATCGACGATTTTACGAAGTTTCATACTATGTGAGAAAAAAGTTTTGCTGGCTGGCTGGCCGAAGGGATGGGCAGACGCTCACGTCCCAAAGGACGTAACAAGCTGCTAGTTGTTATACAATTTCAGTGTTGGTGAAGTATGGTCAGCCAACCCCAATGACTGATACGAAGTGGGTGTGGGGAGACCATCGAAGAGTGGACTGAGAGAGCTGTAAACTATTATTATTTTTATACAACACATTAATACATAATAAGCAAGAACGTGGATTTATCGAACATTGCATCTCAAGCAATCAGTAAGTTCAAGACTTTAAAATCGCAAAATAAATGACACGGTCTTAGCTATCCTTTACACTATACGCCGTCTGCATCACAGTGGACTCAAAAGATCCCGTGACATTTGAAAAAGAGAGCATTGTGTGCCTCCACCACAGTCCAAATTTGCCACGTTTTAACAATGACTCGCAAGTTTATGACAGCAAACAGAATAGCAAACACAACAACGCTCCCTACTGACAGACCAATGCCCACTTGCAGGCCATTGCTGCCATCAGTAGGTCCTCGAGGGAAAATGTGAAAACTACAACGCTACATCTGTGCTTTGGAATGATTGACATGATGTTGGGATGCCATGCACTTTGAGATTCTGGGTAATTTAAATGCCCAATGAATGCAAATACGTGTATCCTTACACAATAATTAAATTATCTATTATTCCAAATTGTCCGTTGAATGTCCATCGTGTTTTGGTTTAAATCCCACGGATACTCTAGAGAATGGCTGCGTGTAGAAAACCATTCAACGTTCCACGCTTTAACGTCAGAATAACACCGTGCATTAGCACAGCTGTTTTTGAACATCCATAATCAAACGTTGGCAACATTTACATCGAGGAACAAGTCTAAAGTTTTCCACGAGTTCCATGGGCAAGCGACAGTGTTTGATGAAGATGCGCCCCCTGTTGCATTTTTTCAGTATTGCCATGCTTTATGAAATATATTCGCGGACATGCTCAGCCCTTTTAGTCAACCCACCGCTGTATGAATGCCTCTCCGCGCCGTGCGTCTCGTGGTGGTTGTTTGGACCATACTTCACCACCAATGTCAGCGCGGGTTGGTGAATGCGGTGAGCATATAGGTGAGAGCATATAAGTGGAGTCCAACAATGTGTTTTGCTACAATGGCTTCTTACCACCCACATACTAATACATAGAAAGGAATAACGCACAGGAATATTACCAACACAATAATAGGCATCGTGTGTTAAAGGAATGTTCGGCCATCGTGTGGTGGATTATGCAAAATCCATTGTCTTAGATGTTGGTGGGATGTGCCTGAAATCGTGCAGTACAACAAGTAGGCATCAGGCCCGCCTGTGCGACCTCTGTGTGTTATCCCCTCGTACGGCTCCTCAGGTTTACACTCACACGCCAAACACACACAACAAATGAACATGCCAAGCAAGAACCCTCCTGCAAAAAAAGAGTGTCGAAACTCGTGATTTTCTGGGTAAATATTGAAAAAATATATTACGTCGTTGCTTTATAACATTATACAGTACACAATTGTAATAAATTATTATTATGTATATAGCTATTACAACATCATATCTTAACATAGCATCCCTATCATCCAAATCTGGTTACCCCATGCATTATAGCTCAATGTTACTGCGTTTTATATTTGTCACTGTGACAACCTCTACGCACCGTATGCGCTCAACAGAAATTATGAATTTACACCAAAACGTGCCTCTTTGTCGAGGTGTATAGTAGAGTCCCATAGTCCACACTTGTCAATGGCTAAAGGAGAATAATACATCCAGTAAGAGATCAAGTTAGAGTGCGCCACGGTGGCGAGATGTTAACTACCTCGCCAGGTATACAGATGTTCGTGGGTCCGATTCCGACGCTGATGCCTGAATATTTGCAGTGTGCATGTCTCTCTCCCCGTGGTCGCGTGGATTTTTCTCCGGATCTCACAGGGGTTTCCCTCCACATGTATAAACATGCGTTTAGAGTGTTTGGTTGCTATAAATGTCCACATGATAAGCCACTTCGTTGAGCTATCATGTGTGACTAGGTCGCTTCTGAATTTTTTTTTATAGCTCAGTGGGCCTTACCTCGAAAAAACTTTTTTTAAATAGTTTAGTTATATAGTTTTAATATGTAGGAATAATGTGAATAGTTTGCTTGGCAATTCAGAAGATAAGTCACCTTCAGTTCAGGGTTGTTCGTTTAAGATTCCTCGGACATGAGATTCCGTGGAGTCGAGTGACGGATACGATGCTGTGTGCGACGTAAGTGTGGGCTTGAGGTACCGCAAATCGGGTCGTGGTAATAATAAGGTGGTGACGTATTTGCGAAGCAACGTAAAAGTAGGGAGCTATACATTGGGATACCGCTGTACTACCGAGTGGACAGAGGCAGGCAGATTTTACAGCACTATTGTAGTGTACTAATTCAGAGACACTAGTAGGAGGCACTCTCTCTCTCTTGTTTATTCCGACCTTCACAGCCATAGGGGATAACTACATACCGGGTCAGAACAGCCAACATGCTGCCAGACCCACAGCTCAAAGAGGCGAAGACCATGAAGACGGCAGCACAACAAGTTCTACTCTAGATGGCAGCAGCCCCGACTGTGAGTCGGAGCTCACCTTTTATCCTCCCCAGCGTGGCCAGGCTCCGCCCTCGGCCACGCACCCTTCTAGATCTCCCAGAAGGCTCTAGGCCTCGCCCACGTGTCCCACTGGTTAGACCGGGCTGCTCCCCATAATCCCTTTCTACCAGTTCCCAGCGCTACGCGCTCCGGTGACTAATTTTATGCCACTACACTATGGTTCTGTAAAATCACAAACTACATATTTTGAGATATATTACAATCTAATTGATAAGACTGCACTGTATTGATAATTATGTAATTAGGCACATCCAAGCATTCGGATTCGTTTCAACATTTCGTAATAAAATATTTTTTATCAGGCCTCATAGCGCTGATTATTGTCTACACAATTATTGTTATAATTTTAAACAGCGTTCGAATGACTAAATCTGTAGTCTATAGTGTATAGCGTGATTATTTATAATTTAGCGAGCATTGCATGTATTCATATTTACGTTTTATTTCTCGTCTCCTAGATGCTCGGGGGCTATAATGTTGTTGATATTGTTGCAGTATACCAACACATATTGTGAATTATGGCATGTAATTAATATATTTATGTATTTCTTACAGAACACTGACACTTTGGCGGTAGCAAAAGAACATTAAAAAACAAACTTCTCTTCATCCCCCGGTTTCCCGTGGCAATGTCAACGTGACTTCTTACAAAAGTTTCGCCTCAAACGCAGAACAGTTAAAACAATAAATTCTGCCTAACTTTTAGAGTGCCCTTCTAAAAATATGTATTAACAATCAAACTGCGTTGAGTCCTCCTCAAGAATGTTCTAACGTCCTATTTAGTTATATGTATAACAATGCAATACAACTCTGAGCGTCCTTGTCGTTATTTCATAGTATTTCTTAAATTGTACTTTTCTCGCTTAGCATCCCCACCACGCATATTATGCGAGAATGCCACCCAGCCGGATATTGCAAGTGTCAGTTCAATCGCGATACGGCTTTACGGCACTTGAAAATATCTTTGAAGTATGATGTTGTTGCAAATTATATGCCTACCTTTCAGAGACGATGCCACCGAGGAACGCGTTCTGATGTTATTCATGATGCGAAGAGTGGTCGTCGCCCGACTGTTAAGCTACGGAACGTCAGATCGGCATCGTCCTTTGATGAAGGCATCGTCAAAGCCGTCACCAGCTCTCACGACCCTGCAGTTCAGCAATCCACCTAGCACCGTCGAACACGCATTGATTTAATCGCTCCATCTCCTCTGTGGATGTGTATATAGGCTGTATTCTCATACATTTGGTATTTTAAAGATTGCTTTTAAAAGAGAGACATTTGTTGTGTGCACTTAAACGCTGCATAAATGTGTACAGTCGCGTTATTTTGATATTCGGTTGAAATGACATGTTCATGACCACGAAAAAGAAAAACGCTATCCTGATTTACTCAGAGGAATTTTGTCAAATGCTAATACACATACACTCATGCATTTGTATTAATGTCATGCGGTTAGAATCCACAAGTGGTGGTATATAAGCATTCGCACGAGTAAGCACAGTTTATAATTTTAGATGATTCTCTAATGTTTCACACGCGTCCCACAACGGCCAATTCCTTACTATGAGGACATCGTGCGCTGACGCTAATTCTCATACGGGGTGTGTACAGCAACACCAGCCACTGGATTAGGGCTGAACAATTAATCAATTTCAAATCGAAATCGCAATTTGAAACAATGCGATTAGCAATTTGCAAAGGATGCGATTTTTTGCGATTTTAAAAGTCCTATTACTTTCTTATTGGAATTGTTTCATTTATTATTATTATTATTAGAACATTTCTTTATTTATTTATTCAAATAATACATTTATAAAATAATAACAATATCACGACGTTTCGATCGCAACACAAGCAATCGTCATAAGGTGATGAGGCAGGAAAAATATATGTAAAGTTAAATAACTTAAAAATTGTTCTATGTTGTATTGTTCCATTTCAATTAAAACATTTTAATAAATGCATGTTGGAAGCAATTAATTATTCTAAGTTCTCATCCTTGCATTAGAATATATAGAGCAGTTCATATTTTGATGGAATCATGTGGTAATGCTCCATCACATGTTTTAAATCTATTACACAGTGAACATTGAATTGAAGCTTGACATAACATTTTAATCGCAAATCAAATCGCAATATCTGTCAGAAAAATAGCAACTAGATATTTTCCGCAAATAGTTCAGCCCTACACTGGATCTCAATGTACACAATAATGGATACACAGTTTAGACATTCGCAACTGCACGCGTGCCCGCGTTTCAGGAGCGACTGACGCTATCAGCAACGTCAGCAGCCATGGTCAATCCACTGCTGGATGAAGGCTCCCTCAAGTCGCCCGGCAGTCGCTCATCGCTTCTGCAAAGGCAACAATCACCGTCGACGCGAGAGCTGATTTCATCACTCCATCTCCCCGGCGAAAGTGCCTCCCTGACGCGTCCCATTGCTCGGTTTTTCCAACTGCGTCACCGTTTCGCAATGCTTTCATATGTTAAACATCTTACATTGGAATACGGCCGCACCCACGGTGCCCTGCTGCTGTAGATTAACCGTGGGGTTGCATTGTTGCTCGTGAAAAAGATGACATTGCCATCGGGAAGTTATCTTGTTTGAATGCGTTGTCCAAAATGAAGGACCGCGTGTGCCTTACGATTACATCTCGTCGAACACGTGCGTTCAATCTGTCGCCCTGTTAAGTCCCTACGTCGAGTCCCGTCTACCACAAAGACACCGGCAATGTACATATGTGAATGTTGCCCTGGCTGTGATGATGGACTTGTTGTATTTGCGGGGCAGGCGTATTTGTGAAGATGTACTTTATATTCAAGTGTGTGCGGTGATATGGTGTATATGCGTCTCTTGCACCAACTAACATCATCTACATTCTATATAATCACCATTCCACACATTCGTCAATAACACAACCCTAAAATGAAAACATCATAGGCGATCTTGATTTGAAGCTTTCGTGACTGCAGGAATCCACATACACTTTGGTTCTTTCGGTAAAGTCACGTAGGTAGAAAAAATAATAGATTGCGACGTTTCGATCGCCACACAAGCAATCGTCGATTGCTGAAAGAACCAACGAGTATAATAGGCGACGTTTCGGGCATTTGCCCTTCTTAATCATCCATCATTCCACTGCTGAATGAATTTAATCGCCATCACGATCCTGAAGTGTCCATAATCCACCTCGCACCTGCACACGCGAGCTGATTTAAATCGATAAATCTGGTTTACATCGTAACGTGTAAAATAAGTATACATGGTATATCCTGCAAACGTGTTCACCTTTTCACAAACCCACGTTGTGGCATTAACAATAAGTATTTCAAACGCTCACTCGACATGCGTGGCCATATAGCATAAGCGTCATGTGTCCCCTCTGCCGAATCACATTCTCAAAACGGCAACCGTGAAACGCGTTACCGTCCCCACCCCCCTCCTCATCGGCGGGCATCTGGCTGCGCGAAGAGGTGGCACGTAAGAAATATTGCGGCGATCGCAACGATGCACAATTACTAGTTTGTTGAACAGCGTCGCACACGTGCGTGCAGATAGATGCGTCTGGGGGACAAGCAAGGATTGGTGGGTGGGGGGGTGGTTGGATGGTTGGAGGGAGCCGCTTTTTTATTTTTAATGGGATTCTTTTTTTTTCGCTTCTTCACCAGAAGCCATGGACGTCAGGAGTGGCTATAAAAGAGCACCGAGAGAGCCAGGAAGCGCCAGTGGATGAGCAAAACGTGGTCGAGTTTGAAGGCGCATTCAGTGGGGGGGGGGGGGCACCCGCTGACGCAACTGCTGATAACCGCTGACCGTCTCAACTTGTCTCGAACACCTCCAGAAGCTCTTCGCTCGTCCGAGGCGACGACGTCTGCGTGTGAAGATGCGACTGGCGGTGATAAGTTCGCTCCTTCTTCTAGCTTCTTTAGGAGAGGCGGTGTCTGGTAAGTTGACGTGATGTTCGTCGCTTGTATGTTAGGGGGGTTTCGTAGGGTATCGCTCACTATCGCCAATGTCTCTGTAATCAGTTTGTTTACCCCCTGGGGGTAGTCTATCTACCCCTTCTAGTGATTGGGGTAGGTAAAATGAATAAATACAACTCGATGAGATGCCCATGGTGTTCAGCCTTTTGATACACTTTGTCCGGCCACGGTAACGTGGAGTTTTCACCATTAGTACACGGCTCTCGCTGGAGATGTGTGGATTCCATCGCCTGTTTGAACGGGGACACGGCGTTGTGCTTTATCATTTTGTGTTGATTTAAACGAGCACATGGACTGTAATTTGTTGTTTTCGTGCGTTGTATAAAGTAGTACGCATGGCTCTGCTTCATATGTGCCATTAGCAGAACGGTCGGCAATTATGTTTTTTTCATTTTAAAGCAGTGTTGTTCGCTAATGTGTCTAGTAGTTTACAGTTTCTTTTTGCCCAAAGGTGAGAGCCCATTCATTTATTGGTTGGTCGAACCAAATTATACTCCAAATATAGCCACGGCGAAATGTGGAAATAAGATGAAAAAAGGCAAAAATTTGGTAATTTTGAGATATAAAACATATTTTGCAGGAAATTTCCTTTCCACCAAGACATCAGGTATGATTTCTTGGGAGCAGATACTAAAATTAAATAAAAACGAAGCAAATAGTATTACTTAGGGAAAGCTTTGTTTAAAACAAAGGCTAAATGTTGTGTTTACAAGTAGACCTATAATTACACAGCAGGTTAAAGACAAATTGCGGTCCATGCCCTTAGCACAATCGCTCTGTCGCATGTCGCATACTGCGAATTGGTCATTTAAACTTCTATTCGTGTTTACTCGTTAGCTCACGATCGTCTACTGCCAATCTCTCAGCTGCGATGTCCGCCGCACGTCACGAGAGATTCAATAAAGGCGGTTTAAGTGTAAATGTAAATACGTTCATTATCCACGCACAGTTGGTACAAAGGTGGACTGGCTGATACCAGGACGTGTGAAAGCGCGGATGCGACACAGGGCCCACGTGCTCGCGTGATATTCACGCTCCTATGCGTCGCCAATTCACCGCGCATATTAAACGCATGAGCAGCTAATGCGGCTCTAAACAAAATTAACATGAAAATGAAAACAATACAAACTTCAATTCAGAACCGCGGCACGGAAAAACACGTTTGGGTTTTAATCTTTCGTTTTACAATTGCTGCCACCTAGCGAAAGGCCCCGGTCCGCGACAACGCGAAACAAAAACGACACGACTCGCGCGCTTGTGTGTGTGTGACTGTGTGTGAGTGTGTGTGTGTGACTGTGTGTGTGTGTGACGTGTGTGTGACTGTGTGTGTGTGAGACTGTGTGTGTGTGACTTGTTTGTGTGTGTGTGTGTGACTGTGTGTGTGTAACTTGTGTGTGACTTGTGTGTGTGTGAGACTGTGTGTGTGTGACTGTGTGTGTGTGACTTGTGTGTGTGTGACTGTGTGACTGTGTGTGTGTGACTGTGTTTGTGTATGTGTGTGACTGTGTGTGTGTGACTGTGTGTGTGTTTGTGTGTGTGTGTGACTGTGTGTGTGACTGTGTGTGTGCGTGACTGTGTGTGTGTGAGTGTGTGTGACTGTGTGTGCGTGTGTGACTTTATGTGCGTGTGTGTGGGGAGCGGTAGTGTAGCGGTTAGCGCGCTGCGCTATGAACCCGGCGACACGAGTTCGATTCCCGCTCACGGCCAACACCAGTGACGATTATCTGAACCGGTCCCGGGCCTCCCCTAGGTCGACTCAGCCTCAAATGAGTACCTGGTGAGGTGTGTAAACATCGCCACTAGGGAGACAAAGGCGGTCGGGCGTGGTGCTAGCCACCCACCCCCTCGTGTACCGTTCCGGCCTTCATAGGTGCTCGCTAACAGCACTTGCCCCTACAGTCTATTCAGGCTATATGGGGGATCTTTGATCTTTGTGTGACTGTGTGTGACTGTGTGTGACTGTGTGTGACTTGAGCGACGTCACTCCCGGGGTTTATGTCTGATATCGTCTCACCCGCGATGGTAAAAGGGATGTGGGAGGGTTGACATCAGACTTTCATCATCGGCAGCCGCAGCAGCCACGACCAATCCATTGCTGGGTGAAAGCTGGCCCCCAAAGCCATTGCCAACTCTCTCAAGAATAGGCATCTTGGGATGTAATTATCCTACCTTGCACATATCGTCAAGGAGCATAAACCATCTCGCGAAACTCCGGTCATCCTCGCAGTGGCTTTTGGCTAGCCATCGGACAAAGACGGTCACCACAGCGCACACTCTCAGATGCGCGCTTCTGTGACCGTCTGGAATGCTCTTGCTTCCGATATTAAAAAGCCGCTGGAGGCTACGCACTTTTAAAGAGAACCGCTTTTTGTGTTAAGTTTGTTGTCCTTCCCCCGCACCTCCGATTAGCACGGTTGGCTACGTACGGTGTGAAAGAAGTTCACCATGGTATTTACATCCACGTTGCAGATTCATGCGACCCGATTTCACCAATCACTCCATGCCCAGTGCCCTCCTCAATGGAAGTATTCTTGTGCGTATTTCATTCCTTGGCTGCCAGCCACTCCGCTATTATTCTTGACCATCTTCGAAGCTCGCAACGTGCCCAGCCCAAGCCCACCGATCGAGTTGCAGCTATAGTACGCGACAGTTTCACTGAGGTCAATTAGAACAAAGACAACGATCCCCCGTGTGGCCTTTACCACGCTGTTGAGCAAAGTGTCGTTCGCGAGCACCCATGAAAGTCAACGCGGCGTAGGAGGGGATTGTGGGTGGTCAACACCACACCCGGCTGCCTTTGTCTTCCCCAGTGCTGTTGTTTAGACACCGCAGCAGGTACTCACTCACGGCTGAGTTGACCAGGGGAAGGGCCAAGATAGGTTCAAATGTTTGGCTGTTCGTAGCGCAGTGCATTAACCACTGCACCGCGGCTCCCCTTAATATTAAGTCCATATTGCGAGCACTTTCACGCAGGCACGTGTAGGTGAATTATTTATAACCAGGTGAGGGATTGCGAGATCCAGAAGAAAATATTGAGTACTAAATGTGCCCTACTCTACTGACAATACTGGCTTTTAACGCATCGCGAGTGTCATCGCTGATTGTGACACCTCCCTCCGATTAGCACGGTTGGCTACGTACGGTGCAAAAGAAGTTCAACATGCGTGCACTGGCAAAGGCTCGCGGTGATGCCCCGTTGACTGAATGGTGAATTGCAGGAATGATTGTCACGTAACAGAAGCTTGTTGCCTGATTACAATCATTCGTGCATTCATTCGGGAAAGTATCAGCGAGTCTCAAGATCCCCTTTTCAAGACGGTCTCGCGTTGGGGTGTTTGGCGAGGTCCTTAAAGGGTTTTCCGCTAACATTTACACATATATGTGTGTAATGTGCCCAGATAATGTCACGTTGTATAATTCACCAAATGTAACACATTTTCAGACGTGTTCACAAATGGCAATGTTGTTTAATGTTAAAAAGTATGTCGAAATAACAAAACTGATCGTAATTTTCAACTGCAATTCTTCAAATACACCCCGCGTTAGTAGTAGTGTCTTATGTTGATCATCCCCACTCTAGGACGGCCTGCCAGCGTTCCGGAAAATCAAACCCTGCGAATACAGTTCTTTAATTCAGTACCACATGGCACGAAATGTGCAAACCCTCTTATTTTAACAATCTAATCCAGCCCTCTCGTATATTCTCACACCCATTACTTAACGAGTATTCACAATGACAATGATAATAATAATAATGCACATCCTCTTTGTTTATGCATTTCTGGATGAAGGCTTTTCCTTAAGCCGTACCGTCGTAAGGGTTGTTTGACCATACTTCACCATTCTGGATCGTGGAGGGGGGGGATTGTGAAGGTGGGGCAAACACACTTGTCACCATCATCAACGTCTCAGCGCAGTGCGCTAACCGATGTGCCACCGCTCAACCCCAAGACGATCCCATAAAATAAAAAAACACACTAAAGTCTCACGTGCGTAAAAAAAAACGTCGGTTCACGTTCTTAGCCAGTATTGGAATGTCCCCGTTTCTATGGCAGGGACCAGTATGCCCAAAGGAAAAGCGGCTCCTGACTTCCTGTGTGCCGTGAACTGAACTGAGCAAACTTTTTAAAGCTCGCTCTAACCAGAATTTGAAATCCGAACAGGGCTTTTGTTATCTCACTGCTGTTCGGATATTATTGAACCCAGCTGTTTGATGTTGCTCGGGCGTCCGTGTTACCCAGGTCAGGCACGTGCGGCTCTTTGACTTCCCATCTTGCGGCTCTGAGCGGGAAGCCGTTTAATTGTTTTTATAATGAAACAATTAAATCTTAAACGTTAATTTACGTAAAGATAATCCATTAAATATGACAGGGAACGGGTCACTATGGAATGTCTTGGTGACCACAACATGTACACACTGTAGTATCAAAGAATAACTTCGGGAGGACATAAATATACGCGGTTTGTTCCATCACCAATTTTGCTCCATTAAGTCAGAATGTGTGTTGTCATCTGCTGCTGTGTTCGTGTACAAGCAGCTCTGCGTGCGATGCGGCTCTCCAACTATTTTGGTCAAAGACAACAAAAAACAATATCTCTTCTTCGTCTTCTTTCAACGGATGCCGACCCCTGGATCCAGAGCTATGTTACGGGCTGTGTACTCGCGCCGTGACATCGCGTGTGTGTGTATTCAGACACAGTCGTGTGTGAGTACTCTCACACCGTACGTCTTCTGTGAGTACGCCGTCAGGGTCGCCTTGCGCTAATTCCTGCGGACGTGGCGACACCTCTACACTCATTGCGATACCCTCTGAACGTTTTTGCTCTGAAATATAAGACGCACCGTCCCCTGCCCCCCTGCATTTGAATGCAAAAAGCCAAGGCTGCGTCTTATAATCCGGTAGGTGCATGTTTACAGTATATACTGCATAGATATACATTATCAGACATCTATACCTTTACTGACACCGGGCACAAGTTTGGGTGCGTCTTACTTACCGGAGCGTCTTATAAAATGTAGAATACGGGATACAACTCAATAGAACTGTCGGCGTGTAGTTCGCACACAGTTCCTTGTAATCACGCTGAGCACACCAAACTAATATTCAGCCCTTTTGTTTATCCACCGCCGGATGAAGGCCTCCCCACGCCGTGTCGGCGGTTATGGGTCCGTTGTTGTATTACCATACAGACTACACCACGCTCATCATTGCGGGTTGGTTAAGGAAGAGAGAGCAGGGCCCGTTCTAATATCACCTGCAATTATATCACTCACTGCATCGCGCGCTTTCTGATGCGCTTCTGCGGCCGTCTGGAATGCTCTTCCTTCCGATATCAGGAAGCCACTGGAGCTATGCACTTTTAAATCTACATTGATAACTTATATCCTTGGAACTGCTTTTCGTTTTGAGTTTGTTGTCCTTCCCCCGCACCTCCGATTAGCACGGCTGACTACGTACGGTGCAAAAGGAGTTCAACATACATGCAGTGACCAGGAATACAACTCAGGTTAGGGGTTCATAGAGCAACTAATTTCCTATCTTGTATACATGAACGTCAAAGCGTTATGGAGACGATGCTAACAGTGATATACAGCCTTCCCCCCAGTGACATTTGGAAATATTTACCACCATCATCTTCATCATCCTTACTCCGATCAGCACGCTTGACTGTGTACGGTGCGAAAGGAGTTCAACGTAAATACAAAGTACAAAGAAGCCTCGAAAATTCGGTGACACCCTCAAATATAACTTGAAATGAAAGCAAATGCATCGTAAAGTTTCGATGCAATGTTGTAAAGCTCTCCGATTGCGTCGTCAAATTTAATTCAGTTACTAAAGACGGTGGCAGCACTTGGAACGAAACGTCGGACATCGTGCTGAACAATAAAAACGCGCGGTACAACCCGAAAACACATCGTAGGTCTGCACAGCACAACCGTAAAAAGCTGCGCTGGTATAATGCGGCAATATTTCAGACATGAGGCTACACATGTGGATGTCACAGTGGATAATGAATGCCTCACTTTGTGCTGCTCTGAAAGGTATTGCGATGGATTTTCATTGAGCCAGGCACTTATGTCATATAGCAGTTGTATAGATGATGATGATGTTGCAATGTTATATTCCTAAAAATATATCGAAATAAATTATATCATATCATTATCAGACATGCTCAAACCACTGCTGGATGCAAGCCTCCGCAAGCCGTTGACACCTCTCGCGATCCTGCGTTGCAACGGTCTCTGCGGTGAACGCGCTCTCGGAAGCGTTCAATCCATTGGCTGCCACTCCGTCGTAATTCTTGACCGTCGGCCATCGTGCCATATCGCGAGGTGTCCTGGATAATCCCACGTCATATTCTGAACAGTATGAATTACGTCTTTACTCAAGCGTGCGTCCTCTATTCAATGTGTTCCTCTTTCTGGCTTGAAATGTCGTTCATCGAGATACCTTAAAGGCATGTGGAGTTCACCGCTAGCTAAAATCCATCAATGCAGAGAAGAGCTTCGCAATCATCCTTTAAGCAAATAGCCACTTTTGAGGTCTAATTTTAATGGAAACTTTAAGTGATTAGAATATTTTTTTAGATGTTTTTTTAACTCAACCCAACAATGTCGCTTCAATTCCTGGCCATGCAATGAAGAGTGGTACGCTAACCTACCATGCACGTCACCTTTGTCGATGCAACCCTAAATGAGTACTTTGTGTGTAAACATCAGCACTGAGGAAACATACATTTAGGCTTAAAACTTTCGTGACTGCAGGAATTCATATTCTTGGTTCTTTCGGTAAAGTCACGTAAATAGAAAAAAAAAATCAATAATGAAAATACAATAAAAATAATAAGATAAAATTAAAATAATACATTTAAAATAATAAAAGCAAAAAAACACGACGTTTCGATCGCAACACAAGCGGTCATCATCAGGCGGAGAGAAAAGAGGGGGCAAGCCTCCAAATGTAGCTGCTGATAAGGGCTCCAGAGTGAGTGGGCGGCGGTAAGAGCTGCGCTAGCAACACGAGCTGCGGCAGCAGCAGCGCGCTCATGCAGGAGCAACACAAAGGAGGAGTTGGCGGAGGTGAGCTTGTGCAGCGCAAACAGCATGGACGGGGCAGCCAGTCGCAGACAATGGGGGGAGGAATGGGGCAGAGACAGGGGGAGAGAGAGGGGGTGGGGCAGAGATGGGGGGGGGGTAGATATGGGATAGGGGGCATTGCACCTCGCTACACCCATCCACACTGCTGACGGTAGAGGTTGACAAGAAAACACAATGGGAACCTCATTTGCCAGTAAAAATATGATAATTGGTTCTTTACCCTTCTATCTGGCAACAAAACTGACACCTTTTTACAAGGAGTCATGTTTGCATAGACCGCAATACCTGCAGTCATAATACAAACAAAAGAACATAACTCTGATAATGTGCACTGTCCTTGAAGTTGATTGGTCCACACCCGAGACACTAGGCTCAAAGGAAAGCTGTCTCGGGTGTGGACCAATCAACTTCAAGGACAGTGCACATTATCAGAGTTATGTTATTTTGTTTGTATTATGACTGCAGGTATTGCGGTCTATGCAAACATGACTCCTTGTAAAAAGGTGTCAGTTTTGTTGCCAGATAGAAGGGTAAAGAACCAATTATCAAGAAAACACAAATTCAAGTCATGACCCAAAGTGGTTGATGACATCTTTCCAATGATTGCTGAGTTTAAAACCGTCGTCTCGGTTGAAATTGTGTCTGTATATAATGGATGGCTTCGTGAACGAATCTGTTGATAGCCAGTCGGCTTGAAAAGTACCATCGTCTTAGACAAATCAATTTCACGTGAGCCAGCCGCATTAAAGTAATGATCAGCTACGGCAGAAGTATTGGTCTGGAACTATGTGCACTCTTAAATCTAGATTGAAAACTCATTTCTTGAGAACCGCTTTTTGTGTTTAATTTGTTGTCCTTCCCCCGCACCTCCGATTAGCAACATACAAAAGACAAAGATCCGCCGTATAGCCTTCACAGACTGTTGGGGCAAGTGCTGTTAGCGGGCGCCTCTGAAGGCCGGCACGGCACACGAGGGGGTGGGTGACTAGCACCACGCCCGGCCGCCTTTGTCTCCCCGGCGGCGACGTTTTCACACACCGCACCAGGTACTCATTTAAGGCCGAGTCGACCTAGGAGCGACCGAGGACAGGTTCAGATATTCGTCACCGGTGTTGGTCGTGAGCGGAAATCGAACCCGGGTTGCCGGGTTCGTAACATAGCGTGCTAACCGATAGACTCCCGCTCCCGAACATACAAAGACAAAGATCCCCCGTATAGTCTTAATAGACTGTTGGGGCAAGTGCTGTTAGCGAGCATCGACGAAGGCCGGCACGGCACACATAATACATACATGTAAAGTGGCGTAACAACTCAGCAATAAAACACCACTGTTATACACGTGAGAAAGCATTCTGCAGGTGATAGGGTTTCTTGGTGAGTCCATCATCGTTAACAAGGTAGATTCACAAATCAGCCCAAAAACTAGTGCAGCCATTTAACGTAAACCATGGCACAAAATGAGCATTGCTTTTCGCTTTAAAACCCATTACACTCGTAACCACGCGAGCTAATGGAATTACAAGATTGCTTTTTTTTGTAAACGAGACTTGATATCTTGAGCATGACAAGTTAAACGATGAATTTTTATCCAATAAAGTAGAATACGTGAGTAATGACCTTCAAATTGTATGACCATCTTTCAATGCACGTGCGTATGTGTCTAATGCCTTTGAAAATGTCTGTGTGAATAAGACCGATGCTCCCTGAACGTCATTTTAATCGATACACGACATTTGACTTCTTGCCGTTTGACTCCTTAATCCTAAAAAACGAATACATAATGCAACATTTAATGAGAACTTAAACAATCAATACGCTTCGCTGGTTTATCTATCCACTTTTAAATTAAAGAACACTTTTCAAGACAGGGGAATTTTTTTCCCACGGAACAACCGAGACTGACCTCCTACAAAGTGGCACTACTCGATACATTTCATCGACCTCAGAGGAATGATGAAGCCGAGTCGACACCCGACTAGAATATGAACTCGTAGCTTGAACGAGCTTGTTAAGAAGATTGGTTTATTTCGCTGATTTAATCGACGAAATGTAACACTCAGTCTCTTCTTGTTTGTGGTCGATTACTGAGGTCCCTTCTTTTTTAAAATGGCGGCTGGCCCGTACAAACAGCAGCCAGTGTGACATGGCTGGGGGAATCCTGTGAGCTATAAAGCTCTTTGTTCACAGATGGCCAGTCGGGCGGGTCAGAAAGTTACAACAAAACAAACAGTACACAATGACAACAGGAATGCTAATGTATCATCAAAGATGATGTTGATGATGATAACGTCGTAAATCCTCCTCCATCACATCCCGTTCAGCGGAACATGTGACAACGGAGATGAGACTTCTCCCCCGAGCTATTCGTATGTTGTCCGATTACTTCAATAATCCAACCAACACAAGGCGATTAAACAATTGGAGATGCCCGGCTCGTGCTCGCAGCCTTCCAGCTGCAATGCAAGCACCCTCAACCACAGTGCCACCCAGCCAAATTATTATGTATTATATAAATCCAAGCATATTTAATTCCAGGAGTGACATAATGGGCCTTCAAACGGCGTTACCAGTAATTTAATGTATACTCATTTGATTTTCCATGCTCTGGAAAGCTCGCTAGCTGTCGGGACAGCTTGCTCAGTATTTTTTGTTGTTGTACCCATTACTCAGTTTAACATAATAGAGGTGTTTTTGGGTTAGATCGCGTAAATATAAAATGTGTCGTTAAAACCCGCCACCACCCGACACAGCCAACTGATAAGGGTTGTCACGTAAACAGGACATGGCAATTCGTCACTAGTACAGCACACCGGTGTGTTGGAGAGCCAAGCCACAACATTTACAATCTAAAGTACGACGTTTCGCCAGTAATTTCAACTAGCTTCATCAGGACGACAGCCAGATTTGTGGAGAAGTCTTAATGTTTCGTTCCACATATAGAGTTGTAGATGTGGTGACCACGCTTCTGAGCTCTTGTGCCATGTGGGGGGGGGGGTAAACTGAGCCAACGTACATTATGCATTATGCGAGCCCTTTGAACTTGTCCTTCCTGCCTATTGTGTAATTCCTATTGAAGTACGCTGTCCTTTGTATGCATGCATTTAAATCATGTATTATTTAATGATTCGCTTCCACGCAGCACTAAGGCGGTAGCTATCTGAACGGTTAAAGTTTGTTGTAGTTATTTCAATTTCGATAGATTGTCTAATTAGTCTTGGCCAGTAGCAGCTAGTTTTGGACAGAACTTCAACATTATCAAAATCAATTGAGTGTCCTTGTCGGCACGCATGTTCTGCTACTGCTGACAGTTGTATTTGGGAGAATGTAATATTTCTCTGATGTTCTCTTAGTCTCGTGCTGATCATTCGTCCTGTTTGCCCAACATAACATTTACCACACGTGCAGCTAATCCTGTACACACCTTCTGTTGATAGCTTTGGTAAAACATATTTTGTACCAGATATTAAATTTCTGTATTTTATGTACAGTGCCAAATCTGACCCGGAATGTTTTGTTATTATTATCATTACTTAGTTTGGAATTTTTATATCACGCGATAAGAGGAGCCAGGCTGCCCCGAGAGAACCCATTCGCACGACGACGAAAATACAAAAACTCGTGCACACTCCTCACGTACAGGCTAGAAACACTTTGTCTGCGCTGCTGACTGCAGGGCAGCAAGAGGCTTGACCGCACCTCCGGGTTACTTCGTCGAAAGCAGCAACAATCACGTACCACGTGCACAGTGAGCGGCGCAGCTGTAAAATGGTTTTCTTGGCACAAATATAACAATCCCTTGACGAAATGCCGAGGCTTAAATGCATTACATGCAATTATCGAATGTTTACCACGGGTCCCGTGTGGTCATTGCATTTATCCAGAGAGCTCCTCAGTGCGGTATCTATTTAGAAGACTCATTACGAAATCAATTTGTATTAAACGGCGCAATTGCCAAAGGGTAAAGTAAAGTAATTTTGCTTGTTGCTTTTGTGACCGGTGGGAGCACTTTAGTGTTGTTCGGTCGCCAATTTTATTACACTTGTGTCTTCACACGAAAACAGGGACGACCGCGAAAGCCGCAAAACACAACGTGGAAACGTTACGTAATCTCCCATGGAATATCAATCACATTGTGTCATTACAGCGTTTGCAAGAATAATCAACTCTTTAATTGTGCCATGAACCATAATTCCCTGCTCCAACAAGCATGGAATGGTGCTCACCTCATATGGCAGCTCTGAGACGTCGGTAAAAATCAACATTCCTATGAGAGGAGCCAGCTGTCACTAATAGAACGACTGCAGACTGACCACAAAATAGTGAATCATGTATTGACCCTGGAGGGATGATTGGCCGAGTCATCTGATAAACAGGATTCTAACTCGTATAAAATCTATATATTTGAAAGATGATGATTCCATGGTGCACCTCCGACTAGCAAGGTTGGCTACGTACGGTGCTAAAGAAGTTCAACATATACACACGCACAGGTAATTGCAAGCACATTGGACATGCAATGTAGAGGTCAATGGCACGATCTCCGGGCACGGCAGTTTAAATAATTGTGCAAGTTTATTAACTCCCGCCATCGGCAGTATATCAGTGGGTCACGTGTGGTGGGGTAAAATATGGGTACTCTCACCATCTTCCAAGATGTCTGTCCAGCATAAATAGGATGCCAAATACATTCTAGAGGGGATATTCCGAGCTCCCTCAAGCGGAGGCTCTTCAAAAGTAAAATAAATAAAAATATTATAAAATAAAAATAATTGTATTTTACCAGGTAGCCACTGAGCCAAATAGTTGTTTTTCAGAAGCGACCTCGCCACAAATAATAGCTCAACCAAGTGGCTTATCATGTGGAAATCTATAGCAGCCAAATACTCGAACGCATGTTTTTGAATGTGGAGGGAAAACTCGGAGGACCCGGAGAAAAATCCACGTGACCACACGGGGAGAATGTGCGAACTCCAAATATACAGGCGTCTGGGTCAGGATCGAACCCACGACGTCCTGTATACAAAGCGAGGTAGTCAACATCTCGCCACCTGCCAGCAGTGACATTAACAAGCAATTGAAGGGCTGCACACGTACCTTTTATCTATGTGCAAATGACAAATATGGAAGTAATATTAACTGTTTTTGCATAATGGTGATATTAAGCCGGTTGTGAATATCACGTGTGCTTCTATTTCTGCAAGGGACACAGCTTAATTCCACATGTATTCACCAATTTACATTCACCACTGCATACAAACCTATTGTGCATTCACTATTACATGGAATTGTAATAAAACTTATCTTAATCAAGGGTAAAAAAAACATTGTTTTTAATTCGTGGTTGGATAATATTATAATACTGTACATCTCTGATTTTGACAAGTCTGCTATTAAACACATGATTGAAACATGATAATACTTAGAAATATTAATTTAAAAACAACATTGACAACTCATATATGTTAATATGCCATTACTAACGTGTTGTATCTGTGTTGTTCTTTCTTTCGCTACCTCCACAGTGTTTGAACTCAGAGACATGGGTCACAATCAGTTGGAGACGCAGGGAAATAAACAGGTACCTTTTACACCTGCCAGTATTTGTTATCATTACCATGAGCCATTGTCTATTCACGACTGGATGAAAGTCTCCCCATGTTGTCGTCATCCCTCATGGACCTAGGATGCCACAGTCCATCGCACTCGTGCGTATGAACTCATCTCTCATCCTCCCAGCGGCTTTTGACTAACCATCGAACAAAGATGACCACTGCATCGCGCACTTTCAGATGCGATTGTGTGGCCGTCTGGATCGCTCTGCCTACTGATGTTAGAAAGCGACGAGGGCTATGCACTTTTAAATCTAGGTTGCAAAATCATTTCCTGAAAACTGCTTTTTGTGTTAAGTTTGTTGTCCTTCTCCCGCACATCCGATTAGCACGTTTGGCTACGTACGGTGCGAAAGAATTTTAACAAACATACATTCATCTCTTCTTCTTGGTTCTTTCGGTAAAGTCACGTAGAAGGGAAGTAATAAAATAATAAAAATAAAACATAATAAAATAATTCTCACGACGTTTCGTCCACAAGAAGATGAATCCCTGCAGTCACGAAAGCTTTAAATCGAAATACATACATCTCCTTGATACATTTCCGTGATACTCATCCTCTTGAGTAAGTTCTCTACATCGGCTGCCATTCTATCACTCGTTTTGTCCGTCGACAAATCATTCCTTCTCGTAGTGTGTCCTGCCAAGGCTCGCTTATTTTCATTTGCGTTCACTCTTCCAATTCTGTATCCATGAATTTAGTGTGACACATCAGTATTTAGTTGGCTGACAGCAGACAAATAATAGACTGAGTCGAGCATTGCCTGTAATTCGAACTTGTAACCTTCCAATTGTCGCAATTTTCCGAATGCAGCCACGCACTCTAACCAGCTTGTACCCCGGCTGCATATAACATGGGCCCTACATACATATAACATTGGCCCTATATACAGCAGCCTCACTTGGAAATCTGTTACCATTAGGTTGTGGTATAAAAGAGATGTAGGGCCTTCATTGACAATTACAATCTAGATAAGAATATTGTTGACATTGTCAGGGGCTCTTTATTTTAAAACATCAAGGTGCAACCCAAAAGTAGACAGCTCATACTTTGCAGAAACTTATCAAGACTCGCTCAGACCGACTTGAGTTTGCCGCTTTGGAATTAGGCAAAAATATGTTAAAAGTGACTTTAATGAGCGCTCATATGACGGTTGTGCATTCTAAACTTTTTAATAAAAAAAATTATGTTGTGACGTCCCAACAGCATGTCCCATGGTAGCTTCTAGTTTATTTTAATCCTCTATTAAATCCTTTATATTAAGTTCACTTGCGTGCTTGCATGCTTGCTTGCTTGCTTAGGACCGTGCAAATCTTTCGGTCGTTTTTTAACCCACTTCCCGTGATCCAGTCGAGCTGACATGTTGCACACAGACTCGTTGTGCGTGACAATTCATTTTCGTGAAAAACTTTCTAAAATTTTACACTGTTTAGGGATTTTTTTTTTAAATATTTAATTACCAATTGCTTAATGGTGGCAGACAATCATCTGACCCATAGGTGGCAGCCATCTCAAGCCAGAGGACGAGAGGACTCTAGCCGCCCCGATGCCACGCATATAAAGGATTTATAGTGAAAAACTTTGTTTTTACGGGTTTACTTGTATTAAGTTCGCTTGCTTGCTTGCTTGCGTGCTTGCATGCTTGCTTGCTTGCTTACGACCGTGCAAATCTTTCGGTCGTTTTTTAATCCACTTCCCGTAATCCAATCGAGCTGACATTTTGCACACAGACTCGTTGTGCGAGACAATTAATGTTCGTGAAAAAAAATTCCAAAATTTTACCCTGTTTAGGGAAAACAAATTAAATATTTCATTACCAATTGCTTAATACTGGCAGACAATCATCTGACCCATAGGTGGCAGCCATCTCAAGCCAGAGGACGAGAGGACTCTAGCCGCCACGCATATAAAGGATTTATAGTGAAAAACTTTGTTTTTACGGGTTATACTTGTTGTATAATTAAGAAAGCTTGTAACTCATGTCATACAGCCCAAAACAGTCAGCCTAGTTAATCCTACTGAATGAGTAGCTATCCCCATGTGTTTTTTGTTGCAAGACACTATGTCCAACGTTTATTCCAGGTCCTGGTAGCTTCTTCAGGAAGTGAATATAAGAACCTCCCAGCACACGGAGAAAAACTCTTGGACATCATTTCAAACAAAAAGTGGTACAACCCAAAAACACATCAGAGAGCTACGAAGCCTCAGCATTCAGCAATCAGATAACAGCTGCTCACGTTGCATTTTTTTATATTTTGCCAAGGAAGGGGGCACCGAAATTCCGCAGACAGAAGCCCCAAATGCAATACTCACGGGTTGGTTGAAGCTGAGAGAAATTAACATAGCGACTGCGAGCGGGAGCACGACATTCGTTTAAGTGTAAGGGAAGGGAAAAGGAACAAAAGTGAAGGGGGGTTGAGAAAATGTGTGGGGGACGTTGCATCTTTCTTAAAACCTGCCGCCCCCGCTCCCCCCTCCCCCCGCGCGCCACGCCGTCCGAGCAGTCGTCTCAGCTGCTGACCTTCATGGATCAGATTTGGAGCTTCCTCCAGAAGCGGCGGCTGCTGGAGATACCGAAGAGGCGGAGGCCGCCGTACATCCTCAAGCGAGACTACGGCACGTGGAACCCCAAGCGGCCGTACATCCTGCGCCGAGACGCCGGCGGCGTCGGCGCTAGCGACGAGGAGGGTCCCGAGGCGCGAGGCAGCCAGGAGTGCCAGGAGTGGCACCAGAAGGGATACGACCTCATGAAGACGCTGTGCAAATGGAGGGGTTTCTAAAATAACAACTCGCACGAATTCAAACCACCGTCCTGTCCGTCTGTGGTGTACTGCTGTCCGTAACGCGTTCCTCACTATGATGTTTGTCACGGATTATACTTTAAGGCTTGGAAACCAGGACACTGGATTCTCAGAAGCAAGCGATCACTGTGCAGTGAAATGTCGTTATGACGCATGTATAGGGACCCTGTATTGTACAACTTTACAATGCAAATACTTTAGTAATTGCTATCTGTTTTAAACTTCTCAACCTGACTAATTCGTATTTTTGTTTGCCTTGGATTGACTAATACACTCAAGAGAAAGTAAATTGGTCCAAAGCGCTACTTGTGCTATGATGTATGTTGAACTTCTTTCGCACCGTACATAGGCAACCGTGCTAATCGGAGGTGCCGGGGAAGGACAACAACCTAAACACAAAAAAAAAAAATACGTGGCAGAGTGTTGCATGATGGGTCGTCACAAATAGCATGGACACGGGGATCACAGAGCAACACCAGACGACTTGGCAGCAGGGCCATGCTAGTGATGTTGACTCCCTCTCCTGGTATGTAGGAGGTTGTGGGTTCGATCATGAACTTGACGCCTATATATTTGGAGTTTGCATGTTCTCCCCGTGATCGTGTGGATTTTTTCTCCAGGTCCTCCGGTGTTTCCCTCCTTATTTAGAAACATGCGTTTCTAGTATTTGGCTGCAATACATTTCCAGGCAATAAGCCACTTCATTGAAATATCGTTTGTGGCCAGGTGGCTTCTGAGAAAAGCGATATAGCTCAGTGGGACTTACCTGGTAAAGTAAAAATAGGATCCATATTCTTAGGTTTTTTTGGTAAAGTCACGTAGGTAAAAACATCAAAATTAATGAAAATAAAATAAAATAAAACAAAAAATCACGACGTTTCGGAGGCAACACAAGTCTCCGTCATCAGGTGGGACCGTCACAGCCGAATTAGCTGTATCAAGTGAGGCAATGATTCAAGATGTAATCCCTTATAAGCAAGTTGAAGGGGGGGAGGAGAGGGGGGGGAAGCTCATCAGAATGTGGTAACCTACGTGACTTTACCGAAAAAACCTAAGAATATGAATCCTTGCAGTCACGAAAGCTTCAAATCTAGAAAAAAAAAATAGGATCGTTTAAGATTTATAATGAATAGGCCATAATTTGCAGCAATCAGTTACACTAATGATCATAGCTTCAAAATTACATTAATCTGAAACGCACGTTCATGTAAATTACTTTAGTTTGATAAAAAAAAATGTACGTTATATATCGTAAATATGCTGGGGATGTTTTTTTTAATATATATAGTATACGTCAATGTAAAGAGTATGTTAATCTTTGTGTGGCATTATAACGAGATTTCACTGTGTTGGGCAGCATCAAGAGGAGTTACTTTTTATGTTTTCCTTATTTATTGATTAGCAAGGTAGTTAGATGGTCAAGGAAAGCAATGCCTGCAACCCAAGCACTGAGCGAGCATTGCTGAAATCCCTGGTCTCACCAAAACTGACCACCGAGTATCCTGGAATGTAGCTAAAGTAACTTGGTCTCTGGTTTGACAAACATAACTTCGGTATAGTTGATGATTTTAAAAAACAAATATATGCTTTATGCTGTATCTACATATGAACCTTATGGCGGGACCCCGGGGTCCCGAATACACGGAAGTCAAAATCTTAATTAATTTATTTTTGGCAACTCTGTCCCACCGTGCACATAAACGCCGCGACCCACCTGGCACGGATCATTCTGTTGTCGTGTCGTCTAAGCACAGCGAGGATGAATGCGCAGAAGATACAAAACTTTGATTAGCGCATCGTGCAGAGCTCGTCGAGAGTAATAGATTCCCGTATTGTTCGCCTTCAACAGACATAAAATTATGTCGCAATGCAGTTTATGCGAGAGCCGGTGGCTTATGGGACCCCGGGGTCCCGCGATAAGGTTCATATGTGGATCAGTATTTGTTCAGTTTTCTAGATTTATTATTTTTTACGAGAAAATAAATCTGGCCTTTAAAATAGGTGCCTGCATTTGATACACTGCTGTGGATTTCATTGGATGATAGGCTAAGAAACAAGAGGTTACAATGGAAGGGGGTAGATGTACAGGGTGAAGTAGGATAGGTTACCATGAGATTTGAAGCGGCCTTTCAAAGGCTGGCAAAAAAAGTAGAAAGTCTGCAAACAGACAGATGGTGTGAGTGAAAGTGTAAGAGGAGGCATTCAAATTCAAGTGGTCAACTGTACAAGAGTGGAGGGAATCAAGCAGAAGGAAAGAAGTGAAGGTGATGTGTGGTGACGTCAAAGGCATCAGCAGCGATTACCTCTAAACCCTACCATGTCCTTGTGTACTTACCTTTGTAAAGTGTTAACGTTGGTAGTTTGTGATTCTTAATTTAAAAAAAAAACACGCTTGAAGGTAATTGCGCCCATGAAAAACGCAACCAACTTCCCCCGCATTGTGTTCACGAATCGAAACTAAATTTCTCCGAAGCAAATGCAAATCAAGCCAATCTGTAACCTTGCCTCCCTGAGAATCCAGGTGTTAGGTTTTCTTAGTGCTCTTGAACAGCTGAAATTATCCACCACATTTGTTTCATAGTGAGTTTTGTTATGCCGCATGAAGAAAAAAAAATAACATTACAAAAAGTCATTCCAAATGTATTGCTTAATTTGTTTGGCACATGCAGTGGTACCTCAAGTATGGCGGCTGGTTATAATTAGCAAAAGTCGTGCATTCATTTGTTGACTTCCTCTGTGTAGCGGAAACCGGGTTTGGCTTTATCTTCCTGTTTGCGTCTCACAGAGCCTTTAATCCCTGCACGTGGTCACCTATGGTGTCGTCAGCCTCCACTACCCACCTGCTCACATCGAGTTATCATGCCTGCCTCTTGGCCTCTCTCACACAGTTATCTCATGGCCTTACATCCTCTCCAACAATCTCCCAGTTTCTGACGTGTAGTTAAACATTGCTTTTAAAACGGGTTTATGTATGTATGTTGAATTTCTTTCGGAACGTACGTATCCTACCCGTGCTAATCAGAGGCGCAAGCAGAAGGGATCAGTTTAAGGTTACATTCATTTGGATATCAATTTCAGATTTCATTTCATGCCTTCATAATAACTTCCATCATTTATGAACTACATTTGTTTATTTTAATACATGTTCATCGGTGAATAAAATGTTGAATCGTACATTTCGAGCTGTAAAATAATACATTTAATTTGATTTATAGTTGAGTTTCTATGTTTTTATGTATAATTTAAGCAAAAGTGATGCCATGTGAAGAACATATTGGCGGAACGGAAAATATGCCATTGAAGTGACGTCACTTCCTCTGATATCACGTTTTGGAATTCGGAATTTTGTATCGAAGCCCAATTTTTTTTTATTTTTCAAATTAATCACCAGCAAGGAACATATCCCTTGTATACAGCATGGTATTTCACTGTATCGTGATTTGTATGTGTCACGTATATTTTAATCATTAGGATGACCTGAGTCTCAAGAAGGTCCTGCTAGGGATTTTGAGCCAACTTCTTGGGTATGTTTTTAAAGCAGGAAAAACACAAAGTGGCCAGAGAAAACCCACATGCATGAGAGGAGAGTCAAACCTACGTTGTTTCCTCCCTTCTACATCCACCTTATTGCCATGCAAATTATCTCTATCTTTACCTGATCCACCAAACTTGAATTCAAGCCACCAAGACCCCTGTCCCATACTTTTTTTATGAGGTATTACTGCAAATATGAATATATTCATTTTATTTCATATCATACAGTACAGTGCATATGTGGTTTTCTCAAAGTGGAAATATAGAGTGACATATCTTTTGATCAGAAATAAATTCCTGAAAGCTAAATATAGAGTAATATATTTGATTTTGTGAATAAAGTGTATAGCTATATTATGTTGTTTATATACATCATACTTTATGCACACCATAGGCATTTAACTCCACGCTAGTGCATACTGCTTAACTGCATACAATATAGTAGTTCGTCTCAGTGCAGTGCTGTGCTCGTGTACTGTTAACACCATTTTCCAGCTGTTCAGAGCGATTGAATTCTGGATAGACTCGCCTCCACCATAGGAATGTGGAATTTACACAGCTGGCTCAGGGCCACCAAAATGGGGATGAGCACATTTCAGGCGACCCCATTCGATTGGCACTTGTGTTGCCACCTGTCCGATGTTTTTACCCACACAGTCGAGGAACTGGCAAGCTGTGTTCGGGTGACATGAATTGATTTGAACCCGAGACCTGCACAGTCTTGACAGACCTAGGGCGACTTAAGAAATATGGCTGGGTTTGGTCCGTGGAAGAGAATGTGCAAACCGTATTTGTAACTCACCACCGCTAAATTGTGTTGCCCAAAAGAATAACTACGTTGCGGACACGAGCAAGAGTCCAAAATTGGCACCGTTATAAACACTACAGAAACTGTAAGTGCGTGCCCATCCCCACCACAACATATTACTTTGTTGCACAATAAAAACATTTTTTGGCATCGATGATTGCACTGCAAAAGCCGGCCGTCACAGGAACATACGCGACCGTGAACACTGTTAATATACAGCAGAACTAAAAAATAAAATCAAAGAATCCCTGTTATTAATGGATTGCCAGCGATGTGCTTGCTCTACTCTCGCCGTGAACCGTGGGACCGCCCGTGAAAATCGACATCCACATCTCTTCCGGTAATCGGCTAATTTCTCCTATAATCTGCGGGACACAACGTCGAAGAAGATTACAGGACTGTTGCAGTGCGCAGCAGATTACAGGATCTGTGCTATATGTTCTCTCCCGTATCACCGTGGATTATTGGAGTTGTGCTGTAGAGTAGTGCCATGTAGAAGCTTGGACATGCGGAATAAATGTACAATGCATATTTCACTTTCAATTCCAGTACAGCCACTAATGAATAGTCGTTGAACTTGTTGGGTACGGTATTGTATTGTCATCGGTTTGTCACTTCTGAGTTACAAAAAAACAGGACATATCATGGGAAGAAGTATGTTCTTACATTAACAGATGAATTGAGAATTACACGTAAATGTATTGTCTTGATTAGCGTACCAACTTAGGCAACTGATAAAAATTGAGGCACTTCAATTTCCTAGGAAGGCTTGGACTTAAATTTCGATTTAAAGCTTTCGTAACTGCAGGGATTCATATTCTTGGATCTTTCGGTAAAGTCACGTAGAAGGGAAATAATAAAATAATAAAAAATTAAACTATAAAATTCTCACGACGTTTCGGCCACAGCACAAGCAGCCGTCCTCAGGTGAAGAAACCGTCCCGAAAAAGGGTATGATCCTGGAAAAACTAGGGCAGCTGACAAGCCTGGCAACACATAACGTAGAGCTGGATATCCTGCTCGAGAGCACATGACGTCAACCTGGTCCCGAGGCCATCAGATAAATGGAATCATCTGTAAATGGGCACTTGTCAAGTGGTTTAACTATTGCTTTTCATTGTGTTTGGTCAAACGCTTAGAGAATGATTGCACTTCTTGATCATATGTTCTTCAGCGTCATTCTTTATTTAATGTCAATTGCTTACCACTATTGCCGTCTTGTATGTCGAACATTGCTGTTTTAATCATGGTTTACATACATTACAAATGGTAAGTCATCCATACGATAAGTGACCTGGACATAGAGGCCAACATTGGTTTCCTACAACTGTAATGCTAAATGTACCTATTTTAAAACTAAAGCTTCACATGTTTCATTGTCCATAATAAACTGTAGAAACAAAAATGTAGCTCAATGTATTTTGTTTCCCCCCCCCCACCCCCCTGAGAAGATGTAGCATCTATGTATAGAAATGTTGTCAGAAGGTCTGGGTAGTGATAGTGGGAGTTTGGCTTTCTGCAGCCCCCCCACATGCCCCAAGTAGACGTCACCTCACTCGTGCGTGGTAGTGATGCTGCTGCTTGCTGTTCCTTGTGTGAGTGTATTCGTGTGTCTGTGTCTTTGAGTGTATGTCTCCGTGTGTGTGTGTTTTTCATGCTGCCCGATAGGCTGCCCTACATGACACAACTACAACTGTCTGGACCATAGGACAGGTACCACACTGATTGCAGCAACAACTACCGTGACATCTCCCTTCTCAACGTGCCAGAAAATGTCCTCCCAAAAATTATTCAACATCGCCTTGCCAGGCACGTTGAGGAAAGGCTTGTGGAGCCCCAATCTGGTTTCTGAACGATGCGGTCCTGCACAGACGCTATATTACAGGTAGGAACAACAGCTCCACACTGCCCACCAGGGATTATTTGTCTGTCTGTCGTGCATAGCCACGCGCTTCGGGCGGGCTCAGCACAACGTGACGCGCCGCCCCACGCAGCTGACGCCGCGTGACACGGATCGCACAAATGCGCTGTCCAACCAAGTTCCTACCTGCCCACTCCGAAGGGACGTGTTTACACCATTGGAACATCCTTTGCCAGTAGCAAAATATGATAATTGTTTTTTTACCCTTTTATCTGGCAACAAAACTGACACCTTCTTTTACAAGAAGTCATGTTTGCATTGACCACAATACCTGTGGTCGGAATGCAAACAAAAAACACAACTCTGATAATGTATGCACTGGTGTTTGAAATTTATTGGTCCACACCCGAGACAGCTTTTCTTAGAGCCGAGTCTCACATGGCGTTGGACCAGATGATGCCAAAAGGCGCACAACTCAAAGACAATGCACCATCAGAGTATGAGAGCTCAAAATAAGCATTTACACCATTGGAACCTCCTTTGCCAGTAGCAAAATATGATAATTGTTTTTTTACCCTTTTATCTGGCAACAAAACTGACACCTTTTTTTACAAGGAGTCATGTTTGCATTGACCACAATACCTGTGATCGAAATGCAAAAAAATACACAACTCGAATAATGTATTATCATATTTTGCTACTGGCAAAGGAGGTTCCAATGGTGTAAATGCTTAACCCGAGCTCTCATACTCTGATGGTGCATTGTCTTTGAGTTGTGCGCCTTTTGGCATCATCTGGTCCAACACCATGTGAGACGAGGCGCTAAGAAAAGCTGTCTCGGGTGTGGACCAATCAATTTCAAGGACAGTGCACATTATCAGTTGTGTTTTTTGTTTGCACCTGGTCATTTCTGCTGAGGCGTTGGAAACGGTCCTACTGAACCTAAAACATGCCCCATATGAGATGGGGCCTTACTTACCATGCGCCTCAATAAGAAAAAGCACATGCTTGCATATTTTATGTCATAAAATACTCCACCTTCTCAACCCCTAGTTGAGTGACGGGACATTTGTGGAGAGAGGAGTTCCCATATCAAGGCAGTGTGGCTATGGCCAGTTCCGGTTTTACATCAGAGGTTTCACTCCAAATCAGTCGAGCGGCATTATCTTTTCATCGGCTGCATAACACTGTGTGGAAACAACCTAGCCTGTTGCATCCATATTGGCTACGTACGGTGCGAAAGAAGTTCAACATACATACATAAATATGAAGCTCCGGGTCTGCTCAGCCACAGTTATGCCCTCCCTTCTCTATGCTTGAAAAACGTGAGGCCCTTTAAAGGAACATCCACACCAGTTTGAAAAATTCAGGCCGGCGCATCCACCTCCCGATCCTGGTTTTAACCAGGCAGGATTTTATGAGCTCATAGATCCTTGAAAGATCTAGACACAGTCCCATCAGTGAGCTCCCCCAGCAGACTGAGACCGTGTTGGCTGTGTCATGTAGCACCTATTTCCATCCACATCATGCCCAAGTTAGCTTCTGTTTAGCTGAATAGGGGGCTAAACGGGCACGGCGCAACGAGTTGAGATGTCAATATCGGCCTCTGCTAAGTGGAGACGGCTCGTGAACGACGCTTTGTGTGCGTAAATACCCAGGTTATCGTCTTGGCTGTGAGTTTACAGGTTTCTTTGTGCGCGGGAGGCGCATTGGCCACCAAAGCGCATAGGCACGTCTTAGTGTACATTACTGAGTAAACCCTTTGCTTTGGGTCGCCCAGCACACAGCAAGGTGTTATCATCCAGGTGCAGAGGGTTGGTACCCCGATCCCATGCATGGCGACATTGAATGCCCATTGAAACTCGTAGCAGTGCTGCCTTGTTCATCATCCGCTCATCGTGACTCGGCGCTAGGCGGAACGCGATCCCAAATCCCCACACTCGTGCCAACAACCGCATTGTGTGACACTGATCCAGTTTCAGCCCAAGTTTTATTTCAAAATACCACGTGTTGCTTTCACATTGGCATGCTATGAATTGTAAGGAAATAAACATTCTCGATCGGTACTTCTGAAAATATGCGTTGTAAAAAATAAAACCTTTTGGTGATTAAAAAGTGTACTTTTTTTTAAAGTCAGGAATAAGAATTATATTCATCATGGTGCTCTCGCTGCGTATTTTTATTGAGGTCAAGGAAGCGAAGGGGTGATTGGGAGAAGGCAAGAAATGTGGAGAGGTGTTGTCATACTCAGGGGTGGCCCGAAACAAGCTGCCAGCAACTGCCGCCGAGGTCCCCCAATGCAATCGGCGCCCTGCCCCCCAAGGGCAGACCGAGGCTGAGGTTTTTGGTAAACTGGGAAACATTTTGGCCATATTACCCGTTTAATGTTTTTTTTTTTGCGTATTTTTTTGTTAAACAGAGGCATTATTGGCGTTATCCGTCTGTCCAAGGCTCTAAGCAATGTTTTTGAGATCAGATAAAAAAAGAGACACGACATTATCAGAATAGATTTGTACACGACAGCTAGACGATACAATACACGAATCCGGAACAGTACACGAGGGGGTGGGTGACCGCCTTCGTCTCCCCAGTGGTGATGTTTACACACCGCACCAAGTACTCAGTTGAGGCCGAGTCAACCTAGAGGAGGCCGGGACCGGTTCGGATAACCGTCACCGGTGTTGGCCGTGAGCGGAAATCAAACCGGGACTGATAATTTTTACAACAAACGTTAAGGTGTGTCATTATTGTCTAGCCTGTGTTGTAATAATCACTATGAGCATAATGCAGCATTGGAACATCTGTTGTTGACCAAGGGAGTTGACGTGACTCGAACTACAGGTGACATGACGCTGGATTAGAATGTAGATGAATATTACAACAGGTTTCAAGCTGCAGTATCCTACTTAAATTCGGGAAAATATAGTTGTGACTGTCTGATTGCCTTTCTGTTTGTGCCTGTCCGACTGTTTCTGTGTCTTTAGGCTGTATGCGATCGGAGATCTCAATTATTTAATAGATAAACAAGTTATCAACATTTAGGGGCTGGGACGTGTCGCCCACACACACTCTATTGTTAATGTACGCTACTAATATTACTGCACTCAATTACAGACCGCCTGCCCACCCACCTGCCCAAGTGCTCAGTGACATGCCCCTGACCACCTACCCAACCATCCACCAGCCCGACCACGCACCCTCCCATCCACCTACCCAATAGTTCGACCGACTTACCAATTTTTATATTAATGTTAAGGATTGACATTATTGTATAACCTGTGTTGTAATAATCATATTAAGTTTCGATTTAAAGCTTTCGTGACTGCAGGGATTCATCTTCTTGGTTCTTTCGGTAAAGTCACGTAGAAGGGAAGTAATAAAATAATAAAAATAAAACATAATAAAACAATTCTCACGACGTTTCGGCCACAACGCAAGCAGCCGTCCTCAGGTGAAAACCAGGTCCGTCGAGGCGACAGAGTCTGAATGAAACAGCACACGAGCTTGGAGCATATATATAAGCTGGGCGCATTGACAAAGGAATTTGCATATCAAAAGGAATTTAGCATATTTATGGGAAATGCAGGAATGTGATTAGTACTGCATATGCATGTGCATTATGCAGGATTAACAGCATCAAAGGGAGCTGCAGTTACTGCTGCTGCAGCAGTTGCTGCTGCTGCAGTTTCTGCTGCTGCTGCAGTTGCTGCTGCTGCTGCACTTGCTGCTGCTGCTGCAGTTGCTGCCTTATCCATTTTAATATAACACTATGTATTATTCTACCCACCCTAATGTGTATCATACTGCTATGTTTACTGTACAATTACGACACCATACATTACTGTATGGTGTCGTAATTGTACAGTAATGTATGGTGTCGTAATTGTACAGTAAACATAGCAGTATGATACACATTAGGGTGGGTAGAATAATACATAGTGTTATATTAAAATGGATAAGGCAGCAACTGCAGCAGCAGCAGCAAGTGCAGCAGCAGCAGCAAGTGCAGCAGCAGCAGCAACTGCAGCAGCAGCAGAAACTGCAGCAGCAGCAGCAACTGCAGCAGCAGCAGCAACTGCAGCAGCAGCAGCAACTGCTGCAGCAGCAGCAACTGCTGCAGCAGCAGCAACTGCAGCTCCCTTTGATGCTGTTAATCCTGCATAATGCACATGCATATGCAGTACTAATCACATTCCTGCATTTCCCATAAATATGCTAAATTCCTTTTGATATGCAAATTCCTTTGTCAATGCGCCCAGCTTATATATATGCTCCAAGCTCGTGTGCTGTTTCATTCAGACTCTGTCGCCTCGACGGACCTGGTTTTCACCTGAGGACGGCTGCTTGCGTTGTGGCCGAAACGTCGTGAGAATTGTTTTATTATGTTTTATTTTTATTATTTTATTACTTCCCTTCTACGTGACTTTACCGAAAGAACCAAGAAGAAGAATCATATTAAGTATAATCCAGTGTGAAAACACACATTGTTGACCACAGAGCATGACTCAAAATACAGGTGACCTGACACTGGATTATATTGTAGATAAATATTACAACAGGTTTAAAGCTATCCTACTTAAATTCCTGTGAACGCCCATGATATTCGGTATATTATAAACATAGTATCCATGTTTATACTGTGAAATTCCTTTATTAACTGAATATTTTGCACCTGTTGACATTAATTTTTAGCAGAAAAAAATTAGGCCAACTACGCCGCGATGTGCGGTGTTTATTTTTGCAAGTAAATACAATACTTTACGTAAATACATTCTTAGAAATGTTGAGAAAATTAATTAACGTTCATATTCCCTCTGAACGTGCATGGGCATTGAAATAATGACATCTTCGTTTTTTTTTTTTTACAGGAATATTTTTTTCCTCGAATTTGCGCCTTGTGTAACTTGGCGCACTAGGCGGTCTCGCCTGCATGAAGGAGCTGCCCTGGTCACTCGGAAATGGCAAAATAATTGGGGAAATTACATTTTTGGGTGGGACTTTACCGTACAATTACATGGCCAGGGTTTAACGTTAAAGTAAAAAAACATGGAATGTTGCACGCGAAAGAAAAGGAAATATTACTTTGGAACAAGTAAAATGCTAATACTCCGAATAATAAGCCACTCGGTTTGGTTCCTAATCACATTTATACGAATACAGTCAATTTTAAATGGTATAGTCTCACTTAAAGTTTGTGCTCTGAATTCTCCATGTACAAAATGTCCCAACATCTTAAACGATGAGCATGATTGTTCTTTGGTATGACTGCCAACTTCCAAATAGCCGGCTTTAAGACCGTCATTTTTTCTATCAACGGAGCTCGTTAGAACCTCAATTGCATCCACTTTCTGAGGCTCCACGAATTTCAACGTGAAGTAATCTCCTGCAACGGGCGTCTTTCCCCAGAAGTAGCCACTTTCAGTGCTGTAGGCTTTCTCCGGCCGGTAGTCTTCGAATACCTTGATGTTTGTGTGAAAGGTGGCGGCAGGGTTATCGGCCACATTTGCGGTACTCTCCTGGAAATCGCCGTCCTTCAATTCATTCCGATCGCCTTTGAAGGATGAGTAGAGGCCCATGTGCTGAAATAACGCCGGCTTGAAATTTATGGGATTGTTTTGTGTTAGAATAACACGGAAGTGTGTCAGAAGCCAATCGCATGGCATCTCCTGGTAGAACAAGAGAAGGAATTGAGCAAGGGTGGGGAGGTCATGACTATGGTAGAGCTTGCCAATGTAGCCCAGTCGGGAGAATTCCAAAATGACCCAGTATGTATTTTGTCGTGAAGCAATGGCCTTTTGGATTGTGGTAAAAAAATTCTTTGCACATTTCAGATCATCTTCCAGCATGAGGTAGTAGTCAGCAAGGTTGGCACAGAAGCTAAGTAAGAAGGAGTAGTCGGCGTTCTGCTTGGAGCGGAAGCGCACTCGATCCGGAGGGTCATTGTAGTTGGCCTTGAGGCCCTCAAGAGAGGGATAGATCTCCTCTGGTGCGTGGATCAATAGAAGTCGCTTGGCTAGCACATGGCTGGGGAACATTTTCGTAATTAGACGTGCCGTCATCTCGCACCACGCCATGTTAAAGTCGCACAAGTGCACCACTACTACCATCTGCTGAAGTTCCGTTGAGCTTGATTGCTCAAATATGGACCTCAGGGTGTCTATCAAGTATGGCTCATGTTTCCGCTTTACGGAACAAAGGCCAATCGCAAGAAACTCTGAAAGACACAAAAAGCATACAGTTACATTGGGCAAGTACTCGGGGTATACAATCGTTTTTGTTGAAAATGTAGAGTTATATGGCTCTTTTTCAGAAGTGACCTGGCCATAAATGATTGCTCAATGAAGTGGCTTATCATGTGGAATCGTATGGCAGCCATATACTCTAAAGCCATGTTTCTAAATGTGGAGGGAAAAACCGAAGGTCCTGGAGAAAAAGCTATGCGACCACAGGGAGAATATGCAAACTCTGGTCAGTACTATATCTATGTATTTTAAAATAGAGTGAAAACAACACATTATAAATAGGACAACCAATATGGTGAAAAATTAGCCAAAAGATGATAATTATCTGAAAAGAATCACAATCTCCATTGTGGAATTAATCGTTATACACAAATACTTAATCGTGATTGAAGGTGTAATTACTTCATTCACGATTTATTTATTTCATTTTGGAAGCAAATGGAATTGATAGTGGTTGCAGGTATAGGAAGTATATTTACAAATCAGTTATAATTGCTGTATTTTAATGTGTTTGCATGTGATGCATAACATTGAGTGTCCACATTAGTATTATCTAGTTATTGAAATATGCTTACAATTGCTCAGGATCAGATACAAAAATCAATCCAACTCAGATCCATATTATCACAGATCAAATCAGATCAGTTGACCTTCATCACATCCGTAACTCTCTCCTCTACACCTTCCCCAAATCCCTTGTCTTCAAATTACAGACGCTCCAAAATACTGCTACCAGTCTCCGCACCCGTAAATGAGGGCACATCACCCCAATACTGCCGTCCCTCCACTGTCTTTCAATCCAATCCTGGATCAATTTAAAAAAAACACATTCACAGTCTGCTAGATTCTCCATGGACCCATCCCTGCTTACCTCTTACCTCTCATCACACACCTAGCTCGACTTTCAGCCACACACTTTTCTTGCTGTTCCCAGTGTCAGTGATGCGAATTACACATCGCAACGGTTTAGGTCAGTATCTTGACTTTACATTTCATCATCTCAAGCGTTGAAGCCACCTTACGGATGTCAATGTCTTGCGAACACAACACATCAGCTTTTTTACCGAAACAAATCGAACCAAAATGTATACTCAACTCTTTTCTGTTAAGACGATATTTTTCGTGATGTTGGTGAAGAGTAGACTTGTGTAATTAAACAGCAGTATTGGGGAAGCAGCCTTGTCTTGTCTTGACTGTGATGACTCAGAGATGACGTCCAGCAGTTGTTGCTTCTTTGCCGGGGAGTTTACTTGCCTCTGAGTGACGAACACAATACACAGTTCATTATCATAAGGAATTAATACAAAAATAAACAGGAAACAACCATAGATCCATACACCCCATCACATCTGGCAGAAATAACGGTGATTCCTTCTGACAGAGTGCAGAAGCATTTGCATTGAAAGACAACGCTCGATTGTTTAACCGATACTCCACCATCCGCATGCGCATACACACACATGCCCTGATTGGCAGCGAATTCTGGTGCCAGGTCGCATATGAGATGTGAAAGTGATGCCATGCCCCGGTACTCCAGTAGAAGGTGCCTGTGAGCTGCAGGGGATTCTTCCTCGCAACAGATTTGTAACAATTTGCCTTCCCAGTGTTTCGATGACCTTTCACGATTTGTAGTTGCAGTAAGATTAAATAATTGATTCGTATTTGTTTCATTATCATCATATCTATTGCATTTAGTGTTTAGAACATTTATGTGTAGAGTATTTGGCTGTTATACATTTTCACGTGATAAATCCACTTCGTTGAGCTATTATTTTAGGCCAGGTCGCTTCTGAAAAAGAGCTACATAGCTCAGTAGGCCTTACCTGGTAAAATATAAATTGTTTATAGTTTGAAAATAGTATTTACTAAACATAATTTTTTTATACCGTTTAATCCACTTCATTGCTCAAAATATGAAGTTGGTTTCTAACTAACATTAACCATGTATAATTGACTCTTACACACAAGATTTGGTACCTCGTAAGTGTAATAGTCGATTAAATCAATGCACAATTACACACCTATTTGACATTCTTCTAGAGGCGCCAAATCTCAAAACACCTGGATACAAGGACAGGTGTTTGTGTATGCTCAGAAAGTACTGCATTAACATTTATTGTGTAGAACATTGGCAGCAGCGGACTGCATCGTTTACGTAAACAAATGTGGCATTACGCTTTGGTTCTTTCGGTAAAGTCACGTAGAAGGGAAAAACAATTTTAAAAAATGTACCGGAAGAACCAAGAGTATGAATCGCTGCAATCACGAAAGCTTTAAATCTAAAGGTGTCATTGTTATTTATATTTAAAATCAACAAAGCAAATCGTTAAATGAGAATACCAAAATGAGGGGAATAAAATCATTAAAAAATATGCAAGATGACACACATTACCAGTTATTCTGAATGCCTGTTTTCTCTATACCAGTCTAAACTAATGAAGCTTTCGAAAATACCAAAGAAACAAAGGAAAAATCGCATGAATAAGCATGGATTATGTAACCCTTTTCAACATCCGGTTGTCCTCAAAAGTATTTAATTCATGACAATAACGGTAGCGCTCGTGCCAGGCTCAGTTAGCAGCAGTGCGTCTGTAGCCAGTAATGAGACCCACAGACCAGCACACCAGCAAGTACTGGATCGCGTTTCCAAGTTATGGGCAACCCTTTGATCAATTTGGCCAGTTTTCTATAACTTTTTACAAATGTTCAGATTTGATCATCTTTAGTGGAATTATCGTGGCTCCGTGTAACAGACAGACGGATGGAAAGAGCTAATGCATAAAATGCGTTTCACCTTCGTTTTAAAATGCCAGAATTAACCATCGGCACACTTCGGTACAAGTGCACACCAAGTCATGAGTCCAGACCCTAATCATAACCCTACTAGCCAACCAAACATTACTGTAACAGTGTTATAAATGGCGATGTATATTTTTTATTAAAATTGGATAATAATAATAAGACCTCCATGCCTTTAGATCAGTTGAATGAGTAATTGAATTATAGTTACCGTATTATGCAGCGGCTATCACTTATTACTGCTGAAAACCGTATACAGTAATATATCGGTTAACGCAGGAATATCCAAAGTCCGGCCCGTGGGCGAATCATGGCTCGTGGTCAGATGTCATACGGCCCGCAGCTTCGGTCTTATAATGCGTTATTTATGGCTCGCTAGCTCTGTCAGAATAAATAAATCATAAAACTTTAAAGATGTAATTCCTCCTTTCACCACACGGTGGCAGCACCATTATAACGCTATCTGGCTCTGCATCCGTGCCGCGAACCCTTCTCGAATAATTTCTGCCATGGCGACTGCAAAAAAAAAGAGAAAAGTTGACAGTGAGGGCCGCCGCTTTCAGGAGCGGTGGGAATTACAATACTTCTTCACTAGAAATCGAAGAAATTGTGTTTGTCTAATTTATAAAGAGACGGATGCCTTGTTTAAGGATTTCAACGTAAAGACACACTACGAGACTAAACATGCTACAACATACAACAAGCTAACAGGGAGTGACCATGCTGAAAAAGTAAAGCAACTTCAAGCTGCTCTGGCATCGCAACAGCGATTCTTCACGCCGGCCTGTGAGTCAAAGGAAAACATCACCAAAGCCAGCTACGAAGAGGCCATGTTAATAGCTAAACATGGCAAACCTTTTACTGAAGGTGAGTTTATCAAAGACTGTGTCGTGAAACTGGTGGAGAACATTTGCCCCGAGAAGAAGCAAGAATTTATGAATGTTTGCCTGGCACGCAACACTGTGGCACAGAGAGTTGAGGACATATCGTCAGATATTCAGAGACAACTGGGGGACAGGGGAGTGGCTTTTGATTATTTCTCATTAGCCTACGATGAAAGCACCAATGCATCTGACACTGCACAACTACTTATTTTTTTAAGAGGAGTTGATGACAACATGAACATGACAGAGGAGCTGCTTGACCTCAAAAGCCTTAAAGGGCAAACCAGAGGAACAGATTTATTTGTTTCTGTTTGAGAAGCTGTTGATGATATGAAACTACCATGGAGTAAAGTTTCTGGGATCATTACCGATGGTGCGTCTGCCATGGCTGGTGAGCGAAGTGGATTGTCCACACTGATCTGCAATAAAGTCAGCGAAGAAGCAGGCAACGCTATTAAACTTCACTGTATCATTCACCAGCAGGCTCTCTGCGCCAAACATCTCAAATTTGACGATGTTATGAAACCAGTGACAAAGGCAATCAATTCTATTCGCTCTAAAGCTCTATACCACCGACAGTTTCAGCAGTTCTTGCGTGACATACAGGCTGAATACGGTGACGTAATATATCACAACGATGTGAGGTGGCTAGGTCGGGGGTCCGCACTGCAGAGATTTTTCTCTCTCAAAGAGGAAATTGGACATTTTTTGGGTGAGAAGGGACAACCAATGGAAGAACTGTCCGATCCTGTATGGCTGGCAAATCTGGCTTTTTTGGTTGACATAACGAAGCATCTGAATGCGCTGAATGTTAATCTTCAAGGGAAAGATGCAGTGGTGAGCCAGCTTTATGCTCACATCAAGGCCTTTGGAACCAAACTGCAACTTTTCCAAAGACACTTGTCCCAAACAGAGCCCTGCACCGCGCACTTCCCAGCTTTGAAAGAGGTAATTGACAGTTTCCCACAGGACAACATCGGTGCGCAAATGAAGAGTTATGCAACAGCTATCACATCTCTTTCTGTGCAATTTAACAAACGCTTTCGGGACTTTGCAGTTATTGAAAAGGACATGTTGCTTTTGTCTTCTCCCTTCTCCGTGGACCCTGATGATGCTCCTCCACAGCTGCAGCTGGAGCTCATTGAGCTGCAGTTTGACGATGAGTGCCGCGGGAAACACCAGCAGTGTTCTCTTGTTGACTGTTACCGGCAGCTGGACAAAAGCAGGTTTCCAGAAATGCGGTCATTCGCTAAGAAAATGCTGAGCTTATTCGGCTCCACATATTTGTGTGAGCAAACATTCTCAGTCATGAACTTAAACAAGAACCGATTGAGGTCAAGGATGAGTGACTCCCACTTGCGTGGCATTTTACGCATCTCAACCACTGCCCTCAAAGCCAGACCTGGTCTCTTTACTGAAATCTAGATCTCAGTATCACCCTTCTCATTAGTGTCAGCAAGTTATCTGTTCCTTGGTCAATCTGAAATTGAGTGTTTTGAACGGTAACATCTGTCACTATTAACAGTGAAAAGCCTAAAGCACACTAATGCACTTGGACTTATGGCACTTGTTTTATTAAACTCTTGAATAAGATTTGGTTATAACTGTTGATGTTATGTACCTGTAGATGTGACACAAACTCTTGCTTTCTGAAAGATCTTGTAAAAGACAAGGGTAAAATTCACTTGTTTAAAAGTTAAATGATAACAGACCACTTTGCATTACTTATAACTCCTGTTTAAAATGTTCATGAGGTAAATATATTTAACTCATGGAAATGTAAGGTATTCTATACAGTTTGTTCAATGTTATCTGACTGAATGAAAGGCAGAATTGTGTTTTTAGAGTTGTTCACGTCTGAGTGGCTCATATTTGGTTACATTGCCATTTGAAAAATAAAGGTAATTGTGACAATGATAATTGTTTTATAACAGTGTGTTTTCACGTAACTTTTGTGGTAAAAGTGTCGGAAGGAACTATTGGCCCCCGGGCATCTTCAATTCATCAAATTTGGCCCTCCTTGCAAAAAGTTTGGACACCCCTGGGTTAACGAATCCTCTGGGAAGGAAGCTCCTTTATACCGAAGTGGGCCATGGAGGCCCCCCCTTCGACCCCAAGATAATCAGATCTGTGATATATACTTCCCCCACATTACCATACATAAGAGAGGTTCTGTACTGCAACATCCTCAGGAGCACTTGTTCTTGACGTTGTTGCTGAGTTTATGTGATGGTTTATGCTCAACAAGGAGCATAAACCATCACACAAACTCACCGGAGTGGCTTTGGCAAACGACTGAACACATTCCTGCGGAGGGAGCTGGTAGGAACGTTGGGTTGCTCGGTCAATGGCCAGGGTCAACGGCGGCATGGTGTATTCTGCAAATATGGGCGACTGTGAGGGCGGGCCAAGCCGGCGTGAGTAGGTTAAACGTTGAGTTTTACAGGTAGGAACAACAGGTTCCACACTGCCCACCAGGGATTATTTGTCTGTCGTGCATCGGAATGCAGCCCACCCATGCCCCCCCACCGACCGCCGAGCAAGACCACGATTGGTTGAGAATGTCGGGGAGGGTGGGGGGAAGGTAAACATGCCCAATCATCCAACTCCCCCCCCCCCCCAAACGCCGAGCGGGGCAGCCATTGGTAGAGGTGGGGTGTAAACACGGCCACTCATGCAATCCCCTCCCCACCGAACACCGAGCATAGCCGTGATTGGTTGACGATGTCGGGGAGGGTGGGGGGGAAGGGTAAACATGCTCACTCATCCAACTGCCCCCCCCGAACGCCGCGCTGTCCAACCAAGTTCCTACCTGCCCACTCCAAAGAAACGTATTATAAGGGCACCACAGGGTGACCAGCCCCTCCCCACCCAGCCCCACCCCTCCCACCCTACACCCAGCCCCACCCTCCCCACCCAGCCCCTCCCCACCTAGCCCCTCCCCACCCTCCCCACCCAGCCCCTCCCCACCCTCCCCTCCCCACCCAGCCCCTCCCTCCCCACCCAGCCCCTTCCCACCCTCCCCTCTCCACCCAGCCCCACCCACCCCTCCCATATTTGGAATGCACGACGGACAGAATAATCCCCTGTGGGCTGGTGTAACCAGAGGTTCCTACCAATAAAATGTGGTTTAAATGTTCATCACTGACAATATATGCAGGCAAACAGGATCATCCACAGACTTGGTATGTATAACCTTTGTCCTCTGGAGTAGAATACAGAGTTGCGCAAGCATGATTAGACGTTGAAAGAATACGTGGGGGCCTGCTTTGCAGCTATGGTTTTGCCATCATAGTCAACCAATGGTGGTGAATCCATGAGCAAACCATTTGCTCTAAATACTATTTTTTCATCAGCTGAATAAAGCGTCTTCCTGTATGGTTTAAACCATACACAAAAACTTCACAATTGAAAAAATCGACGTCAAACACACAGACTCACATGCATTAGATAACGTCGCGTGCATCAAGATTACACCTTTTGCTGTGCATTTCTAACTGCGTTCGTTGGTCGATTGGGGGGTGGTTTTATTATATATTCGTAATAAAATAGCCTACGTGTAAATCTTGTTAGCTACAGTTTTTTTTTCTATTAACCAAGAAAATGTATTTATTGCTACTTTTTTACACTCGTGTTGTGGTTGTAGTTTATTATGCTGTGTTAGCTCATTGGAGTTCTACACTTTGGCATTAAAGAAAACACTTTTCTAGAACTGTACTATATCCAAGACGGAGGTACTCTGCAAACCTACCGGCTACCTTCAGAGATTTGTTCATGAAGCCATCCAGATATATAAACACAGACGCAACTTCAACCGAGAAGATGGGTACAAATTGAGCAATTTTGGAAGGACGTTATTAACCAGGTAAAGTCTTAACTGACTGTGATGTTTACATCCTACCTGCCTATGTCAGCTGTTATTTCCGACTATCTGTGTGTGTCTCTCTCTATGACTCTCTCTTAGATCTCTCATGCTCTCATGTCCTTTGGATTACACTCTCATACTCACATGCCCTTTAGATTTCACCGGTTGGGTTGCACTCCCTCGTCGAGGAGGCCGCTCTCCTCCTTTTCTACAGTACCATGCTAATCTCTCACATTAACATCATGCTAATCTCTCACCTTTAACATCATGCTAATCTCTCACATTAACATCATGCTAATCTCTCACATTAACATCATGCTAATCTCTCACATTAACATCATGCTAATCTCTCACCTTTAACATCATGCTAATCTCTCACATTAACATCATGCTAATCTCTCACATTAACATCATGCTAATCTCTCACCTTTAACATCATGCTAATCTCCCACATTAACATCATGCTAATCTCTCACATTAACATCATGCTAATCTCTCACATTAACATCATGCTAATCTCTCACATTAACATAGCCACTTCCGTGCCCTCGTCGAGGAGGCCACTCTCCTTTCTTACAGTTACATGCTCATTTCTCACATTAACATCACTAGCTGCGGCCACTTCTTTATGACCCTTGGGCTACACCCATTTCAAACCTTTTAAAACAGTCTGCCTCAGCAGCAGACCATTCTTTCCCACCTGATGACGGACCATTGTGTTGCGCCCGAAACGTCGTGATTATTTTATTTTATACCTACGTGACTTTTCCGAAAGAACCAAAGAGTATGTACTATATTTGTAATACCGACCTACACGACATTATTGTCAGAACATTTTTGGATTCCTACTTCACTTTTCTGACACGGACTGACATTTACCTGTTTTGCCCCAGAACCGCTTGGGGGGGGGGGTGTTGAATTCCTGACACACCCTCAACCACGCTCCCTTTTGAGGTTCACAAGACCAACGAATACCGTCATAATGCAGGTCACATTCCTAGCATGAGAAAATCGCGTTAAAATGTATTATTGGATTGAATAGCACCCTGCATTGTAATGACTCTCCACAGAAGCGATTAACAATAAAAATTAGTCCACCAGACAAAGTCTGAGAGGCCACAGTTGTATTCTTTTTTTGCACGAACTCATGCCGCACGCGATCAAGAAGCACCCCATCACCCCGCCTCACTCTGTGAAGTCAGGTCCCTCTCTCCATCGCCCCGCTTTCTCTCCCTCCTTTCCCTCGTGACGCCATTCTACCACTGGTAACCTGGGATCACGTCAGTATTTCTCACATCGGATCACGTATTAGCAACTACACATGGTTGAATTTGATTGAGCCACACAATATTTTTTCCGCTGGTATTTTGGGAAATTAACTATGAATGAACCCAGATCTGGAAATTAACACTACATCAATAACTTACCATGATACAATAAACATAAGCATAAGGAACGAGTACTATTACGTTACCATGGCTGTCAATATCTAATTTTAGAACATCTTTAAAAAAATCACATTTGTCAAATAATGTTTGTATCAATTGATAGGCATTGTCATAGGTAAATTGTAAGTTCTACTTTTATCACATTCATCGCATGTAAATTCTGTATCTAACCTTACTTTATCTTAAATAAAAGGAATAGGATAAGTACAATACTGGTATTATAACTAGTGTCAACAATCATAATTATTATACCACATGCACATATGCATGGAGATCACTTTAGTTTGATATTTAATTTTTTTTTTAAATGTATCCATTGTAAAATATGTTTATTATTAGATTATGGAACTACTGTACTATATAATTTATTGCATGAGGCATGGAAATTTAGCCAAGCTACAATACCATCCTTGTTCCCTATCACAGGCCAGGTTTTCATTTGAACCAGTCACACATCTACAATGTGTGGCTTTCACCTGGATTTGGAACATTGTGCAATGTGGCAAGACAGAAAACCCTAGAATTGAGTTGGTAAAAAAAACATTTCGCAGAAGGCCATGAGATATGTATGTATGTACGTACGTAGGTTGATAACTTAGTTCTCACTTTAAGTAGCCAACCGTGCTAATCGATGTGCTTTAACTTTTTTACGTGGAGAAACAAATAATGCAAGGAGGCATATTTGACTTCTGATTTTTGTTACTTATATTCTCCACAATGACACTAATTATGTTGTGCAACATACAGAAATCTCAAGCAAAAGGGCCTCCCTGCGTAAAGCACACTGGGGTGGCATATTTATTTTAGCAGCCATGCACCAATTGTGCAAAGTAAATTTTCCCTTAAGAGCGGCGTTTACCACCGTTTACTTCCCACAAGGTAGTACAATATTCCGTTGTTATTCGCGAGGGATACGTTCCGGAGATGCTCGTGAACAACACATTTTGCGGATAATGATATTGGCCGACGTCAACAGATGCTTCTAAAGCTTCGAGACGTCGTCTCTCTCATCACTTTATCTCATCACTTTCTCCCTTATCATTTTATTTCATCACTCTTTCGCGTCACATTCTCTCTCATCACTTTATCACATCACTTTCTTTCTCTCTCTCTCGATAGTCTGGGGGAGCCCCGGATGCAATTCGTGCGTAGCCAAAATCGCGGATTGCAAGTTCGTGAATAACAAGGGAAAACTACTCATTTTATCTATCCCATCTGATCTATCGCATCTGGATGATGAGTTGGTCTCTAATGAGGGATCAAAATTAAAACCTTCCGATTGTGAGTCAAGTGCGATGTCAACCTCACCACCTAGGTCAGGGGTCGGCAACCAAAATAATAAGAAGAGCCATTTCTTTCCAATTCGGTACAAAATTCAGTATTTCAAGAGCCGCAATGCATCTGAGTACATACTGTACATACGTACATATCGTCAAGAAGCAGCCCGTAAAGAGCCGCATGCGGCTCCGGAGCCGTAGGTTGCCGACCCCTGACCTAGGTTATGCGGTCAAGAAACGTTTCCGTGCCAGAATAAACGAGTGAAACTGCACTGTTAGACCCCAGCACACCGCAGTGTCCACTGTTGTCACCATTGCACGGGACCTACCAATAATGTATTGTATGGGCGTTCCCAGGGCAGCAAGAACGCCACTACGACCAGGAGGCTGACGACGATGGTGAAGAGAAGCACCACGCGGCCGCATTTCCACTGCAGCCTCATGCTCCTTGTAGACCTGCAAACTGCCAGATGTGCAATATGTGCGAACCTCAACACGGGTACCTATACTTTACACCCTACCCTGCGGTGTACAGACTAATCAGGTTATCAATTATACATTACATGAGTACGCATTGGTAGGTATTACTGCGGGGATATTCATTCATTGCACTTGGGGGCCATCCATTTAGTACGTACATATGGGGGGGGGTTAACCCAAATGCGTACACTTGCGTATGGGGTGTCTACTGACAATGTGCGTATGCATAGGAAACGGGGGGGGGGGGGGGGTGAAGCCTCGATAATAACTTGTCTACATTGGCCTTCCAATGAGCCACAGTTCAGTTTCTTCAGCTGTCAGACAACAAGTCCTAGCGGGAGAAGTGGGACTGTGGGAGAGGTGTCACTTATATGCCACCGTGCCCCTGACTGCAGCTATCACGCTGCTGTGCTTCAGCCCGACACTACACGTGTTGACGAAACCCCTATAACATGTCACCTGTTCGACTGGGTTCAGTCGGCGTCTGAACCTAGCGGACACGAGACCAACTTTGTAAAGGTACGCAACTTAAATATTTAATGCAGCCGGCGGTGGACTATCTGTTTGCTTAAACACGTTAAACGTTTGACAGATTTTTGCGTACCTACTAAATGGATGGCCCCTTGTTGACTAGAGAAACATTTCGATGGGTCTTCATAACTTCTTCACGGAGCACCACTGGAACCTCATTTGCCAGTAGAAAAATATGATAATTGTTTTTTTTCCCTTTTATCTGGCAACAAAACTGACACCTTTTATTACGAGGAGTCATGTTTGCATAGACCGCAATACCTGCAGTCATAATACAAACAAAAGAACATAACTCTGATAATGTGCACTGTCCTTGAAGTTGATTGGTCCACACCCGAGACAGCTTTCCTTAGAGCCTAGTCTCACATGGTGTTGGACCAGTGCGCCTTTTGGCGTCATCTGGTAAAAAAGGTGTCAGTTTTGTTGCCAGATAAAAGGGTAAAAAACCAATTATCATATTCTTCACGAAGCCTAAACAGACTGAAGAGAGTGAGTGGGTTTCGGCAGATGCAACTCCCTCATGAAATCATCGGGGGGGGGGGGGGGGTGCTTCTACACAACCGACCGATGTGCTTGTCAGGAGAAGCAAACCACATGAATCATCTCCCTGAGATGCTCTGCAGCACCACAATGCACTCCTCAAGATTTGACAATGCCAACACCCGAAGCAGTGGCCTGTGCAGAATATTGGGAAAGACCATATAGGTTGGACAGAAGATATGACGGAGAAGAAGAAGATTTCCGTTTTCTGGAGCAGCCCTGCTAAGTTTAGCAAATGGGGACGTGGACTGCTATGTAGATTGCAATGGAGTAATTTTCGGGTATTTATTTCTTCAAATGTGACATATTTGAAGATAAACGATGGAAAAACAATGGCCTACTGTTGTGAATGACATAACGTGATCTGTAACGTCCAGCGCCAAACAGACAAAGCATTTTTTGTCATGGTAAATACACCCGTAGTATTAATACTCTTAGTGGCAACCGGTTTCAACCCGTGAACCCCTGTAACGAGCGTTGAAAACCCACGACTGCTAGGCCATGTAACTGCCCTCCAATGGAATGTGCAGCGAGTGCTCTTGCAATATGCAAATATTGTGCACCTGAGGCACATTGTGTGTTATTCAGCACTAAAAATAACAACTCCCTGCCCCCCTCAGCTTAAACATTTTAAAGAGTATTTTTAGGAATAAAACAAGTAACTAGATCAGCAGTGACACACAGCTGGCGTGCGTACACGCAGAGTTTGCGCAAGCCAAAGACAGGGCCATCATGTATGTAGGTATGTTGAAGCTGTTTCGCAATTCACGTAGGCATGTCGTGTATTGATCGAGTTTATTGTATGGAGATTATATTTGTTGACTTGCGTTCACCATCAACATGCCAATATTACACGGCATGCACCAATTCATCAACATATATTATCAGATGTATGATATTAACTTCAAGTCACGTGTTCCTTCATTATATGAAATAGTGCCTAGGGGCATAACTTTAATGCAGAAATGCGGAGGAAAGATTCAGTTGATCACACAAATTTATGAAACTCCCAGATCAGCTGGCCTACGAGGTGGCTCAGGCATGGCAGTGCAGCTCGTGTATACATCTAAGTCCAACTTTAGGTTTTACCCTCATGTATGGGATTGCTCTGGTTACTCCAGTTTCCTCCCTTGTGCCAACACACCAATTACTGGCATTGGTGAAACATCTCTTCTCAAACATATTGAAATGTTTTGAGTCTTAAAGACGCTCACTGCATCGCACACTTTCAGATGCGCTTCAGCGGCCGTCTGTAACGCTAATATGAGGAAGACACTTAAGCCATGCACTTTTAAGTCTAGAACGAAAACTACATTCTTTAGAACTGCTTCTTGTTGTTAGTTTTGTTGTCCTCCCCCCGCATCTCCGATTAGCACTCTTGCCTGTGTACTGTGCGAAGGGAGTTCAACATACATGTGGTTGCATTTAAATGACACATACTTTAAATCCAAATTGAAATGTGTGGAGGACTCGGTGAGGCTTTCCTGGATTTCAAAAACGGCATGATCGTTATTGTATGAATGATAAATAGCTTCGGATAATGAACATCATAACTTAATTTAGAAGACCGTAACTCCACTTATATCGCACAATATCCTACACGTGTGACTTGTAAGAATAATTCCCCAGGTCACCAAACCAGAAAGCCAAACTCCTTTAATCTCATTCGTTCTGCAGATGTGCACGTATGCTCGAAGATTTCCATCAACAGTCATGAATATCACTACCACTTTATACTTCTTGCAATAATTTGCAAATTGTAAGTTCAAGATCATTATGCAAACGTGGATGGTGCTAGCAATAAATGTTCTTGGATGGGAAAAGTTAACTGCAATGGAAAACAAGATGCTTAAAGTAATAAGCCTCAAAGTGAATATTCTGGTGGAAGGCATCAGAAAGAGCTTTGTTGAATATCTTAAGTTAAATACATCTATAACCACCGAAGGGTGTTATGCCTCAAAATAAAATAACTAATTGATTTTTCAATCACAATCCTCCAGTCGCTATGATACCATTGGAACCACATTTAATATATTCGTGTAAACGTGCAGATACTATTCATGAACGCAATTACACATTATACCGTAATGATGTTGCAAAGCAGCCATGTTTAAGTATGAAATATAATTGTACTGAACTTGACTAATTCAGATAATGCTGCTTTACTCGCATGTGTGATGACATTTATTATTTTATTTGGTGTGATTTATTTACATTTTATTTTATTTCTACATACGTGACTTTACCGAAAGAACCAATGAGCATAGTAATTCCCTGCAGTCACGAAAGCTTAAATTCTAGATACATTTAATAAATTGTATATATCCCTGTAAGCTTTTTCTCTCGCCACTGCTGGCGGAAGAGCCTCCAGTCGGTCATTTTGACGAACGCTTCCACGCTGCCCAGAGATTAGAAGATGTAACCATGTATAGTGCCCCTTGCAATCGCCTGTATTCTGATATCCTCTACATTCGAGATCCATCATAATTGTAATAAAGCACTTTGTTAAACGGATAACAAATATGAATGTAAATTAACCACAACATTATGCAAAATACCGAATGTAAATAAGCAAAGTACCACATATATTCAGAAAACACGACGGCAAAAGCTACATGACCAAATTAATGGCAGGATATCATTAACAGGTATTTGCAAGCACACCGCTCCCTTTGCGATAACTCGATGTAGTTCTAAATACACTTAAAATGTATCGCACGCTTACCTTATCAACTGTATAAGGAATCTGAAAGATCACCACTGAGCAAAAACATCCGGTGATTCTCGTTACTTCAGTCACCTTGCGACGTGTGTAGTCCCTGTTCATGTCTACGATCCGTTTGCTGTCCGAGTGCGTGGCCAAGAATTCTTCATGCGAGTGGGCGGATCCCACCGCACCTTGCGCCGCACGTGGCGAGGTGGAGTTCGAAAGAAACCAGTCTGACAACTTCTAATCATGCTCAAGGGAGGAACTGTATTCAAGTACGGGGGGGGGGCAGACAATGTTGTAATTTTTATCCCAGAATGTGAACCGATTATGTACAAATCAATCGTTTAAAATTATGTCATGCACACGTTGTAACTTCTGTGAGAAGTGCTGATAGACAATGTAGAGAGAGCCGAATGCAGAGTAATACGATAGCGAAAATCACCCAGGAATGTCCTTAACGCTTGTGACGTCACTCCACGTCGGCCAGCCCCGCTAATTAATACTCATGAACAGGTTACGTCCTCCACATGGACCCGCCCCTCATTAATAATCATGAGCGGGTAACGTCACTCCGCATTGAGACCCCACCTCATTAATAATCATGAACAGGTGACATCCTATTCTTTGGTTTTTTCGGTAAAGTCACGTATATAGAAAACTATATAATAAAAGTAAATAAAGTGAATATTTATTTTTTCTATCTACCTGACTTTACCCAAAGAACCAAATAATATTCACGAAAGTTTGAAGTCAAAGGTGGCATCCTCCAAATGGCCACGCCCCTGCCATTAATAATAATTAGCGGGTGACGTCACTACACATGGGGGGGGACGGGAGGCGCCTCCTCCCCCCTCCTCGGCGTCAACTCACAACCCTCACTACAAAGGCAGAACCCTCACGTCACACGATCTCTGTAACGCTATTGAGACATCAAAGTAAAAAGGACGTCATGATGAACAAGATATTATAACCTTCATATGAAATAAGTCTGTGTCACCGCGCCCTTATAAATTGCACACGAAAGGATGCAATGAATATCACGTCGGGGTCTGCTTTTCGCTTGCAAGTTTCAGATTTACTGCAATACACCCGTCCTTGGATGGGCAAAAGGCTAGTTTTTTATTTTACAATGTAAGACCCACTGAGATGTACAGATATTTTTCAGAAGCAACCTGGCCACAAGTGATAGCTCAACGAAGTGGCTTTTGAAAGCAAAAACCGGAGGACCCGGAAAAAATACACGCGACCACGGGGAGAACATGCAAATGCCAAATATACAGCAAGCGTCGGTGCCAGGCGAGGCAGTTAACATCTCACCACTGCACATGTCAAGTCTCAACGATTCCCCGTGAGACTCACGTTTTCTCACAATGTTGACTCTCTCAAGGCCGTGCAATGGAATGTGTTTGTACCTGACAGCATACTCATCCCTATTTTCTTTCAGTACTGCACTGGCAAGCTGCTGTTAATGGTTCAGGTCTCATGAAAGGGTTGAGCTTCAGCAGCTTTCTATTTACTCACAGCGTGTGAGGGAAATAAGTATAACCCGTAAAAACAAAGTTTTTCACTCTAAATCTTTTATATGCGTGGCGGCTAGAGTCCTCTCGTCCTCTGGCTTGAGATGGCTGCCACCTATGGGGCAGATGATTGCAGTATTAAACAATTGGTAATTAAATATTTAATTTGTTTTCCCTAAACAGTGTAAAATTTTGGATTTTTTTTTCACGAACATTAATTGTCTCGCACAACGAGTCTGTGTGTAAAATGTCAGCTCGATTGGATCACGGGAAGTGGGTTAAATAACGACCGAAATGTTTGCACGGTCGTAAGCAAGCAAGCAAGCACGCAAGCAAGCAAGCAAACTTAATATGAAGGATTAAAAAAAGCAGGAAACGTAACTATCAAAGGTTCTTACTTCATTTACAATGGGGATGTTCACGAAGTGGTGTATAATAGCCTAATGCTGCAATGCCACGGGTCGGCAACCTTTCAAAGAAGAAGATACATTTGTTTTTGTTTTTCTACTTTGACCAAAATAGTTTGAGAGCCACATCACACGCAGAGCTAACTTGGACACAAACGCAGCAGCAGGTATACAGCAGATTAGAAATTCTGACTTAAATAGACAAAATAGGTGATGGAATAAACTTCGTCTACAGTATTTAGTTCCCCCATCCCCTTCGTTATCCTTTAACGCTACAGTTTGTACATTTTGTTGTTACCAAGACATTCCATAGTGACTAATTCCCTGCCATATTTCATAAATTACACTGTGTAACAATGTTTTTTGTTCCTGGGTAGTAAGTGTTATTTCATAATTGCTTATGCCTAAAAAGTACAGAAAATGGTTATTATTCCCCAAACTTTGCTTTTTTGACCAGGACAGTGATGTTTTGAAATTTACCTATTTTCCAGAACATTCCAGATAGATTCAGTGCTGAGTAAACTTGGAGAAACTTCCAGAACATTCTAGAACTTCCCAGTAATATAAATAGTAGTATAAATACAGGGGCCTTAAGCCCACCAGTTCAGTTTAGTTCCAGCTGCCTAAGTGGATACATACTGTATCTGCATTTTTCAGAGATGGCATCAAGAGGCTGCAAGCATCCAGCAGACGCATTTTGCTATGTCTGCGGCCAATTTATGAAGACAAGAGCGAAAAAGTACTCTGTGGAAACATCTGCTAAGATGTGAGAGGCCTACAAGGCATTCGGCATGCCTGGCGGGGATCAAGACAAACCCTGGGCACCTCATTTCTCCTGCGAGCAATATAAAACAACTCTGGAAGGTAAGATGGACAATTGTTTCTCGGAACTTTAAGTTAGAAAATTTGTTAAAACATTTTAAATTGTAAAAGTTTTTAATTTTAAAATGTTTTACAATTTTCAATGTTATTGAAAAACACGTAGGCTTTCGCGACCAATATCATCCATAATAGGTTTTTGGGTTAGATCGCGTAAATATATAAATGTGTCATTAAAACCTGTCACCACTCGACACAGGGTTGTCACGTAAACAGAACATAACAATTCGGTGTGTTAGAGAGCCAAGCCACAACATTTACCAACCGAGTACGACTTTTTCCAGTAATTACAACTAGCTTCATCAGGCAACAGCCAGATTTGTGGAGAAGTCTTACTGTTTCGTTCTTATATAGAGGCGTAGATGTGTTGACCACCCTTTTGTGTTCTTGCACAATGATGGAGGGGGGCGGGATTACTGAAGCAACGTACATTATGCATGTGCATTATGCGAGCCCTTTGAACTTGTCCTTCCTATAGTTTATTAAAATAGCCCTGTCCAACGGTAATCCTATTGAAGTACGCTGCCCTTTGTAGGCATGCATTTAAATCATGTATTATTTGATGATTTCTTCCACGAAGCACTAAGACGGTAGCTATCCGAACGGTGAAAGTTATTTTGATTTCTTTCAATTTCGATAGATTCTCTAATTAGTCTTGGCCAATAGTAGCTAAAACTAGATTCGAAGCTTTCGTGACTGCAGGAATTACTCTTTGGTTCTTTCGGTAAAGTCACATAGAAAGAAAATGAATTAATTAATAGAATACGACGTTTCTATTGCAGACACACAAGTAGAGAGAGAACACACATAGAGACACACAGTGTGGCGATGTGTGTCTCTGTGTCTGTGTTTTGTCTCTCTCTAAAATGTAGCATTCTTTGGAAGAACGTTAATCAACCAGGTAGGATGTTGACTGTTGTGTTAGCCGACTCTGGATTGTATTGCATTATATTTCTAAGTTAGCTCTGTTCGTTTTCTCATTCATTCGTACCTGATGATGGTTGCTTGTGTTGCAATCGAAACGTGGTATTCTATTATTATTTAATTGATTTTCTTTCTACGTGACTTTACCGAAAGAACCAAACAGTAGTAGCTAGTTTTGCACAGAACTTCAACATTATCAAAATCAATTGAGTGTCCTTGTTGGCACGTGTGTTCTGCTACTGCTGACAGTTGCATTTGGGATAATTTAATATTTATCTGATGTTCTTTTAGTCTCGTGCTGATCATTCGTCCTGTTTGCCCAACATAACATTTACCACACGTGCAGTTAATCTTGCACACACCTTCTGATTGATAGCTTCGGTAACACATCTTTTGTACCAGATATTAAATTCTGTATTTTATGTACCGTGCCAAATCGGACTCGGATGTTTTGTTTTTCCAAACATCTGGCTAGTTTATCAGTTACTCCCGCAATGTACGGTATTTTGATCGTTTTAATTACTTGGGCAGTTTCAATGCTCTTGTTATTTGATTTGGTATTCAATGCCCTGTTGATTTGTGCATCATTGTAACCGTTCATTTGCAGCGCTTCTTTGACATGTTGAATTTCACTTCTCAGACTGTCACCATCTGACACTTTCTTAGCTCGATTAATGAATGTCTTGATAAGAGCAGATTTCTGTGCGTGGTGATGGTGTGACTGCATTCAGATAGGCGTAAGTATGCGTTTTCTTTCGGCAAACACTGTGTTATTTTACCATTTCTACCCCGTCCGAGCAGAATATCCAGAAATGTCAGAGTTCTGTCAGCTTCCACTTCAATGGTGAACTGGATGGATGGGTTTTGCGAGTTGAGATTATTTCGAAATGCGTTCAGCGTATCTTTGCCGTGTGGCCAGACCACCAACGTGTCATCCATATATCTAAACCAGGCAGATGGTTTTAGTGTGCTTGAAGCTATTGCTTTTGTTTCAAAATCTTCCATGTACAAATTCGCTATCACAGGAGACAAAGGAGAGCCCATTGCTGCTCCATCCTTTTGTTTATCACTTTGCCACAAGAAGTAGGTGTTCTTTAAACAGCGTTCAGCTAGTCTTGGCATATATTTGGCTAAACCGTTGTTCATTACCAGAGTGTCGAGTAATTTAATTAACTCGTTATGAATTTTTTTAGCGAGAATCTCTTACACATTAGTCATGGGTGAAATAAATATTTTTGTAGGATGGTACAGAGGGAACAAGAGGGCCATGAGGTTCGCTATCCCAAGAATTTGGCGGGAACCCACTGACCAGTCAAGCAACTGCTACATCTGCATGGTGGACCGTTACAAACGTCGGACTGGCAATAATGCACCTGCTATCACGTATCTGGATCTTCCTACATCCATCGCCCCGGTGCCACACTGCCATGAGCTCCCCGTACCACTCCTCTGGAGAGAGAGCAGCCGTCTTTAGAAGAGAGCAGTAAGTCAGAGAGCGCGGAAGATGTTGATCCATATGACAATTTCAGACGTGGAGCTGAGGAGAGAAACCCATACTACCCCAACCAAAACGACCTCAACGACTTGATCAGAAATCTTGGTCTCACCAAGTCCAATGCTGAGCTTTTGATATCTAGACTTAAGCAGGAACTTGTTGGATGAAAGTGTGCAAGTCGCAGATCAGAGGAAGTGTCACCAACTTTTTTGCAGCTTCTTCACCCGTCAAGATGGGCTCTGCTTCTGCCACAATGTGACCAGTTTGTTCGAGGCAATCGGGATCGCCTGTAACCAGAATGAGTGGCGCCTCTTCATTGACAAATCATCCAGGAGCCTCAAAGCCGTGCTGCTGCATAATGAAAACAAGTACCCGTCTCTTCCCCTGGCTTACTCGGTGCACCTCATAAAAGGATTACAACAGCATCAAGACCTTGCTGGACACCTTGAAGTATGAGTACGTCTGGGAGGTCATCGGAGACTTCTAAATGGTGGCATTCCTGATGGGTCTCCAAGGCGGTTTTACCAAGTTACCCAGCTATTTTTGCCTTTTGGGCAGCAGGGACACCAAGGCGCACTACCACAGGCGGGACTGGCCACATCGGACCGAAAACTATGTTGAGCTGGTTGAGACTCTGGTGAAGAACTACGGCACAATGGGCTGTAGGATGTCCCTCAAAGTCCATATCCTTGATGCTTATCTTGATACATTCATGGAGAACATGGGAGCGTACTCGGAGGAGCAAGGCGAGCGCTTCCACCAGGATATACTAGACTTTGAACGCCGCTACCAAGGACAGTATAACGAGAACATGATGGGAGACTGCATTTGGGGGCTGATTCGTAAAAGTGATTTACAGAATAATCGTAAATCGCTAAAAACTACTCGCTTCTAAATATTTTGTAGTCATTTTTGTATTACTTTAGTATAAATAGATCTTAATTTTGATTCATGTTGTTTTCTGACTTTATGTGAACGAAAATATACAAATTTGCCCGTTTTCTCATTGAAAATAGGTACATTTGAAATGATCACTGTCCTGGTCAGAAAAGCAAGGTTTGTGGGGAATAATAGCCATTTTCTATACTTTTTAGGCACAAGAAATTACAAAATAACACTTACTACCCAGGAACAAAAATTATATTACATAGTGTTATGTTTACCTTAAATTATGTTTAACATTCCCTTTTACTGGTAGGAACCTCCTGGTTACACCAGCCCACAGGAGATTATTGTGTCCATCCGTCTGTCGTGCAGGGATGGGCTGGGTGGGGAGGGAGGGGCTGGGTGGGGAGGGGAGGGAGAGGCTGGGTGGGGAGGGGCTGGTCACCCCGTGGTGCCCTTATAAAACTCAACGTTTAACCTACTCACGCCGGCGTGTGCCCACCCTCACAGTCGGGCATATTTGCGGAATACACCACGCCGCCGTTGACCCTGGCCATTGACCGAGCAACCCAACGTTCCTACCAGCTCCCTCCGCAGGAATGTGTTTTTAAAATAAACGGCTGCCCGCAAAGGGGCAGCCAAAGAGCCACAAGGCGGGAAGTCAAAGAGCCAGCATGTGGCTCTGGAGCCGCAGGTTGCAGACATCTGAGCTACGTGCACTAATTTAGTAAATTCCCCCCCCCCCCCCACCTCTTTTTTTCCAAAAGCACAATCACAACTTGCCTGCGTGACAGTAAAATATTCCTGTGCCGCAGTTTCTTGGGAGGGGGGTGGTTCTCTCCCAACATTTGCTGTCGGAGTCTCACCGATGTGAACCCTTTGGGATTGACATACATGGAGGGTTCGTCAAAGCCAATAAATACATCTCCCATGGTTGCATGTCATTTGTCTGCAGTGCTCTGCGCAGACTGCAAGTCCTTTAGTGTCGGTGTTGTAGGAGGCCAAGGGTGGTCATACCACATGTAGCATCTCTTCAATAGCTGCAAGGTTAACTTAAATCCGGCATCAGAGCAATTGCATCACCTTTACAGCACAGGGATAACTCGATTCTACAATCTAGCCGTCTTGTGTCTTTTGCATACCTGTCAACCCATGCGGTTTACCCCTGTTATTGTACAGGGAAATTGAGTTTTCAGGTCCGTACGACGTACAGCCGTTTTAATACGGGCAACAAACAATGTTTCGTCTCTTGTTGGTGTTTCTCCCTTGTGATGGAACTTTGTAGGATGAACGTCGAAATTTAGAAGGGGCATGCGGTGACCAATAAGGTTGACACGTGTGTGCTGTTGTCAACACTGTTTTGTAATCCTCCTTTGTGGGATTGTTGCAACCCCATTCGTGCTAGGAAAGTAGCTCTGTTTATTTTTTTGCTCTCAAAATCAGCCTAACGTTTCCAACTCCCCGAACACAGAATCGGTATTTTTCTCTTTCGAGGAAATATGAAGCACTTGGCATTCAGCACAGGATCCACCATTACTTATTCCTAGTTTCGTCGGTTTCATTCAGTGTCTATGATTCACATCCAATCAAGTGCAGTGTGCGAACTTCAGCATTGGGGATAGAGACAACAGACAGCAAGTTGTGATGCTCATCACAACACCTGCTGATGTCTTGTGCTGGCAATAGAGTAGTGAGTATGTACTAAACAGCACTTACTTAATACTCAACGGGAGATCTTTATCATCGTTTCTGCGCGTGGAGGAGCCCATTGGTGCATTATTACTGACCCTGGTTTAATTGCGAACATCAAATGCAATTGATATCTACTCTTGGCACGAGCCTATTTTGGCAGATCAAACGTGAAATGGATCCGCTGTGCAGTTTATACACTTCTCCATAGACAAAGAAGCCAGGCAAGGTGCTGGTCACATTACACATTTTGTAATTGTTTCTATACAGCCCACATTAAGTACTTGATAAGAGTTCTGCTGTTTAACCAAGCTTTATAAAGGTTTGTATTATAGATACACTTTCACCTCTGAATTTGAAAATCTGAGTGCTAACCATTACACCAAGGTAGCATTATTATTTCACAAAATTGGACCCCGACAACTAGCTTTCAATAGATTTCAAAGCCTAATCATGAGTCGCCACCAGGATTAAAACTCAGAATCATTGTTCATTCTTTTTTACATTTTCCTCCTGAGTCATGCAACCAATCACATAGATCCAATTTTAAATAGCTTTAATATAGTAGAAATCTGAAAGACCAAAGCATAGGGAGTCAATGTATGGTAACTTTATAGTCATTAATTTAGCACCTGTCAGACAGAGACTATGGTAGATTACAATAAACGTTCAAAGTTGACAGTTTATTGTCACTAATAATCCTAGAAGCTGCGAGTTTTTGCATATTAAATTTTACATTTTTTGGGCGATAAATAATATTCCGCGTTAAAATTCACAGATTACAGTATATCAGCCGATTCCTCCAAACATTTCGTGAGACACCTTGATGGGAATTTTTGATGGAAATGTTTTGTAAGTGCAGCTGGCTTCTATCACATTGTAGTGCCCCGTGACACAAACAGAGGCAGATAGTTTCTGTACAGAAATCCAAGATACCTAAATGGAGTTAAAAAAAAAACTCGCAAACAAACACCTTGTGAAAACCCATCACAGACAATTGCTGGGTTCCATCTTCCACGAAGGTGCACCCTAAACCGCATCCGCACAAACCATGGCAGATAAGGATAACCGATGCACAAACGGAAATTTCAAAACTTTCAAGTAGTGTGCAACTGTGGTCATCCAGAACAGACCATACAACATTAACGATGCAATGCCCGATCCACGAATACGAAGGCGACATTACAGCGATACACTCCGCTATTGACGCAGTTATATTAGTTATTATAACTGCTTTCTTTGAACCTGCTTTTTATGTTTAGTTTGTCCTTCCCCCGCACCTTGGATTAACACGGTTGGCTACATATGGTGCGAAAGAAATTCAACATACATCCATACATCTGGCTTGACCACCTGCATTTGAGATTGTGGTTGTTGCTCTGCATCTATATCAGCCATATGAAAGACGAATAACGTAGAAGTTGTTTGAGAAGTGCGGGCAGTGGAGAGAAATGTTGCGGAGAAGCACAAATAGTTGAGGTGCCAATAAAATATAACTTATTGATTGATACAGTGCAGAGATATAGAACTGTGATGTTAACAACAGGGAACAATTGTGTGTCATTGTGACAGAGTTGTTTTGAACGTTATTGAATAGCTTACTGGAAATATCCCAGGACCGTCAATTCTGGTGAATGCCGTTGCTTAAAGATTGACAAATTGGCTCAATTAGTAGCTCCTAGGGATACAAATTGGTAAAATTTCACGCAAAAATGTGAGCACTAGCAGGGTTGGGAAAGGTGAGGTGAGAGAGGGTACATTATATTTGACTGCATGTGTGTGCGGTGTGCTTTGCAAATGCATGTTGTTGTTTAAGAGACGCGATTATTTGTAAGTGCAGCTGGCTTCTATCGCATTGTGGTGTCCCGTGACACAAAAAGAAGTGGATAGTTCCTGTACAGAAATACAAGAGAGCTGAATGGAGTTCAAAAGAACTCGCAAACACACACCTTGTGAAAGACCGAACGTAAACAATTGCTGGGTTCGAGCTTCCACGAACGCACATTGTCCCTTCTAAACCGCATCCGCCTAAACCATGGCAGATAGGAATACCCGTATCTGAGTTGTGCTTTGCATATGCATGTCGTTGGTTAAGAGACGCGATAAATCATCTGGCGTATCACGTGTGAACGAACAGTCCTCATTGTGTCCGTCACACATAAGGAATTGCAGTTGACAGCCGTGTACAAATTGCAACAAGGGCCATGCAAGGATATTCACAGTGACATACGAAGACATATTCCCAAAACATTTATTGGAGACATAAACACATACTTGGAGAGAGTATTAACCATTTCAGATCACTGACAGTTTCGTCACCTCGGACGGGAATGAAGTACACGACATTTAAAAAATAAAAGGCTTACAAGCTGAGCTAAATATTAATAAAGTACCGCATCACCAAAATAAGTCTCGTCCAACAAGCTTGCTGAAAAAGAGAATAATTGTTTGTGGGAGACAACTGTAAAATACAAAAGAGAATGCATCCATATGGCAATTATTGCAGGATCAAAAATAAGATCAAGCAAAGCAGGATGGAGTACTTTTGGGATAAAAAAAATATTTGTTTTTGAAGAGTAACGTTAAATTATAAAAGTGCATATTACCTGCTATGACATGGAAAAGAAAAACACGGAAACAAAACAAATGGAACAAAATCTGAACAAAAGCATGGGAATATGCATCATCGTGATTACACTGAGATAGGGGACCATTTGGATCAGATAACACATGCTAATTCTAGACATTGCACTTTTGAAGGTAAGACTGCGGGTTAAGGGCACTTCACGAGCGGGGAAGATAGCCAATGGACAAGACTGGTGACTGAATTGCAGCCAAATGAAAGAACCCACACGAGGATGACCACAATGGAGATGGAATAATAAGATCCGCTCATTCTTTCTTTGGGTCACCACATCATAATGAGCATTTTTGACACTACTGCGTTTGTAAATTGTATTCCTTGGGGTTGGGCTAAGACAGCTACACATAACCAGTTTATAGTACGACTTATTGCGTGTGCTCACTCGTGATATGAGCTGAAATTAGAATTTTCCTACAACTGGAGATGTGGTTTGATCACAAGTAACTGTCCGGATTTGAACACAGGACCTTAGCGGTGCGAGCTCAGTGCTGATAACATGTATGGCCATAATCTCCCTGAGCTACCACTATTTATAACCCACATTTAATTGTCTTATTCGTTTCCATGGGAACCTAATAATTACAGTACAGTGTAAGGACACATTTACAGTATTGGGATGTATATTAGGGTGGCAATCTGGCAGTGGCAAACATCAGCACTGGGGAAAACACATAAACAAGGGCCTGGGTTCGATTCCCGACTCGGATGCCTTTCTGTATGGAGATTGTATTTTTTCTCCCTATTATGCAATGGTTTTCCTGTGGGTTCTGCAGTTTACTTTCAATGCAGAAAAATACTGCACGGCCCTTGCATATTTCTCGACAGTATTTGGTTCACACATTGCAACATCGCTCCCAATTGCCAGGGCGGTAGTGGGGCATGCCAGTAATCCCGCTCTGAATTCCCGTGAGCGTCGAGGTGCAATAACCCTGGCATGCTATTAGAAGACAGTCCAGAAAAAATGTGGACTCCACCTGTTCCACCTGTATGGGATAGAGTGTTTTCCCCTCAATAGGCATGGATTTTTTCCGGGTGTTCCGGTTTCCTCCCACGTGTAATAAACTCATTAATTGGCCGATAACACCTAAATATATATAGAGAGCCGCAGAGCTTGGGCAATTGCTGCCGTTGGCTCGCCACACGACTACTTATTTCCCCGCTTGCCTGATGCTCCTCGCACACTCAGTCGTTCTTTGTCTTGATACTGCGTAACTCTTATGAGTCAAATGCATAAGGAATACGCATTCGTGAGCATGTTGCGTGCGCTACAAGTCGACATCATAATGTATAACGTGATACTTTCCCGGCTAGCCAAGCATAAGTTACATATTTTAGTCCTCCCATTATTTTGCCTTAAAATATAGTTCGAGAAACCACAATTTCAGGCTGGGAGCATTCAAATGTAATAAAAGGACTCAGACACTTCTTGCTGACTCCGTGTCCTTTATTTGGGGTTCGCGTTCTCCTTCCCACACGGCACTCCTCCTGAGACTCTCTCCCTGGCAGCCCCACATCTGCCTTCGCTCCCGTAGCCTTCCACGCTCCTGCAGCTCCGCTGCAGGTTCTTGGTGCAGCCCTCCGGCTGCCCCCACAGCAGCTCCATCGCTGCTCCCTGTTCCTCCGTGCGTGGCGATCTCGCCACCTCCCAACGTCAGCCCTTCGTGGCCTCTATGGCTATCTCGCCATTTCCTACCTCAGCCCTTCGTGGCCTCTGTGGCTATCTCGCCACTTCCTACCTCAGCCCTTCGTGGCCTCTGTGGCTATCTCGCCATCTCCAACCTCAATCCTCCACTCTCTCTTCCACCCCGCTGGCTGGCGCCGTCATGAGCCCCTCAGCCACCAGGCTGAGGCACGGCGACCACCCAACGTGTTCACCACCCTTCACTCCCCCGACTGCCCCAGATAGCTTCCTGTCTCCCCGCTATAACTTCTCCCCCACGTCACCCTGACTCCTCCCTCTCGGATCGTCATATCCGCCCCGCCCATTTACGCCCGCATTACACTACCCTCCCCCGTAGAGAAAATCCCAGCCGTCCTCGGCTGAAACAGAACAAAATAATGCGGGCGAAGGCATCACAATCAGGAGTCCCCCAGACACAACGGAGATTATAACAACAACAACACAAGCAACGAAAGGGGAGGTATCAGGAACTGGAACAGAACACCGGCCTGTCCTCCGCGCAACATCAACAAGAATAAGAATGGCACAATGAACAAAAACGGCAACTGACACGCAAGAACGGCCAACGCGCACAACCCAGAAATGTGATGTTTTAGTGCGTGTCCATGTTGCTGTTCCATCCGCTCGGCTCAAGTCCAACGTCAAAGAGCAAGTGGTAGAGCAGAATGACGAACGGCGCTCAATTGCTCCTTCAAGTCCTCATCCAGCTAGCACACCAGGTAACACCCAGTGCGACGGGAGCTGAAGAATCTGTGACGAGAAGGAGAATCCAATCCCCTGAGGCACAGCACAACAACGCACATCCGCATGTCGTACACGACAGCCACCCGGCCTCAGGGTAGTGGAGATGATGTAAATCCAGCCCGCTTAAAAAAACTCCCCATAAATACCCAAAATAACGCAATGGATGCCCCAGTATTTACATTTTAACAACAATATTATTTACACGTAACAACAACAACAACAAAATTTCCTGCTCTTGCCCACCAGCAGTCCTCCCTTGAGGACCAGCACAGACATCGCACGTACACAGCATGTACCCACGGTCACTCTCAGCAACCCAACAAAACACCTAATCGCACACCCTCGCGTGGAGAGAGCCACGCTCCCCAGCGGTAACGTTTAACTCGCCGTAACCCTCACCGTGGTCGTCAACCCACAGCAACATCCATTTACCATACTCTCGGCTAGTGCCATTTCGGGGAAGATCAGCACTCGGCCATACTCCTCCCTTACTATCCCATCAGAGATGGACACACACCAGCCTCGTATAGTCCGATGCTTTATAGCCCAGGGAAGGTTCATCCCCCAGCAATGCCAGACCCCATGTACTCCCCCCACGGGGCAATGTTCTCTTATAGAGACAATAACACCCTAACCCAGATCCCGTGAGCCCCCGGCACACCAGGTTCAGTCTGCCACCGCACAACTGAACCATGACTCCCCGAGCCATATGAGCACATGGCCCATTAGTTTAAGACATACCATGGAGGTTTCGCCTCCGGGCTGTCAGGTCAGCCATCAGCCATAGGCCGATGTGACCACAACTCGTGCATCACCCAATCAACAATGGCAGGCATAACAGATGGAATATTTGCCCCACCGCGGTTTTTCCCGCGCGCTCAAAATGGCGGCCCCTTTCGCCCAGCGCGTTCGCGCAATCTCTCGCGCGCACTCAAAATGGCGGCCCTTTCCGCAAAGCGCATCGTCGCCATACCCCGCGTGCGCGCAAAATGGCGGCCCAACGTGCGAACACGTGGCCAGTTTTCTCCATTCGTGCACCCCAGCTTCCCTTAGCTGGGGGTCACAAGACGCATCCCCCGTCACGTTATAACAACCCCACCAACGATAGACGCACAGCCCCAGCTTGCTGTGCACAGCTGTCATATCGTGGAATTTTTAACCAATATTTTACCAACCACATTGGTTACACAACCCAACTCGCCAAGCAACTCGTAGTTGCATGCGATCAACCGAATACGCGACGCACTTGGCGCCAATTTACGATCCCATTAGCATTAACATCTAAGCCACCCACAACGGCGTCATCGCGCACCCTCATTCTCAAAAAGCTCAATTACCCCTATAATATACACGCAATCTCGTGTGCACAACAACCATACAACCAAATATTTGGGTCCCCCTCGAATTTGTTACCAATTTCCCACAGGTACGCGCAATATAATAACAATCTCAATTCCAATAGTCAACCACTGCATCGCACCCCATAACCATACAGAACGGTATAACAGCACATGCAATCAGCATATCGCGATCACACGCGTACATTTAAGCACAATAGCAAGCAGATCTGCAGGCAACCAACACACCATTAATCCTGTCGTAACTTTGCAGCAACAACACAATTATTCTCTCTCTTGCAACAATCGCATCGCACACAGCACTTCGCAGCACAATACACCAAAAAAAAGATATTTTTTTTTTCCAATTAAGCCCATCGCACAAGGTAACCCACAAATAATACAGCGCAAGATACCCGACGCTCCCAAGTTAATAATTAACTTCACCATCAAGATAACAACTCCACGCAGCAGCGCACACACACAATTTGACACTCAGCAAATACAGCAGACTCTCCGTCCATTCTCAACACACGCACACACTTATATTGACACCAAGCAACAAGCAGATAGCGCGTTCATCGTTATTACACACACATACACACAGTCCGAACCGCGCTCCGCACAATCGAGTCATAAGAGAAAACCAAAATAGCCCCCCGGCCCTCGAAAGATGAGTGAGGTGTGTGTTAAGGCCGGGTGCGTATCGTTATGACTCGCCCGGGCTGCAGCAAGAAGAGGACGGCAGGGTGGCAACTTGAGACGCCTCGCAGAACTCGTTCGGCGACTTGACGGCTCCGTTGTCACGCACCCGAGCCAGGACGGGAAGCTCCCGCCCCAGCAGCTGCAGCATCGGCGTCTTCTCCTCGCAGCACCCCCTCGAAAACCAGCAGCTCACAGCAGGCTGCTCACCCCGCGGCACCTCCAGATGGCAGCGCAAGGCTGCCTCTCCGCCGCGATGTTGAAGATGGCGGCGTCCTCCCGCCGCGGTGAAGACAAGATGGCGGCTTCCCGCCGTTTCTCCCCTGCCACGCCCAAGATGGCGTCTTCGTGCCACGTGGCAATGGCGCTGGCAGCGCAGGAAAGGCAGAGGCCTGCGGATCACCACCGGGCCTCCCCGACGTCGTCCTCGGCGTGGTGAACTCACACAGTTGCGCCAGCACGATTTTAAAGGTCCCCATCTGCGCCGCCATCTGTCTCCATCGTAAGTTGGCGTCCTCCGGCACAGACAGGTCCACCGACGCGGCGACACCTTGCTCACCCGGACCCGTACTCGTTCCAGCACGGATCTCCTCTTCCATCGCAGGCAGGTCCACCGTCTGAGGAAGGTCGTCGTCGTCGGATGATGTAGCAGGAATATATTTTTTTTTTTCTTCTTTCTCTCAGTTGTTTTGAGATGCCGTTTCACTTCTGACTCCAGTGTAATAAAAGGACTCAGACACTTCTTGCTGACTCCGTGTCCTTTATTTGGGGTTCACGTTCTCCTTCCCACACGGCACTCCTCCTGAGACTCTCTCCCTGGCAGCCCCACATCTGCCTTCGCTCCCGTAGCCTTCCACGCTCCTGCAGCTCCGCTGCAGGCTCTTGGTGCAGCCCTCCGGCTGCCCCCACAGCAGCTCCATCGCTGCTCCCTGTTCCTCCGTGCGTGGCGATCTCGCCACCTCCCAACGTCAGCCCTTCGTGGCCTCTATGGCTATCTCACCATTTCCTACCTCAGCCCTTCGTGGCCTCTGTGGCTATCTCGCCACTTCCTACCTCAGCCCTTCGTGGCCTCTGTGGCTATCTCGCCATCTCCAACCTCAATCCTCCACTCTCTCTTCCACCCCGCTGGCTGGCGCCGTCATGAGCCCCTCAGCCACCAGGCTGAGGCACGGCGACCACCCAACGTGTTCACCACCCTTCACTCCCCCGACTGCCCCAGATAGCTTCCTGTCTCCCCGCTATAACTTCTCCCCCACGTCACCCTGACTCCTCCCTCTCGGATCGTCATATCCGCCCCGCCCATTTACGCCCGCATTACACAAAGATAACATCCACAACTGGAAAATTCACACTTAGCTGAAAAAAAAAACCAGTACAATTATGTAATGTAAAATACCAAGGCAGTATAATAATCGAATACAGTAAACAGGTTCCCAACCTTTTTGGCACCAGGGACCGGTTTCGTAGAAGACAATTTTGTCACGGACGGGGGGGTCATCATTGGGTCTTTCCCCCTTTTCAAAGAAGCTCTCCAGCAACGTTCGTTTTTTTACTCATTTTGGCTAGGGGTTAGAGCTTGTGGGCTCACCAAAACTGTGACTAAGACAAGTGCCAGAGTATGGGAAAGAGGCGCGGAAGGAAGTGGTCAATAAAATAATTGGGGTGGGCCACGCGCCGACTCACCGCTGTCACCTGCTGCTGATCGGCCCTGGTCCTAACAGGCCACGGACCGGTAGCTGTCCGCGGCCCGGGGGTTGGGGACCCCTGCTGTACACAATATAACTGCGACATACACCACCAACGGGTGTTAGCCCTCTCTGCTTTCATTCGTGCTTTAAACGGCGTCTAGAGTTTCATTCACGAGTACATTTTACGGGTTCCATACACATCTGCTGGAAAAAGTTGTACAGGACCCCAAAAAATATTACTTCCATGCAGTAACTTCAGACGAATATAGTCGGGCAATACGCGTCCCGTTAAAAAGAGAACAACGGACAGCCGAAACGAATGACCGCTTACCTCGCCGGCTAACAACGACGTCTTGAGTGAGGAACTATTCGGCATGAGCTGCTTAAATTGCACCCCCGCCTCCTCTCGTCACACAGCAAGTGTGACGAGGGCTAGTTTTTTCCCTTCCTGACCGCGTGTGCCCTCCGTGCAAAGAAGGGCGGGCAGGAGAGGGGTGGAAAGCCAGTCATCCACGTGGTTGCTACCATCGTAAAACCAACCTGCAGCGCAGGTGTGGCTATGACACAGCCAAGGAAAAAATTGGTAAGGGGACACCGCTGTGGTGGTGTTGTTGTACAGTGTCCTTGAATTATACGCACATTTCCCAAATCACACATCATTGCTGAGAGAGCATTACTGCGGTTGATAAGGACTTCTGGGAATTGCATAATCATTTCTGCAGCATTTGTTAAATTCAAACATAACTCCGGGACCGGTTTCGACACGCAATGTCTCATCCGGAGTCATTCTTGCATGACCGTTAACATATACGCCTTTTAATGCTGATACATTCATGGATACAGTACTCTACAATGGCTGTATCCGATTGCTCAGGGCGTTGAGCAGTCGTGGGGAATCGTGTAACTCACTCCTGTGTACTCATTGATGCATTGTGCACAAACGCACGTGCACGGATAGGCACGGTTGATAACGTGAACGCCTTCATGGCTAACTGGATGGGAGCCCGTGAATATTGAATGTCTTCTCTGCTGCAGAGGAGCAATGGACACGGCGCCTTTTTATATTGTGGAAATTAAATGAGAGATTCAAACTTATACATTGTCCTAGAAGTAATAAGTTAATCGTGTTTATGCGTCTAGTCCTATGTCAATCCAAGACAAGTCTCCCCACACCTTTCAAAATGCAGTGGTACTTCACCATACTGGCTGAAGAATGGACCAGAACTGGTTTAGATGATAAGTCACGGCCGGAAATCTATTTAGGGAACTAGGTTCATAGTGCGGTGCGCTAACCACTATGCCACTATTTCCCCTCAAACTACAGTACCTATAATACAGTGTTGGGAGTCAACCATGGAGATGTAAATTTAAATATACCTGGCCATAACCTGGGCAATTCTCATTTATGTTAGGGAAAGAGAATGGCCGTTTTTGTAATGAAAATCCATTTACAAAAACTGGTATGACATTACATTTTACGTAATTACGAATATAACAGGCAGTTATATGTTTTTTTTTATTTTGCAACATTTCAATTGTTGCTCAAACGTTAATTTATTTAGCATACCTATTGCGAGGGTCGCCGAAGGACGCCATGAATAAATAAGCCCGTGTTGCCGGCTGGGTAGTTGTGAGTGGAGGGGCATGGCAATGACCCGGGCGGGTGGGGACTCAACGGGGGAGATGGGCACGGGGAAAGCAACTGGGAAAGTGAAGCACGGGTTAAGGGGGGTGCGTCAGGAGGAGGGAGGCAGGATTGGTAAGGAGCAGGAGAACTTGGACAACCTTCGAGAGATTCGAGAAGGAACAGCGGGGAAGGATGACGACAGGGGGAGGCCTGGTGTGAGGACAGGGTGTCTTGGCCCTGTGTGAGGAAAACATTCCCTGACCCGAAGGTCACCTTGTGTGAACTCCCATAATTATAATTTAGATTTTTACTGTGGCGCATTTCATCCGTAGATTCCCAATGCACCACTGTGTTTGGAAAACAAAAAAAAATAAACAGGGTAAGCGGCCATAACTAGGGGGTGAAGGCCAGTTTAAAGAGGTGAGTTTTTAAAGAGAGACTAGAACGATTCTGATTGTCTTATGACCAAAGGCAAAGCGTTCAAAGGTCTGGGAACTTCACTGGCAAAAGCCCGATCACCCCAGGAAATGAGCCTTGACCTCGAAGTACAGTGCACTCCAAAGGAAGGCGATGAAAATATTCCAGGGACCGCATTATAGTGTACAAATTAGCACAATGCTCCTGGAAGTCATTTTAAAAATAAATTATTAAATGGCCATACTGCTATACCATGTAGTTCAGAAGCAATGATATTAACAAAACTAAAGAAAAAAAGAGTGCTTGGAATTGCATTGAGATTCAGGAGCACTCGGATTAGAGAGCATACGTAGGTTAATGACATCACTTGGGCAGAACGTATCGCTAGAATTGATGATGGCCGATGGTCAACAATAATAATGAAGTGGCAGCCAAGGAACGGACTGTGACCAAGAGGGCATCCACCGTGGAGATAGAGTGATGCAATCCGTTTTCAGATATTAGGGGTGGCTTGGGGAGGTTTAAATACAGCAGCCGAATGGACATGGCTGCTGCTGATGAAGACAATGTATAGCAATGCAACAGGGAACACCTCGGTGTGTGTTGCTTGGATATTATGGAATTAAAATTACTGGGGATTGCAAATACACTATCATGATACTTTACTCAGAATAACCTGAGATGATACTGGACAATTTCTAGGGCACTCCGAATTAAATAAGCACCTGGTAGTACAGAACTCATGAGATTTATTGCATTACAATCGAGACCTCTCAAGCCAAGGGAGGAGTTTAGCCAATGGGTAGCGTGAGATTGACTAATGGTGGTGTGAGAACAGAAGTGGAGAAAGCTGGAGGAGAGCCGCTATGTTCACTGTATACCAAACCTCTCACGTTGGGAGAGTGATGCGCACAATGCTCGAAGTCTCACGCAGAACTCTTGAGACAAAAGCTGATGTGGACAATTCTTAAGGTAAAGGTGTTAGTGTTGCTGTTGCCAGCAGAAGGTCCTTCACTCGAGAGCCTGTCAAGTGGGTTTGTTTGGCCAACTCTTCCACACTGGGCCAAACATTGCTGAAGACGTGGGAGTACCCACACTTTCCCGTCGCACGTGGCCTGCCGATCAACTGTAGTGTACTCATGCATATTGATCAGTGGACAGAGGCAATGTGCCCATTGTTTCAACTGCCATATCAGAAGATTGAATCAAACGGACGACCTCAGGAATGCAAGTCCAATAAGCTAACCATAACACCATGGCAGCATCTCCAATACTTTAAGTAATGTATGTATATTTATAACTGGATAATTATCCCTCGACGCTATGGTGTGCATCTATATGTAGTGGTATAGCGCTGGCTGCTGGCGGTAAAGGCTAACTGCGGTGTACGGCAGTACTCGCGTCAGCAGGTCACGATATATACCAGAGGGGGACATCTCGGGGACAGGTCACAGAAGGGGCCCATCGGGAAGCCCTAGGCGCCGTTAGTCAGACAGCCTACCAACTGCTCTAAGTAGTGCCACCGACAATAGATGGTCTTAATTATAATAGTGTGCACCCACATAGGGTGTATATTATCCCGATGGTGCTTGTTAAATAAAAGTGCCTCCAGTTATTACGGTCTCCGATCTGCATCACTTCATATATTCAGCTAATAATTTTGAATACATTGAATTCATAACAGGTGAAGTTGTAATTCTACAACGTTACCCTTGTTTTCCTGTACAACGTATGCAGAAAACGGCACGTTGTAAAGATAGGATAAACCTGTTTTGTGTAATGCCATGGTGTGTCACAGGTGACTGCATACATAATTTATCGTTCTGCCTCACCACTCCCTTGTAGAGAAGATGTTATCAAACGAATGTAGGGAAGATATTTATCTACTATTAAGAGTCCCGAACCCGTGGTGAACATTCCTTCTACCTATGGTGGAGGCCAGACAAAGATTCCCCGTTTACCCTTAACAGACTGGAGGAGCAAGTGCTGTTAGAAAGTAGCACGTATGAAGGCCGGCACGGCACATGAGGGGGTGGGTGGCCAGCACCACGCCCGACAGCCTTTGTCTCCCTAGTGGCGATGTAGACACGGCACACCAGGTATTAATTTGAGGCCGAGTTGACCTAGGGGAGGCCCAGGTCCGGTTCAGATGATCGTCACTGGTGTTGGCCATGAGCCTTCAGGTTGGTAGTGCACTAACTGCTCCACACTTCAACCAGACCACTCGAAAGAATACCCTGTTTGACTCTCTTCAAAGTGGCAAACAGTATGTAGCCAACCGCGCTAATCGAAGGTGTGGGGGAAAGGACAAACTAAACAAAAACAGTTCTAAAGAAGTGAGTTTTCAATCTAGATTTACTTAGTCAATCCCTCACTGGAATTGAAACTTATTTAAGAAATAAGTGTTGCCAGCCAAACAGCCTGCACCCAATACAATCAAGAGTAATGACACCATTGTTGTTCGAGATACGATCCAGGCACTGGAAATAAAAACATACCAACGCGATCCTGTTTTTTTTTTAACAGACAACATTTTCTCACGTCCATTTCTATTTTTATATGAAAAGAATGCAGTACAAGAGTAGGTGTGGTTAATGCACGTACAATCGGATTGCGCAATTGATGTCCAAAACAAAGAGCTGCTGTGATTTGCTCATGCTACTCAAACACTACAGGGGCTGTCTAACACCATCCTACAGCGCCTGGTAAAAAACACAGGGGTTCGGCCAAGCACTTGGTGGATGATGGGTGTGCAGGGTCTCGGACAGGGAGATCAGTCGGAGACGGCCAGATCGCAAAAGACCACGCGGCAGGTGGAGAGAAATCATTGCCAAAGTGTCACTGGCGCTGTGGTGCAACACAAAGCGTGGAGGCAACGATGCGTGCATGAGCCATAAATGGAGCCAGTGGAAAACAATGGCACACAATAAACAACAAATGGGCATCATCAATTCCGTAATTGCCGCAGGCGAATAAGGTTATAAACGATTCAAATCCAATCAAAATGATTCCATAGTACTGTAATAGATTTCACATGAATCTAAATAGCGGCGCATCTTTGCTTTGATTACGTATAAGAGCACGGGATTCTGCGGTACAGTATGTGCTTGAACATGGGTCATATTGGCAAGTAAATGTGCAGGGTAAATATTGGCAAGTAAATGTGCAGGGTAACTACCAGAGGTGTGGACTCGAGTCATGTGACTTGGACTCGAGTCAGACTCGAGTCATGAATTTGATGACTTCAGACTCGACTTGGACTTGCATAACAATGACTTTGTCCCACCTCTGAGGTGTGGACTCGAGTCATGTGACTTGGACTCGAGTCAGACTCGAGTCATGAATTTGATGACTTCAGACTCGACTTGGACTTGCATAACAATGACTTTGTCCCACCTCTGGTAACTACTATTCATTTGAGCACAAACCTACTGACGTTCATGTGGTTTGTTCTGCCCCACACCAGATATGGGGGTGTTTATACAATAACTTCTTGATATGATGGTGCCGAGTTTGGTCACATAACCAGGAAGTTCCGGGTTAAGGGTCTCTAAGCCACGAGGCCAGAAGGGGGTGTCAGCCATTACAGTACAAAATGGAGGCACAATTAGCGTCTCAGTGGAGACGGGTGCATCTGTTCATTGCGGGACTTTAAGAAGAATTGTCTGTAAGTTCGTTTATGTTCTTATAATACTGGGAATGCTGTTATGTTGGGATAGCCGTTATAATGCTGTAAATGCCTTTAGAATGCTGTTGAATATGGTGCCTAGTTAACAACGAAGCCTGCCACTTGCATTATTGCGAATGTTATTTGTAGTTGGATAAGTCGAGCCAGACTTATGCGCATGCAACTTTAATGCGTTCTTGAGAGCAAGGAAGAAGAAGTATCTCATCCACAGTTCAGTGTTATATGCAGCACTGTACATTTAGGCTGCAGTATTGTGATTACATAAAGTTACCTTATTTAACACAGTCGCTTATTCTCTTGTTGTATAGCTAGTCAGTACCATTTACCTGATATACTGAGAAGTGTTAAATCACTATGAGACCTTGACCAGTGGCAAAATATAGTAATAGGTTTTTACCCTTTCAACTGGTACAAAAACTGACACCTTTATACAAGGCATCATGTTTGCAATAACCACAACACAAGCAGTCAAAATGCAAACAAAAAGAAACAACTCTAATGATGATGATATGCATTGTCCTTGAAGTTGATTGGTCCACACCCGAGATGATGCCTTGTATAAAAGGTGTCAGTTTTTGTACCAGTTGAAAGGGTAAAAACCTATTACTATATTTTGCCACTGGTAAAGGTCTCAGTGTAAATGCCTACCCCGAGCTCTCAATACTCTGATAGTGCGCTATCTTTGAGTTGTACGCCTTTTGGCGTCATCTGGTCCAACACCAATGGAGACTAGGCTCTAAGAAAAGCTGTCTCGGGTGTGGACCAATCAACTTCAAGGACAGTGCATATCATTATCATCATCAGAGTTGTTTCTTTTTGTTTGCATTTTGAATGCTTGTGTTGTGGTTATTGCAAACATGATGCCTTGTATAAAGGTGTCAGTTTTTGTACCAGTTGAAAGGGTAAAAACCTATTACTATAAGTGTTAAATCGTGAATGCATAATTATTATCTAGATTTATATAGTGCCTTCACCAAGGCGCTTTACAGGATTGATCAAATTGTACGCAAGATGATAATGGTTTGTTATTAAAAGTGGCGGTGTGTAGTTTTAGTGACAGTAGAACAGGCGGGGATGGTTGGGATAGGCCTGGTCGTATCTGAAGGGCGGATAAATATTGAGGCATCGTATTCGGAAGACAAAGGGGGATGGCCAAGGGTGGGGACTGGGCAGTGGAAGAGGGCCTCTGCGAGCGAGTCCCCTGCACCGCAGACGACGTTCACGTCCGTGCAGCACAGCAGCAGATCCCCGGCCGGACCCACGGCGAGGAAGAGCGTGCAGCGCCGACTCGGCTCGCCTTCACGCTCAGCACGCCGACACGGTAAAGACTCCCCCGGTCGCAGGTCCCTCCCATGCCGGGGGCCGCACGAAGCCTCGATGCCCTTGGGTAGCTGTAGCCCAGGCGGATGTGCGGCCCAGCGAAGGAGCCGCCCGACACTGGCGACGGAGCAGCCCAGCGAGCAATTGCCGGCGGCCAGGCCGCCAAGAGGATGCCGGGTGGACATGTGAGTAGGCAGGGGACACAAAGGGGGGGGGGGGGGGGGTTTGCACCTCGAACCTGCCAGCTAGCGTTGTGCTTACACCATCCTGCTTCCAAAGTACATTCACCCATAGCCCAGTGGTGCTGGCTCAGTATTGGAGTGTTGTTGGCTTCTGTAATGCACTGCCATACATATTAATGCAACAGTTCTATGAGAATTGTAGATATTTAGGTCGTGTGGAATATAACCATTGCGGGGAGCGGCAGTGTTGCGGTTGGCACACTACACTACGAACCCAGCCACCCAAGTTCGATTCCCACTCACGGCCAACAGTGATGATTATCTGAATCGGTCCTGGGCCTCCCCTAGGTCGATTTAGCCTCAAATGAGAATTTTTCACTTCTTTTCGCACCGTATATACCCAACCATGCGAATCGGAAATGCAGTGTGTAAACATCACCATTGAGGAGACAAAGGAGGTCGGGCGTGGTGCTGGCCTTCCAACCCCCTTGTGTGCCCTGCCGACCATAGGTGCTCGCTAACAGCATTTGCCCGAACAGTCTGTTAAGGCTATACAGGGGATCTGTCATTGGTGTAACCATAACAGTGGTATACCACGAAGGAGAGTGAACTCGGGTGGGCCAAAGGGATTCTAGATTTGAAGCTTTCGTGACTGCAAGGATTCATACTCTTAGGTTTTTTCGGTAAAGTCACGTAGGAAAAAATAAATATTAAAATATTAGAAATAATCATAGAAATAAAATAATAAATCACGACGTTTCGGAGGCAACACAAGTCTCCGTCATCAGGTGAGACCGTCACAGCTATAAGCCCCTCCCCCTTAACTTGTATTTAAGAGCTTGTCTCTTGGAATTTTGCGTCACTTGATACAGTAAATTTAGCTGTGACGGTCCCACCTGATGACGGAGACTTGTGTTGCCTCCGAAACGTCGTGATTTATTATTTTATTTATATTAGTAGTTCAATTGTTTTATTATTATTTTTTTCTACGTGACTTTACCGAAAAAACCTAAGAGTATGAGCCAAAGGGACATTTGGTGGTGCAGGGCCTGCCCCAGCACACACCTAGCACCTTGCATGGTGGAGAAACAAGAGCAGCACGGCATATAAAAAAACACACCGAGGTCGTATCTCACAAAAGGTTTCAATGTTATGTGATCGACAAACCTGCTCCCCCCCCCCCCATTTGCAGGTGTGGATCCATATCTGGCATCTGGAATTATCATTCAGGTACATTACAGGATTAACATTCATTGCATATTTCCAATGCACATTGTTATAATAATAGGGTTTTCCCCTTTTTTTTCTGGCCACAAAACTGAAACCTTTTTACAAGGATTCATGTCTGCATTAATCACAATACTTGTAGTCAAATGCAAACAAAAAACACACTATGATAATATATACATTGTCCTTGAAACTGATTTGTCCACACCAAGGGACGGCTTTCTTTTGAGCCTCGACCCAATTGGTGCTCGACCAGAGGACGCCAAAAGGCGTACAGCTCAAAGACAATGCACTATCAAAGTAATGAGGGCTCGGGGTGAGGGTAAAAACCCTATTATTATATTTTGGTACTGGCAAAGGAGGTCTAAGAATGTACATTGTTTGTTATTACTTTACATTTTCAATTCAGTTTTACATACACTACCAATATGAATCTAGATTTAAAGTTTTTGTGAATGCAGGAGCTGAGAACTGATGGGGAGAGATTTGTGTTAACTATTATAGTAAAGTCACGTAGGTATAAAATACAAGTGATTTAATTTTATTTTATACCTACGTGACTTTACCGAAAGAACCAAAGAGTATGGATCCCTTCAGTCACGAAAACTTCAAATCTAGATTATTATAGTAAACAATACAAAATGCTGCACAGTAGCAGAAAATTATTACTCTTCATCTTCTAGCATATGACAAGTCGGTGTAAATTATACATCCGGGATTAAGCTTGTGAGCCATGTGATAGCTTTGGGAGTAGCGCTAATACTGTCCAGTCCAACGGAGAGCAGGCCTAAAATGCAGTTGTTTGTGATGCGGTCCATTGTTTGATTCGAGTGGCCACAGTTATTGAACTGTGGGTCATATTAACGTTTTCCACTTGAGGAAGAGGTGTGCGCAGTCACTGTTCTGAAGTGGTTGATGAAGCCACAACAGTTTTCTTGGTAGATCAAAGCCGTGCGGAGCAGTGGTGGTGCCCTCATTGAGGCTATTGTTAGGAACTTCAGTAAAACTCCACAGCATTCGCCAGCGGCCTTCAGTTGATCCCGCTCCGTCCAATATCCAATTGTCTCCCGCAATCCCAGATTGGTTTCCAGGATCTCGGACGAGTTTGTGGAGGGTCGAGCAGCTCTTGGTGTAATGGGAGGACAATGCTTTCTTGGATTTTGTCCCACCTGGCTTGATATCACAGCATCCCTGTGGAAGTTTTCTGGCCCAATGTTGGCCAAAACAGGAAGCCACTCGGTGGGAGTACGTTTCAGTGTGCCCACTATTGTTCTTTACTTGTGAACAACCCAAATGCTGATACTCCTAATAATAAGCCATTCTGTTTGGGTCATAGTCACATTTATACGAATACAGCCAATTTTAAATGGCACAAGTGTGCTGATATTTCTTTCCCTAAATTCACCATGTACAAAATGTCCGAGTGTGATAAAAGAAAAACACGATTGTTTGTCGACATTAGTTCCAACTTGTAACAAGCCAGCTTTCAGACCGTCATTTTTTCTTTCAAACGAACTTGTCAGAACTTCGATCACATCGATGTTCTGAGGCTCCATAAATTTCAACGTGAAGTAATCTCCTGCAACGGGCGTCTTTCCCCAGAAGTAGCCACTTTCAGTGCTGTAGGCTTTCTCAGGTCGGTAGTCTTCGAACACCTTGATGTTTGTGTGAAAGGTGGCGGCAGGGTTATCGGCCACATTTGCGGTACTCTCCTGGAAATCGCCGTCCTTCAATTCATTCCGAGTGCCTTTGAAGGATGAGTAGAGGCCCATGTGCTGAAATAACGCCGGCTTGAAATTTATGGGATTGTTTTGTGTTAGAATAACACGGAAGTGTGTCAGAAGCCAATCGCACGGCATCTCCTGGTAGAACAGGAACAGAAATTGAGCAAGGGTGGGGAGGTCATTACCATGGTAGAGCTTGCCAATGTAGCCCAGTTTGGAGAATTCTAACGTGACCCAATATTTCTTTTGTCGTGAAGCAATGGCCTTCTGAATTGTGGTCAAAAAATTCTTTGCACATTTCAGATCATCTTCCAGCATGAGGTAGTAGTCAGCAAGGTTGGCACAGAAGCCAATTATGAATGAGTAATCAAGGTTCTGCTTGGAGCGGAAGCGCACTCGATCCGGAGGGTCATTGTAGTTGGCCTTGAGGCCCTCAAGGGAGGGGTAGATCTCCTCCGGTGCGTGGATCAATAGAAGTCGCTTGGCTAGCACATGGCTGGGGAACATTTTCGTAATTATACGTGCCGTCATCTCGCACCACGCCATGTTAAAGTCGCACAAGTGCACCACTACTACCATCTGCTGAAGTTCCATTGAGCTTGACTGCTCAAATATGGACCTCAGGGTGTCTATCAAGTATGGCTCATGTTTCCGGTTTACAGAACAAAGGCCAATCGCAAGGAACTCTGAAAGAAAAAAAAGCACAGGCACTTACTCATTGAAAATGTTGCACGTGTGTGTTTGAGGTTGAATTTTAAATACTACTTTGTAGTTTACAACATGTAAAAACAGAATCTCTCTAGTCAAACATGGAGTGGTTCCGCTCTGTTATGCCGGGGACGAATCTCTTAAAAATAGCCACTGTGGACTTCCTCCAAAGTCGTATCCATTTTACCAACCCTGGAGGAAAGATGACCTTTATTTTCTTCCTGTGACTGGGTTTGGAACTCACAGCCTCTGCCTTAAGCAGAGCGATCTGCCACAGTGCAAATAAATGGGTGAAGGGGTCTATTTAGAATGCTAATAACACGATCACTTGGAATCCATCAGCCGACAGCTGCATCTAAATGTTCATAGAATACATTTATTTTTAAATGTAACAGACAATATTTCAATGGCTTGCCTTGTTAAAACAATGCAATTTGGTACCTTGAATTTATGGTCAGAAGTCATCTGCAATGTCAGGGAATAAAGCTATCCAAGTGATCATCCAGTATTCAAACTTCTGTTTTTTTAGTGTATTACAACAAATAACAGAGGTGGGTAGGTGTATTTGTTTAATTGTTAAAATCCATCACAATTTCATGGTGAAATGTAATCGTTACTAGACATTAGAGATGTCACTATACAGCACTTACCCAAAGAGTCCAACCAAGCCACAAAGATAAATTGCCATCAGTAATTGAATGTATTAGCAAATGGGGAAATAAAATGTCAAAACAAAGCAATTACAAATAAAAAAATATATGGAACTCAACTCTTTTCTGTTGTCAAGATGTCCTCTGTGATGTTGCTGAATTGGAGCCTTGTGGTATTAAACATTAGTATTCGAGAAGTGGCTTTGCCCTCGTGAGGATGTGAAGCTTCAGAGATGATGTCCAGCAGTTCTTGCGTAATCACTGGCGAGTTGATGTGTCTCTAAATCACAAACAATGCATATATTCATAGTGAATACAAAACTGGGAATAACAATTCATCCGAACGCTCAACAACAACTGCAAATGCCCGTCTTTGCAGCCAGAAGAATGTTATCACGATGTGCATGGACAGATGGAACCGATGTATCAGTGCTCTAATTAAGCCCAGTAACCAGTAGGGAGGTACTCTACTCAAGCAGAAAGGCAACAAATACTGAATATGCTTCACCATACTGGATTTGCAGGTGGCACCTGTCTCCAATGGTAGTGTTCACACACCCACACCAGGCACTTATTTAATGAAAAGTTGACCTAGTGGAGGGCCTGGACAGATTTGCATATCCATTTGCCACTGATGTTATCATTGGGCCAGCGTCATACTGGGTCACTGGGATCACATTGCAGTGCACCAACTACTACACTGCGCACATCTTACTCACCCGTTCTCAGCCACCCACCATATGCTAGCACTCCACTCGGTGTTGTAAGCCACAGTGGAGGCTGCTGGGCAGCTTTTCTTCCAAAGGTCTCCATCCTCAAAACAATTGGCAGTTAAAGGGTTAAGTTCTTAATTTCCACTGCCACCGTTTACCCAGAAATTTTAACGGGTACACCATAATCTGCAAGTCACGTGTGTTCAGGTAAAGTGTTGGTATGTGCCCATCTCTTCCATGATGCCTGGCCAGTGTGGAAAAAGTAGGTTCTCGAGAACAGATCTCCCCAGTGAAAGCACTTGTGTGCTTGGGTCGGGAACACAATATAGTATTCATGAGCACCATATGAGACTCCTCATTGTTTTCGGACTATGTATGAATGCTTTCACCATTTTATGAACCTACCGACGTCTTGTATGACTGTTCCCAGGACAGCACGAACGCCATTAAGAGCACGAGGCTGACAATGATGGTGAAGAGGAGCAGCACGCGGCCGCATTTCCATTGCAGCCTCATGCTCCTTGCAGACCTGCAGTCTGCCAGATGTGCAATATGTGCAATCCTCAACACGTGCATCCATTTACGATTATGGACATGATAAATTATTTTACCATTTTCAGAAAAAGGATGCTTTAACCTTCAACCTGTATTTGGCTCCAAATAGTAGGTTAAAGTAGGAAAGTACATTTTTTATGGCAACTTACAAGTACAACATTTCATGGCTATAATCCATTTTAAATATAGTTAGAATGTGCATAGATTGCAATCAGCTCTATTCTATATTTACTGTAACATTAAATAGACTTTTGTGAAAATCACATCGCTCCGAACCCACCAACTCCCCTCAGAGGTAGGGCCTGTAAAGTCGTTGTTATGAACTTGGGGGGCCGAGGGATATGGGTGGTTCAGGGTCCATGCCAAGCTCGTGCCTCATTCCAGCCCTTGGTTATTACGTAGGTCATAAGAGTTACCCATTTATGAATGTACTTACTCAAGAAACTTCCGTTTTCCATTCAGACCAATTGTTGAGTTACAATTAGGTTGCAACAGGTTATAAGGGAGTAAAGGTTAAAATATAGTAAAGTATTCCCTCGTAAAGTATTCCCTCATAATGCATGAACTTGCTAACCACAACTTTGGCCATCTGCGAGGGAAATAAAGTAAGAGATACTTTCATATTTACTTATATATCATGTTTATTTGTGTTTACCATTTATTTTGTGTTATCATAATTTGCACGTATATAATAGCTTATGTATCTATTTAATGTAGTGCGTAAAAAAAAGGTTTTCGTAGGACAATATCATCAACGAAATTTCATATTCACAAGCATCTCTGGAACATAATCCTCGTGAATAATTAAGGAATATTGTATTATAACTTGAAGTATGCGACTAACATTTTAAAAGCCATTTTGCAGTGAGATATAAGACTTAACTCCTGTGAAACACACTATTGATGCGAGTTATTAAATCCTTTATATTAAGTTCACTTGCTTGCTTGCTTACGACCGTTGCAAATCTTTCGGTCGTTTTTTAACCCACTTCCCGTGATCCAATCGAGCTGACATTTTGCACACAGATTCGTTGTGCGTGACAATGTATTTTGGTGAAAAAAAATTCCAAAATTTTACACCTTTTAGGAATTATTTTTTATATTTAATTACCAATTGCTTAATGGTGGCAGACAATCATCTGACCCATAGGTGGCAGCCATCTCAAGCCAGAGGACGAGAGGACTCTAGCCGCCCGTTTCAAAGACCAATGTGGGCTGGGTTGTGGCCCATTGAACACGCATATAAAGGATTTATAGTGAAAAACTTTGTTTTTACGGGTAATTTTTTTTATGTATTAGTATGGAATGCAGCTGTTGTGACCAGTGGCAGAAGTGAGGCCACGGATGAGAGAAAGGTGGGGGACAATGTGGCTAATAAAGGGACGTGATCATGAGTGAAAAATAATCATTACAAAGGCCTTCTTTTTGGGACCAGAGTTGATCAATAATTGAATATTCTTCCTATCTTTCAATTAACCATTTCACTGGGGGGCATGTTGGAGCTCTTCAACCACCACTTCATACAAATTCTAACACCGATATGTCCTATATGTTTGTTGTGTACGTTTACATCTGCCAGCCAGCTTTTTGTTTATGTTGTTAAATTTGAGTAAGTAGCACTGAACATTAATTTGAAATACTGCTTGATATTTTGACATAAAATCACTTAACTTAGAACAGGGGTAGGGCAATCTCTGCTTCGTGACGTAATAGTGCATGTGTAATGACATCGCGGATGTCACTGTGTGGTGCCGGCCCTAGAGGGGCACGGCGTGCGATGTACTCACATTGCGGACATCACGTATATAGCGACATCGTGAATGTCACTGAGCAATGCCGGCTCTAGCGAGGCATGGCGTGAGATGCACATTGTCATCGTGGACACCCCGTGGGTGGGTGTAGTACCAACCCTAATGAGGGCTTGGTGAGCGCTGGGATAGCGCAGTGGCACCACGCGTGGCTTGCAGTGCTGACTCCTACAGGAGGGAGTGTGGGAGTGTCAGCCATGGGATGAGGTTACCCTAGGCCATGGCACTCTGGTTGACCCTGGAAGACACGTGACCAGCAAGATCTACACAAGGGCCCCAGGTGGGGGCTTGGGGGTGGTCACGTGTCAGGGTGAGATCCTACGGGAAGGGTCGAGGTTTCTCGAAGGTGGTCGTGGCCAAGGGCAGGGCCAGCCACAACCCAGGAGCATATAAACCGGGGCCGCACAGGGGCCAGGGTTCAGCGTTGTTGTCGTCATCTGAAGATCTACGATCTACCTTCTACATCCAAGAAGTCACCAACACGTGGATGAGGACTCCAGCCAGGGTCCTGTCCGTTGTAGCTACCCCCAGTAACCAGTGTATTTAGCCTGGTGGTCCACCACCATAGGTTATCTGGTAAAGGGGCAGTAACCCCTTTGTGTTATGTGTTGGTGTAAAGAAATGTGTTGCCTCCAAAGAGTAAGTCTGCGACTCAGTTGAATCTACTACATATGTATTCACATGCATTGCGGCTCTTGCAATAATGAGTTTTGTACCGAATTCGAATTTTTATCTTATTTTGGTTGCCAACCCCTGGCTTTTAATGGACTTTCGGTGTCTTGTGCAGTTTTACTAATCAATGTATTACTACTCCGTTCTAAATCTATATCCTAATGGAAATATATATTTCAACCTTGGGACGCAAGTTCGTACAATCGATAAATAACAAACCTCTCGAGAGCAAGAATAAATATTGTATTTAATTGATTACACTGGTCAACATACTTTTTCGGGCATAAGGTATTCCAACGGGTTTAAGGTAATTTTGGGGTACTGATTCCAAATCTGGCATCAGTTTTTGTCTATCACATCAGGTTTTTGAGATATGAAATGTTGCATTTTCAATAAAAACTGCAGAAGAAAATATTAAATAAATGTGGATATCTACATAAAATGATATTATAAAACACACTATCCTAAAAATACAGCACCATATTTTAACACTAAAGCAGTCACTGACTTGCAACAACTTTCAATCATAAGTGACAGAGTAAATTTCGGGTAAAATCAATTAAAATGGGGTATGCCGATAGCATAAAAATTAGATGTGATAGAGTAAATATGAGACCAGATTTGGAATCAGCACCCTGAAATTAGTCTAAAACATCTGCAAAAGTCCAGGCCAGAATTTTTTTGTTTCTGTTGACCAGTGTTATTAAGACCCAGCTACACAACAAGAGTCAATCTTGAGGGTACCCCAATGGGTTCTCCCTTATCGCCAGTGGTAGCGAATGTTTTCATGGAGAAATTTGAGACAGATGCCATCAAGACATCCACCCTACGTCCTTCCTTGTGGAAGAGATACGTAGATGACACGTTCGTCATCTGGCCACATGGCCTGCCAACACTGAACCAATTTCTCAACCACATCAATTCCATACACCCGTCTATAAAATGCATCAAGCACTGAACCAATTTCTCAACCACATCAATTCCATACACCCGTCTATCAAATGCATCATGGTAGTGGAAAAGGATGGCACGCTACCGTTCCTGGATGTTTTGGTCGAGAAGAGACCTGATGGCTCGTTGGGACATTCGGTCTACAGGAAAGCCACTCACATGGATGCCGATCTAAAGCCTGACTCCCACCACCATCCAGCCCAGAAGAATTCCCTCATCAAAACACTACACCATAGGGCCCATTGCATCTCCGACTACCACCACCTAGCGAGTGAGTTGGAGCACGTACACCAAGCCCTTAGGATGAACAGATACTTGGACCGTACAATCTGCAAAGCTGCCTCCCCAGCCATGGGGAGACAACCTTCTGAGGGTCCAACCAAAACCATCACGTTACCATACATAGCAGGGGTTACCAAAAGATTTCCAAAATCTTAAACAAACACAATATCCAAGTTCGTTTCAACACAGTACACAAAATCCGTGATTTAATCCCATCTGTAAAGGATGTGATTCCTGGCATGCAATACCCTGGTGTCTACAAACTGAGTTATAGTTGTGGCAGCAGTTACATTGGGGAAACGAAACGACGTGTCTCGGACCGCGTTCGTGAACACAAGGCAGATCTGAAACACGGTAGGACGAATACCTCTTGTTTTAACGCAGTGGGCTCACACGAAATAGATTTTTCCCAGACGGAGGTACTCTGTAAACCTACCGGCTACCTTCAGAGATTTGTTCATGAAGCCATTCCAGATACATAAATACAGACACAACTTCAACCGAGAAGATGGGTACAAACTGAGCAATCATTTGAAGAACGTCATTAACCAGGTAAAGTCTTAACTGACTTTGAAGTTTCCATCCTACCTGCCTATGTCAGCTGTTATTTCCGACTGTGTGTCTCTCTCTAGATGCCTCTCTTAGATCTCTCACATGTCCTTTGGATTGCACTCTCATGCTCACATGTCCTTTGGATTGCACTCTCATGGTGCTAATCTCTCATGAACACTGCTGTTGTGCGCATATGCGGGCATGACACTCTTATGCGGCGACGGAAGCTCATTCATGCTAATCTCCCTAATCCCTCCCTCCCTAATCTCCCCCATTAACACAACTGACGTACTTACGTCCATGAGTGGAATTCCTTTCCAGCTCAGACCCCGCTTGCTTGCCCATCGCCACATATATAACCTCTTGTGACTGCTCTCTTCGCTGGTTCAGCAGTTCCACTGCTGGATTAGATTTTTTCCGCCTGAGGACGACCGCTTGTGTTGCGATCGAAACGTTGTGATTTATTTTATTTTATACCTACGTGACTTCACTGAAAGAACCAAAGAGTATACAACAAGAGTCCCCGACACGTGCGGCTGTGTATGGTGAGCGGGGCTACTCGAGACTGGCGTGGTCGAAGCATCACGTTTTATGTTAAAAACACTTTGGCAGTATGTATTTGCCTCACTGAAAGTTAAATTTTGTTTAAACAACAAATATAATAATTACACGAATGGACAAATAAAATTATTGCATGTGGAATTGTTTGAAAACAATCCAGTCAAAAAGACAAATGCTGCATGGGTAGATCTTAAATTATTATTTTGTGTTAATGCTGTACTATGCTACATTAGAGTACTTTATTGGGTTATAGTACAATGCAATGTCATGGTATATTGTCTACAGATAGACTCCGAGATTATTTCGACTATAAGAGGTTTTTTTTGGTTAGAGCGCGTATATATATACGCGACGTTAAACCCGCCAACACCCGACACAGCCAACTAGTAAGGGGTGTCACGTAAACAGAACGTGACAATTCGTCACTAGTACAGCACTAGTGTGCAGTGTATAGTGTAGTGTATAGTGTAGTGTATAGTAGTGTAGTGTATTGTGTATAGTAGTGTATAGTGGAGTATACTAGTACAGCACACCGGTGTGTTGGAGAGCCAAGACACAACATTTACAATCGGAGTACGACGTTTCGCCAGTATGTGCAGACTGAAGTCAAAACGGGGTTCCGCTTGGAAAAAGAGCTTTATAGCTCATCGGATTCCTCAATTTTAAATACATATTCTGATTCTGACATGTAATTGGCTTCCAAAGTTGCACTGAGCACAACGCGATGTCACCCATATGAGCAGACCATTGTATGCTAGTGTCAAGACATAATCACAATTTAAAATGCACTATTAAGTGCCATTATACTTGACCATACAAATAAAAACATTAATAAACTAATAACTTTTCCAGGTTAATACATCTGCCAGGGATTAAAATAACTAAAGGTTAAAAGGGTCTCCCTCCGCAAGGCTGGCAGAAGATAAACTGTAGGTAGCAGTGAAAATATATTGTGAGGTTAATCAAACACATTGATGTTTACACGTAGCGTTTGCAAGGTGCATGAATGCTTATCCTGCACAAAAGAACGTTCTTACTGCGTGTGTTCATTTGTTTACTTTTATTGTAATTTTTTTCTATCTACGCGACTTTACCAAACGAACCATAGAACAGTGTTCATGTTCGAGTTAGTGTTTCCTGAGAAAAATAAGTAACAGGGAATCTTTCACTGCTGTTGGCAGCCCTGATATGCAAATCCCACGGTTATAAGTTGAGCACTCCAACCACAAAACTGGGAACAAGTTTATCCGAACGCTCAACCACAAATGCAAATGCCTGGCTTTGCAGCCATAAGCATGCGATCACGCTATGTAATGGAAATGGTCTTTACAATGGTTGCAAAGTGTGGGTTTGTGGTGGGTTTGTGTTTCACTATGCAATTCAGCAATGGACTCAGACACAACAGATATTACCCCGTACTTATAAACAACAACCGCCATGCATCACTAAGTGGCCAGGCGATGTGCACGTTAGGGCCTGCTGGCAGGTCATGAGACAGACCCAGGTGCCATGGCTTGACTGGTCGATACACCATCTATGCCCCCTACTCTGCCAACTTGCTTTGTTATAAGAGCAGAGATACACTTGTGACAAGCACTGTACTCTATACCTCAATACACCTATTCAGTTATAACTCCTTTGCTTTGGGAATGTAAAAGTGCAGTACTGTCAGGCCCTTAAGGTACCTATTACAAAACTAAAATAATGCCGCCCATTTAAGCAAGCTGTGGAAACGTAAGTACTGTACAGTGGCCATTACATATTGGCATACCGTTATTTTTGGATGCCGAAAATCTATGGGATATTGCATAATAGTGTTGCTATATGCTCTATACGGTATGGCAGCAGCAGTGGCACACATTTCTTGTGCATAGCACTATGAACCGAACGATCTGAATTCAATTCCGAGCTTCAGCTGATAGTGGCAATTTATATCTGAACCAGTTCTGGGCAACAACCGCACAGATCAGTAAGGTGGTTTATTATCAAGCCTCATGACACAATCATCATCCAGCAGTGGATTGACCCAGGGCTGTAAATGTATTGAATGTATGCAACAATGCAGTACAAAACTTTCCACAATCATTGTTTCAATTCCTCACCATTACTGCCATCTAATGTAATAAACATGCATCATATCACATTAAAAAATGTCTAAATGTTTAATTTACCTGTTCATATAATTTGTTCAGCTACTTTTAGGTCCTGCAGCGAGAAAAACCCATCGGGTAAATAATTTCAACTATTTATCTACTTATGTCATCACATGTAATTTCTAAGAAACATTTTCACACAGAATAAAATTGAACAGATTGCTCATAATGCATAACTGCCTCTTGCAGCTGTCATTCAAGCTTTTAGTCCAAGTATTTAATCCAGCTTTCAATTTCCAGCTGTCAAGAGCAAGGGCTGTCATCATTTTCGCAATGGAAAATAACAACTTTGGGCTTTTACAGATTTACACTCTTTGGGGTGATTCATCGAGAAGCAAATTGCCCCATACAGTGAGGGAAAAAAATATTTGATCCCCTGCTGATTTTGTACGTTTGCCCACTGACAAAGAAATTATCAGTCTATAATTGTAATTATTTGGACAGTGAGAGACAGAATAACAACAACAAAATCCAAAAAAACGCATGTTAATTTTTTTAATAAATTGATTTGCATTTTAATGAGGGAAATAAGTATTTGACCCCCTCTCAATCAGAAAGATTTCTGGCTCCCAGGTGTCTTTTATACAGGTAATGAGCTGAGATTAGGAGCACACTCTTAAAGGGAATGCTCCTAATCTCAGCTTGTTACCTGTATAAAAGAGACCTGTTCACAGAAGCAATCAATCAATCAGATTCCAAACTCTCCACCATGGCCAAGACCAAAGAACTCTCCAATGATGTCAGGGACAAGATTGTAGACCTACACAAGGCTGGAATGGGCTACAAGACCATCGCCAAGCAGCTTGGTGAGAAGGTGACAACAGTTGGTGCGATTATTCGCAAATGTAAGAAACACAAAGAACTGTCAATCTCCCTCGGCCTGGGGCTCCATGCAAGGTCTCACCTCGTGGAGTTGCAATGATCATGAGAACGGTGAGGAATCAGCCCAGAACTACACGGGAGGATCTTGTCAATGATCTCAAGGCAGCTGGGACCATAGTCACCAAGAAAACAGTTGGTAACACACTACGCCGTGAAGGACTGAAATCCTGCAGCACCCGCAAGGTCCCCCTGCTCAAGAAAGCACATATACATGCCCGTCTGAAGTTTGCCAATGAACATCTGAATGATTCAGAGGACAACTGGGTGAAAGTGTTGTGGTCAGATGAGACCAAAATGGAGCTCTTTGGCATCAACTCGACTCGCCGTGTTTGGAGGAGGTGGAATGCTGCCTATGACCCCAAGAACACAATCCCCACCATCAAACATGGAGGTGGAAACATTATGCTTTGGGGGTGTTTTTCTGCTAAGGGGACAGGACAACTTCACCGCATCAAAGGGACGATGGATGGGGCCATGTACCGTCAAATCTTGGGTGAGAACCCTCAGCTAGGGCATTGAAAATGGGTCGTGGATGGGTATTCCAGCATGACAATGACCCAAAACACACGGCCAAGGCAACAAAGGAGTGGCTCAAGAAGAAGCACATTAAGGTCCTGGAGTGGCCTAGCCAGTCTCCAGACCTTAATCCCATAGAAAATCTGTGGAGGGAGCTGAAGGTTCGAGTTGCCAAACGTCAGCCTCGAAACCCTAATGACTTGGAGAAGATATGCAAAGAGGAGTGGGACAAAATCCCTCCTGAGATGTGTGCAAACCTGGTGGCCAACTACAAGAAACGTCTGACCTCTGTGATTGCCAACAAGGGTTTTGCCACCAAGTACTAAGTCATGTTTTGCAGAGGGGTCAAATACTTATTTCCCTCATTTAAAATGTATAACATTTTTGACATGCGTTTTTCAGGATTTTGTTGTTGTTATTCTGTCTCTCACCGTTCAAATAAACCTACTATTAAAATCAGCAGGGGATCAAATACTTTTTTCCCTCACTTTATATCCACAAATTACAACCAACCCACCCACATGCATAAAATTAGAATTAATTTAGAGTTGCCTAAGGTTGATGAATTTATACAGCAGTGTAATCGGGCACAAGGACATCACAAAGTATCGTAGATTAGTGGAAATAATGTACTATTTTTTTACTGGTAGGAACCCACTGGTTCCACCTGCCCACAGGGGATTATTGTGTCCGTCCGTCGTGCAGGGAGGGGCTGGGTGGGGAGGGGCTGGGTGGGGAGGGGCTGGGTGGGGGGTGTGAGGGGTGGGGCTGGGTGGGGAGGGGCTGGTCACCCCGTGGTGCCCTTATAAAACTCAACGTTTAACCTACTCACACCGGCTTGTGCCCGCCCTCACAGTCGGGAATATTTGCGGAATACACCACGCCGCCGTTGACCCTGGCCATTGACCGAGCAACCCAACGTTCCTACCAGCTCCCTCCGCAAGCAATGTGTTTAAATACCACGTCAAAAGTTAGACATTGCAGTAGAAATGCTACACAAAATAAAGTAGGAAGCATTATGAATGTGATATTTTTTATATTTAAATTTATGTTACACAGCTAAACAATCTTGCGATGTTGTCTGTAAACCTAGCTGGCTGATAATACAAAAAAAAGCTTCGATGCGCTGTACAACATTAATAAGTTGCATTTTCTTAAAGCAGTATTTCACAATGCTTACTTTTAGACAACCGAATGAACCGGAAACAGCTTTGACGCATCTCCATAAGCAAGTTAACAAGGTCCATGACGTGCAAGTAAACCAATTCCTCCAGAATTAATGTGCAAGTACAACAACAACAAAAGTAAAGTAAAACATGTAGTGTGTATTCACCTTTTAGAAAACGATTCTTTGACGAACGAGTCCTTTGGAAAACGCTGGGCTTTTATTCATTCCTCTATACAAAGAAACGCGCAGATGAGAGACAAAGCCGACACCATTCTTTCAGACCGAAGTGCGCAAAGCACCCAAGCAATATAAAACGAAATGTACAAACCCACACTCGTGACGATGTTGCCAGCCATTCAGCAGACGTTACACGGTTAAATATTTACGTAAAAAAAAAACTGTCGCAGATAAGACCGCGTTCTAGAAACTACACTGGAAGTCAGTCTATTGCTGGGGTCATAAAAGGTGTCAAATTATTAACGGATTACAGTACAGGTAACTATTGACCTGTCTCTTTGGAAGAAAAACAGTCCATCGAATAAAAACAGAAAAGTGCACGATTTGTGATGAATATTGTACATAGTACACAGGCCAGCCACTTCTGTCTTTTTCTGAAATAGCAAAGGTACATGTAACAGTATCCATAAGAGGTTTCTTGGGTTAGATCGCGTAAATATATGTCGTTAAACCCGCCACCACCTATGTGTAAAAATGTAAGTTTGTTCCAGCTAATTACTATCATAATTTCATATGGTACTGAAGTACTAGAAGTTTTGATGTTTGTATTTATGCATATAAACAGTACATGAGTGCAGTAGCGCTCACTTAAAAAAATGGTTAAAGTACAGCAATTGGCTAAACATTTGTTTTACTAAAATAATCACGTATGTTGAATCAACCATCAACCCCAAAACCTAAATCAACACCAATTGTGTTAATATATATAAGTCAAGACGCCTGGGCAACCGACGAGCAAACAATCGAGATTCCTGCACCTCCGATGAGTACGTTTAGCTACGTACAATGCGAAGGAGTTCAACACATGTACAGATCTGAGCAACTATTCCTCATTGGAGCAGGAGGACGCTTTGCCTTGCCCCAATCGCTATTGAAGAGTGTGCGTTCATAACGCGAATTGGATATAACGTGATGTATTAGGAAGCACGTTTTTTTCCATAACGTGGATGAGAATTGGATATAATGCGATTGAGTGATAAGAACGACATCGCGTGAGTAGGAATAAGCGGTTGTATGGCCACCTCGGCATCGCACAAGGTGGGATGCTGCTGGATGCTTTCAGATGCTACCCAGACGCCTCAGTCTTTGTTCAGCCTGCATACGCATCTCTCATTATCACAAGCTGTGCTTTACCCCGCATTATATATAGTTTATTACAAGAATATTTTTCCATAAAGTGGTGTTCTTCAGGAATGCAACTACCACGTTGCAGGAGAACAGACTGTACTCCAATTCCTCTCCCGACAACAAATTAAACCCCAGATTAAGTCAATATTACTCTCACCAACATCTTCAAGAGCCTCCATGGACTTGCCTCTGCCTCTTCCCTGCCATCGCAATATTCCCTCCATGCACTTTCCTCTCCGACAACCAAGGCCTTCTGTCGAAGCTGTGGGGACAGGTGTTCTTCATTGCAAGGCCCGCGGGCCACTGGCGTCCCCTCGTGGCCTTTAGTGCGGCCCCCGACAATATACAAATGTCAAAATACCCCTTACAGGCGGTGTGACGGCCCTCACATTGATGTCTTATTCACGAAAGTACCCCCCCCCCCCCGTCAAAATTAGTGAAGGACACTGCAGTGGGAGGTCACCTTCTAAACCACTTCCCAAACGACCTTGAAGTCTTCCCCCCAGTCATTCATCCTTTCAAGTCCAGGCCACTGTCGACTGGCTCATGGTCAACAATAGAGATGATCACCGCCTAACACCTGCTTGAGAATGGACACATTTTCACTTGACGACCTTTTCCTTAAAGCAAATTCTGAGTCTGCTTGAGCACAAAAAAAATGTTGACATAGCACCCTAATATTACAGTTGAATCAATTTGACGGAGCAAACTTCCTGGAAGATATTTTTCTTGTTGGGCTCTCCATATCAAGTGTAAATTATATGGTTTTAGTATGGCCATAGAGGGAACTGTAATCCAGTCTACATCCGAGGCCAGAAACTTGGGAGTTATCGGAGACCCCAGTTTGAAATGAGGCCCACGTATGTATAATTACCGAAAACGCATTTCTCCCCCATTCACGCAACAAAGCTCAACTAAGACCCTATGCAGTTCCTTCCTAATGTAGAAAGGCTGGTGCATGCCTTCATTTAATCAAGGTTGGATTACTCAAATGCCTTCCTTGCTGGCGTTTCTAAAAGTGTTTTAAATAGACTACAAACGCAGTTGCCCACATTTTAAATGTAAATCGTGTGACCGTATTACTCTTTCTTCCCTGCACTGGCTCCCTATAAAGAACAGAATCGTCTTTAAGGTTATTCTTCTCACGTTTAATGCATTAAAGGGAGGTGGTTCCGAAATCTCGCCGATCTGCTTAAGCTTTATATACCACTGAGAAAACTAAGATCTGCTGATTCTGGTCTACTCGTTAATCTAAAGACCAGCCTTTGTTCTATGAGACAGAGCTTTTTACAGCTCGGCTCTGCCATTGTGGAATTTCCTTCTTCAGTCCATTTGGGAATCTGTGTCTGTTACCCTTTTTAAATCACATCTTAAAACTCACCTGTTTTTAAAAGCTTTCTCCGTAACTTAAGCTTCATGCAAAACGCCTTGAGCAAATTGCGCCATAGAAAACCAAGTTTATTTTTCTCATCTTCGCAAACAGTGTCTCATTTCACATTCAGCATGGGTATTATCCAGTTGACATTAACCTTGTGATCTCTGAGCAGCAATGCTACCAAAGCATGATCCTGAGCGAGGCGGCATGTGACACATACTTTTGCAGAACACATTGTTGGCTGGTCATGCTCAGTTAAACTAGATCCATGTGATCCAGCATTATTTTTCAATGTGAAGGCTTCATGCAGTCCAAATGCATAACGTTCTGGGACCCATGTGACAATACGTAAAAAGTTACGTGTGCTTTAAATTTCAACACGAGCCAATTTGGCTATCCTTTTAAATAAAACGATAGGAATGCAATTTTAACAGTCTGAATCATATGGTTAGCAAAAGTCTGTTTAGGCTTTGCCACAATGTAATGTTCCAAAAAGTATTTGCAGACAAGTGAAGTATGCATTCTTCACAACTTGCTCCGACTTACTCTTCACTCTTTAGAAACACTACCTTCTTATTCTTCACATCTCCGATTAACACGGTTAAAAACGTACGGTGCCAAGTTCAAAATGCATACATACATACTACTTGCTTGTGTTGAACCAGTGCTGCTGAAATTACACTTTTGGAAGATTATGTGCGCTGATGGGGTGTTAAACACGCATTTTCTTTTTTATATCGAGGAACAGATATGAAGGAGGCATATTGCATATTTTTTTTTACCATACATTCGATTGGTGGTTCCTCTCATGTTTAAGAGGTGTCTGTAATTAACCTCCGTTAAGTCTACATATTTCCATATTGACATGTATTACAATTTACCACTTTTATATTGCATGTAACATTGTAAAACCTTCTAGTCCTGCGGTAATGTTCTTTTTTCACCTGTGATTACCCGACCCGACCAACCCATTTTAGCATTGCCAACTTACCCACGACGCGACCCACTTTAATTAGACCTGCAACCCGATCTTGCACATTTCTTATACCTCCAATTGGATACTTAGACGATTCCAGCAGTTTTAAAGCACCAACTACCAAATAAAAAAAAAATCTGCTCATAAATATGAATTTTAAAGAGTTAACCACAAATAAAACAATATATAACCATGCCTAGCACACATTGTCGACTCTGCTAGTACATATATCTACAGAGTGGCTTGTTATGTAGCAATTAGTGTAGAAAGTTGTGCTTTATAAAAATTAATTTGAAAATGTCCCCGCTTCAAGTTCTTGTCAAATTCTGATTTACCCATCAAAAGATGTATCCTCCACACAATATAAACCCTGCTCTGACATTTGTTTGACCTCATCCGTCGACATAAAAAAAGTGGTAAAAAAAGTTAAATTAAGCTTACAGGTCTGCTCTTTGGGTCTTTCGGTAAAGTCACGTAGATATCTACGCGACTTCACCGAAAGCTTTAAGTCAAGATCTTACAGGTCTGGTAAGCCATCAACTCGACCACGTATTCACTTCGGCTCCAACACGCGCACTCGGACGCTGCGAGCACTGTCCAAAAACAGTATGAAATGTAGTACTGCCCAATCTATAGAAAATGTTCATCTAGAAAGTGTGCGGGTCACCCGTGAGTCACCAGACATGACCCGAACTACAAGCCATTACAGTGGCTGCGTTTCGACCAGACGCGCAGGTTCCCACAGGTACCTGGCCCGAAATGCAGGACTTTAGCTCCCACCACTGTACTGTTGGCTTTATAGAAAATTATTACAGTAGATGGCTTATGCCTGTGACCAAATAACCCAGTGTACCACATATTGTCAAATATATAAGCCAAGTAGGGTTGCGCTTGGATGAAAAACCACCGTGCGCAAGATACATCTGCAACAGGCGTTGTGGGCAGTGCAGCAAACGACAATGTTCTGCAGGGCCCCCACTCCCATCAACACACATCAACCACCGTGGGCGAAATTAGTCAAACTTCTCACGGCCCGCAAGTTGTGAGGAAGCCCTCATCGAGCAATGGATAAAAACAAATGGGCTGTACAAATACATGGTTTATACAGCATCTGCTTATTCTTGACCTATTTTGCTAACGTTCTCACCGACATGTGTATAATATTTAATCTTGATCTAGTTTTCGAATTTTATGCTAAATATAGTACTCTACATATAGTCTGTTGATAAGGAAAGACTGGTGAATGTGAATAAATAAAATCCTTACTTGATGTGCCGTTGGTATGGGATATGTGGTATATTATACCACTTCAGCCAGCAACAATTAGGGAATCAATATGACCCCTAATGATGACTTGTTGGCTTTGTCATCAATTATCCTATTTCTCTCAGTAGGTATCGATTCAGTATTTTGGTATCCCATTAAGAAATGCTGATACAGAAACAAGAAATGCTTTGTTGTATACGTGCAACTTGCTTTGTGGACATAAGGGCAATAAAACATTTTTTTTTTTAATGTGTGGTGTCCAAATACCGCACATTGCATTGTCACAGTACAACATTCTGGGGGACAATTTATCAGTATCCATTTGCGTACAATAAGTGTTTCAACAATGTGAGGCTTGAAGGAGTTGAACAGCGTAAGAGAATATTGCCTTTCTCTATACTCTTTGGTTCTTTCGGTAAAGTCACGTGGGTAGAAAAAATAATAGACCACGACGTGTCGATCGCCACACGAGCAATCGTCTTCAGGTGGGAGAAGACGATCGCTTGTGTGGCGATCGAAACGTCGTGATCTATTTTCTTTTTCTACCCACGTGACTTTACCGAAAGAACCAAAGAGTATGGATTCCTGCAGTCACGAAAGCTTCAAATCAAGATTAGTCACATTTGTCAATAAAACCAACGTAAAAAAAAACATTTGGTAACCGGACAAAGCTAAAGTGCACATTGCTTTAAATATTGGAAAGTTTTTTTGGAGTTACTAAGAACGTATTCCTGTATGAAAAAGGTCATATTTGTGAACGTCGATAGGAAATTACCTTTGCACCATGGACACACTGTGCTGGATGGGTTTAGGCATTTAATTAAACCCAAGAGTTTCTGGTACTCAATCGTTACAAATTCACGTTTAAAAACTGGTCATCATAAAATATTGTGGAAAGTGTAGTCTCCATCCCGTATCCACCATCTCTCTTGCCTCTGTTTATGTGCTATGAAAAAGGACCACTGCCTGAAACGTTACCGATAATATAGATATTGTACTGCTGATTGTTGAATTTTTTTGTTATTTGTTCCTGTGCACTTCTGCCAAAGCAGCAGCGCCAAATAATGTTTGTTTTAGGCCACATGCCGTTTGACAGTTGGTAATGTCAAAGGCCACTCGATTTCTGAGCTAGCTAGGTGAAGCTCAAAGTAGCTTGAGGGAAACGTCGTATGTTCATGTTAAATTTAGTCATAACAAGTAAACCCGTAAAAACAAAGTTTTGCACTATAAATCCTTTATATGCGTGGCGGCGAACTTAATATAAAGGATTTAAAAATATATTCGCCTGTGGAGGACGCGGGGATCGATCCCGCGACCTTTGGCATGGGAAGCGAGGGCGCTACCAACTGCGCTACTCCGCCACGGCCTGTGGAGGGGTTACGCTCTGGGCTCTTACACTCTGACGTTCAGCCAAAGCCATGAATGCGTTCTATTTGAATATATGTAAAATAATTTTTTTTTGCCTAAAAAGTGTAAAATTTTGGGAATTTTTTTTCACGAACAATAATTGTCTGGCACAACGAGTCTGTGTGGAAAATGTCAGCTCGATTGGATCACGGGAAGTGGGTTAAAAAACGACCGAAAGATTTGCACGGTCCTAAGCAAGCAAGCAAGCACGCGAACTTAATATAAAGGATTTTAAAAAAAGTCTGAGGGCATCAGTGAACGTTATTGGTCAGAATTTGATCAATACATTGGCACATTTCTAAACGTGACAACCTTGTCAGCTGGTTGAGGTATGACAAGAATTTTGACATAAAACGTGGCCTAAGCCAAAAAGAAAAGGATCAATGCATGAGTATGTAATTTTATGCAAAAACACTGCCTTAAATAAAAACATGTAATACGTAAAATATTTCACAGTTGACGTTTCAGGAAATAGTCCTTCATAGCAGACATCGATTTAATGTGCTATGAAGAAGGGTCAGTCAAAAATGTCGCCTACGAGATATATATTTTCATGGTTAGTGTTAGTGACAAATGTGTCCCAGTCTTTTTGTTGATGGTGCTTATTCACCACTGCCAACGCAATATTACCAACTAGCAGTGCGACTAACGTTCTGAACAGGTCATTACATCTTCTTGGTTCTTTCGGTAAAGTCACGTAGAAGGGAAGTAATAAAATAATAAAAATAAAACATAATAAAATTATTCTCACGACGTTTCGGCCACAACGCAAGCAGCCGTCCTCAGGTGAAAACCAGGTCCGTCGAGGCGACAGAGTCTGAATGAAACAGCACACGAGCTTGGAGCATATATATAAGCTGGGCGCCTTGACAAATGAATTTGCATATCAAGAGGAATTTAGCATATTTATGGGAAATGCAGGAATGTGATTAGTACTGCATATGCATGTGCATTATGCAGGATTAACAGCATCAAAGGGAGCTGCAGTTGCTGCTGCTGCAGTTATCTGTAAAGGTCATTACAGGTAATTACCAGCGAAACGTCGTACTCAAATTGTAAATGTTGTGGCTTCAACACACCGGTGGGCTAAAGCAGTGAACTATTTGTCTTTGTCAACGTGACACATTTTTACTGATTGGCCGTGTCGGGTGGTGGAGGGTTACGACACATTTATAAATAAACGCGATCTAAACCCAAAAACGTTGATTATGAATAACATTGGTCGCGAAAGCCTGCGTGTTAAACTGGTCATTACAGGTAACCCGCCGCCACACCACATGGCACGCTCGACCCGTGCCACCCGCCACGTGGAGATTCTCGTGCTCCGAGACTCCTCCCCTGCGTGACGTCACCACGCAGCTGCTCCACGTGGCCCCGCCCCCCTCCCCTCGTGCGCCGCAGAGTTGTCAACAACGGCGACTCCCGACAAGAAACGCGCGTGAACTTTAACACAACCCCACCAGCCTCAGCGGTCAAAACGTTTCAGATCAAAACAACCGCAGCACCTTAACCCACTGCTCCCGCAGCCGCTGTGCGAAATCAGCAAAGGTCTTATCCGCCGTATTACAGCCAGATCTCATGTTTACCCATAGCGTGCGGTCACACACCATTCCTAGAAATCCCGCCGGAGCCTGTGCGTAGGCCTCCCGCGGCACGCAGCCGGGTTGGGGGGGGGGGTCCGGGCGACGATGTCCGAAAGCGGAGAGACTCGGCTGCCGATGCTTCAGCAGACAAAGGCGGCCCTGAGTCGATCGTGGGCCTTCGTGTCGCGGCACCTGAGCGTGTCCGAGGCGCACACGGTGGAGTTTTACAGCAGGGAGCTGTGGAGGTCATACCTGGGAGACGCAGAGCCCCGGGCGATGCAGCAGCAGCTGCTGCTGATGCTGCGGCGAGATTCGAAGGGGACGAATCTCGGGCAAGCGGAGACTCCGAGTGGTAGGTGGAGGAGGTAACGAGGAGCCACTCATTCATTCATTCACACGTCAATGTTGCAGACTACTATGACTAACCACCACGACTTCCTGTCACTACTACAACAGTACGGTTACCTAAGCAGTCTGCGTGTGAACCACACACACCACTGCATTCCTATCACCAGTCGTGTATCATCACATCAACTGTCCACCACCACCACCACCCCTGTCCTGCATTGCCACCAGCACTGTCGCCTCTACCCACCGTCCAGTCTCCTACCACCACTGCCTCCTGTCGCCCTATCAGCACCCAGTATCCATTACATAACCCTCACCAAAGATGTAATATCGCCACATGTAGTCTTTTGTCACCATGACCACCACAGCTACCTTCTGTACCACCACAATCCATGATAATCACCACAACCACGAATGCTTACCTGATCGTACTTAATTTATGTCCGCTGCCTCTTATCACCTTCTACCACCACCACTTTCGCTTGGCTTTCTGAGCCTCAATCATTTTCACTGAATCCCAAGAATATGAATCCCAAGAATCTCACTGTCGCTGTTCCGGTTGCAATTACATCGTCGCTCTACGTGATTGAGTCGAGTTCTGCTTCTCCCCGTGCGCGTTGGCCTTCTTATAGGAAGCAGCAGGGGAGAGATAGGGGAGAGGGCACGGGGGTCGAGCAGACGAGGAGGCATTTAATGGATCGATTTGACAATGGATCGCAGATGCAATTCGCTCTAATTTGCAATTCATGGGCATCGTGGCCATGGGCGCGTCGTCCGTTTGATGATGCTCGGATGCAAATGAAGTTGGTTTAAATTTGTGAGTCGTTCGTTTATTGTGCTTCTATTTATTTCGCTGTAAATATCGGTCATCGTTTTCATTGTGCAGATCATTGGTTATTGTGGTCCGGTTTTGCGCGCGAGTATATTTAGAGTTTTAATTGTTACTACGACTACATTGTTGTTTCATGAACACAGGACTAGTTAGTTAAAGCACGTGTTTGAAGTGCAATTTATTGTGTTTCGTTGAGCAATTGGTGCCTTTCTTAAGTGTTATTTATTGTGATTCATTCGTTTACAAATTGGTGCACGTTTTGACCGCTGAGGCTGGTGGGGTTTTGTTAAAGCATGAATTAGAGAATTCCAATTAATAAGGGCCAAAATGTTGCAGGGCAGGATTTGTAATTATTTAGGTCATTATTTTAATATGATTGTGTAGTTGTAATCCCCGTACGGGTATTTTATTACGCGCGTGTGTGTATTGTGTATAAATATGCTCTTTTGTGTCTATTTGTTTTGTGTGACAACCCAAAGTCCCAATCGGAATGCACCAGATAATTGCCTTATGGGGGAAATGTGCAGCCAGGAGTGAGATATTTATGTTGGTGGGCATAAATTCAAATGAATCACACCTCCGATTAGCACGGTTGGTCACGTACGGTGCGAAAGAAGTTCAACATACAACTACCACTCCAAAGGAAAGCAAATATAGTGGGCTCAATCCATAATTGGCATTGAGCTCACTTATTAATAGCCACTTTAATTCAAAGCAATTTGAATGTGGAATGTACTTACATTATAGTGCACGATGTTTTATTACTATTATTAAGCAAGAGTAGGCCATTGCGTGTTGACGTCGTCGTCCAAATTTGGTAATTTTTGAAATATTACCCGCAAATTACTCAACTTGAATATATAACACATAGCCATCATGTCCCCCGACTGTGAAAACTTGGCAGGACTCTACTAAAACAAAGTCATTAGACTCGGTGAGGCTTTCCTCAATAACAAGCTTCGCTTTAAATATAAGCTGCATTTTAAACCAAGCCAAGGGCTGTATACTGATGAATTAATGCATCTCAGTGTTAATTAATCCAAAGTCATGTAACCGAGTGAGAGCTCTTTGAGACAAAGGTGACGTGGATATTTTAAGGCAATATATTAATTGGAAAATGCTGTAAGAAACAACCAAATATACCATTGGCTCCATCTGACATTGTTCAGTATAAGACATAATTGTTGAATGTTACTGTTGGCTATTTGCATTTTAATACTGTTATGTTCTTTGGGTCTTTCGGTGAAGTCACGTAGATAGGTTCGAATAAAATAAAAATAGCAATTCTTTTTTTAAACAACGGTTTTATTCACAACTTCGTTTAACTCACCCTCGAGAAGTACGTCAATGATGCGGCACCTGCTCCCACATCAACGCTTACTTGAAATAATTGGTTATTTTATAAATGAATATTCAATGTACTACTTTTTGTGTGTGTGGAGTGATGGTAACTCGTTCACACGGAGCGGGCACGCCTGAGACGCACGGCGCCTGCATCTTGGGCGAGGCGATTCGTGAGTTTAGGGACCACGGCGTTTTTGATCTACACAAAAGTATATAATTAATAAGGCGTCCATACCAAAATGTAAATCGCTTTAAAGTAGCGAATTAGTTGATTCATTTATGCTGATTTTGATACAGGCATGCATTCTCACCGGATCTGAGTACGTGTGCAAAATGTGGAATTGATTGGACACCAGGAAGTAGACTAAATTGTGATTACAAGATTTGACCACACAGGAATCAAGTCAAGTAAAACCTTTGGAAAACGACGACGTTTCGATCACAACACAAACGATCGACTTTTTCCCTTCTGATGACGATCGCTTGTGTTGTGATCGAAACGTCGTAGTTTTTTGTTATTTTTTTTGTTATTTTCTTTGAACCTATCTACGTGACTTTTACCGAAAGATCCAAATAATATGAATTCCTGCAGTCACGAAAGCTTTAATACTAATTTGTTGACGGCATTTATGTAGGGCACCTTGAGAAATGTTCTCCCAGTGAACGTTCACTTGGTTCTTACAACTGATTTAAACATGGGACAAGGTCAACATTTCTCTATGTAGCTTTCAGTCTCAAAATACTACACTGGGATGCAGAAAATGTGTAAGCGCTGGTCAGTACTGTACAATATGCTGTCTATCTTAAATTAGCTTTTAATGAAAATTTTGTATTCAAGCTTATGGATGCTGAATCAAATTGAATAAAGAAGCTGTGAAGAAGACTATTTGATTTTGATATGAATACAAGACATCAATCACACTGGGCTGTGGTCAGGTGCTGTAGTGGTTTGAAGGAAGGGTTAGTGGATCACACTGAGATTATGCATGTTGAGACACATGTTCAAAGACAAGGAGGTATCTGTATAAAAGGCATTGCACCCAATTAGTCAGCTGTCTATTTCCGTGAAGTTTGAGTGTTAACCTATTATGCTTGTGATTTCTCTGAGTACTCTTGTTTTTGCATATAACCAAAACATGCTCGTTAATGGATTGGTCAACTATCCTTATAAAGCAAGAGCCTTCTGGAAATTAGTTATGAGACTTAGGGCTTCTTATGGGGGAAATGATGTACATTATAGTACCATTTTCAGATTAGAATAAAACTTGCAAAAACAAAATTCTTAAATATATTTTAAAGGAAATGTGTAGAAAAAATGGTAACACACTGCCACCACAATCCTACACGTGTACATTACATCAATACGTACACACCAATGAAACATAAACACAAACGGTACTGTAATAGGAACACATTATCCTTAAAAAATAACACTGTACTCAATCAACTTCGATTGCATTTCATTTGCATGGCAAATGGAAAAACCCACGCAGAGAGTGCATTACAAGTAGGGCTTTGAAATTACTTTCTCTATCCTGCAGCATGGCTGAATTCCTAAGAGGGCTGGTGCCAGGCATGTACATGCGCGATACATTAACATGTTAATTATTTACACCTGCCCTCTTTTAAGTATCCACCACTGGGGTTTCTAAGCCACATTTTGCAAATGAATACTGTAGCTGGAAAAAGCTCAAGAGTTTACGATGCTTGCCAAGGCACCAGTGACATGTTAGAAATGTGGGTTGAGAGTATTTGGCTGCTATAAATTTCCATATGATAAGCGTACTTGGTAAAACTATCATTTGTGGCCAGGTCGCTTCTGAAAAAGAATAGCCCAGTGGGCTTTACATGGTAAAATGGAAATATATTTATTTATTGTGAATTGCTTATCTTTCCTGTACTTTGCACTCCTTTAGTTTTTTTATTAATTGTTGTAACTTTCTGACCCTCCCCTACTGGGCATCTGTCTATGAAAAATAGCTTAATAGCTCATCGGATTTCTCCAGGATAAATACATACTGTATTCTAATTTTGATTATCCCTGCAGCTGTCCAGTAATAACGTAAAAAAAACTTTGTGCTTTTATTTGCAATACAGTAATAGGCATTGTTGTGCTGGTCTCTTTTGCCGATCTCTTAGATTTTTAAAAATATCCACAACTGAATTTTTAAAAAATCTGACTTGCCTCATTTTTCTGAAATTGTAATGTTGTGCTCTATGTAAAGGCAACAGTGAAATCTCAACATTCTCATCCGGATTCATAATCAACATTTTTGGGTTTAGATCGCGTTATTTATATATGTGTCGTAACCCTCCACCACCCGACACGGCCAATCAGTAAAAAAGTGTCACGTTGACAAAAGACAAATAGTTCACTGCTTTAGCACACCGGTGTGTTGAAGCGTGAAACCACAACATTTACAATTTGAGTACGACGTTTCGCTGGTAATTGCATCCAGCATCATCGGGCAATTCGCCAGAATGGTGAGGCTTTGCTCTGTCTCCCGTTCTTATATAGAGTTCTATAGAGTTCTATATAAGAAGCTCTGATTGGCCGTGTCGGGTGGTGGAGGTTTACGACACATTTATAAATAACGCGATCTAAACCCAAAAACGTTGATTATGAATAATATTGGTCGCGAAAGCCTACGTGTTAAATTCTCATCCTGATATGCAAAGGATGTATTGTGGAAATGAACCTTGAAAACCAACAGTTGATTTCTAAGTGAGTATAACCCATAGTTTAATTCTATCCATTATTAAGAGCAACAACGTAGTTGTGAAACAGGTAAACACTAGGCTTGATTCACACAATTAGAGGTGAAACATTCCAAAGAGGCATGCTCAATCAAGTTAGGAGTGGGACTCACATCCACCTGTGGTCCTGTCTTCAGTGGTGGAACATACATTTGTTTTACAAGGAGAGCCACATGACGCTGTATTCCTAAAACCCCAAAAAGGCTGCAATTTCATTCAGTATGTATGTATGTTGAACTTCTTTTGCATTGTCTTTTGCACCATATGTAGTCAACCGTGCTACTCAGAGGTGTGGGGGAAGGACAACAAACTAAACACAAAAAGCAGTTCTAAAGAAATTCGTTTTCAATGTAGATTTAAAAGTGCATAGCTCCAGTGGCTTCCTAATATAGGAAGCAAGAGCGTGCCAGACGGTCGCAGAAGCGCATCTGCTAGCACGTGATGCAGTGACCCTCTTTGTTAGATGGTTAGCCAAAAGTTGCTGCGAGGATGACCGGAATTTGTATGATGGTTTATACTCCTTGAAATCAGCAAGGTATTGTTGTTCATTCGAATAACGTTTCTGCTTTTAGCTGATGTTTAGATGGCTATTTTGGGACGTCACATTAATAACTTTTAAAATCAAACCAATAGTTTTGAATTGGCGTCATTTGGAGCAGGAATTTAAGACTCATACTTAATTGTGGTCATGTCGTCCGATGCCTAAATGTTACATAACACACCATTTTTGTTGATTGTATTTTGAATAATAAGTTCATATGAGATGGCTACCAACTTTTCATTTGACGTTTTTTAGTTCTGCATCAATGTTCTGCTGATATTTAAAAGGGACCTGTGGTTCAGTATGAAAAGCGATTAGCATGGTAGGCCACATATGGTGCGACAGAAGTTCAATATATATACATACAAAAGTAAAATTATGTTCTGAGACTCTTTAAGCTATCGATATATTTGCTTTTCACTCTCAGCCAATGTTTTGGTGAACCTGAGCCCACGATATTTACATTGACTACTACTTGCCCCACAGCCTGGTTTTGTATCTATAGTCTCGTTAGATGGTATGTTTTATTATGCATCTTCGTTTAATTAATAGGCTCTGTGTCACTTACGCAATACGCTACATTAATATGTTGCATTTTGTAAAGATTAAAAACGTTGCTCATTTCTGCTTTTTTTTATTTTTTCACAAGTTGGTTAGATATTAAATTAGGCAATTTTTGCTTTACATTTCTGACTACAACAATACATTTTTAAATTAAATCTAAATACACTATCATATACAGTGAGGGAAAAAAGTATTTGATTCCCTGCTGATTTTGTACGTTTGCCCACTGACAAAGAAATGATCAGTCTATCATTTTACTGGTAGGTTTATTTGAACAGTGAGAGACAGAATAACAACAAAAAATGTTTAAAAAGACATATCAAAAATGTTATAAATTGATTTGCATTTTAATGAGGGAAATAAGTATTTGACCCCCTCTCAATCAGAAAGATTTCTGGCTCCCAGGTGTTTTTTATACAGGTAACGGGCTGAGATTAGAAGCACACTCTTAAAGGGAGTGCTCCTAATCTCAGCTTGTTACCTGTATAAAAGACACCTATTCACAGAAGCAATCAATCAATCAGATTCCAAACTCTCCACCATGGCCAAGACCAAAGAGCTCTTCAAGGATGTCAGGGACAAGATTGTAGACCTACACAAGGCTGGAATGAGCTACAAGACCATTGCCAAGCAGCTTGGTGAGAAGGTGACAACAGTTGGTGCGATTATTCGCAAATGTAAGAAACACAAAGAACTGTCAATCTCCCTCGGCCTGGGGCTGCATGCAAGATCTCACCTCGTGGAGTTGCAATGATCATGAGAACGGTGAGGAATCAGCCCAGAACTACACGGGATGATCTTGTCAATGATCTCAAGGCAGCTGGGACCATAGTCACCAAGAAAACAGTTGGTAACACACTACACCGTGAAGGACTGAAATCCTGCAGCGCCCGCAAGGTCCCCCTGCTCAAGAAAGCACATATACATGCACGTCTGAAGTTTGCCAATGAACATCTGAATAATTCCGAGGACAGCTGGGTGAAAGTGTTGTGGTCAGATGAGACCAAAATGGAGCTCTCTGGCATCAACTCAACTCGCCGTGTTTGGAGGAGGAGGAATGCTGCTCATGACCCCAAGAACACCATCCCCACCGTCAAACATGGAGGTGGAAACATTATGCTTTGGGGGTGTTTTTCTGCTAAGGGGACAGGACAACTTCACCGCATCAAAGGGACGATGGACGGGGCCATGTACCGTCAAATCTTGGATGAGAACCTCCTTCCCTCAGCCAGGGCATTGAAAATGGGTCGTGGATGGGATTCCAGCATGACAATGACCCAAAACACATGGCCAAGGCAACAAAGGAGTGGCTCAAGAAGAAGCACATTAAGGTCCTGGAGTGGCCTAGCCAGTCTCCAGACCTTAATCCCATAGAAAATCTGTGGAGGGAGCTGAAGGTTCGAATTGATAAACGCCAGCCTCGAAACCTTAATGACTTGGAGAAGATCTGCAAAGAGGAGTGGGACAAAATTCCTCCTGAGATGTGTGCAAACCTGGTGGCCAACTACAAGAAACGTCTGACCTCTGTGATTGCCTTCAAGGGTTTTGCCACCAAGTACTAAGTTATGTTTTGCAGAGGGGTCAAATACTTATTTCCCTCATTAAAATGCAAATCAATTTATAACATTTTTGACATGCGTTTTTCTAGATTTTGTTGTTGTTATTCTGTCTCTCACTGTTCAAATAAACCTACCATTAAAATTATAGACTGATAATTTCTTTGTCAGTGGGCAAACGTACAAAATCAGCAGGGGATCAAATACTTTTTTCCCTCACTGTATTTATGGACTGAAAATAAATTAATGTCTACAGTCAGACGTTTAACTGTAGTGTCATTCAGCTTGGGAATTATTTCTTTCACCTGTGTAATTTTTCTTCTTTGAAGCTGCACGTTTTTGGCAAAAATGTATTTAATTAGCAGCCGTGAAGAGCAAAGTCATTAGTTGTTGGTGTTGTTTTAGCACAGGGAATTGGCGGAGCGAGCTCTGCCGTAATGGATATCGAGCACTTCCTTCGCGAGGCACAGTCCCACACACTCCCTGGCCTGGGCATCTGCGTGTCAGCGGATGAAGCCTTCACCATGTTTGGCGCTGACGGATCAGTCGGTGAGTGACTACACAGGGCTGTGATGATGATTATGATTTGATGATGCCTTATCATGGAATAGCAATTTTTATAGGCTACTATACAGGACTGTGATGATGATGATATGATGATCCCTTATGGTGGAATAGCAATGTTGTATAGGATACTGTACTGGACACTGATGATGTGATGCCTTATGGAGGAAAATCAAAGTTTTATAGGCTACTAAACAGTGCTGTGATGATGATGTGATTATGCCTTATGATGGCATAGGAAATGTGGAGTGAATAAAAAAAAGAGTTTCTGGGGAATGATGTTCCGTTGTTTTAAGTTGCTGACCACATTTGCACCTAGAAGTGTCCTTGGACTTTATTTGAGCACAAGCAATTGCAGCGTCCGTGTGATGTATTATCACCCGCACAGGGACAACATGTGACATGTTGAGTCATTGACACGGCGGATTTTTTAGAGCAGGGGGCTGTGATGGCTAGCATGCTGGATTTGCAGTTCCGTGTTGAATCGTTCTAAATGAATGTCCCCAAAAAGAGGAGGGCCCCCCTAACGGTTGTTGCCTGTGCACTGTGTACTGTGTGTACATTACGTTTACCTGTCGATTCAACTGAGCCAAATGGTTCCATGTACGTTCATGCACAATCACTGTTAATTATTCCCCAGCTCTTGTCTTCATTAGCAAATTTACTTTTGATCGTTTATAAGGAATACAATTGAATTGCAATCCACTTTAGATGTGTACAGTGTCTAAGTGCAACAGCCTCTCAAGGCACTGAACAGAATAGTGGGACATGGTGCTTCACTAAGAAAATGAAGACATTAGTTTTTTTTTCAGTGGAGGCAATCATAGGCACAGGAGCAGAGTACACACAGGATTTGGCAGCATGAATGAATTATCAGGGCTTGCGAGTTCCACACCACAGGAGTAACCCCCTCATAAAGCCACGTTACCTTGGGGCTTTCACAGTGGAGAGCACGAGAAGCAGTGTAGAGCAAGATGAGAGGGGAGAAGTATAGGCAGGGGCGAGCACATGAAGGATTGTTAGAACGATATTTACGTTCTTTCGGGCCTGGAGTGGGAGTCAATGTAAGGATCAGAGTCCTGGGGTGATGTGATTGTATTTCTAGGTGCAGGTAAGAAGCCTGGTGGTGGCTTTTTTTATCCATTGGATTCGGAACATAAGGGATTTGGGGAGGCCCTAGAAGACACATTTGTCATAATTGAGTCAAGGTGTGATGAAGGCCATCTGGGGCAAGGGTTGAGGTCCTGTGGAGTTGAGATACGTGGGAGTGGGAAGGGAACAGGAGCTCAAAATCAATGATGACTCCAAGGTTACGCACTTTGTTGAAGGACACACGAGTGACTGGAAATGTAGAGTAGTTTGCGTATAAATTATAAATTGCAACTATTTCGGAATAATACTTTTAAATTGTAATGTGGTTAGAGCTAATTAAAAAAAATGGGCATATAGTTTCATGAAATTATCCAAATAATGTTTTTGTAAAGGTAAATTGTGGTTCACGTTATAGCAGACGGCACACTGTAATCAATCCACTTTAATATGTGCTGTGGCACACCAAACTCTGAAGGTGACAAGCTCAAATGCCAATTTGGTGGTCAACTCAATCCATAATCTTTCCATTGCCAATAAACAAGTGCCACCGTTGGCATAGGGCCACCAATGGAGATGACCATTGGCCAATGCTTCTTGTGCAATGAGGCACAGTTTTGAAATTGACTTGGCATACTCTTGATGATGATACCTCCACACAAATTGTGATGTGGCTGCTTTAAACGTACAGGTTATGTGACTAAGTAAAGCCTTCTGCTTGTATGATCTGCTTGTGTAGGTATTCCAGCCAGACCTGAGGACTTCATGAGCACCAAGAAGTCACACGAGGTGGAGCTCATGTCCAGAATGGTGGTAACGCTGGCACTGAAATGCAATGTATCACAGGTAAACGTCACGTAGGGTCACACCATAGATATGTGGGGTTGAACATGGTGATATCTTTTGTGTTTGGAAGCCAGGTCGGCTGTTTTGCCTGTAACAAAAGCTTGTCCTTTTGCACGCAACAAAATTTGGTCTTACACTTCACAAAGGTATTTATAGGTGATATAGAGACTTGATATAATAATTGGTATTCAAAGGGTACAGAATAAGCATTTGATATTGGCCTATGATGAGTAAATGGAGGCTTAAATCAAATAAACCATGAGCAATAGAAAAGTGGTATGTTTTAAACAATCGTGTCTCTGCCTTTCATTTTGATCATTCATGACCAATATGCCTTGGCAAATGAGAGTTTTTGCCTCAGTGTCTCTTTCCTGACAAAATTAATTTCAATTCACCATTATATTTATCGTGACATCGCTGGATGTCACCATGCTGTGGGTGCAGTACCGGCCCTAGAGGGGCAAGGCGTGCGCTGAATAATAGCGCTGGATGGCACCACACTTTAAGTGCAGTGCCGACCCTACAGGACAGGGTGTGTGGGTGCCGACCGAAGGATAGGGTTGTGTGAGGCCATGACACTCTGGTTGACCTGGGAGGACACGTGACTGGTTGAGTTTACAGGGGGGCCCCAAGAGGGTGACTAGGGGGGTCACGTGATTGGGACCCAGATCCTTCCCGAGGATTCTGGAAGGTGGACATGGCCAAGGGCGGAGCTGGCCACGCCACAGACTATGAGCCGGGTCCCGAGAGGGACCAGGGTTGTTGTTCATCCTGTAAGAAACCCTTCATCTACGATGTCCGTTTAACGAGTTTCCAACACGTGGACCCGGGCCGAAGTCGTTGGTCCCGATCCATAGTAGCAGTTACGTAGTAACTAGTGTAGTTAGCCGGGTGGTCACCACCTTAGGTTGTTATTTTGTTAAGGGGAAGTTACCCTGTGTGTTGGAACTGAATAAATGTGTTGCCTCCAAAGTCTACGTCTGCGACTCAGTTGAACCCATTACACATTCATTACGTGTACAAAGGACATTCAAAGGTGCGGGAGAAGCACAGAAAGAGAAAAGTCTGCAGATTTTAACAGAAAGTCAACACTGATGCCAACTTACGCAGTGAGAGAGGAGGGGAGTGAATTCCAGGAAACTGGAGCAACAGAGAAGCGACATTCACCTCAGAGGCCCACTTGAGGCAGATCGGAGGTTGTGAGATGGGACAAGCAATGATACGGCAAAAGCTAAATAGGCCAGTTGACCCAGAACGTGTGTTACGTAGTTATCGCTGGATTCATTTTGTAATGACAAGGTGCCATTTGTTGAACCAGGAGGGGTAATCACGAGCATGGGTGCGTTATGTATTAACCAACTAGAAGAGGGGCGTAACTGGGTTAAAGGTAAAAGGCGGGGTCAGTCGGGAAGCTCCGGTAACCTGCTCGAATGTTCTGGAAGGGGGCGTGGCCACGCCAGGAAGTATATAAGGGGTACGTGACCGAGGGTTCGGGGCTGTTGTGGGGTCCCGGGTCTTGGCTGCTGTCGCTGTGTTCGCCGTCATTTCTCTTCATCGTCAGCCACGTGGCCGATCCTCTGCACGGCTCCCATCGTTGTCGTCGCTATGTTACTCAGCCAGCTATATAGTTAGACGCCGACGATGGGGCTGTGTAAATGGGTCGACTATGCGTAGCCGTGTATATGTGTTTGTTGCCCAGTGATTGTGCCTGAAGTGTGAGAATAAATGTGTCTTGGAAGTGGCTCACTACAATTTGATCATATTTAAACCTGAAGAAAAGCTTAAACGTACACAATGAGTCATGGCGAGCTGCATGATGGAAATTACCGTACAGAGAGAGAAAGACGAACACGTGGATCAGAGAACAAATACTTTTAATAAAAGAAAGTGGGCTTGGCCAAGACGCATTGCAGATGGATGAGGATGGTGATTAAATGGCAGCCGTAGGATGGAAAATACCCCAGCGCTATGACCACCACATAAATGTCGCGAATGAGTTCCGCTTGTGTGCAGGAGTAAGATAAATTGTGGCATCGCGGGATCATGAGGGATGGCAACGGCTTGGAGAGACGCACATCCAGCAGCGGATTTATCATGGCTGATGATGATGATGAAAACTCTTGGCAGTGCAGATAAGGAATGCCACCTAGCATTGAGAAATGGACTACTGAAGGGGCCTCCGAAGTAGTTCTATGATTTACATTTTCTGGGGTCATTATCTGACACAAGGTGATTTACTGCTTTCTGTGAGTGTTTCAGATGGCATTGTCTCATGACATGGCACAAAATGAATTTCATTGGGTTAAAGATGGAAAAATTATTGGTCCTTCACATGCAGTAATGGTCACTGCAAATCTGAATATTTTCAATTAAACAACACAACTGGGAAATGTTATTAGCTAGCCACAGGTACTATGCTTGTGTAGCTATCGATCATATTGATGTCACCTTGTTGAATCGACCCACTTTCTAGACAATTTTCTATCGAATGATCAACCACGACTTTTAAGGCTGTGTTAATTAATTTCTAATTACCAAGCTAAAGTGATAATTGCGTGTTATTTATGTACTCGACAAAAAACAGTGGTCTGAGGTCACATTGCTCTAATGCTAAGGCTCCAATACGCTGATGTGGCATTCTGTTTATTGCCTTGACTCTTTGCGACAGGTGATAGACCTCGGCTCTGGAAAAGGATACCTAAGCTCCTATCTCTCCATGCAGTTTGGCCTGAGGGTGTTTGGCATCGATTCATCTGCCGTCAACACGAGGTGAGAGCCGTCCGGTTATAACTACAGCACAAGGCATTTGAAGGTTGATTCAGCGTTACATTTGTGCATTGCTTTTCAATCAATCCGTCTACGTTTGACATCGCTAGAAGGGATGAGAAGAAAAATATACAAATGCAGTGCCTGGAATGTTGGTCATGCTCTTGATTTTCAGCATAGCTTGCTCTTGCACAGCAAAACTGTCTCTCAAGACCCACATTGATCACATGGCCAATGAAATAAAAAACACATTATTGGATTCCTATACAAAAACAAAGGGTGTACCCCACCTCGACTCTGCCTGAATATAGTTAATGTCACCATCCTGCCCATATTTGGTTATTGTAACACCATCTACCACCGAGCTTCCGCGTCTACCTTAAAATGTCTCGTTCCGTTGTACGACTCCAGTCCACTTCGTTTTGCCCTTGACCTCCCCTATAGAGTCTTGAGATTCAATGAGACGTGTAATCTCCATATATATAAAAGGCAAAGTTGTGAATATGTGTGTCTGTTCAAAATGTTTAGTGTACTTCCCGACATGCAACAAACTGAAAATTTGCAATGTGGGTACTTTCCAGACTGTACACCATGCAAAAATTATAAAAATACACTTTTGGGGGGGGGGCTCAATAATGCATATAATTTATGCACGGCAAATGAGCTGTTACGTGAAATCTATCACGTAATCCGTGCATGTGGAAGCGTAACGCATTGTAGTGTAGTGGTTAGCGCGCTGTGCTACGAACCCAGCGACCCGAGTTCGATTCCCGCTCACGGCCACCACCAATGACGATTATTTGAATTGGTCCTGGGCCTCCCCTAGGTCGACTCAGCCTCAAACGAGTAACTGCTGTGGTGTGTGAACATTGCCACTGGGGAGACAAAGGCGGCCGGGCGTGCTGCTGTCACCCACCCCCTTGTGTGCCGTACCGGCCTTCATAGGTGCTCGCTAATAGCACTTTCCCCTACAGTCTGTTAAAGCTATATGGGGGATCTTTGTCTTTGTAGCAGTAGTATAGTGGTTCGCGCGCTGCGCTACGAACCCGGCGACCCGAGTTCGATTCCCGATCACGGCCAACCCCCGGTGACGATTATTTGAACCTGTCCTGGGCCTCTCCTAGGCCGATTCAGCCTCAAACGAGTAACTGGTGTGTGAACATCGCCACTGGGGAGACAAAGGCGGCCGGGCGTGGTGGATCCAAGTCCCGGGCGAAGCCGGGTAGTACAGCTAGTTTTTTATATATGCAATTATAAACTGATATGAAACTTGGCACAAGTGCCTAGTGATGTCACCCTCACCATGCATGTAAGGCTACGACTTTGATATTGCTGCTTGTTGCTGCCTGCTTGATGTTTTGGGTCTGTGCTCGGTAACTGTGTAAACAAACTCAACTGATTCATTGCGAAGTTGGCATCGAACAGCTTCTGCTGCCTGCCACACTGGGCTGGCCCTGCCATGTCTCGGTTGTATAATACATACACATACAGAAAACCCGCAAAGAGTATTGCAACACTGATTAACCGTTGTGAATGCTTTGGGATGATTTTTTCAGGGGGGCTGCAGAGCGGAACCGCAAACTGGGCAAGTTCTGGAAGGGTTATAACAAGCGGGCATCCAAACCGGAGGAAAAATTTGCTGCCTGCAGCCCAGGGCCCAATGACAAATCTAACACTTGCAAACAGCAGACTCGTGGAGCTGTGATCAAGCTTGAAACGGCCAACGACTTCAGTTCTTCATCGACCATTGAAGTATGCGTGTGTAAACAAGGGACATTTTGCAATGAAGGCACCGTTAACGGATGTAAAGAAACGTCCTCGGATGACCACACGCAAAGTTATGAAAATGGCTTGAGCTTAACAGAAAGTATGCAAAATATGTCTGCTGGACCAAACGTTAAACCTGAAGAAGGGTTTGTAGCTTCGTCAGAATTAAATAATTTTTTTAACAATCGAGATGGTGTGGCCTTAAGCATTGGCACAGATGTCTCTCCCGAGGGGGACCTCCTCCTAAAGGAACTTACAGAAATTACGGAAGTGCAAGATCTCCGTCCGAAAGACCTGAGTGTGGAAGAGAGGGCAAGAAGGAAGCAAGTCAACCTCGAGGCCAAGTCGAGCAAGGAAGGAGGCGTTAACGCACAGACGCTCCTCACCTGCTGGATCACTCCTGACACGGAGATTGGGCAGCTCATTACAGGGATGGAGGTAACGTCTGTGTTTATAACTACAACGTGCTGCTGACTTGCATGGTCAGCATAGTCAGGAGCAGGTTCGTTTAAGAAAAAAACAAGAGTGAATTTTCATTTTTACTGCCACTCAGAGGAAAGGAAGTTCTTGACATTTCAGTAAAATTGCCTTGAGGATTATAGGGAGATAATCTTAAATTGAAGACGAATGGAGTTTGGTTTATGTTGCTGATATTTCACTTCATGTCATTGGAGGGTGGTGATTGTGGCTAGCATTGGTGTACATATCAGTTTTACTTTCATTCAATCATTTAATTGGATGATAATTGACTTCATATTCTAGTCATTAGTGCTACTCCAAGCAGTGACATTTTTATCGTGGACTTCGGGATGCTTGGTTGGCTCAGAGCGTCGATTAGATTTGTCTCAACAGTGGCCAACCATAGTAAAAACACATTCTCATGGTTGGTGAATTCAATTATCTCAGAATAGTTTCCAATGACCACACAAATACCCGTTGTATGCAATGTACTTTAACTCTTAACGTATCCACACTTTATATGTATGTACGTTGAACTTATTTCACACCGTACATAGACAACTGCTAGTCGGAGGTTGTGGGGGAACAATTCTAAATAAATGAGTTTTCAAAAGGTCCCTATGTATGTCTCTGAATACACTAGCAACTCACGAACTTAGTGTAATGAGCAACATCTGGTTGGAGTAATAGAGCCTTACTCGGTGGACAACTTGAGAGGTCCTGTGGTGTCTCTTACTGGGCCATTCCCCAGCACATGCTTCTGTCTGGGGAGAGGTCCCTATGTTGATGTTTTCAAGGAGACGCTTATAAATAGTACTCTTATTCATCCCTTACTCTCTCTTCAATATCATTTACTCTCACTCTTCACAATCACCCTCTCTCTTGGAAGTTGCCTTTTAAGATTGCCGATTCTCTCACCGACCTGACTGATGCACATTCATTGTTGAGAAAGTAAAACATTGGTATAAAATTGTTGCATTAGATGGCAAGAAGATCTAGAAACCTCATGAGTTGTGGTTTGTAATTGTCGTACGTGTATAGTGTACTCGTGCATAATTGTACTGCATTTTTCACCAGTCTATGCGAAGCAACATTTTTTTGTCATTCATTTATTATTTTCACCCAGAGGTAACCTTCCTAAGTCGACGCAGCATAAAACATTCTTTCAAATTAAATGACAAAGTGGCATAGAGGAGGTACACTTTACCTCCTAATTGCTTGGGCTAAGACATATGAGCTAACTTGCTTACTGCGCAACACTGAGTGTCCTTCAGGTCTGTCTGCTGGAGGGTCGTCTCCCTTTATGCTTACATGGAATAAAAAATGCATGAAAAATAGCCCTACCACACGAGAAGTTTGGGCAATCAGCATTACACGTAAAAGAGGGGGGGGGGGGAGAAAATTGGCCGAAGTCCACCTGTGCCTGGTCTGCTTGTGGTTGCAACCAAAATCGTCAGCAGGATTTAACAAAACAATACTTCTGACCTAAGTAATTCTCTGACATCTCTTCCTTGTGCGGTGTGGTGGTAAGCTCTTTTGTACATTGTGGCTGCTGGTAGGCCTCTTCACTTCCCTGATGTGCATCATTAGAGCTGTTGTACATGAACAACTCAATACAAGACTGTGATGATGACGATCACTAAAATTACCAATATGTTACTTCTGAAATGCTTTCACGGCATCTGCGTTTCTTGGCCCATCCTTGTCTAACCTTTTTGGGGCAAATAGGTACACAAGCAGATTTTTAAAATATACTTATGGACATGAATGAATAGGGTGCATGTTGCAGTATTAAAACAAGATGTGACCCAAGAAACGAATAGCTCCTGTAGGATACGTAATGAGGCTGTGTGTCCCGGCATGTGTGAGACCACGAGATTAAAGCTTATTAATTGAGAACAATTATTTTTTTTATAATCACTGTCAGGGTCTTGTCCTATCGATGCCATATTGACACCGCCACAATGATGCATGGCCATGTATGGGAGTGATGTCACTCGAAGTTCTTGACCGTGATTTTAATGGCCGTTTTCTTTTTGAAGAAGGTTAAAGTTCACGTCGGTGGGCAGCATGGGAAACGTCGCCTGGGTACCATTATTGCGAGATCTCTTTGCGTTTTGGGTTGCTTTATGATACCAGCAATCTCAGCAGTCACTTTAAGTGAGGGACTATAGTGTTCAAAGAGGCCACAGAAATGTTTTTTTTTTTATGGGGGGTTCTCAACTTGGCTACCATAAACCCCCAAGGGCCTGCAAAGTGGTAAAGTTTCACAGACAAAAGAGGGTCGTATATAAATATCTTGAACTTCATTCGCACTATACGTAGCCAGCCATGCTAATCGGAGGTGCGGGGAAAGGACAACAAGCTAAACATAAAATTAGTTCTAAAGAAATTAGTTTTCGATCTAGATTTAATAGTGCATATTAGTGGCTTCCTAATTTCGAAAGGAACAGCGTTCCAAGTGGAAGCGCATCTGAAAGTGTGTGATGCAGTGACCGTCTTTGATCGATGGCCAGCCTGAAGCCACTGCGAGGATGAACAGATGTGATGGTATACGCTCCTTGACGAAATCGGCAAGGTATTTTGGTTCATTTGTGGCAAGCACTTTATGTGTAATGAGTGTGACCTTAGAATGTATTCGTTTGGCAACCGTAAGGCAATGCAGCTCGGTGAGCACTGGACAGACATGGTCAGATCTTGCAGTACCTGTCACGACACGTGCCAGAGAATTGTGTACACGCTGCAGCTTTGTAATCTTTTTGGCAGACATCCTTTAGAGTAGTGAGTTGCATTATCGAGCCTTGTCCGTGACAAATCCACACCAGCAAGCACCCACTTGCACCAAACTGCTGATCTAGCTTAATATAATATAGCCATACATATTATACGGTCCTTTTTCTTAAAAAGCTTCAATAGGTCATAAAACTTTTTCACAAAGCTCCTGAAATGCTATACTTTGCCAATCCCTATATAATGAGTGTTTGCGTTTGAGGGTTAAACAGAACTTGAAAAAAGCAGTGCATATCAAATGATGAATCTCTAAAATCATGCATATACAAATCAGGAACCTGTTTGCTGTACTGCCATCACTTGGCCACCTTGCAGGCTAGGAGTTTGACATTTTAATTTCATTTTTTGGTGCAATTGTGAACAACAGCCATATCAGACATTAGTACATCTAATCGGCATGATCATTGGTTCACTTCAACTCAAAGACACAGTCCTGCAAGGTGTGTGGTGAAGTTAGGAGATGTCCATGTGCCCGGCATTTGAAGGCCTGAAGACCAGAATCTGTGCTTTTTCCGACAACGTGTTCAGGGAGGCAGTTCCATATCCGGACAGCAGAGTCAAGGGGCTTCTGCCGAGGGAGCATGATCTGGCAACTGATGACATCTGCATGTCCCCACCAATCTTAATCTTATTAGTCACAGGCCTGTGCCATGAGGGATGTGCGATGGAGCCGGGATACTTCCGCTGTGATCTATCTTGAGCAGAGTTTTCTCGCTCTCGCATGTCGATATTTAGTGCTTTGGCATCTGATGTAACGGAATAACGACATGCCTCTCTTTAGGTGCAGCACCCTTACGTGAACCACTCGGTTTCCAGTAGTAGGTCTCAAATTTAACTGTTTAATTTCCCATGCAGAGAACCATCTCAGCTAGTTCCAGCTTCACTTGTGTTCTTTAGCGGCTGCTGGTATTTCCTCTGCACTGTGTCTATTACTTGATAATTTGATGCAAAATCTGACAATTAATTAAATGTAAATATGTCTTAATGAACATTGCTACAAGTTACCATATTAGTGCATAATTGAAGTAGTAATTATAAATAATACTTTACAATTAAAACTACTATTAACATTACAAACCGAGAGTATGACTTGTAAGGTTCATAGGTAGGTTTTGTATTTGTATTTGTGACAACTGATAAGCTACAATAATCCGTACCTGCTGCTTGTGTGGCTCCCAGGGCAGCAATACGCGCGCTATGCACCTCTATCTCTTCCGTATCGAAGTTTTGTCCAGATGTCCCCCGAACAGCTGATAGATTAAATCTAGATCTGAAGTTTTCGTGACTGCAGGGATCCATACTCTTTGGTTCTTTCGGTAAAGTCACGTAGGTATAAAATAAAAGAAATTAAATTATTTTATTTTATACCTAAATAAATAAATTTATTTTATTTTATTTTTATACCTACGTGACTTTACTGATAGATTAACTTCTCTTACCACAGCTCTTCCGAGCTGTTTTAGCCACGCATCAGTCTTTTTTGTTTTTGATTATTTAAACAGTGAGAACTATTGGCTGAGTGTGACAGCACTAAGCTCAGTATTGATTTTGCATCCATTATTTGTGCAAACATTGGTTGATTGGTCAGGGAATGCATGCAAATTAAAAGCATAATTTTTTTATCTAAACTATTTTTATTTTACCAGCTAAGACCCACTGAGCTATTTAGCTCTTTTTCAGTAGTGACCTGGCCGCAAATGATAGCTCAAGGAAGTGGCTTATTACGTGGAAATGTATAGCAGCCAAATACTCTTAAACGCATGTTTCTAAATGTGGAGGGAAAAACTGGAGGACCCAGAGAAAAATCCATGCAACCATGGGGAGAGCATACAAACTCCAAATATACAGCAAGCATCAGGGTCGGGATCAAATCCACGACCTCCTGCATACCAGGCGAGGTAATTAACATCTCGCCACCGTGACAAGATGTTAAGAAAAGCGTTTGAATTTGGACAGAGTACATTGCGAACAGGAATGGCAGCTGATTAACTTTTGACGAATGGCAGCCACAGAGGGAACTCGCCAGAGAAAATGACTACCGTGGAGGTAGAGCAATGAGATCAACTGATGTTCAGGAGATGATAGACAAGGAGCAGTAGCAATGTGCAGTGGTGAGGCCCTCATCCAGCAGTGAGTAGATAATGGCTGATCATGGAATTCAAAAGATCTTTCTCAAGCATTATGTTGTCAAGAATGTTATCATCAACGGATGTGATAAATATGCAGGTGAATGTATAAACGTATGTTTTAAAAGCAAAACCCCACAGATTCCCACCGTTAAAAAGGGTCAAATTTAAGAGTCACTTTCACTGCTTTAGCCGCTTTGATTTTTGTTATTAGATTTCAGTTGACTTCATTGGGTCAGCATGTCGTATTTCCTCTCGTATTCCCAATCGTTATATTTAGACGATAGAAATTGATCGCCACGTTATAATGTACTCGGCATGGAAAGTCAAATTGTTTCCAAGCTCAGCTGTGAACGGCTTAGCTCCCCTCTCCAGCAGATGGAATTTGAACTCTCACATCCTTACGATTGTGAGTCATTCGCCCTTACCACGGTGCCAACCAAATCGTTTATTAGAGGACTATCAATAATTCATTTGCACAGAATGATGGGCACATTCTGTGCAAATGTATCAATAATACATTTGCACAGAATGTGCACATCGTTGCTTGAATAAATAATCGAGTTCTAGGCTCCCTTCACTTCTTCCCCAAGGGCTCGCCTATTGTGCACCATTAGACTTCATGGCCAACGACGATCCATCACAACGTTTAAGCATATAAACGAAATTGTAAAAACAACACCTTTTAAATTAAACGTTATAATATGTGCACGCGTGTAACAAGGTGTGCTCTTTTACACCGTAAAGTACTGTCCACGACTATGAGATCTCTTTTACCAGTGGCAAAATATAATAGTAGGTTTTTACCCTTTTAACTGGTACAAAACTGACACCTTTATTCAAGGCATCATGTTTGCAATGACCACAACACAAGTAGTCAAAAAAGCAAACAAAAAGAAGCAACTCTGATAAGGATGATAAGACAGTGCATATTATCATCCTTATCAGAGTTGCTTCTTTTTGTTTGCTTTTTTGACTACTTGTGTTGTGGTCATTGCAAACATGATGCCTTGAATAAAGGTGTCAGTTTTGTACCAGTTAAAAGGGTAAAAACCTACTATTACTGTCCACGAGTTGCTTAACTATAATTAGCTTTGTAGTGTGACAATTATTACAAGTCATTATTAGGTTTTCTCAGTTTCTAGGTTGTATCAAGTGTTTTTTTTTACATATAGGCTTTCGCCCGATGATGATGGATGTAATTACCAGTGAAACGTCGTATTCAAATTGTAAAAGTTGTGGATTTACTCTCCAACACACGGTGGGCTGAAGTAGTAACTAATTGGTGCGTTGTTTACGTGACAAACCTTACTCGCTGTGTCGGGTGGTGGAGGGCTATGACACATTCATACTTACATGCTGTAACCCAAAAACCTTTATTATGAAGTGTTTTTGTTCTGGTAACACTTTATCATGCTTTCTGCTACTTTTTTTCTTTTCAGTTTTCGTCTATTTTTAGAATCCAGTTTTTTCTCCTAAATTGGATCCGGAAAGGAAAGAAACTAATAGTTGAATGCATAAGAAAGCAGACACAGGGAAAGGCAAAAGAGTTGTAAGTGAGGCAACAAAACAGAGAGATAGCAATCGATGCATTAATGAGACGGAGACTGCACAGAGGCACAAGGTATATGCAACAGAAGTGTAGATAGAAAAGACAGCAGATACAGAGAAAGAATAAAAACGTGAGAAATATATATGGCATGCTCTTGTGTTTAGCTGCTGTTGGAAAAGTGTCTATCTGCTAATCTGGCTGTGGTAATGTGCAGAGAGGTATGTGGTTGTTAAGCCAAACTGTGCTGGGTTTGATACCCATCTGTATGCATTTTTGAAGCAGGTTTGGGTCACCAGAACCTGTACTGTTGGGCTGGCTGTCTTCAGTAAGAATCAGTTTAACACGTAGGCTTTCGTGAGCAGTATTATTCATAATAAAGACTTTTGGGTTAGATCGCGTAAGTATAAATGTGTCGCAACCCTCCACCACCCGACACGGCCAATCGGTAAAAAATGTGTCACGTTAACAAAACGACAATTAGTTACTTCTTCAGCCCACCGGTGTGTTCGCAACCCTCCACCACCGTGTCGGGTGGTGGAGGGTTGCGACACATTTATACTTACACGATCTAACCCAAAAGTCTTTATTATTCAGTCAGAATGCTTGTAGGCAGAGTAAACATCAGCACTGTCTTGAACTAGATCATACTTCATGAGTACAAAGCATGATCTAGTTAATGTGAAGAATTAAGCACACGCATGGTTGAAACAAAATTACACCATATGGGCATTTTTTTATATTAAACATATCAATTTTATATTAAACATATCAATAACTTGTTATATAATTACACATGTTTCGTATCGATCCTCACCAACTGCTTAACTTGCGGTGTGGAAACCATGTGCTTTAAGGTTGAATGTAATTGCCTAATTTGACCCTGCAATTCACTCAAATTCTAACCACTCTTGATACATTTGTTATTTCCAGTGCTCTATTAAATGTATGTTTTGCACGTGTGAATATGGTTGTTTACTATTCAACAAGTCAAAAACGTGTAAGTGATTTCTTGCTCATATGAGCATTGCCACGATTCCCATCTTCTGTTTACAGCCTTGAGCCAGTCGTAGACATTCCACATTCCTTTGGCAGAAGCCAGTCTACCCAGAGGACAACCACTGTGTACTTCCCCACAAGATGGTACTAGTTTTAATGACCCGGAAGGGTGATGGGCTGAGTCAACCCCCAACCAGGATCCGATTGCGAGCTTCTCGCTCAACCGTTGAGGCTCCTGTCCAGGGTTTATTGGAGTGCTCCGCTGTTGTGTTTCAACGATTGTAAATTGGCAAAATCCTAAACCCTGGGCCAGTGTTCTTCAAAACAAGGCCCGCAGGCCACTGGCGGCGCCTGGTGGCCTTTAGTGCAGCCCCTGACGTGCGGGCTCACCCGACAATACACAAATGTGAAAACACTCCTTGCTGGCGGTATGGCGGCCCACACACTGATGATGTCTCGGTGAAAGTGTCTCCCCCCCCCCTTCAAATTTTGTGAAGAACACGGCGCCTGCGTTAATGCACCCTGCGTTAATCCAGCCCTTCGTGTCGCCTACGGAATGAGAGCATCTGATGGGAGGAAGGGGGAGGCTGTGCGTGACGAGTTGAACGTGTCTGCACCGCAGACGGGGCTGCTGGTGGGGCTGCACACGTGCGGAGACCTGGCGGCCACCACGTTGCGGCTGTTCTCCGGGAGAGCGGAGCTGCGCGGCGTGTGCAGCGTGGGCTGCTGCTACCACCTGCTGTCCGAGCCACCTCAGCTGCACAGCTCCCCGGCAGCAGGTACGGCCGGGTCCTCCCCCCCTTGGCATCTGTCTCACTTGTACGTGTGCACCAAGATTCCCGCGATGTTACCATTTCGCGATGATATGTAAATTTTTCACGATGTGGCAATCGTCACGATATCCTTTTTCCCCGTAACTTTTAGAATTTTTTTTTCACGAATGTATTGGAGAGTTTTTATGCTTTGCTGTACTTCCAGAACAATTAAGTAGCTCAAGCAATGTCTTCATATATCTGTCTCTACACGTAATATTAAAGTCTTTCAAACACAACCCATCAGCCACACAGCGAGTGCATCATTTTATCAGGATTGATGCGGTACAAGCAAAAACCCTGGACTGGTTTCGACATAGAGTGTCTCATCAGCAGAGTCAGACTCGTTTGAATCGATGCTGGTAAATTGCCAGATGTTATAGGCAATGACACTCTCCTTGGGATATGGGTTCTAGTTTGATCCAAGCTTGATTGCTGATGAGATAATGATTTTTTTGTGTTCAATATAAATATTGTTTACTTTAAAGTCCTTCAGCTGCAGTTCACATAAGCCTGCCTACATGAGTGGCAATCCTTTCAGTACCATTTTGTATAATTTGCAGTTGTATAGCAGTGGCACGTGTATTACAGCTCCAAGCATCACCACAAGATCACTGGGATGGAGAATATTTTAAAAGTAACAGACTAGCTTCTTCGGAAAAATTAAGCCATCCTTCAGTGTTACCCTTGCGAGACAGAAATTAAGCAATTACTTGCTGTTCCGATTGCATTACTACCTAACATCGATATCGTGGTTCAGTATCATTTCTACAGCTAACTCAGAACTAACAAACGAAATGGGCACCGCTCCCCACTCTCATTTTACCACAGAGACACATTGACTTGAAAAAAATCGATGCACTTCATTACATTGGTGTGCTTGGTATGCAGAGACCGAAGCTTCAAAGTAACTTCATCACAGCATTAGATTTGTAAAGTATTTTTTGTTGCCATCTCATTATCCCAACATTGTATCCTTATTAATGTCTTGTTACGTGCGATGCAGACGATGAATCGCAGGCATATGGGTTTCCCATGAGTGACCATCTCAAGTCGCTTCACTGCACAATTGGAAGGAACGCGCGCATGTCTGCCTGCCTGGTAAGGGAGGCACGGTGTTTATTGCATACAGTACGATGTGGGTTGACCCACACCCCTTAGGAGCAAAGTGCAATGTGTGCATATGGCTCCAGGTAGTGTGCTTGTATCAGTAGTTACCATTCATCTCCCACCCCCCACCTGCGTAACATAAGCATGTGTTGCTTATACCCGAACTGGGCCGGTTATGAAGTTTGCTTATAACCAGCTTCCACTGTATTGTGATGTTGGATCTGAAGCATTCAATAAAACCGCGTTCAGCGAGGTTTTCCTGTAGCACAGATGGCCAGGCCTTCTGTGGTTCGTGGGTCAGTCCTATTGAGTAGGTGTCTAGCTGAGTTCACTATTCTCATTCTGGTCGGACAAAGGTGTGTCTTAAGTCACGTGTTTGTTTGCATTGTCCAGTTTGCATCAGATACTGATACAATAAACTTGTGCTCAGAATGTACATCAGCTCTACAACACTGGCTGATGTTAACCAACCTACAACTCAACCCCTCAAATTCCAAGACCATGGTTCCTTGCAAATCGTCAGAAGTTATAACGCCTGAACGTGCCAGTTTGCATCATCGTGGAGGGCAGTTCCTCATGTTAAGTTTAATTTTCTTAGTGTCATCCGTGCATCGATGTAACCTTTTTGCTAAATATAGCATATTATATGTCTTGGATTGATTCTTTGATTGGTTTAGATAAGGGTTGGTTATCTGGATGTACTGTATACATTTGAAAAGTAGCAAATTCAAATCCTGATTGGTTGCCAACCCAACCCCATCATCCCTGTCAGTGCAGTAAAATAAGTATCACTTTGTGTGATGTTAACTGTAGTTGTCCTTTGAAGAGAGTGGCCCCCAACCGTACAAATGGTGGAATTTCCACCTCTGGCTTGTGGCTGTTAACGTAGTTAAGCACGCCCCCGCGCTCGTGTAGCGTGGAGACGATTCCACTTTTGTCTCATACGAATTGCAACCTCGCTCGAGAGTTGAACACAAACGTGTTTGTCCTAAACTGTGCACCAATGCGCAATAAGTGACAACTATTTATAGGAAGAATGACGGCAATACTTCCATTGAACACTTTCTAGGTAAGTTTTATTTACGTCATGTGGTGTAATTAAACAATTCTGCTGATTCAGAGGCTTGGCAGTAATTTCTGCCATTTTGTATGTGTTTTCCCTGCGTATTATCACGCTGGTGCATTGGACACAATGCCCCATGCGTCATACATGATGCCTGAGCGGCGCTGATATGGCTTCTGTAAATGCTGTGTAGCAGTTAATCAGGACACTGACTGCGCAAGGAGAGTTAGTGGAAGCAAAATATCCACAAAAGTGGATTGCCAAATCTAAATGTGTGCATGTGCCTCGAGATATATAACTATGCCTAACCCAATGACAGAGATGACTATTGTTACCCCTGTAGAATATAGGAACAAGTGCTATCATTGAGGTTATGTTAAAGCAGACATAAAACATAATGGGGTGGTATGACCAGCACCATGCTTGCTCTGGGGGATGGTGTGACCAGCACTACGTTTACAAAGAAGGTTCTTGTTTATAACATGGGGCAGTTTACCAGCATTGAATCGAGAAAGCCTGACTCAGCTGACGAGACGCTTGTGTGTCAATACTGATCCAGAGCTTGCACGTACTGAATCAATACTGTTGGTGCTATGCAATGGATAGACAACGGCAGCAGATGTGCATCGATTAATTATCAGGTACTCACTTTGTTCCGAGTTAAACGAGGTCAATCTAAGGATGACATCCAGACGCTATTTCTTGCCGATGTTGTGCCTAAACAAAAGTTGACTCGGGTCCTCGGGACTGTAGGGCAGCGGGCTGACCACCAGAAAGTGATCTTCCAGAGCTACTAAATGAATTCTGCTATACCGATAGCATGTACATGAAGGGTGACCTGAAAGCACTCACAAATGAATGGTATTATTTGTGTTTGTTCACACTTCACCACATTGGTAAATGAGGTAATTTTCACAGATAAACATGATGAATAGGATCTGCCCCTACATAAAATCGGATAACACAGCGATCACTGTACTCTTATCTTCATTTTAACTGCAATTGTCTCGAACGTTTCCGGTTTCCATGGTCATCATTGTGAATGTTGTGGTTTTGTTTTCAGGCACCCGAACGAGTTACTTCTGGAAAGGGGGTACGATTTAATGTCTTTCTATTTGAGCTTTTATGAATACTGAATTAAGTAGAGGTTACGTTTCGTATAAATGATCACATCCGTCAAAGCTAGCCGACTGCTAATTGTGGTAATTGTCTAAACACTGGTATGCGAAAGCACTCACCCCCATGTGCTCAAGGGAAAGCTGATTCAAATTTGCTCTTCGGTGCTCCTGCACTGCACTATTTGTTATAACCACGGTTGGGGGACAACTCAGCACATCACCCCTCCAAGGTCAATGAAATGAGTTTAACTTTGTGGGTAGTTTACAGTGGTTGTCTTATGGAGAGAATTAATCCTATTATATGAATGTGAGGTTTTCACCACTGACACATGGCTACCAATAGAAATGAGAGCCACCCCATGTGCATTTGAATGTGGGAGCAATTTGACTTGTCTTTTGACAGGAACCGAATGACAGAGTGTAACAATGCAAAGTGACAGTGGCATCTTCCCCAACATCATTTGATACAGTTGAGTTTTATTTATGGGAGTATCTACAAAGGCCGTATTTTTGTAATTCATTCAAACATTCTGATTATGAGTTAGGATACATTTCTAGTGATAATCAATCATACTTTCCATTCAGTGGTTTGATGTATGGAATAGTGTATAATTGGTAGGGCATATAAATTAGATGCAATGCACATGATATTGTACAATCCAAAGTGACAGTGCAACATATGTAAATGATCTGCAGCAAACATTCACGTCAGCATTATTGGATGTGACAGTTGCGTTGAGTGTAACTTTATCACCTCTTAAATTGAATGTAAAATGATAGATGATAGTTTACAGCAATCTTGTCAGTGGAAAATTAAATGGTTTGTTCCAACTTTGCAAATTTCAAATTAACATCGCATTAGGAGAGAATACAGACCATCAGATAGTTATTGAAGATGCAAATGCACATTTGATCGCAGTGTCACGATGTACTGCTGAATCCAACATTCAGTTTCTGTTCAATCTGCACATTAGTCTTTCATTGCACATAGCAAAATGACTCCAGCAGTTAATGCTTAGAAACCTGTTGTTAAATTCCTTTACGTGACCAATACGTGATTGTAACTGGCATTGAAAGCAGCTGTCAGCACACCTAAGTATTTCATTATAAAAGCCAGATGAGGCTATGTGGGCAACTTATGCACTTTAACCACTTTTGCTAGACCATGTTAAGATGTTTGCAATTAATTATGTGCATGCTATTTGCAAACTTTAATGGGGAATAAAACCCTACATTTTGCTATTTTGTCCAGCTTATTACAGAATGTAATTCAGTATTTATTGTAATAAAATGTGTTCAGTTCCATTTTATTTGGTGACGTGGGTGAGTAACATTTAGCGAAAGACTGCTTTGCAAGAGAGACCTGCGGAGTACTGTATTAGAGATAGCACGGCGTAAGCATACAGAACCACAGTGATTCAAAATACGGAACAACAATAGTTAGTCATGATAAAGTTTTTTCATTTAGGTTAGATCGCGTAAATGTTAAAAAAACTTTAATATAAATAATATTGGTCGTGAAAGCCTACATGTTAAACAAAAATAAAAAATACAGAACAACAATAATTTAAAAAATTCAACATTCAAAGGTATACAATTGAGGGCATCACTTTACAGGACATGAGGAACAGCAATGAAACAAATCTAAGAATAAAAATATTGAGTTAGGCAGAGCATGCAAAGCACGTGCGCGTAAGTGGGTATTCTAAATAAAGTAAGAAGCGTTAATAGTCTGAGGGGCGCACTTATTCTTGTCGGCAGTAAATTGCTCGATTGTGTGAAAATAACATACAGCAATTGCAGTCTCAAGAAGTTAACAGTATATGATAAAAGAGGAAAAGACAAATACAGTTTAGTGTTGTGCGTTATTGTTAAACTAATTTATTGTTCCTTTTTTGGCAGTTGCTCACTGAGTCACTGTTCTATCGAGCAGTGCTGCAGGTGCTCGTTGAAGACCATTATGGAAGCCTCAGCAGGTAGAATTATCACTGCTCACAACAGTGCGTGCTCAGCTCCCACGACCAAACTACAAGACGGTCAACACATCGCGCGCTTTCAATTGCACTTCTTCGGCCGTTTGGAATGCTCTTTCTTCCGATATTAGGAAGTTTATATTTAAACTCATTTCTCTTGGTCTGTTTGTTGTGTTTCGTTTATTGTCTTTCCCCTGTACCTCCGATTAGCATGGTTGGCTACGAACGGTGCGAAAGAAGTTCACCATAAATACATCGTGATTTGCTTAGAAAGCACGAGTTGAAAATGTGGTTAGGTGGTTTATAGGGATAATTCCAATATCAGAGTATGTAGCCGGCACTTTTGAGATCCTGGCCTTGAACAGACATAGTATATTACATATGTGATGCACTTTTAGTAATGTGGTTTGAAAATATAAAATGTGTTATGTGCATCATCCACCAAAATTGGTTTACGTTAATGAACATCCGAGTCATGGCTTATTGGTACACTTACTGAGGTTTTATGTTCTTTACACGTGTTGTTGGGAGTCAATTTTTGAGAAATTGGATGAAACGTTCAAACGTGTTGGTCATCGCTGATCCCTCTAGCACCAAGCGTGTGGGCAAGACGTACGCAAAGTCCACCTCATTCCTGGACTACACCCGAAAGGCGCTGCAGAAGTTGGAATTGGATGACTCAAAGGTTGGTCAATGTGCATCACTCACATTTAAGAATCGGTGCGGATTTAATGGTTAGCACACTTGCACTGGACATTTCATATCCCCAGTACGGCGGTTGAAAGTGTGGGCAAGCTTTTTAAATCCACCTGCCTCTGTTCTCCCAGCAGTACACGTGGTTACACCAGTTGCTTGGCAGGTCATGTGTAATGGGGTAAAGTGTGGGTACTCCCATCTCTTTAAATATGTCTGCTCAGTGTGGAAGAGGTGGACAAATACCATCTAGGTTTTTCTAGAGCAGTGGTTCTTAAACTTTTTCTGCTACTGTACCCCTATTTGAAATTTGTTTCAACCAAATATACCCCCTTGCCTGACCCAACATGGTTGTGAGAAATCAATGTATGAATAACGAACATCAATATTTTAACCAATTGCCAATTTTGTGAAGTATCCTAACAAGCAAGCAAATTAAAAAAAGTTAACGGACGCTCTGTGACGCGTAATGTAATTTGTTCTCGCTCGCTGGTTACTCTTGGAAACCACATTGTTTATGATCAATGAGTTTAGAAAGGTATTTTATATCGTTATCGGTTACCATGTGGATTTCAACTTTTTTATGTTATTTTATATTGGCAGATCCATAGCATATTCATACTCTATTCACCAATGTCTCGTGTATGATATTTATTTCACACATTCATAAATCAACTCGTGTACAAACCTGGGACATTTCCACGTGTACCCCCAGCGGTTCGTTGACCCCGGTTTGAGAACCACTGCTCTTGAGCTTCCTCTAGTGGTGGCACTTTGGCCAGCAGTGGCATGAGCAAGTAAGTGCAGGGGGCTGCACCTTGCCCCGATATGATAAGCATCTGAAAGAATTGTCCTCAGAAATGTTCTACTTATGCCATATAACAGCTCGTGCACTGCCTTTCTCAAAGGTATTCCTAAGTCTGAAATGTGTCAATCATGTGTGTGTGTGCTTGTCTTGCTTTGTACAATATAACAATGTGACTTTGCCTGTTATCGTATTCTCAGTTGAGTGATGCTGACATTCAAGATTACTACAGCAAATTCCTCCCTCGCTTGCCAGAGATGGAAGCCTTTAACATGGTACGGTGACACACCCTGTCTGTCGGGCCACACTTCACAGTTGAAATTTCGATTTACAGCTTTCGTGACTGCAGGGATTCATATTCTTGGTTCTTTTGGTAAAGTCACGTAGAAGGGAAATAATAAAATAATAAAATTAAAACAACTTTTTTTATTATTATTTTAATAATGAAAATAACAATTGCTTTATTTTTATTATATAAAACAATTGTTTTATTTTTATCATTATTTCATTTTTTCCCTTCTATTATTTCCCTTCTACGTGACTTTACCGAAAGAACCAAGAATATACTTCATAGTTTGGTCACATTCGTAAAACACGTGGACTTGGAACTGCTTCTTCCTGTACGATTGTGCACTGATTTATGTGCATTTTCTCTCTCTCCTCTGTGAACAGCTCAAGGTGATCCTTGCTCCTTGCATTGAGGGCATCATCCTAATGGACAGACTGTGCTTTCTCTTGGAACAGGTACAGGACTGAACCTAAAGTAATGTTAGTTTGAGTTAATAACAGCATACATTGGAAAGCAATCACTACCGTTTATTTTATTTTGCATTTGTTAAACCATAACCACAATGTTCTGTTTTCTAAATGCCTTGGCCACTCTACATTGTATGAACGTGCACCTAGCTTGGCACAGGCAGAGTATTTAATACTACCATCTTGTGCTAAAAGGTGGTTATCAATATATATATATGTCTTCTTGGTGGTGGTAAAGGCTATAACCTAATTGCTCAGAATGTGCCCGACCTCACCAGACCTTGGAGGCTAAGCAGGTTTGAACCTGGATAGTGCTGGAAGGGCAAGCATAGAACACAACCGTAAGGCAATAGGTGTTGTGGGCAGTACGGCTACTCCTCCCCCCACCTTCACCAACCGGCACTAACCAGCATGGTGAAGTACGGTCAAATAACCCTCACTGCCTGGACCGATTGGTGGAGGTTCTTGTCCAGATGTGACATGACAAATGGGCTGTACATGGTGTACATGGTGCTAAGACTATACTACTGTTTACAGCACAAGTGCCATGGATTCAATGCGTACCATTAAAAATTACATATCTGTCTTGCACAGTCCTCGATGAGGTTTACTAAACCTCACATTGGTATCTGAAGAAGTTATATCAACACCTGCACTGGGGATTTAAGGGCTACATGTTGTCTTCTGCAGCAGCTGCGTACCTTAAGAGCACCTGCCCCATCATTCTAAAAGTCAGCCGCATGTGTATTGTGTGTGTTACGTGGCTAATTGGAACAGTGGGCTAATAATGCCCTTGTCAGGGCCCTTGTCAGGGCATTATTAGACCACAGACATCTTTGGCTTGGATTCATTTTAGCCACCTACGATTTCGACCAGAAGCACGCTGGTATTTTCAGCCCTGTCGGCAAGTGCACAAATGTGTGAATGTTTTGTCTCGTTCAGTTATAACAGCTGTAATCTGCAAACATTATGCATACTCTGCCCATCAGGAGCAGAGAAAGGACCCAGATTCGTATTGCAGAGCATCATGGTTCAATTCTAATGGCCACCCTGGTTATTACTGCGGGTGTTGTTAACCATTAAAAATAAGCCGTCTGCTTCACAGTGGATGTTACAGTTCCCGTTACAAGTGTGGTAATAATGATAGCATTATTCATATTTTTTTGTGGTAATAAAATTAGCACCACCTTGTGTAATATCAATTGTAGGTTGCCAATTGATAAACCAGCCTGCCATAGGAATGTGGTATGTCCACCTCTGGTTCAGGCCTGTTAATGGAGATGAGCACTGCTCCATGCTTTTTGAGCCTCGGAGATTAATTAATTTTTTAACTTTTGTGCGATATTGTTGACATGCAACCAGCCACTCGAGAAAAACTTGAATGCACCGTTCAGTGGTGAAGAATGACACGTGAAGTAGTCGCAGGAGGAAATTCAAACGGCCACATACATTGCGGAAAACATAAATAGACAACTTACAGAAGAGTAAATGAATAACATTAAGAAGCTGACGCTATATTTATATCTGTGCAGCTTTGTTATATGTTGCCATGAGCTGTTGCGATACGAGAAAAGTGCAATGTGTACGTGGAATCCTTTTTTTATCTGCTCGTGCGTTTGCAGGATTGTGTGAGCCAAGCAGCCCTAGTGCAGATGTTCCATCCGCTGACATCACCTCGCTGCTATGCACTCGTGGCTACCAGGCGGTGATATGACCTGTCCTTGGATCGATGGCAGTGGGCGACCAATGCCCTCACAGCAATATTTATAGTGAATGCATCAGCATATCGTAATGGACAAGCTACAACCTTGTTTTTATACATATTTATTTTATACACTTTTGTCTGGAACAAGTGCTTTTACTCATGGGTTACCGCAGTGAAACTAATGTAATCGCTGTGTATAATGACCATCTTGTATGTTTATTTGTACAATTCTAAAGTTGTATGGTATTGCTTCGGAATTATTATTTTTAACATTTGAGGCACCAGGCTTGATGGAAGAAACCTATGTAAAGTATTTTATAGTAATATTGTAAAATAAATATTTTATATCTATAGCTACGTCTAAATATTTTATATTGTGTACATGTTTTGCACTCATACAACATACTAAGTGGTTTAGTACGTGTATGCTAAGGGAAGTATATAGGGGCAATTGCTCAACATTTAGCCCAGAAAACAGCAGCACTGGGGAGACAAAGGCAGCCAAACATGGTGCTGGTCTCCCACCCCATAAAATATCAATTGGCGCTTGCCTTGTGGCGGTTACTGTGACATGCACTGTCAATTAAAATATTCACACTTACAAACCAAAGTTTTGGTTCTAGATTTGAATCTTTCTTGACTGCAAGGATTCATACTCTTTGTTTTAAATCACGACGTTTCGGGCGCAACACAAGCGTCCGTCATCAGGTGGCGGATGCTTGTGTTGCGCCCGAAACGTGATTTAATTTTGTTGTTTTCATTTCTTTAATTTTTACCTACGTGACTTTACCGACAAAACCAGAGTATAAAAAGTTCTGGTACCCACTATTGGTCAGCAGGTGTCACCAAAGATCTGCAGTCTGGTTTGTTTTAACACTAAACAGTGTTGACTGACTTTTCACGCAAATATTATTTCATGTTTACTGAACATTGCTTTTTTTGCTTTGCTTTGTGCAGAACATTTCACCCCATAGTGTCAGTGTAGTTTCAGTGATGTAAAATTGTGATTCAGTTTATGTATACATGCATTACATTCATGACAATATTACGTCCGTCTATCGTACCTGCAACTGTGTAAAGATTTCACATTGTTCCAGTTGCCTTTATCACTAATTCATACGAGTGATTGCTTTATTAAAGTATTCCTAATCTCTTAAATCAATCATGGTGTGAGAACAATTTGTAATTGTACTTCTAATATAGGATAGTTTTGGTTGCATGCTGGTTTTCAAAATTGTTAATTTATTGCACTGGCAAAAACTTCTCTTGCTCTTGCGATCAGTGTAAAAGGATGTTAACATCGACTGCAAATAACAAGACCTCTTGGTCATTACATAGAATACACGGGGCACTTTGTTTTATGTATTTTTGTTACCAAACATAGAATTTTATTAGACGAATATGCATGTAATGTCCCTGCCTCCTGTCGGCTGAAATCTCTCAGGAACAAATCGTCCAGGATAAGAGAAAAGTTTGTACTATGTTTTAAATGAATTTTCAGAGAATAGAAATGAAGTTCTCAGAAGCCATTTTCTCTATGAATCAAAGATTGCCTGCAATGTGCTCCCAATCAAAGAGAATAATGCCTCAATTCCTGCTCCCTGGGTTGTCGCTCTGACCTCTGCTCAAGTATACTCTGTGATTGGTTCCACATAACTCTTGGCGCCAGAGTCTTGCCTTCATGTACCACACTGTGCTGTGTCTACAAGGCTCCATGTGTCGTGTCACACCCACGGAGGGCATCGAGGTGACCTTGTCTCATTTTTAGTTGTGGGCTTCCCATTTCAATCGAAATGACAGTCTTAATGTATTCTGACCCATTGGGTGAGAAACACGTTGCAATGAGGAATACGTTTCAGATTTCGTTTGTTTTTTAAATATATTCTTACATTTTTAGGCCCAGTATCAAAATGTATGTTCCTGTTCTGATTGACTACATTTATATATTGCACTAAATGTAAACATTTTCATAATTTTGCAATGTTAATTGTTGAATTTTAAGTTTGCCATGAAGTTCCATCGGTAAAACAATATTTTTTTAGTTTTTATTTACAAGAGTTTGAATGTAAAGGTGACCTGTTAGTGAGGGAAAAAAGTATTTGATCCCCTGCTGATTTTGTACGTTTTCCCACTGACAAAGAAATGATCAGTCTATAATTGTAATGGTAGGTTTATTTGAACAGTTAGAGACAGAATAACAACAACAAAATCCAGAAAAACGCATGTCAAAAATGTTATAAATTGATTGGCATTTTAATGAGGGAAATACGTATTTGACCCCCTCTCAATCAGATTTCTGGCTCCCAGGTGTATTTTATACAGGTAAAAAGCTGAGATTAGGAGCACACTTAAAGGCAGTGCTCCTAATCTCAGCGTGTTACCTGTATAAAAGAACCTGTTCACAGAAGCAATCAATCAGATTCCAAACTCTCCACCATGTCCAAGACCAAAGAGCTCTCCAAGGATGTCAGGGACAAGATTGTAGACCTACACAAGGCTGTAATGGGCTACAAGACCATCGCCAAGCAGCTTGGTGAAAAGGTGACAACAGTTGGTGCGATTATTCGCAAATGGAAGAAAGACAAAAGAACTGTCAATCTTCCTCGTCCTGTGGCTCCATGTAAGATCTCACCTCGTGGAGTTGCAATGATCATGAGAACGGTGAGGAATCAGCCCAGAACTACACGGGAGGATCTTGTCAATGATCTCAAGGCAGCTGGGGCCATAGTCACCAAGAAAACAGTTGGTAAAACACTACACCGTGAAGGACTGAAATCCTGTAGCGCCTGCAAGGTCCCCCTGCTCAAGAAAGCACATATACATGCCCGTCTGAAGTTTGCCAATGAACATCTGAATGATTCAGAGGACAACTGGGTGAAAGTGTTGTGGTCAGATGAGACCAAAATGGAGCTCTTTGGCATCAAGTCAACTCACCGTGTTTGGAGGAGGAGGAATGCTGCCTATGACTCCAAGAATACCATCCTTACCGCCAAACATGGAGGTGGAAACATGCTTTGGGGGTGTTTCTCTGCTAAGGGGACAGGACAACTTCACCGCATCAAAGGAAAGATGGATGGGGCCATGTACCGTCAAATCTTGGGTGAGAACCTCCTTCCCTCAGCCAGGGCATTGAAAATGGGTCGTGGATGGGTATTCCAGCATGACAATGACCCAAAACACACGGCCAAGGCAACAAAGGAGTGGCTCAAGAAGAAGCACATTAAGGTCCTGAAGTGGCCTAGCCAGTCTCCAGAGCTTAATCCCATAGAAAATCTGTGGAGGGAGCTAAAGGTTCGAGTTGCCAAACGTCAGCCTCGAAACCTTAATGACTTGGAGAAGATCTGCAAAGAGGAGTGGGACAAAATCCCTCCTGAGATGTGTGCAAACCTGGTGGCCAACTACAAGAAACGTCTGACCTCTGTGATTGCCAACAAGGGTTTTGCCACCAAGTACTAAGTCATGTTTTGCAGAGGGGTCAAATACTTATTTCCCTCATTAAAATTTATAACAGTTTTGACATGCGTTTTTCTGGATTTTTTTGTTGTTATTCTGTCTCTCACTGTTCAAATAAACATGCCATTAAAATTATAGACTGATAATTTTTTGTCAGTGGGCAAACGTACAAAATCAGCAGGAGATCAAATATTTTTTTCCCTCACTGTACATTAACAAGGATGTCACGTGACTGCAATTTTGTTGAGCAAAATGTGGATGTGATGTCACCCAAGTGATGTGGCATTTTTGGATCCAAAACAATTAGATTATCTGAAATTATCATATCCAGGCCTGATTTTCATATATTTTCAGATTAATCTAAAAACTGTGTTTCGTGTGAAATGTCTCGAAGTGTTATTTGACAACATGCAAACTCGCTGACGCAACTTCATAATAGCATTGTGTAAACTAGCTAGACTAATCCTTCATGCCTTCTTTGTTCCGACGATAGCCATAGCCCAACATTTTAACCTACAGCAGATGTTTACGATGATCTTCGAGAGGTTTTGTTGATCTGTGCTTGTACACAACTGTACATGCAGTCCCCTGTATTTACACGAGTATATTTATTTGAACAGATGCTGCGGTAATCAGTGCATCTGACTCACTCCGGAAATTGGGACTTCAAAATCTGGTTGGGGGATAACTTTACCCATCAAGCTTCCATCACCATCAGCCATAATCTATCCACTTTTGGATGAAGGCCTTCCCAAGCCATTTCCATCTCTTACATTCCTGTAATGCAAAAATCCATACAGCATGACATGAGCTGATTGCAATGTTTCATTGATGGTTATGCTCGTAATGTTATTGCTGCTGCTGGTGGTGGTAATGATGGCGATGTATTGATGAGTGCTGGGTTATTCACTGTCGGGTTGACTAATTCTGTATTCAGCTACATGATATTGATGATAATGCTGGTGATTACAGTGATGATGGTGATGGTGATGACGATAACGATTTGCTCCGCGTCATTGCCATGACAGCGATACCTCCATGTGATCGTATGAACAGCAGTGACCTGGAAATTACGGCAATTTTTCCAGTATCACTGTGATTCGTGGACTTGACCTGACCCACAATGACCCTAAAGTGGACGGGTATCAGTCTTCCTATTACCTCCTATAGTCCAAGCCGTTGCATGGATAAGAGAAGTGAGCTGGAAGTGGTAGAAAGTTCATCCGATTATTTATCCGTGTTTATCCATGCTTCTCCACATGGATAACAAAAGTCAAATGCACAGGTAAACACGGATAATAAGATCCGCACTAATCACCGACCCAAATCAAATCGGATAAGGGGACATACATTGCACATTACCTTCCTTGTAAAGTGCATGTTTCATTGCACTTTTATCCGGGTTAAATATACATATACACTTTATATTTGTCACTCTTAAAACCACTGATGTAAATTTAACTGCCAAAACAGTTTGTTCAGTGTAGAAAAGTCTTCAAACTCTTTAGTTGTAGGGTTTTTATACATGATTTATGCCATCTAACACTTACTTTTAAATACGTGACATTTCATGAACCTGCGAATAGTTGTATTAACATTGCGTTAGATAATTCCACACTGAGTATAATGTTTAAGTGCCAAATTAGAATAATATTTCTTAAATTAACTAACTAGCATATCTCTAGATGCTTTGGTTTTTCAAAGAGGATGGCTTAAATTTGTGGCCAGTGTTCTAAATTTTTATTTGTTTCATAAATCGAAGAATCCCTCATGAATGTAATTCTCATCTGCAGCTGTTGAAATGTGAACGGGTTATATCGAAACTTTACATTCTTACGTGTGCTGTTTTTGTTTGTCCTACACAAACTCATATAGACTTGAGAATTCTGGGATGGGAAAGCACCATGAAAACAGCAGCAGGGATTGTCTTTCAAGAAAAGCTCAAAGGTCAACAGGAATGTTTTCTAAGAGCTGTCATATGGACAGAGTTTAAGAGGCTGGCAGTGCAGCATTCCTCTAAATGTGATGCTGGATTTATTGTTGTGGCCTCTGGGAATGAAGGCCAAGCAGTAGGGAGCTAATTCTGTTCAAAATCACACGCTGCCTACATGCCACAAAAATGCTTTAAACTTTGCATTTTACCAAATAGTTCGCTGAAACTCTTTAGTGGGATATTGAAAATACAACGTTTTGCAAATATTTCCAAATATAGTAATCCACAATATAAATGAATCGTAATCCTTATGAACATGTCATCATTAGCAACACAATACACTCATCCCCTGGATTAAGTACTGGAATTGGTATTAAACGATATGCTTGTGGACACGTAATCATAAATAAAAATTAAAACATTGATACCCATAAATAGGCCAACATGAAGATAAACTGTACAGATTTATACTATCTACTGTCTAGCATGTTAAACTGTCTCTGGGGTCCCATGAAATCATCCATTAAATCTGTAATGCCTTCCGATATGCATGTGTCTTTGGAAGTCATTTATTTTAAATATTTTATGAATGCTTACGTCCTGCTATGACGTGGATCAGAAACATGGGCATTGATGAAGAAAATGGAATCGCAGCTAAAAACTTACCCAAAGAACCGTGGATAATTATATGCTAGGAATTACTTTGAGAGACAAAGTTATGAACGCATGGATCAGAGAACGCATGCAAGCTCGAGACATCACAATGTCAATAGAAGTTAAATTGCACAAGATATGTGATGGCTATAAACGATGGCGGCTGGTGGGCAAGAATAACAGTGGAGTGGCAAATTTCGATTTAAAGCTTTCGTGACTGCAGGGATTCATCTTCTTGGTTCTTTCGGTGAAGTCACGTAAAAGGGAAGTAATAAAATAAAACATAACGTCGTGAGAATTATTTTATTATGTTTTATTTTTATTATTTTATTACTTCCCTTCTACGTGACTTTACCGAAAGAACCAAGAAGAAAAAGTGGAGTGGCAGTCAAAGTGGGGAACGCAGCACATGTCCAACCGGGCATAAAGCAGTATATCGATCATGGCTGTTGACGACGATGCTGCATATTGCTGCTTTCCAAGCAGCACGAGATTACGTCGCGATCGTGTCACCGCCTTGGCCGAGAATACGTTTCGTTTATTGCTGGGTGTTTTTATTTTTTAACGCAAGTTTTGGACAATACTTTAATCAGTTTTACCTGTTTATTATAAGCTCTGAATAGTAGCGCAGCTTTATACAACATTTAAATTTACATTGGAATATCTTTAAGAATATTCTTGACCACGCGCAACAGACAGATGGACAGAGTTAATGCATTGACACTTTCAACCTTAGTTGGAAAGGAAAAAAAAAACAGATTCTGGGACAATTGTAATGACAAGTCCGGTTCAGATGCCACTCTCTACTGATGTGCATGGCTTTGAAAGTTGAGCTTAGGTTTCCTGGGTGTGTAGTGCATTATCCTAACCAATGCACCATTGAGAATACGTTTTTACCCTTTTATCTGGCAACAAAACAGGTGTTGTTAAAACACCAAACTGAAACCTTTTTACAAGGAATCATGTGTGCATTAACCACAATACTTGTGCTCAAAATGCAAAGGAGGTCCCATGAGCAATCCTCTTCAGGAAGACGATTGCTTGTGTGGTGATCAAAACGTCGTGATCTATTATTTTTTCAACCGACGTGACATTACCGAAAGAACCAAAGAGTATGGATTCCTGCAGTCACGAAAGCTTCAAATCAAGATTGAATGCATATATTATCAGAGTATATTTTTTTGCATTTTGACATTGTCGTTAATGCAGACATGATTTCTTAGAAAAGGTTTCAGTGTGGTGTTTTAACAACTGAACACCTATTTTGTTGCCAGATAAAAGGGGAAAACTTATTCGCATATTTTGGTACTCGTAAAGGAGGTCCCATGATGTCAATGCACCATTGTTCCCAACATGTATATGCGTGTCTTGTGATATAGAGCTACAGCAGAACTACTATATATCTTCCACACGAATTGCACATTACGAAATGCTAAATATAAAATTCAGATTGGGCATACTCTTGAGTTTGGATTGGGATTAATTAACCAAATTTCGATTCACTTTAGGTTCAGCTATAGATTTGTTATTAAAAACATGCATTTTTCTCATTGCTAATATTTAAACTGCGTAATATCAGCGAGAGTTCATACATAACTCCTGTGAATATTTCAGTTTCGGTAACCACTTTGACTGGACTTTTATATATATATCCAGTACAGGAGTCAACTTAAAATAGTGACGATATAAAACTTAGTTCACTGCCCATTTAACAACGATTCCACGTGCGGTGCCTGATGGCATGGGAATTTAGCCATTGCATGGCAGTTTGGAAGACGTAGAAGGAGGGGTGGTGTCGGAGGGAGTGGAAAGGTCGTGTGGTGGAGGCGAAGACGTGTGTTGAGACAGGTGCCCCCCTTGTCCATTACACAGAAGCCGGCTCCCCCGGTGAGGGCAAGGGGGTAATTGAGGCCGTTCTGGGTATCGGGTGCCTTGAGCCGAGCAAAGGCTTTGATCTTTGCAATCTGACTGCCATCTCGACGTGTTGAGAACGCGCGCCATAAACATGATAGATGGTCGAATTGTGGACAGGAAGAAGAGTCACGCAATTTACGAGGCATCCAAAGGGTTGGGGGAGGGAGAACTTGAGAGCAAAACGAGGGTAGTAGGTACATTAAACAGAGGAAGCGTGTTATTACGCAGGCCGTTGTCCCATCGGACCATGCTCAATTTAGCACACGAAAAAAGGGGAATACTGTAAATCCTGCCCTGCGAGTGCATCCCATGTGCGTTGAACAAGCTATGCCGTTCACAAATGACATACCTAATGGTGTCCTATGCAATTGCGGACGTCTGTAGCGATCATTTAGTGACTGAAAAGTGTTCTGTCCTGCAATCCTGCATTTAGTGTTTTGGCAGATGTGTCAGCTTAACACTGCAGGGACAATGCCATTGCTTGCTTTTCGCCTTTTTTGTGTTTAGTTTGTTGTCCTTCCCCCGCACCTCCGATTCGCACGGTTGGCTACGCACGGTGCGAAATAAGTTCAACGTGCATAACTTTGATAAAGTCAGTACACACAAGGATACCGTCTAAGGGTAAACTGTTATAATAATTGTGTAAAGTCTGTTTCAAGGGGAGGGGGGCAAAGAGTTGCCTTGTTTCTAAAATCGCCCCCACTTGTCTGCCCAACGACTCCGCACACCAACAACAACGTGGCAGCCACGGTCACTCGCGATGAAAACATCGACACACAACGCTGACGCGCCCTCAACAACACCAATGCCAAAATAGCGCTGATCCCTCGGGGTTCCCCAATGATTCCCTTTACCAACTAACGCGACCGAGCAAAGCCAAATCTGGCCCCACCTGGCTCCCACCAAGCTAAACCCTCACCCTTTGCCACGAATCATCTACACCCCTTAACTAACCGAACGCCGATCTCGGGAGATCAAACCCCCCAGCCTCATCATCCCGTGCCCCTCGTCCCACCAACAACAGCCGTCATCGGCCACTAATTGTGCCAGGCTCGGTGCACTTTGAGGCCGTGTGAAGTGTGGAAGGCTCGCTGATAGGCCCTGCTGGCACCACGGATGTTTCCCTGGATGAGTGTCCTCAGGAGAGAGTGGGCCTCTCCAACCTTACGTTCGTGGAAATGTCCACAATCGGATGGAGGCCACAGATAGGAGAAGAGCAGCACCCAGCGCTCACTTTGTTTTCGAAAAGTGTGTCTATCGTTCTGGATTTCAAGTTGAAAATCGGTTTTCCTGGAATGATCTTGCTTGTGAGGCAAATTTATATTGGAAATCTGCAAATGCCGTTTTTTTTACAAGTTGCATAATAATGCAGGACTCAAAACTGCATGTGCATGTAGTTCTCCCCTCTTGTGGTATTGTGAGACCTTCCCACGATGTCCTGGTGTTTTTTGTACCGTAGAGGTAGCAACCTCGCCCACAGCCCGTTTTACTTCAAGCCAAATGTCTCCCACTTTCAGGATTGCATATCACTTCTCATCAAAACCCATATTAGCAACGGCATGAAAATTAATGGACGCGTGAAAAACCTTAAGCTCGAAAGGAATGCTAATGCATTGTAACTTTTTTACATCTATTATAACATAAGTGGCATTTACAAGCTGTTCAGAATGTGGTTCAAGGCAATGATGAATGCTAAATAGTTTTGTGAAGTGAATCCACGTTCTTGTCATTCTCAATTTGGTTGGGCGTTTTATTGTAATTAGAAAATGTTGCTAAACATAATAAGCTGTCAAATTCATCGGCCGAACTTTCCGGCCTGCCAACGTTATTATGTATTGCCGCCAACATTATAGCTGAGTGTACATTCAAATATTTCCATTATATGGGTGGCAGGATGGCACAGTCTCAACACCTGTGGTTCACAACAAGAAGTCCCTGGGATCAATTCCTGACTCGGACGCCTTCCTTTGTGAAGTTTAGATGCCCCCCTCCTTTTCTCCATGGGTCTCCTTTGGGTTCTCCAGTTTCTTCCCAAAGTTCAAGATGATACAATGTCACTGGTATTGGTCAAACATCCGAATGCTGAAAACGTACCTGTAAATTACTCAATTGAGATTACACAGACATCAACATCAGCCCCATCTCGAAGAACTTGACAAAACTTTGCTGAAAATAGTCTTGAGACTCAATGAATCCTTCCTCAGTTCACAAGCGTAGTAATGCATATTCATAGAATGTTTAACGCTTATCATGTGGAAATGTTTAGCAACCAAATACTCTAAACGCATGTTTCTAAACGTGAAGGGAAAACAAATCCATGTAACCACGGGGAGAACGTGCAAACATGCAGGCATCAGGGTCAGGGTCAAACCCACGACTTCCTGTATGCCAGGCGAGGTAGTTAACATCTCGCCACCGTCATTCTGGTGGGCCCAGTGGTCCTGTCCAGTGGTGGCCCTCGTGGTCGCCTCTGATGGCCTTCATGGTCCAGCGGCCCTGGTGATCCTTCCAGTGGCCCTGGTTTTGGTGGTGACAGTCCCAGTAATCCTGCTGGTGTTGGCACTACTCTCCAGTAGTGGTCCTCGTGGAGTTTCTTGTGGTCCCGATGATGGTCCTGGGTGGCCCCACTGGTGGTCCTTTATATTCATGATAGCCCAGAGGGTTCGGTGCTACAGGTGGCCATCTGGATGGTATTGTTGGTCCGCAATGGTCGAAGGTGATAATGGTGGCGCCTGAGCAGCGGTGACGTCTGTCTCCACAGATGACACACTCAGAATTCAGTACTGTGGGCATAGAGGTTAGTGACAATGTTGCACTGTTTTCATTTGTCCACATATTTCTTGTGCGTGATAAGGAAAATGCACGAACATACATGGAAAAATAGGATCCACCAGTACTGTATTCCTTTCACTGTGTAAATGTTGAAAGTGTTACTCGGACTTTTTAATTAATGAGAAATTTTATCTAAACTTGTTCGTGTCTGCATGAAGTGATTTTGTTCAATCTGCAAAAGCTCCAATGTTTCAAATTTTATGCAAATTGTGGTATTCTAAACCTCCTAAAGGAGCTTGTAATATACAACAGACTGATTTTTTTCTTTTAAATGCAATTTTCTGCTCAAGCAATGTTACCTTAAAGCAATTGTGAATCCGGGCTCCCTACAGATTTAATTATACCTCTATTTAAAATTTAATGAATCACTTTTGTTTTCATGTTTTGCTTTGTTAACGATGGAAATTAAAAGTTTCAAAAAAACTGAGCAAAGAACATGAAACATGTCCTCAAGTGTACCCACATCTGCCCAGCAGATTTCCACAAGTGATGCAAGCAATGGCTGGACATAATTAGGACTTTCTCCAAGATGTTATGGCTGCACAACGTTCTGACGTTAACACTTGCAAAGGGCTGCCCACGTTTGTAAAAGTGACTGAAGGTAGCTCATAAGAGTCACTGTTAGTTGTGTGAGCACGTGCGCTGTGATGTGCTTGGCTTTTCATTGTAAAAGCTAAATGGCAAATGTCATTACAGTTGTGCGTAGGCCTTGTGGAAAATCATTAACTACTCCAACATATTGCATTGTTAAGTTCAAGAAAGTTGTTTCTATTTGTAGGGATGTCAAATAAAGCAGAGCTGGTAAAAATACAATCGTATGCACCTCTTGTTTCATTGGACCTTTGCTGCTTTTAATGTCCACAAAGATTATCCAAAAGTGTTTATAATGACAGATCCGTGAAATAATTAGACGTACACACTGATTTGCTGTTCACTATACTGTAGTAATCTAGATTTGAAGTTTTCGTGACTGCAGGGATCCATACTCTTTGGTTCTTTCGGTAAAGTTACGTAGGTATAAAATAAATTAAATTACGACGTTTCGGGCGCAACACAAGTGCCCGTCATCAGGTGGGACAACCACAGCAAGAAACTATTTTTTTGCCCACGACACTTCATACAGCCTGTTCCCATATAGCAGCCCAGCCTGATGCCCTAAACTTGGCCGGACGGTTCCTTGATTGATATCCGGAATCGTTTCTTGGCGGACGGTGGCATCAAAAGGTTATGACTCGTGTCACGTGGTCGAATGGGAAAGCGGCTGTAAGTCTTGCCGTACTATCCATCGGCGGGTCAAGACGACGAAGATGATGATGCTCTAGTCTCAGGCTCGTAAGTCAACGGCAAGGCAGCTGCTGCTTCTGCTTTTGCTCCAGGCCCAACAAAATCGCGTGGCCTCGACCGAAATGAAGTCAAACTTCACGACAGAGTCAATTACCGACTGATAAACAACATTTCAGATTTAAACTTTTGACTTTTCTGAGGACCGATGTGTTATGCTACACCTGTGTACCGCCAACACGTCCATATGCTAACCCCACAGTTCGACGATTGTCAGTTCATATCCCAGTCAAGGTTTGATTCAGCCCGTTATACCGTTGGGGCCAATAAAATAGGTACTCCTCTGTGAGAACTAACAAAAAGATACCAATATACGTATCCCAAAGACAAGGAACAAAAAGTAAAATTGCAAAAGCATGTATCAATGTATGCTTGAAATTACACTGAGAGACAGAAAGAGGAACACATGGATTAAAGAACATACACAGTATGGATATAGGGGGCGCTCATAAATGACGTCACGCGATTTTGGACGATTTTTCACCCCCCCCCCCTTCGTCACACGGCGTCACAAAAAGTCAGACCCCCCCCCCTCAAATATGACGTCACAAAGATCTGCCCCCCCCCCCAAAAAAACATGCTTCAAATCGCTTTAAACTATTGTCATTGTAGTGCGTATTTAATGTGGCGCTGCACTCTGATGTTGTAGGAGAAAACATTTCTATAAAAAGTCTATTTAATTAATTAGAATGTGTCTATATTTATTTAAAGTTGCGCATTTTGATGTGACGTCACATTTCTACCCCCCTCCCCCCTCGTCACACATCGTCACAAATGTCTGACCCCCCCCCCTAGGTGTGTGACGTCATTTATGGACGGCCCCATACATGCAGTCATCGACTTACGAACGCCCGACTTACGAACACCCATACTTACGAAACCAGCTTCCATGAATCTTTTTTTTTAAATCGACTTAAAACGCGAGCTCGCAATTGCAAACTGAACCGTGGAAATATTTTGTTCAGAAGAGCCATCCTCTGCGAGATGAAATGAGTCAGTAGGCTCTGGGAGTGTTTGTGTGTGTGTGTGCGCGCATGTGTGTGTGTGTGCGCGCGCGTGTGTGCGCGCGCGCACGTGTGTGTGTGTGTACAATTGTGCTGACTCATTGCCTCCGTTCTCACTACAGGCTCGCATCAGGGCTCAAGGTAAGTTAAAATAAACCAGTTTTTTTAAAATAAATGTTACTCTATTTTTTATTTACTATATCGTATTTTTACAGTGTTACATGCAAATGTACAATATTTTTTTTATTAGTTATGAGTTTAACAATGCTTCCGTTTTTGTTGAACTATAACATTTTGTAACACTGACGGTATGGGCATTTACATACTAAACACACCTCGCACTTTCGTCTGGTTAGGGACCAGAGCATGGACAAATGTCAAAGCAGAGCCTTCATTTAGCCTTGCTCAGTAAGTGTGACTATGTCAAGATTTTATTGCAAATTGAGAACCTCATAGGTTATATTAGCTTTACTATCACCACACTTAGGACCCATTATGAATATATTAAAGCACAAAAATAAGTGTGTTACAGTAATCACTAAAATAAGCATAGTATGACTACTGTACACGTGTTTTATAATCACGAAAATGACTATGAACACTGTAGTACTATACTGTTATCACAAAACATATTGAATTGTTTACAGTATGGGTGTTTGCAGTAAATCAGAAACTTGCAAGCGAAAAGCAGACCGCGGCGTGATATTCATTGCATTAATGGGCAATTTGTAAGGGCGCGGTGACACAGACCAATTTCATTTTAAGGTTATAATCCCTTGTTCATCATGACGTCTTTTTACTTTGATGTCTCAACAGCGTTACGGAGACCGCGTGACGTGAGGGTTCCGCCTTTGCAGTGAGGGTTGTAAGTTGACACTGAGAAGGGGGGAGGAGGCGCCTCGCCCCTCATGTGGAGGACGTCACCCGCTAATTATTATTAATGAGGGGGGCTGTTCTACGTGGAGTAAGGGCTCATGATTATTAATGAGGGGGCGGGTGCTCCATGTGGAGTGACGTCACCCACTCATGATTATTAAGGAGGGGGGGTCCATGTGGAGGACGTCACCTGTTGATGGTTATTAATGAGGGGGGCTGGTCGACATGGATGACGTCACGCGCGGGACACACGGACATTATTGGCTCATTATAGTAGTGAATGCTCACTGAACGACTTCTATTCAAAGACTGAACGAAAAAGATGGCGCATGGCGCGAACGTCGTGGAAGGTTTGGGATGAAATCGGACGAAAGAGGAAAGCCACGTGGACGAAATTTGAAATGTGGTTATAGTTGAAAACGGCAGAAAGAGCGAAGCGACGAAAGTCTAGTGGACGGAAGTCAAGGTAGAGCTGCAGTCCATTATTGTGTTCCGACTTACGAGCGAGTCTCAGGTTACCAATTATGTTCGTAACCCGAGGACTGCCCAATGTTGAAATTATTTTGCACCGAACTTAGCCAATCATTCTAATAGACTGGTTAAAGATACACCTCAAAGATTGCTAGAAGGGATGATGCCCGATGGTCAAGGATAGACAGAATCTGAATATTTATGCTGGAGGAATCCGATGAGCTATGAAGCTCTTTTTCACATGTTCAGAATGGGCAGATTTGCAAGTTACAACAACAAAAATAGTCATTGAGTTGCAGCCAAGGAATGAAGTGCACCCAAAAGGATGTCCACAGAGGAGTGGAATGTTAAATAAAACACAGTTTGAGCTTCTGCACACAATTTAATTTATTTGTAAGATACCATACATCATATGCAGCAAGCAAAGAATGTGATATTGATATGTATGAAAAACCCACTGCAATTGTGTATGTTACGTGTTAACGTGTTTATTGTAAAGTATTACCAGTAACCAAAACACATTTCCACCACGAATATTTTTTTCAAGGCTGCGTTATTTTTTATTAACATCAAATAAATCATTCGTAACGTCACAGAATCGCTATTTAACAAAAATAAAATTTCCCATAAATGCAAAACAATATAAACTCTTGTATACAAATCTGAAACAATTGTTTGCATATTTCTTAAATGATAAAATGCATATATTCATCACTCGAAAATATATATCTTTTATACGAACTACACTTTTAAAAAACTTTACAGTCATTTCCATAGCATATAAACATAGCAGTTATACCACAATTAAATTCTGGCAGCTGGTCAATTGGATTTTTAAATGCTTGCAATCAGCGGTCGTGTAAATATTTTGCACAATTCACAATTCAATTCATTCTCATGCTTCTCGGTCTCAATTCAAATCAACGATTCTTTTTTTTTGCCATTTGTGGTGAATGTAGCACCTCCGGTGGCTGTATAAATTACATAAAACCAATTGAATAAAACATAACAGGTAAAGGTGCAGCCCTGAAATTGCTTGCTCACACCACTGCGGACAGAAGGGCCTCTACTAAAAGGAGCTCTAGAGAGCTGCGCTCATGGATATTTTGGTCTACTCTTCCACCCTGCCAGACGTTTTTTAAGAGGTGGGAATACCCACACTTTACCCCACTGCACACGACCTTGATGGTCGACTAACTTACAACTTGTGAAGAATCAAAATCCATCGTATAAACTCGCAATATAAGAAGCATTCTTTACGTACAAAAGTATATTCTGCACTACGTCTTTTACGAATAGTTCACAAGTGCGGAGGGTTACCTAACCCTACCTCACAAAGGGTAGAGGGGATCAGGGACATACATGGAGGCCTTGCCACATGTCTCATGGAATCTTTGCTGTGGATGTGTCCAGAGATTTGGCAGTGAGATCTCCTCACCATCCATTGATCGCTAGGGCAACCCTAGTGTGTGAAAAAACATTGGCTCTGTTGACAACGAGACACTGTAGCCGAGGGGGTGGGATGTAAAGTCTGCAGAGTGCAACTTTCAATTCGCTGACTCATGTTAGAATGTGCTTTTTAAATCCTTAATATTAAGTTCGCTTGCTTGCTTGCGTGCTTGCTTGCTTACGACCGTGCAAATCTTTCGGTCGTTTTTTAACCCACTTCCCGTGATCCAATCGAGCTGACATTTTGCACACAGACTCGTTGTGCGAGACAATTAATGTTCGTGAAATTTTTTTAAAAAATTTTACACTGTTTAGGGAAAACAAATTAAATATTTAATTACCAATTGCTTAATACTGGCAGACAATCATCTAACCCATAGGTGGCAGCCATCTCAAGCCAGAGGACGAGAGGACTCTAGCCGCCACGCATATAAAGGATTTATAATGAAAAACTTAGTTTTTACGGGTTATACTTGTTAAGACTCAGACACAATTTAGTTTGTAATAAATTACAATTCATTATTGTTCAATACGTTGTTTTACAACTCAAATTTAGTCGAATGTGTTGCCCAAACCATGTACCGATTTGATATCTTTGACATGTCGAGCAAATTTCCCTCTTGTCCCACCTCCGTGGCTACGGCATTGCAGGTGCGATCAGTACTGTCCAACAGCTGGCCTTGGTATCCCACGGCTCTGAGCCAGTGTTTTGAAGGCAATCGTTGATAGATCATATATTCCCAAAGCTGCTGGGCTGGTAACCGATACTGTATTATAGAGCTGGCCTTAGGCTGTTATTACTTGCTGTGAGTAACTCAGCTTATTGTAGAGTATAGTAAGTATACTGATGATGCTATGCAGTTTATACTTTAGTTTTTTATGTAGTTTATACTTTAGTTTTCTACGTGGTTGTTTAGTAACTGCAGCTACATACTATTAACATTCCTTTCCTTTGTTAATGCTACTCCCTGCACCCTCCCTTGGTGCTGCTGATCCTGCATAATGTATGGGCATAATATGACTTTGAAACCCCCCCGCCCACCTCCTACGCATTTCCCATGAATATGCTAAATTCCTCTTGATATGCACATTCTTTTTGTTAAGGCGCTTTTCTTCCACCTCCAACCCAGCTTATATATAAGCTCCCAGCTTGGCAGTGTCTCATTCTTCACCTGAAGACGGCTGCTTGCGTTGTAGCCGAAACGTCGTGAGAATTATTTTATTATGTTTTATTTCTATTATTTTATTACTTCCCTTCTACGTGACTTTACCGAAAGAACCAAGAAGATGTTATCCTCCTGTAAGCAAGGTGGGGTTTTTGAATCCAGCTACTGCAGTTTACTGCCATACCTCATTTAATAATTTGGTGATGTTGCGCTGACAGTTGTGCGCAAACACAGATTTCAAAAACTCAACACATTCGTCAGTAACACTGCCTTCAAAGGAACACTATATAACGTGACGTTTCGGGCAATGGCCCTACTTAATGGCACATAGTCCATAGAGATGGCATGAATGATAAGAGTTGGGGATGGCAGTTTACATCATAGGAGCTGATTAAAATATATTTTTTCCGGAAAAAAAAACTTCAGGAAGCATTTCTAATATTTTCAGGAAACATTAAAAACATTTTTAATCTGGCCCCATGGTATAAAGTGCAGTCTACAATTCTCATGCACTATACCTCTCTGGCCTCTAAATGTATGTGCTACAAAGAAGGGCCATTGTGCAAAATGCCACCGCTTAAATAGTTTTCTATTAAGACCACACGAAGTTATTGACAAGCGTGTTGAGATATTGTAATTGTAATACAGGTGTTGATCTAATATCCCAATGCAAGACACTCCTGAAAAATAATGTTGATACTCAATTAAACTTTCTCGGATAAAATGCCCAAGTGTAATTAATACCAGCAAGATAATACAAACAAAATTACTAAACGTTAAGTTGACTCAAAGAAAGTGGTTTAAAATTATGAGTATAAAATACATTTCTTATCAATTAAACTGGAATGATAAAAATTCTAAATTATTTCACTTAAAATAACCTAAATAAAGATTATTTAAACTTTTGAGAAGTATTTTTTCAATGTATAATCCTAAAACTTACATGTAAATAAATATTAAAATGTAATGGTAAAATTGACGGTTATTCAAATTTAGTCATTTAAATTTATTCTAATTTTTAAAATAAAAACCCAAAATTGTGCCGAAAACATCTATACATTTGAAATATGACATTTTGAATCACAATCCAAGTGGTGATAAAACAGCTATATCCAAGTGCTAATACCTAAGTGCGGGCAACTTATATTTTAATATATCATGATTCAGCTTTTACAGTGACCTATAGGTCCACCCTTTGTATGTAATTCATGCTTAAGCATATCGTTCAGATACAGTGTTTCTTCCATTTATATTTCATGATAATCATGATTGTAGAATATCATTTCCAGAAATCCTCACTGAGTCTTCAGTCTCTTCATCAGGAGTCGCATATTACAACATTCGACTAATTCTTTCTTCCTGAGAATTTGAATGTCAGTAGAAACAAGATTACATGAAAGAGACCCACATGTTTGTGGGTTAACATCCAAAACCTGGTAACCCATTTTATGTACTGCCATCACTTGGCCACTTCTCTTTCGAGCTGGTCGGGAGTCTCACAGCACATGATGAGATCCATGCGACGAATCCACCTCCCGGATTGCAGGTACCCGCCACAACGCCTGGCTTCGTCGCATCTATGGCTACACGACGCACGTCGTCCACTCGTGTTCGCAGGGCGACTCGGACTCCACGGGGTGATTCCGCCCCACCCCAGCTCCCGCTCTCAAGAGATCGCCCCCCTGGGCACCACCTGTCGAAGCCAAATTATTCTCGCACAGTGGCAGAGGGCCGCTCTGAGTCACCGGGGAAGTGGGCGATGGTGGTGGTGGTGGCCGGTACTCTGAGGCTGTTACCAACTTCCCGGGGACATGCGGACTCTGCTCTGGCAGTGGTGTGGTCATGATGGCTTCGTTCCCCTCTGCAGGGCTCTCGTGGGGCCTCAGGGCCAGGCTGCTCTCGACCAGGTTGCGCTCCACGAAGACCGGTCCGTTGATGGTCACCGTGATGAGTGGCCCATTTGGTGCTGAACAGGTTGAGGGGAGGGATATGAGAGACAGAGTAGAGGGTGAGACAGCATTGTTTCTACTGAATATGCCGAACTCCATCATCATGCACCACTACAGTCTGCCATTCTGTTTGCCGATCTGTTTTGAAGTGCAAATCAATTAATTATATGATATAGCATATAAAAGATACTATTTAAACCTGCATTGCAATTTGGCATGACTTGGTGTTGGAAAATCATACGTTGAAAGTGAATTTTATGCACCAAGGGCAGTGGTATTTCAATACGTGCATTGATGCTAAAGTAAATAAAATTCTGTATTCACAGAATGTATCTTATTAGGACAATACTGGTCCCCTGCATATTAATGTGGAATTTCCATCACTGGCTCAAATTTTTGAATGGAGGTGAGCACTACCCTTCTTTCATATACTATATAAAAAATGTACTGTAATAGATGCGACTTAAAAAAAAATTGTGCTCATCACAGAAAAGTCCGAATGTCTCTCTATTTAAACGAGCAAGGAGACACTTTTCCAACATCGGGCTATGGTCGAGGCCAATTTGGTTGAATTACCATTGGTACCTTGTACACAGCGCTGCCTGTTCGATGGATACCAGATTGAATAAAAACCGCAATGACAAAGTGTGAACAATGAAGGTCACACACGTGGCTCAGTGTTTCCATCCATAAACCCATGTCATGTTGCCACGGTCAATTATTGCATTAAAAAGTATGCATGTAACATTATCGAATAAAAGAACATTTAAAATTGGGACAAATTGATGAAGAGCAATTTTTATAATTATTTAAAGTAACAGATACAAATTAAACATACCAAAATAGAAATTACGAATTTCTATTCTCGTGTCCCAAAGTAATTTACGTAATTTTACAGGATCTTTGTCTTCTGTTACATTATGATGTTTGCATAAACATAGCATAATTATTCCCAATCTTGGTCCAATGACATGCATCATTTTTATTAATTTGTTTGTGTAATTGGAGGCAAAGCAGTAATTCTAAAATAGAGGTACATTGATGTATACAGTTTTAACAAGTCTTGTAAACATTGATTTGGCAACAACCAGGAAATTATACTATCAAAATAATGTAAATGCAAGTGTAAATGTAAAATAAAATATATGGAAGACGAGACATTGGATACCTTAAATAAGCATTCATTCCATGTCAATGTCAATAACGCAATTTTTTTTAAGTGACACAGGATGTCTGTATCAGGTTAAAAAAACTATTGTATATCGATGACAAATCTTAGTTCGGTGTCAACTCAGCCCATCATTCTTCCAGGGTCATTAAATTAGTACCAGTTTCTTGAAAATCAATGGCAGTTATCCTATGTGTAGTGATGTATATTGAGTTACTACGGCGTCTAGCGCCAGCCACTGGAAGAAGAGTGACACTGCTCAAGTTAGCGTCTCTCTCTGGCACCAGAGGGTGTATGGCATAGAAGCGGGCCCTAGGGGGCATGCTTCTGGTGGCGGCCAGAGAGAGGGCACTTCAGCACATGGCAGTCTGGGTGAACCCGAGAGGGCACGTGACCAGGAAAGGGTAGCAAGGGGTACAAAGGGGTGGCGAGAGGGACACGTGACATAAGGCTCATATCCTTCTAGTAGGATCTAGAAGGGGGTGTGGCCTAGGGTGGAGCCAGGCCACGCTCAGGGGCATAAAAGGGAAGTCCCGAGCGCCGATCCGGGCTGTCTTGTGGAATCAACCCGCCGCGCTACATCTCCTCGATCTTCGCTCTTCAGTCATCACGTTCAGCATCATGGGTCAGGCAGTACGTTACTGACCTGACCCGGTTATGTAGTTGCCCGTTGTGATTAAGTCGTTAGTGGAAGTTGTTACCACCTATGTCGTTATCCCGTACGTTTATATAGTTACCCTGCCGGGTGTTGTAATAAACGTGATGCCTCCAAGGTCTAGTGTGTGTCCCCGTGGATGCCACTACATATGTATATACAGGGTGCTTCAAAAAATGTTCACACTTCCGAGAATTTGCAACAATCTTCTCCAGGTGGAGACCACCTGGAGAAGATTCCATGCATGTGTTGACAATGATGGCGAACAAGTGGAGACTCTTTGACTTTTTTAAGTTATTAAGATACATGTGTCATCCTGTTACAGTGTATTATCCGTTCGTCTCCCATTAAAAACAAGAGTCCCATATACTTTTTTTAAACACCCTGTATGTTCCCCTCATATCAACTGTGGGATTTCTTCTACTGACCTGGAGTCACCAATGGAGATGGGCAATTAACAATGCTCATCTCCATGTCTATTTGATTCCACAAATATCTAGATGCCCCATAAACCCCTACACAGGCTCTTGGAGCAAGTGCCGTCATTGAGCTCCTGCAGGCCGGCACAGCACTAAGTGAGTGTTGTGGCTAGCACTGCAATTGTCTCTCCAGTGCTGATGTTTACACACTGCACGAGGTACGTATTTAAGGCTGAGTAGACCCAGAGAGGACCTGATCCCAGATAATTGTCTTTGATGTCAGCAATAGCCGGGAATTCAATATTGGTCGCTGAGTACAAAGTGCAGACAAAATGCAGTGGATGAACAACTATGCCATCACGCAAACTCCGGTCACCCTCACAATGGTTTTGGCGAGCCATCAAACAAAGATGGCTACTGCATTGCGCGCTTTCAGGTGCGCTTCTGCGGCCGTCTAGAATGCTCTTCCTTGAAATATGACAAAGCCACTGGAGCTATGATGTACTTTTAAATCATCTAGATGGAAAACTAATTTCTTTAGAACTGCTTTTTGTGTTAAGTTTGTTGTTTTTGCCCTGCACCTCCGATTAGAAAAACAATTTCAACACACACACTCACACGATGTGCTCACCTGCAAAGACATCGTTCTCAATGCTGCTTTGTTTCATTGGGAGAAAGTTATTCTCCTTTTGGTCGAGCGGAGATGACGACGACGCCGTCCGACCGCTGCTACCCGACAGGTTGTTGTAGCAGCTGCTAGGCGTGTCCACGTCCACTCCTCCACCGTTTATGATGCCGCTGCCCAGGCCACTGTCTCTCCGATCCGTATCGTATGTGGACGTGACCCGGGGCTCCTCTGCCGCCACCGACGGCAGGGGGGGGAGAGGGGGGCGGCCGTCGTTGCTTCTGAGGGCCACGTTACGCTCGACGTGCAGGGGCTCCTCCACCGGCCATCGGGCCACCGCTGCGTACCCCTCGTCGTCCACGTTACCAAATTGTTGCTGCTCCATGGGAATCCTGGGCCTCTGCTGAAAGAGGATTGAGATGTCTGTGACGAGGCATCCGGCACGATGATTGGCTGTTTTGACTCACCGTCACAGAATAAGTGGTCGTAGGGGGGCTTAGACTAAGGCATGACAGGCGATCATTCCCGTCACTTATCATCTTTCAGGTTCTATCCCGACACCTCCCCTACCGTTCCCAATTTAACCACAAATCATTGGGTCCTTCCTGCTGAAATAAATTCAATCTAAATATAAAAAGCTAAAAGTTACCCGAACTGCCCTCAACCAACACACTCTCCCTCTTTGAGTTTTGGCGGTCTTTGCCCTCAAAATACTCTCGGCCAATCACCATTGAACACCCCTGTGCTTCCACTAATCAGTCACAAGCTCCACAGCCGGCCAATCGGCATTGGCAGTCTGAGGCTCGGCTTTAACAGGGCCTCAGCATGAGATGATTGGTGGCTTTCCTATCCGTTTTGCATTTCAAACAATGAAGCCATCAAGCTGCTGTTTGGACATGGAGTAAATTAGTAAATAACAAGATACGCCTGTCAGCGATCCTATAAATGTATGTGAGATTCTGCTGTCAACAAGTCATCATGGCCATCATGACTTTCTTTTCCATCTACTGTAAACATGACCATTTTGTCATCGATACCATGTCTGCCTCCTTTGTCTTAAAACATGTAAAAAACGACAATACTTTTTGAATTTCAAAATCAAAATGTCTCCCTGCTAAAATGAGGAATGGGGACGTGGCCTGTTATAACTCAGTCCGGAGCCAGTAGTGAATGTTCTTTACAGGACAAGCACTGATGGCTTCACCCAAAGTCACACTCATGTCATTAATATCAGAGGTATGACAGATCAGTCAACCGATCGCCAGGATTTTATTTTACACATGCAACTGTAAATTTGTGTGGTTAGGGCATAAAATGTCTTTTATTTCCATCGATTGCAATAATTAGCAGGTGATTGCCATCACATTTACTCACATTTGCTGAATTACTTTTGCACTTTTCAGAAGTGCCATTAAATATTACACAAGCGTTGCTTGCATTTCTTTGTGCATTGGGAAATAAACATACTATAAAATGCATGCACCAATGTACACTATCAATAATAATATTTAATATATTACTGTCACAAAAGTTAAATGTTCCTTTCCAGCAGTTAATCAGATGTTGTGCAATAAAATGTACACGTTTGATGCTTATAATACCGCGCGAAAAAATTGCAGTTACACGTCTTTCTGTACTCTTTGCAACTTTACGTACCATTTCCATGGCGATGTATATTCCATTTTCTAAAAGTGAAAAAAAAACATGTTAACAAATGGTTAGCATTTTATTAGTTCATGCATGAATTTTGCGATCTGAACACAAATTGCCTAGCGTTAGAATATGCACCCTTTTGAAAGCTTTCCAAACTAAGGCTGAACATCTGAATATATTATCTCTGGGTGTTTGTCCGTCTGTCTGTTCGTCTGTCTGCAGCATGGGAGTCACAGTAACTCTCGCAAAGATTATACAATCAGAATAAAATGACAGCATAAACTTACATTGCATTCAATGATTTACCCAATAGAAAGCCAGGATTAAAAGGTTGCCTACATCCAGTGACATCTAAAAAATTTAAAAATGAATTTGTAAATATGTGTACACGTTTTGCCCTGAATGCTGCCCTTCGACGTCTGTGCTGCATATTTGAACACGTTACATAATCCATGGGTGGCCATGTATTAGCCTAGCTTTTCAATATCTTACTAGCACAAGCCTGGCTGCCGCCACAGGCTTTGATTACCTGAGGCAGCACCTCCAGGCCAAGGCAAATGCATTCTGTCCTTGGTGTTCACACTGATTGCAATAGAATTTCTAAAACAAAAATACTCGCACCATCGTTTCAACTGCTGCAGTGGTAGATCGAACCAATAACGTCGAGGTTGCAATTCCATGGTGCGAACCAATTCACCTGGGCAGCAGCATCCTCTTCGTGCAACTTTTCAAGTACAAATGTCATATATAGTACACGAGTGTGTATATATATATACAGCCGCTTATGGCAATAACTTGTTATCCAAGTGTTGTACTTTTCTCGTCAGACGATTTTTCATCAAATTCAAACAGAAGGGTAGGGACATGGTTTTGCGAAATGAGTTCAAGTGTGCGCACACGGGTAGCTCACTTTCATTATGCATTCGTTTCTTGAAGAACTTGTAGATCAATATGCCGACGACAATGATCACAAAAACACCTCCTCCAATTGCGATTGTTTCGGCTGAGAAGAGAACAAGAGTGGATGGAATAGCAGCCCATTGAGACGCCAACATTACACGGTGTTTCCAACGTGCGAACACCCGAGTGAAATCTGGTCGTTAGCGTACACGTCAGACAAGACGCAATAGACAGATAATTTAATTCATAGCAGTGGCAGCAACTAACCCCAGAGCCACCGCATCAAGCATACACCCACACACATCACTCTGACTGCTCGGCTTAGCTGGCTTTACTACATGGCCCTGGTCATAAAATAATAAAAGAGTTGCCTCGCACAAGTGCAGCACTTTGTCTCAAATTCACTAAATCGAGATTAAGGCCGAAATCGACATCCAATGGCTCCTTGCTCATATGAGCACGTGGTAGTGCTCATCTCCATTGGGTGCCATGGTGGCGAGATGTTACCTGCCTTGCCTGCTATGTAAGGAGGTCGTGGGTTCGATCCCTACCTCGATGTCTGGATATTTGGAGTTTGCATGTTCTCCGCATGGTCACGTGGATTTTTCTCCAGGTCCTCCAATTTTCACCTCCTCATTTCGAAACGCGCGTTTAGAGTATATGGCTGCAATACATTACCACGTGATAAACCACTTCGCTGAGCTATCATTTGTGGCCAGGTCACTTCTGAAAAAGAACTATATAGCTCAGTGGGCCTTACCATTTGAAAATTAAACATAGTTTATGGTTGTATTTTATATCCCTGAGCCTGTGCTGGAAATTCCACACTCACTTGGCAGGGACAGTCTTGCAGGAGTGCACCATAAAATAGTACTCATTGTATTGACCCCAGCTGAGTTTCCCCCCTGACTCGGTACAACTCATAACCTTTCAGTTGTTAATCTGCAATGGACACACCTGGTCAGATATTATATATGGTTGAACACATCTGAAATCAAGTTACGTAAGTTAAAGACTCACACTTGACACTTCATTGTTGTACCCTTAACGTGAATTGACCCTTCGTACTGTATGAATTGTACATGCAGATGGAATTTGACATATTCGTCTGCCGGATAATTGTGACCCAATACAGTATACCATTCTCATAAATGTTTGCTTGGTCCTACTGTATTTAAATATGAGATACATACGGACACAGTGTAAACAGCAAAGATACTTTGACTTGAAATTTCTTGTATAATAAAACCCAATAAAAATGTAGATACTACTGCATTAGAGAAAACTTTCTCCATATGCAGTCTTTCAAAGTCCAATAATTGCTGTGCCATATGCAGTGCACGTCAATTTCATTGAAATTGTATTAATGTTACCGATATCATTTACTTATATTTCTTCATTGTCGAATCACTGTCACTTGAGTGCACAACATTGGCTATTTCCACTGTGTGCCATTGTATTGCTATTCCAAAGCCAATCGGTTAGTTGGTGGTGTACATTTTGATTGCACGGGAGGTTCAACGACCTCTTCGTAGCCAACGATCAGCCCGAATTCACAGCACGTGCACTGCTTTCACATTGAATCTGCACTGAACTGGAGAGCGGCGAGCCCAAGTGGTGCAACTTTGCCGGACCGTGATGCACGCAGACCCGCTCGTGGCAAAAAATTGATGAGAAACAGCTGCGATGAAGCCAAGCGTAAAATAAGATGTTTTTAACCATGAGTTGTTCACTTCAATGGACTGTGCACGTAGCATTCAGGACACTTGTTCCTCCTGCCACACTACAGGCATTGGCAAATTGGCGCCAATGAGTGGCGCCATAGCATAAGGGAGAGGCCCTGCGTAGTGTCAGAGTACATGAGGCAAAATTGTATTTAAATACTGCACATTATATATATTAAAAGTACGTGAAGCATATATTTGCAAAAAACATCGTCTTCATATTACATTAAGTGAATCGTCTTCATTGTCCAACTGGTCTCTCGTTTGGGAGGAGTAAAACTATTGCAGAGAATATTGCAAGATATTTGAAATCTACATTGAAGGCTATTAAAAATAATCCCAACAAATGGACACACAAAAACGGAATACGCGTCAAAAACAACAACGGAGCACATAGGGATGGCTGCGGTGCACAGAGTGTGAACTACGGGGGCCACCCGCACTCATTACCTGCCACACCTGGAGGTTGCGCTGGCACCGCTCCGCCGGTGATGGGAACGAAAGTTGTACCCGGCGTGGCTGAGCAGAGAGAGGCACAGGCGGCAGTCAGCGGGTGTGGTGCAAAGTGTGAAGGCGCACAAAATGCAACTCACGGGGCCCATAACAAGTTAAACAAAGATAAGGGTGCAGCCCCGCAATTGCTTGCTCACATCACTGCTGCCAGAAAATCGAAAACTCATTTTTTTTAAACTGAATTATTTTGAACCGCTTTTTGTGTTTAGTTTGTTGTCCTTCCCCCGCACCTCCGATTAGCACACTTGGCCACATACGGTGCGAAAGAAGTTCAACATACATACAGAATGACCTCCACAAGAGACAGTTGTAGACAATCCCTCTCAAGGATATTTTTCTTCCACCCCAGAAGAGAAGTTAAACACACGACACGCTTTACACCACCACATGCTGCTCTGACCTGCAGATTGACTAACTGGCGTTAACCATTTATTATACGGCTGGGTGGACAGATGCAGGGCGGTTTAAAAAAACGTGCACCTTTGTTTCAACTGCATGAATGCATTGACTGAATGGTCGAATTTCCAGATTCCTAGTCCAGTGTGCTAACCGTTACACCGCAACAGCATCGCAAACCATACTCGTACCTGGCATATTTGAAGGCTGCCCTGGCAATGCTCCATCACTGATGGTCGGAATTAAATCTGTCCTCCGGGTGGTTGAAAAGAAAGGGGCACAGGTGGCATCAGTGGTTGCGGTTCCTTGGATAAGAAGATCCCTTCCGAGGCTGGAGCAGCTGGGGAACATGAATGCAATGATCAGCACAGAGAGTAATGCACATCGTTTTCCCAGCGGGGAGCAGACGCACTTTCAAAGTTCCTTTGAGAACTCCTTGTTTTTTTTTCTGACAAGCTCATTAAGTACAATGATTTACAATGAAAATATGCTCGTTTAGGTCGCCTCTTATGTTTTTAATCTTGATTTGAAGCTTTCGTGACTGCACGAATCCATACTCTTTGGTTCTTTCGGTAAAGTCATGTAGGTATAAAAAATAAAATAAAATCAGGTGCTTTCCCACCTGATTATGGACGCTTGTGTTGCGCCCGAAACGTCATTATTTATTTTATTTTATCTTATGTCTTTATTTTCTTTATGTCATGTGTGTTTTGGTTATACCCCTCTGTCTCTCTCCTTGTCAACCCTTCCGGCTTACTTAAAACATAAAAGGAACCCTTTCCTCTTTCAGTGGGACCCCGTATGGTTTGGGGTTGCGAGCCCATTCCTCATCTTTTTATCCCACGACTTTTATAACCGGTTTGGCTAATGTTGACGGTGTGCACGCGCATCACAACGTGCTGTAACGGGCCCGCACAATGCCTCAATAAAAAAAAAACCTTTAAAAAGTACGGTACTTTCCAAACCTGTTGCCTTGTACGCTATAATTTCCAGCAAGTAAGTCAAATCAGAGTGTGTCTCCCCTCGTTCAAATACACGTGGGAAGGCGAAGCCCTGACACAGTTTTGGAAATTCCACATTCTCATGGTGAGGGTGGGGTTTAGTTTTCCCATTGGACCTAGCAAGTACACTTGTGTTGAAGACCCACTGTGCACACTTTATGAATGATAAATTCAAATTGTTATACTTTTATATCAAAGCATTACTGCAAGGTGGCCAGATAAAACTGTCCTAGCACAATATAAATCATTCTACAGAATTTGATACTCACTTAAGAAGTATAACAGTTATCATTAGATAATATAATCAAAATGTTTTCTACATCTGATTATTTTTTAAAGTAGTTCTTAATTTTCGATTTAAAGCTTTCGTGACTGCAGGGATTAATATTCTTGGTTCTTTCGGTAAAGTCACGTAGAAGGGAAATAATAAAAATAAAACAATATAATAAAATTATCACGACGTTTCGGCCACAACGCAAGTAGCCGTCCTCAGGTGAAGAAACAGAGCTGTCGGAAAGACAGCGTCTTAATTAAGTCGTGAGAATTGTATAATATTATGTTTTATTTTATTATTTTATTATTTCCCTTCTACGTGACTTTACCGAAAGAACCAAGAATATAGTTCTTAGTTTATTTCCCCGTTTAACACTCGAGCCATACATCAGAAATATAAGGTCATGTATCGTTAAATTTGCTTTGTGTCTTATTCACTGTAATTTTTTAAAAATAACCCATTATAATAATTGATTTGATGGTCATTGTTGGCAATCTGCGTAGGTGCTCGCTAATGACAGGCGTCCCCACAGTCTGTGTCGGCTACATGGGGGATCTTTGTCTTTGTTGATGCAGGTGGTGTTACTGGTGTTTGTGATGCTGGTGGTACAGATGCTGGTGCTGATATGGCTGGGAGCTGAACTCATGATTGGGAGCCTGCTGCCTATGAAATAAGAAAAAAAACCATACTCCATGTTATGGTATGACTTGTTCTTTGAAAGGTGATAGGCTTACTTTGTGTGAGGGATGCATGTCTTCACTGAGGAGGTGGTGTTGGAAAAGGTCCCAGATGGACAGGGCCTGCACTGTGCATCTGAAGATTCTGTTCCTGTAGAAAGACATCAATGGTTGTAAATTTCTTCCGTATAAACGTGTCAGTCAAGAAATATGTATTTTACATTTTCATTATTTATGTAACATTCCATGGTGGATCAAACTCATTCTCGTGAAAACTGTTTAATATGATTGTATTTATTAGGTTATATAAAAACATATAAAAGCTGCATATTTCTCAGTCCGAGAGAAAATGAAAGCAACGAGATTTATGCCATTAGATTTTTCTCGCTATTTTGGTCATAGTAACACAAGCCAGAAATCTAGACACAGGGCCGGTATATAAAGCGGTTTACTTAATTGGGTAACACCACACAGCTACATCAGCCGCTACTGGCAGGCTATTTCTTTCTGTAACACAGCACCTTTGTGATAGCCTTGGAATAAGAGAGGCACGAATACCAAATGAACTAAGTTATGATTATTCTTGATTCTTTCGGTAAAGTCACGTAGAAGGGAAATAATAAAATAATAAAAATATAAAACAATAAAAATTCTCACGACGTGTCTAGATCTCTGGCTCACAGTCTTGTGTTACTATGACCAAAATAGCGAGAAAAATAAAATGGCATAAATCTCGTTGCTTTCATTTTCTCTCGGACTGAGAAATATGCAGCTTTTATGTATTTTTATTTAACCTTGCAGTCGAAACGTCATGAGAATTTTTATATTTTTATTATTTTATTATTTCCCTTCTACGTGACTTTACCGAAAGAACCAAGAAAATGAATCCCTGCAGTCACGAAAGCTTTAAATCAAAATTTTAATTATGATTATTATTATGTCATCAAGCATTCTGAAATTCCCAATAAGCTCAACTGTGCAGTGACCATGTCAGGAAGTAGGTTCATAACCTGCCTCTGCAGACCTGTATGTATGCATGTTGAACTTCTTTCGCACCATACGTAGCCATCCGTGCTAATCGGCAGTGCGGAGAAGGACACCATTGTCCCTTTACATAAGTAGCTCTCAAAAATTATTCAGATATTTGCAAAACACTCACTAAAAATGAATTGGCCAAGTATCTCAACGCAGTACACTCCTGAAACAAAATATCTCGTAACATCCTTGGGTGGTAGTATATCTACACACACGAAACATCAGAATTAAAGGAATAACGAAGTTATGTACAACTCGTGGACTTGCGCACGCCACACCTATGCAGACGTGCCTTCCCATTAAATAAAAACTGTCTCTTTACATTTCATTACTTTTATTCATTTACTACTTATCTTTCTTATGCTGTTCATTGTGCACGGTTGCACTTTATTTTCACGCGGTTGTAATTTACTTTGCTCAGGCGGTGTTAGCCGCTGAGGGCGTGACGCGTTTCTTTTACAATTCTTGTTGCTTTCTGCCCCCCTGCACCGTTCCCGTTCTGCTGTAATGTGCACTGATGCCTACTCTTTAGAGGGCGATATTGGCACATACATCTGAAAATTGATTGATTGAAGTCAAGTAAATTTTATTTTTTGCTTACACACCGGCGCCTTTCTGGCACAAAGTGCTATCGTTGTATTAATACTCAAATATAAAAATAGAACATTCTATACAATGACAAACATACTATAGTTGTTTAAATTCCAAAAATAATCACAGGTTGTGGCTGTTGTTGTATGCAAGTGCTAAGAGATGTGTTGTTGTTGAGTTGTGACGTGAATGTAGTGATGATGGAGTGGAGCGTGCAGATTGCTTCGAGGAGGTTGCTCCAGAGGTGTGGTGCTGCAAATGAGAAAAATCGGTCCAACCACGTGGTTTGTGTGTTTGTGTTTTGGTGGTTGGAAGGGTGTTGGGAATGAGGAGCGACGTGTTTTGTTGTTTTGCTTAACCTGTGTGAGGTGTCTGATGTCAGGCGGAGCTTGGTTGTGTATTACTTTGCATGTTCATGGGATTATTTTGAAGCGAATTCTCGATTTGATTGGGAGCCAGTTGAAGTTTTTTTGAGAGTTTTGTGTGATGTGGGATGATTTGTGGAGGTTGAAAACTGTAGCTGTGTTTGAGGTATGCTGAAAAGTGGGGAGTTGCAGTAATCTAGCCGTGAGGTTACGAATGCGTGTTCAAGGAATTACCTCTCCTTCATGTAGATGTTTGGGGCGATCTGTTTGATATTGTGCAGATGGTAGTGTGCAGTTTTGTGATTTACAGTTACGGCTGGATTCTTGAGACAACGATTTATTTATAACTGCATTGGTCAAAAGAAAAGTGGTCAGCAGTTAACCACCACTGAGCCAGTGGCAATTACGTACCGCTTGACAGTTTAGTTATCACAACAGTCTTGTAACTGAAGGGCATCAGCAAATAAAATGAAATCTACTATTTGCTATAGAGAGGACAATGAACACTGTGATGATTCACAAGCATCTGACTGCTTTGTGCCAATGTCAGAACTGCAATTTCAAATACACCCCACACACACACAAATTATGAATAATTAATGACTGTCCATCTGTAGAGAGGACAATGAACGCTGTGATGAGTCACAAGCATCTGACTGCTTTGTGCCAATGTCACAACTGATGTTTCAAACAAACCGCCACAAATGATGAATAATTAATGACTCAAAGCTCTGCTGAAGACAAAAGACCCGATCTCAATTGGTTCCCATCTCATTTAAAGCATTTTTTTAAATAAGTGATTTGCTTTTATTTCACACTCATCATGTAATGTATCAAGCATAATGCTTGTACCTGACCATATAAAGCATTAAATTCCATGCTATTGCATTGCATTCCAGGGGATCGAATTTTGGAATAAGCTTTGTCTGCAACAGATGTCACACACTACGTGTCATGGAAAGCTCATAGTTGTGTGTGCCTTCATATTGGCACACCTTCTTATGCAAGTTGGAAAAGGTGTTGTAATGTAAGCACACGCTTATAGTCAGTCACCTTTCTCCTTAACCTTTCCAACATGCATGACACACCGTGACCGCTCAGCTCCGGATAAGCCTTCTCACGGAATAAATGAATGCCACTTTCATCTCAGCGTGGCCCAAGTCCAGTGTCTATGCATAGTGAAAGCTGCTGAAAAGAAATGCTCCAGTCCGTTGGGATAACAGGAGCTGTTCAGTTTCACTCTTGACTGGCACACGCGTATTTTTTTTCTCTCCTGCAGAGATTAGTACACTCGACCTGCGCAGCGTCGTGTCTCGGCTCATCTATAAGAGCCCTTGCATTGCATGCTTGAGAATCAAACCCATTATTGCAGCTAATGTGAATTCGCTGGCTCAAGGAAAGCGATATTGACTTTGTCAGATCAATGAGTCGCAATGATGAGATTTTAGAGGAGCCCTAGATAGCAGCCCATGACAAGGCCGATTCGCGTGTGCATTGAGTTTGATGTTCTTAATTAAAACAAACGACCTCAGCTGAATTGGATCAGTACTTTGACACACAATTTGGCCAGTGTAGGAGATACATGTGTTAATAGTAACGTGCTACTTTAATCAGAATACAGTACTGAAGGCAAGTACTGGCTATTTCATATTATACATTTGTGTAATAAGATTAGCCAGCGGTTGTTTTTTTTTGTATTTCAATTGTGCTATTGCTATCAAGTCATGAGACCACGTGGCTGAATGTAACTTTGCAAAGCACTGGATAACCTGTGTTAGAGAAGAGCCCGTGGAAGCAGATACTATAGAAGTGCTTTTGAACCTCCATTCAAGTGACTTTTTTTGTATTCACACACGAGAGGAAGCACCTTCACACACACCTTATTCTGGAAAAATGTTTATCATACTGCAGACACACTGATATGTCTAATTGTTAGAGCTAGAATCGAGTCAAACTAAGTGAAACCCCGACTTGTTTGCGTGTGAATACGGTGACTGGGCTGGGACTATGGAGGAGGCTCGTGAAGGATGCTCCCGGGCAGTTGGAGGCAGTCGCCCTTCAACAACAACTGAGGGCAGAGGAGCGACGCTCACATCAACGAGCGGAACGCCGGGTGGCTAAAATACTGCAAATGGGCACAGTAGGGGGTACAGCTGGTGCATTTACCAATCATCTCAGTCAGCCAAACCGATGGCTCCTGGGTCTGTCCCGAGACCTCCTGTCAGCGAGCCTTCGACACTTCACGTGGCTTCAAAGTGCACCTGGCCTGGCACAGGCGCCGTGGTGACGTCACCATCACTTAGTGATGAATGGCGGGTATTAGTATTGGTTTTGAGCTGGGACTACCAACTCACTACACTTGAGAATCCAGTTTAATCACAGGTGGCTGCCCAGATTCGAACCCAGGATCTGCACTGCCACCTTGTCTCCTCCATTGGACTTGTTTGTAATATTACCATGTACTTTCATTGCTTTTTTTTACAAATATGAAAACGTAATAATAGAGAGATGCATGTATTTGCTGACTGGATTAATTTGAGAATAGCAACCCATGAGTATAGACCATTCTTACGACCTATTAAGTGTCATTCTAACACACCAGGGTTGATTCTTATGACAGATGCTTTCCACCTCGATCATGTCACAAAGCCAACAACTTTAGTGTCGTACTATTATTACCAAGGCTACATCAAAGTAAGCCCATATTTGTTAATTTGAAGAAAGTAATCATACAAGTTATTAAGTCAGCAAATTATATTGATTTTGAAACCACATGCCTGTGATTACGTTACTACTGCTAAAATCTGCAAGTTATCAGTAATTAAAAAATGTTTAATGGCGATATTTGTGATACTGCATTTGCAGTGTTGCACAATTACAATAAACAACTCAACACATTCGTTAATAACACTGCCTTAAATGGAAAAGGCAATGTCCCTGTAGTTGACATTCTCCATGTGCTATGCCAAAAGGGCCATTGCCCAAAACGTTGCCTGTTATATATGTGTAGTGTAATAGCGTCGGCTGGTGGACAACAGCGGCAACTGTGGTGGACAGACAGCACACACGCCGGTGAGCGTGAGCACGGTGTGTTGGCAGAGAGGAGGAACTAGGGTAAGGGTCACGAAGGACCCCATCTGGAGGTCTCTAGAACCTGCTAGCGGGTTCGAGAAGGGAGGCGCGGTCAGGGTGGAGCCAGGCTGCGCTGGTAGCATAAAAGGAGCTGAGAGCGGGAGCTCGAGGCTGTCGGTTCTGGTAATGGACTCGCCTCGTCCTTACTGTCGTCTCGTCGCCGTCGTCGCTAAACGTCTCCGCTAGATATTGCGCTACGAAGGAGAGTAGTTGGCTATCTCAGCCAGCGCCGTCAGTGTTAGACAGCCGGTGTTGTGTACAGGCTGGGCTGAGCTACTGTGGGGAGTGTGTGGACGAGACCGTGAAGTTGTTAATAAAGAAGGTGCCTCCTAGAAACTCTGTCTCTGAATCGTTGACACAACATTTCTATTCTTTAAGGGCCACAATGTGTTGAGTTTTTTGGTTATCTGTAAAAAAGTAGCCCACTGTGAGCATAGCTCTAGTGCATGGAGCCGCATCTCACCATGACTGGAGACTTCAGAGCCAGGGCCACAGACGCTGTATTCCTGACAGCGCAGACAGCTGCCATGCACAGCGCTGCCCTCCACACAAAACGACCCTTCCCGACAAATCACTGCATTGTCACCAGCGTCTTGAGTTACATCTGTAAATTCACATGCAAAATATACGGAATTATTAATACGGTAATTACATCATCTGAATAACAAAAAAATCGTCAAATTGCAATGAGCTTCGGGAAGTACTCAATACCATTGATAGCCATAAATTAGTGGTGATGGAAATTCCACATTCCTATGGTGCAGGACAGTCTCTCCATAACAGTGATGCTTTAGGGCACTTCACTTCCCAATGCTAAAGTAATATTGTTGGCCCTGGAGGATAATGGTATGAGTCGACTTCCGGTAGAGATTTCAACCCACGACCATTTTGTCGTTTGAGTGCTTGCCACTGTCACCTGGTTAGACAACTGTCCGTGTGCTCACAATAAATCTCGAATCTGCATGTATGTTTTCTTGCAATATGTAATGATGCATGCATTGTAATGCGTAAAAAGTTAAACATTTGCCAAATGGTGGCATTTAGTACCCATATAACGCTGATAAGCATGAACATGCATGGCAAATGGACATTTAACAACACGATAAGGTGGTGAAACAAGCACCACATCCATCAATGATATGGCCACACTACTCCGTATATTTGTTTTGACCAAGGCAATGCCTAACTCAGCCTAATGTCTTGGCTCATATCTGAAATGACACTGATATTCCTATCAGGGAATGTGAAATAATTGCAGACATCTAGAATAAAATGACTCGCTAAGCACGTCCCAGTTGTTGTTAAAGCACAATAAATAAAGCGGAAATGGGCAGCACACACCATGAGAAAAGCTGAATAGAGAGAAATAGATCACATTAACCAGAGAGTGGAGACTGAGAGAAGGCAAGAGATGCAGAGGAAGCAGGAAGAGATAGCAACACCTAGATCCAGCAGAAGCAGGGAAGCAATGGTGTCATATGTTGGCATCGATGGCCTAGACGAAGGTGTCATCTTTATCTCTAGATTTGAAATATAAATAAAGGTTTCTCCAAAATAGAATTTACATTTGCTGTCGTTATAAGAGATCACTTTGCAACGTGACTCTTACCTCCTACAGGTATTTCAATGCCTACCACAAGGCACGATTGGTTAGCCATCACATAACGTGAGATGTTCGAAAACCTCAACTCGAATTAAGCTTCACGTAAATGGGAGTCAGACACAGTGATATTTATAGTACACTTCTTGGAGGTGCAGTCTACTTGAAGCCATACGACCGTTAATTGGGAACAGACATCAACGTGTGACATTTTTAAGCAAATGTATATTGTCACATATTGTCAGTCACTATCGGGTAAATACTTGGATGCCTTACTTTTTGGGACCTCTGTCGTGTTTGAACTTGCACAAATTACGTCAGCCTTGCTTGTCCCAGCTTGCCACACACCTGCTTCACATCTGCCACAAAACATACGCAGCATGTAGCTTGTTATATTTTAGGTACAAAACATAATTGTCATCTTTACAAATATATGAATTGATCGGTCAGTGCCTAAAATTGTTCAAAATGTGTTATTTGTATTAAAAAAATTATAGCATCACATTTATATATCATTTTATTGACAAACATGAGAAACAAATGAAAGTAATTATTATAGTCACACGATTTTAATAATAAAAAATGTGTGAATGCATATGTTGCCTTTCATATGTCTGCCCACGTTGAAATATAAAATAATTTATTTACACAACCACTTTGACTCCAGATCCTTCTGGGAAAAGTATCATATCAAGCACATTCATTCAGGACATGCCCACTCTGGACCGGTTTTGACACACAGTGTTCTCATCAGCAGGGTCAGGCTTGGTTGAATCAATGCTGGTGAACCGCCAGACGTTAAAGGTAAGGACCCTCTCTTCAAGAAATCGGTCCTTGTTCAACGTACAATTACATAAAATATGACTCAAAATAATAATTAGCATCAGAATTGTGATAGATTGCTCAGAAATATACCTCTTGTGCAATTATATATCCCATTCAGAAGGGTGGTTGAGTGAATCAGTGCGCTAATGCCTTCGCAATCCAATGTCTTTGCCTGTGAGATAAGGATGCAGAGCACAATTTCCAATCCCCTCTACAGTATTATGGTGCATCCAGAATGCCCGCCTCCACACCATTTCCACCATCTCCTTAAGGCGAATATTTTAAGCAAGATCCCATGGGTATCTCACTCTGCTGTTGCTCAATATTTGGCATTTGGAAAGAGCAGTAGGGCACTACATGCTATGCGTAGTCACTATATTGGCCTGCGGGGTGTTAATGGATAATCCCTGTTTTCTATTCACTGAGGCCTTTTTCATGGCAAGAATAAGGTGTAAATAATCCTGACAGAATTTGTGTTTGAAACATGGCATTATCCCTTCAATAAAGGCATTCATAGGTCCAACTAATGAGCCACATAGGCTCAGTATTTCAAATACCCTACCTCAGCATTTCATTAAGGACCACACATAGCATTTCCTCTGCCACTGCATTAGTTACACGTTAAATATTTGTGCAGAACTAATATGGCACAGTACTCAGCCCACAACTAAAATATAATGAGTTCAAATCCCAGTTCGGCGTTGACAGTCTCTTGTCCCTCCCAGGTCGATGAAACATATACCAATATATGGCAAGTTACGAGTGGTCAGATCGAGAGAATGGCTTCTGCCATAAAGAAAGTGGAACGTCCAATATGGCCACGAGCTCAACCCATTACCCAATTGAGTGTGAAAACACTTTCATTTTGACTCTGTATTGGACACCTTCAGAGACCATAATTAAGCTTGAAGTGGTAGCAGCCCATGTGTAAAGCCTGCAGAGGGCCTCACCAAAGATTATTAACCTGCAGTCTTGAGCGATCACCCACGTGTATTTATCACCACCTACCAGTAAATCAATGCGTACCTTGTTGATTAATTTACATGGAAATGTAGGTCAGAGGAATAAATACATATTTGACTTTTGCTGCTCACATCACACCGAGCTGTGATGATCCCAAATACCTGGAGGTCACTCGGAGTGCTGTGGATAGGATGGACATGTACCCTGAACCAAGTGGCTGAATTTTTATTTACAAAGTTATTGCTGCACAGCTACATGAAAACTGTCAAATCACACTTGGCACATGAACATCACAACTGGCAAAATATACACTCAGGATAAAAATACAGTAGTGGGGCATTCCCAGACACCTGAAACTGTTTAACCTCATGCAAAATGTGGCAGCTTGCAGCATGTAAATAAAGCGGGTTCTGGTAGTCGTTTAATGTTTTGATTGTAAAAAATGTGACGTTAATGTGCTTTACACTGAGGGTGTGTATTGCCAATTATTTGGCAGTTGAATACCACCTTGGTACCATATAATGGTGAATGGTTTAAAATATAGATTTAAAACTCTTCACTATTACAACACAATTAAGCAGATTTATGGCCCAAATTCCCTGCAGTCATATCATATAACATATGATAAAGTGATCAAAGCCTTATGATATCACAGGGTTGTGAGAGATAGTGCTGTATTGGAGAGGCATTTATCCAGCAGTTAATTGACCATGGCTGATTTATGATGGCCACAGCCAGCTTTCTAAAGCCGGTATCTTGGTAATTAACCTTTGCTCATATGCATGCCGCTTTTAGAGCTTGAACAAAAAAACACATCGCACCAAATATCTACGTCATACTTTTTGGGATTACATCATTTTGTGTAATCAATAGTGTTGCACAGACTAATTATTCTTGACACCAGCCTGTGCTGTACAAGCCGCAATCAAGAGGATGCTACTGCTCTCTAACAAACACGGACTCCACGTTTGCCAATGCAGTTTGTGTTTCTTCAAGGCCTTTGTACCACGGGAGCCTGAGGCACAGCCATTTGTAGCCTCGGCCTTGGGGTGAGCGAAGCGTTCATTATACCCACCGGGAGTGTGGTTTGCATGGCTCCGTCTTTGAATTATTGTTGGAGAAGCTGCCTTTCGGACATTTCTTGCAAGTTGTGTTCTTCGTCGGGGTCCCTGAGAGATTGTGAGAAAGTGTAAAAGATCCCTATTGAAGATCTTACCATCACACTTAAGTTAACATCACTATAATTGCAGGTGCCTTTACAAGGATGCAATAGGCAATGCTTGACTAGTGTCTTGTAATTCATGCGTGAAATTGCTATTCTTGTTACAATCACCTCGGGCACTTTGTATCAGGGCATTACATATCCTGTATTTAATTCCCATGCTACAGGTTAACGAGATGTATTGCAATGTGCATGTATTAGAATTGTTGCAGAGCGGTGGTGCAGGGGCTGTGAGCCCAGTGACCCGAGATTGAGTCCTAGGCGTGACGAGCATCAATGATCCACATCCCTTCACCAACCCACACTAACCCCAATGACTGTCACGGTGTGGGCAGACCTTCATCCAGGAGGGGGCTGGCAAAGGACCATACATTATTACTTTACTTATTTTTACCTTTTCATGTAACTATTTTGTTTTCATCAGGTAAGCCCCACTGAGCTATGTAGCTCTTTTTCATAAGCAACCTCTCCACAAATGATAGCTCAATGAAGTGGCTCATCATGTGGAAATGTATAGCAGCCAAATACTCTAAACGCGTGTTTTAAAATGCACAAGATGTAACATTACAAAAGCCCTGATAACCCAGAACATTGCACCAAGTTTGATATTTTCACTGCATTGTATATTCCAAATTGCATATGTCCTGGTTAAATTAAAAACACTGCTCACGTCACATGATGGAAGCAGATGCATTTTATTTACTTGTCTTACTTTTGGTTTCTTTCCATGAAGCCTCACGCAAATGAATAGCTATTAGGAGAATAATGGGTTTTGGCATCCCAATAAAATTGGTCCATAAAAAAATACCAGTTGTCAACAAACCAAAGTCCAAAGCTATGATGGTGATTTAATGGATGCTTCTGTGCATGCAATGCTTTACTCTTGTGCACTTCACCAATTACATTTCAACCATGACGATGGAAATGCAACGTGCAACGTCACGGATATATAAATACAGTAAATGCTGTACTCCATTTAATTGTTATACAAACGTGATGCAATTGCCGATACAAAACAGAACAATCTGTTAACCAATGTAAATCTGTCAAATTAGCCCATGTGACCCTGTCGCCAAGCAACCACACTGTTTTCGCTATACTTATTATAACTACTACTACTACCCACTTTCAACTTGTGGGGATACCCGATTACAGATGAATCAGAAAATCAGGGCTGGACATGAAATATTGACCTGGTGGCATTGGGTGACAGCACCTTCGTGCCCGTTAAACTGTTGGATAATGTGCACGGTCTGAGAGGCCTAAAAATAAATACATGTGGAAGTCTCCATGAAATGAAAAATATATACTTACCACTCTTTAAGTGGTTACATTTGGTTTCTGGTTTAAGCTATTATACTGGACTGGGCACCTATGAAAACATGCTTTATAGCTCATCGGATTCCTCCAGTATGAATAAATATTCGGATTCAATGCTCAGCACTGGATGACTACTGTATTATACCAGGTTACAGCTGACTGTGGAAGCACCAAAGTCTAAATGATGGACAAGGGCAACCGAGTTTTATTTTGGCTGCAGCAGGACCCCATCAATGAGATTTGGGAAATGTAATTTTTTTAAAATAAAAGTTACAACGGTAGTGACCTCTTAATAATAGTAGAGGACCTTGGTTGTATTTACAATGTGTATTTATTTTTCGCAACATGAGGCTATGTTCCACAAATGTGCATTTTGTTTTTGCATTCAGTTAAAATGAATGTTGAACTTTCATGCATTCAATGCCATTGTTTCCCTGACACACTTACCTCGACTGACAACGCCCTCTCCTCTCGGGCAGTTTTTATGAGAAGAACACTGTTTGCAGCTGTTTTCAGAAAAATATGTGCAGTACATTCCATCCTTGCACCCACAAATGATATTTCCTTCAGGACCGCATGGCCTCTTGACTTGCAGGGAGGCTGTACCACGACACACAGCAAGTGAGAAAAGGTGAGCATTGGGCATTTCAGGAAACTATTTATGTGCAAGTGGAATTTATTTGCATGTATATTGACCCTAGTACATAGAGGCAAGGGAGACAGATATACAATGCTGAATAAAGATAGCAGCCAAATCAGCCCAAGACTACTTAAATTTCTTGTTAAAGTCAAAGTCTTCCCCTTCCCAAAACGGACAGCACACGGTAGCCACCTGTTTTGTTGGCCAAGAACCAATGCTGGAAATTACACATTCAAGTTTTATTTAAATCAGGCCAAGCCTCCAGTAAATCACATGACTTATGCGTGGCCCTCAGACTCAAAATCTCTCCCCTATCCCCACGCCATGTGCAAATACACGCTCCTCCCTCTATCTCACTTCATGCTCGCTCCTAATCTCTCCATCTCTTCCCTCTATTTTTTTTCGACCAGAGGAAACAAGAAGATGCTCGGTGTAGTCGGCACTTTGCTTCATTCATCATTTCGTTTTTTATGCTTTGCTTATGTAAACCCCCCCCCCCCTTTTTTTAATGAAAGATTTAACAAAATATTTCTCGCTCTGCTCTCCTTACCCCTTCCCTCTCTCTCTCCACCCCCCTCTCTGCCCCCCCCCCCTCTCTCTCTACCCCCTCTCTTCCTACTCCATGTCGCTCTCTCTCGCTCTCTCTTTCTTTCGTGTTTTGCGCGGTGCTTTTAGCGCCACATCGCGTGGATTTTTAGCATTTAATTTCATTTGTTTGCTCGTGACTTTGTGTATTTCATATCGAAATCGCCTCCAGTGCTGTTGCTGCTGGCGGCAATGAAAGTTGTTTAAAAGTCAAAAGTCTCTCTCTGTCTCTCTCTTTTTTACACCTTCTCATCCCCCAACATCTTGGCAGAGTCATTCCTTCTCCCCCTCCGACATCATGCCCAGCGCTCCTTCTCTCTTCCTGCTGGTCATCTTAAGCCGTGTCCTCTCTGTCCCGGCATCCCTCCCCTTTTGCCGGTCCTCTTGCCCTGTCTGCGCTTTTGCACAGCTGACTCCACTCCCCTTCCCATGATGTGCCACGGGTAAAATGTATTTTACAATGCAATTTTCACTGATCTTTACATTGGCCGAAGCGTATCACCTAGTCTGACTTAAATGCAATTTTAATGTGGCATTTCAATTTTGAAAACATGTAAAATAATAAATATATATTCATGCCTTGCTTCGTGCTTTGATTTCTACTGAGTCTTGTACAAGTGAATTGGCGATACTAAGGCATACATGAAAATGGAGAAAACATTACCCATCTCAAATTTGCTGATGACACGGTCATTGTAACACCAATGGCAAGGAATTGGAGGAAATGTAAAAACTTTTTAACGAAGCATACAAAGTTGGATTCCAGATATTTGTACATATATATGAGCAAAAGACAAAATCGAATGCGACAAATACACTAATCGATTGGAAATAACTGAGAGAGACAAGTAGAAAACACGGCAAAATAGTTATACATAGGGAAGTTATTGAATGCTTATCGGGATCAAGATGTATATAAAGATGAGGATGAGAGAAAAGGTTGGATGGAGCTCTTTTGGAAATCTGAACTTAATCATGAAAAATAATCCACCAATATCCATAAAAAGAAAGTTGTTTAATGAACGTCGACTACCTCCTATGACATCTTGCTCACAAACATGTTCATTAATGGAGAGAATTAAATGAAAAAAACAGAAAAGTGTACAAAGAGGCATGGTGAGATGCTTGCACTGGCAGAAAAACGTATCTTCCCTCCTAAACAACAATTGATTTCCCATCATACATGCCCGGCTAATTAGATCATCAGTAAATTTGCCACTCTTCAATAGGAAGCACTCAAGAGATGGCTCAGGGGTAAGTTGTCAGAAGACCTATTGGGAAGAACCAGCACGGCTAAAATCCTGGCTTCTTCGTTGATCACCAGCGATAAAACATTCAACTGTAGTTAAAATTCAGGCCTGTCGCCAGTTGCTGAACAAAAATCCATTGCAAAGATGATTAATTTTAACTTCACTCGCCCAACCTAGCCCAGCTCAAAAATGGAACATGCTACACAATCCACTCTTAAAGAAGCGTGACGTGGAGCAGCATCTGGCGGCTCAGTGAACGCGATCCAATGATGAAACCTCATTTTGTAAGGTGACGATTTTGGAATGGTAAGTTTTAGTCAAAAGGCCGTGGTGTGGCAAGTCAAAGAAAGGTTATTAAATCGGGTGGCATGGTCTCCCCCACCCACTACCACCTACCCCTAAAACCCCCACCCCATGTTTCACAATTTAAAAAAGGATTGTGTTTATGTATCCCCATATCTCGGTGTTGCTATCTCTGTCTGTCCGTGTATCTCTGCGGACTGATTGGCAGGGCTGGTTTTTCCACAGGTATAATCCTGGAAGCACCCTATGTCATGTGTTTCATCAGCCAATGTTTCACTTCAGACTTTCTAATTCACGATTTACATGGCCGTAGTGACCTCCGTGACCAAATCATAGCCTTAAGTCATTGAGTCAATATTGTTCCGTGCTGTCAATTGGCATTGTGGATTTCAAACATCGCACATCCACGAAGTGCATACATGCAGATTCTAAACACGTGACTTCATGTTCTATAATCCAATATTTAATCAGTTCTAGACGTTAATAACTGTACGGTAATCAAAAGTGGCGTTGCCTTTAAGCAGGTTTTCATACGGAAAGCTTCAAATTGCATACATATGAACTGACAATTGCACACATGCAGTTTAAACCCAGGCAAATCCTTGAGATGTTTACATAAAATATTAATATTTGAATACATGCACGTTTGTATAAAAATACAAGAACTTAGTTTGACATTATACAATATATTTTTAATACGTACATACACACACAATATGTACGTGATTATTTCAAACGTGCATAATGAAACGTCACTGAAATTCTGAAATTGAATTTAAATGCTCTGCAAACAGAATATTCGTGGGTTATATTGAAAGGTCATGGTACAGTGAAGCCAAGTCAGTGTTAAAATCTGGCCAAGCATTTCATTATGGAAATGTCAGCCCAGCATTGTACGCAGCAACAACCAAGCAGAGAAAGGGTCAGCCACAACATTTTACTTTGAATGTCAATTTTCCAAATGTCAATCACTGTGGGTGAGGCCTCTGTGCCAAGGTTTTTCAGTTGTTGCACTTCATTAAAAGTCATCATCGAGCAACTTGTGAATTCGTCAGTAAATCAATCAATCGTGAGCATGATACTCTCTAGCTGCTCACTCACGCGTGCAATTATTTTGTGCTATTATTTGATGTTCATGAAAAGGCAACGTCTCCAATCCTGAAGAGCACGCGCACATATTAGAATACAAGTAGCACTTATCAGAAGTGGTTGAAATAGACACACGTGTTTCGTGCTAACTAGAACAGGGCATTCTAACGCTGGCTCAGGCTCACGAATCAATCAGAATCAGAATCTTTATTTATTTTGGAGGAATCTGAAGAGCTATGAAGCTCTTTTTCACAGATGTCCAGTAAGTTACGATGAAGACAGGCACCACCAACCATTTGGCCATGGATATACGGGCATATTGCAGCAAATACACAGTCTCCATCCACACAGGTATCGTGTCCTTAAATTAATGTAATGACTATACCTGGGATAATCTTATAATATTGAATCTGTTTATATATAATAAAAAAAAATGTTTCATTAGTTATTCACGTTAAAAATAGGAATAACCACATAGCAACATCGCCCCTTACTGGCAGACTAATTTGCATCTGCGTCCCACACAGGGATAGTTAACACTGGGATCCCCTTGGCTAGACTGCAGCCGGGCATTGGAATGGTTAAGTTCAGATGTGATGTAAGGCAATTGGCATCGCTAAGGCATTCAAACTCTCCGTAACAGAAACCTGCCCACTGTTCCAACTGCCCCGCGGGGAGCTTGAACCAGCGGCTTCTGGATTGCAAGTCCGCTGTGCTGATCATTAACACCACGGCAGCCTCTTAGTATTACTATCATATGTTAAACTGTTGTATCTTAATTTTGGAGCTTTCGTGACTGCAGGAATTATTCTTTGGTTTTTTCGGTAAAGTCACGTATAAAAATAAAATAATAAATTAAATAATAGCATACGACGTTTCGATTGCAACACAAGCAATCATCATCAGGTATAATGAAATAGCGACATAGAATATAACCAGAAAACTATAGACAGACATATAAGCAGACAGATATCACCAAGGTACATAGAGAGAGCAACCCAGGTACAGAGAGAGGTGATCGTCTCTGTGGGGTGGCCTTAAATAGACAGAGGGGGGCGGAGGCAGAGAGAGGGAGGGGGTAGGGAAAACATTTACATGTCAATGAGTACGAAGGGAGGGGAGTAAGGTAAGCAGGCTTAGAGGGAGACAGAACACACTAAATTAAATAACCTAGCAAAGTATCGAAATGTTATGTAAAACGACACAGAGAGTCGGTCAACACACAATTAACGCATTGCCTGGTCGATTACGTATTTCAAAGATTGCTAAGTTAGAATTTAAGTGTGAAAATTCCAAAGAAAGACAAAACATAAAAAAGAGGAACGGAGACACACAGACAGAGCAGAACCTAAGAACGATACAAAACGAGTGTAGACAGAGAAAATTACACTAAATATACAGGCAGTAATCGATCAGGCAATGCGTTAATTGTGTGTTGACCGACTCTCTGTGTCGTTTTACATAACATTTCGATACTTTGCTAGGTTATTTAATTTAGTATGTTCTGTCTCCCTCTAAGCCTGCTTACCTTACTCCCCTCCCTTCGTACTCATTGACATGTAAATGTTTTCCCTACCCCCTCCCTCTCTCTGCCTCCGCCCCCCTCTGTCTATTTAAGGCCACCCCACAGAGACGATCACCTCTCTCTGTACCTGGGTTGCTCTCTCTATGTACCTTGGTGATATCTGTCTGCTTATATGTCTGTCTATAGTTTTCTGGTTATATTCTATGTCGCTATTTCATTATACCTGATGATGATTGCTTGTGTTGCAATCGAAACGTCGTATGCTATTATTTAATTTATTATTTTATTTTTATACGTGACTTTACCGAAAAAAACCAAAGAAAAACTGTTGCTAGTTTTGAGGATGAGATTTTTTATTGCTTTAAATGGCAAACATGGAATAATCAGAGACTTTCATCATCTAACTGAGGTTTCCTACTACAAGGATGTGTTTGAAAACAATTCCATAACACAATTCCATAACACATTAGCATGTTGTTATTTAACCAATAAACACGTCAACTGTGTACGTATGCCCTTTATAGTTTACATTATTGCAACACGTACATGAGAATTTCCAATTGCGTCACATCTCACCATTCATGTATTGTGGAAACGTCCATAACTCAAAGTCATGTAGCAAGGTGACATTTGCATGATGTGTAGGCTTCCACACGCAAATGGAAAGTTCATGCTTCGTTAATCACGTCCGACCTAACCGCCACACCTCTATGCTTACTGCCTACGCACGTTGCCAAACGATTCGCTGATAAGAAATGGCATGCGACCATAAACACTGAAACACTCATTTGTATCGTGTGACGCTTGTGTGAGTGATAATTTAGCCATAGGCAATATCAGAGAGCTCATATCACTCAATCGTAGGTCCATGCCACATTCCTTCAATATGTAATCCAAACATGAATTGCCACTGTATTTTGTTTATTGTAATAGAGTGATGCTGTGATTTCTAATCCTTCGATTAATACTTTTTTTCCCAAAAGTATTGTATTAACAAAATGACTCAAGTACACAACACAGAGGATATGAAAGGAGGTTGACACCACCACAAACACACCACGGGTTACAGTGCAATGGAAACCTGTCTAAACCGCGTGTTTCAACTAACTTTTTCGATTTATACATTTAAAACTAGCTTCAGGGCAACTATATTAAATGCATTATTATGCATAATTCTATGACTTTTAAAATTCTAATATTAGTACAAAGCAACGGAGTATAAATATACATATATATCCTGTATATAAAAAAAGAACAAAATGCTTTCCCACTCAGGGTGTCAGTCATCTCATTTTCCAGCTCTGACACAGGGGTGGAAATTCCACATTACTCTGATGGGGAGGGTAAGAGCTGTGGCTTGTGTACTGTACAATGAACCCAGCCGTCTGAGTTCGATTCTCAGTCAAGGATAACGTCAGTGGTACTGTTAAGTGATTTCTGAAACTGGTCTTGGTCAAATCCCCTTCACCATCTGCAGTGGTGGTCTTCAACTTATGGAAATTCCAAGTTCCTATTTGGGGGCCGAGATTCCACAGGAAACCGTTATTGTTGTTCACAATGGTCTCTTCTCTAATTGGCTGCCTTCAATATTCGTGGGCTGCTAATGTGAAACCAAAGTGTTTTCCACTGAATTGCGGTTTTGTGACCTCTCCACACACCAGCAGCGTGCTTCACCCACCACAGTTTGACGTCACATCAGCTCGTTGATGAGGCATCACAAATCAGCACTTGGATTTTGAATGCAATTTGAATGAGGCAGCCTGGGGGGGAGGCCTGCGCAGGGAAGTTTCCCCTTCGTTTACATGTTTATTTGCCTCGTGGTAATGGCGTTAATATTCATCACAGTGTGCGCATTACATCACGTAACATAATGAGGAGCACGGGTGCAGCCCGAATGGCCGCTATTGACCTGTCTTGCATGGCTTACAAAGAAGCGGCATGGCAGGCACACGTCCATGAGTGTGTCAACCGTTCATTATTCACATGGCCTGCTGCATGTATGTATGTAGAACTTCCTTCGCCAACCGTGCTCATCGGAGGCGCTGGGGAAGGACAACCCGTTTAAGCGTGGCTTTTTCTCCAGGTCCTCCAGTTTTCCCCCTCCACATTTAGAAACATGCGTTTCCAGTGTTTGGCTGCTATAAATGGCCACATTATAAGCCACTTCATTGGGCTATTATTTGTGGCCAGGTTGCTTCAGAAAAAGAGCTATATAGCTTAGTGGGCCTTATCTGGTAAAATAAAAAAAGAGTTTAGTTTAATATGAGAAACTGTGTAAGGCTACCCTTTAGTGCTTTCCTATTACGGTTGGTATGCTTGAAGATAAAACACCAACGACCCCCACCTCTGAATTCGCTCTGGCGACTTACAGCATGACTTCAGTCCTGGGGGAAGCGTTTGCACTCGTGGGTCATCCGTGGAGTCTCTCCGAATGACACAGAGCGAGTGCCTGAGCGAACGCGTTTATCTGCACCTCGTTAAAACAGGCGACGGTTATCATTTGTCTCCCATTAATGTGCCTACACCATCTGAGGTTTTGTCACACTGTGGCCTCTGTGACTTTTCCGCACACGGTGTTGACTGTTAGTGTCACACCGCAGACGATGCTCACACGGGTGGGGCTCCTGTTGAGCTGTCAACAATTACATCTCAATACGGGTATCAACACTTGCAGTCTCCCACCCCCAACCTCCCGACTCTGCACAGATGTTTCGAGTCTGAGCAAGCATTCAGGAAGGGGCAATTTGATGAATCAGTAATTACGAGTAATTCTACCATTCGGCCATGACACTGACACATAAATGGTGTGCTGTTACTAACAATATCATGGGATTTTTTTTATGTCCTGCACATTATACATCACATGTTGGTCTTGCTTGATAGATTTCCTGATATGCATTCTCAGGGGTTGTGATGTTTCATATGAATCTATGCCTGAGCCTTGAACTCAAAAGCCAAATGCACTGACCATTGAGCTGCCATGACTAGGTTTTAAAAAGAAAACACTAGTGTTAAAATTCAAATGTACTGAGTCATTGGAAAAAAAGCATGGGTTTTATTGAATGGGGTTGGTTGAAAAAAAAATTCATTGCACAATCGCAGGGAATTATGTTTGCTGAATGGTCCGATGCATGAGGCAGCAATCGGCAGCGGCGGAACATGGTCGCTGCAAACTGAACGTATGCTTCTGTTTCATATCGTATGGAGATGCAATTTAAAGTTAAACATTTTGGAGCCTGCTTAATGCGCTTCAGCTCCATATTTTAAAAACAAACGGTATCAGTGCGAGATTTAAATTTCACATTTGACTTATCAAATACTCCTCCATTACAAAACACGCGTGTTATGTATATTGAACTTCTTTGGCACCGTACGTCGCCAACCATGCTAATCAGAGGTGCAGGGGAAGGACAACAAACTAAACACAAAACAAATCTGTTCTAAAAAAATCGTTTTCATTCTAGATTTAAAAGTGCATAGCTCCAGTGTCTTCCTAATAATAACTTCATTACATACCGTGATTTTAAGAGTGAGAAACAATACATTTGGCTCTGCTATTTATCTCCTCCGAAGACCCAGCATTTCTGGGAACCACTCTCATTGCCAGTGGCCCCTTGTGGGGGGCTGGGCTTTGCGGGAGCCTTGCGCTCAGATTGTGTCATAACGCAGATTTCTATTCACACGTGGTTATCGACATTGGTGTAATAAGAAATGTGTCTCGACGTGGCAATTTTTCTAATGATTTAAATTCCATTTGCATTCACGCGGTTGGTAAGCGATCCTAACTGTGCACCACATTTACATTCAAATTTGATTTTCACTCCAGTGTGTGTGCGTAAGACTCTGCGGGCATGAGATATTGAGCGTGTTGGTTTAGTAGACTTGTGCAGCTGTCAACGTGGAGCAATTCCATTTTGGGGCACCGAGCAGCACTTGTAATTAATGCAATACACTGTGATCTGCGGTCACGTGATAGTGTGTGCACGAACGTTAATGATCATCATTGTATTCAACAGCTAGTAATTACTACACTTCATTTGGCGTTGTTTTATGTACGTGTTATGAAAAGTAAACATGCCTGTGATAAATAATGAAAACCATTCAATGGGATAATTTTCCATTTAACTGCAGGTAACATATTGTCGAGCAAAATTGATTTCATTCGTACAGTTTTCCATTTGCAACCTTATTGTATTTTTAATGGCATACATATAAATAAATGGTGTAATTTATGTATTATACAACGTGACTTTATGGTAAACAACCATTTCACTTAAAATTATAAAATAAATCCTGAATCTGAAAGGTGCTGATTTAATATTATTAACACTAACATAGGCTTTTATTAATATGCATTTGTATTTAACACATTTGCGTCTGTATTGTGCGAAAGGAGTTAAGTCACGAAGTGAATAAAAACATTCCTTCTGAGCCTTAACTCAGCAGAGCCACACATCGCCTCTAGGAATCACCGTGGATGATGAAGCCACAGAACAAATTTTAAATGTGTTTATCTTACCCACAGCCACACGGTGCTCATTCCTGCTCTTTTAATAGTGGACACAGCCCATCATCACAACAAAATACACAGAATATAGGGAATGACAAAATTACTGTGATTTTTTTTGAAGGATAGGCTCAATGTTGCATGTGAGAATGAATTGTATTCACAAGTGGCTATGCTGGTTTGAATTCTTTAATTTAGCCTGTGCAATGAAACAGACATTCCCTCTTATAAACGGGCCTGTAATTTCCAACTTAATTTGTATAATGGGCGAGCTGGGCGGTGCGTGGTGCAGTGATAGATTGGTGTCTTGCATTCAGAAAAATACGGATTCATATCATTGCAAATTTTCGACAACCCTTCATCCATCTGGGGTCTATAAAATGAGTACCACATTAGTTGTTGTCCTATGGAAAGGCTCACTGCCCGCCATAGGAATGTGGAATTTCCACCACTTGCTCTTCGGCATAAAGACGAGATGAGAACCACCCAACCCTTAATTCTGCAGTAAAGCAGTTTAATAGTTGTATTATGTCCTTTAGACGAACGTGGCATGCTAACATTACAATAAGAGTTACCAACATATGAATGTGTGAGTGTGAGCACGAGAGATTGAAGCAATTGAGTGTAGCCACAAAGCACGCTCACCAGTGTTGCACGTACTGCAGAGCCAGCAACTCGTCTCTGAATTCTCGTATGGTAGATAGTGGTTTGGTGGACAAGGTAAGCACTTGACGTTTGAGGTGGTCGTGCAGCGACTTTGTAAAACATAGCCTGGGCGAAAAAGAAAACACATGTCAAAACACATTGACAGATAATTAGATGTTTATATGTTATTAGTTTAATGGCGAGACAAATTCCAATGTAAACATTCTAGATTTCAGCATGTATTCATTGTATTGTTTATAAAAGGTAAAGGTGCAGCCCTAAAATGTATTTCTCACCCCACCTACTGACGGAAGGGAATCAACCAGAGGGAGCTTTAAAGGGCTGCTCCAGAGAGAAATGTAGCCGACACTTCCACGAGAGCCAGACATCTTGGAAGAGGTGAGAGTATCCACACTTTATCCCACCACACACGCAACCAGTCTTAGATTCATTCTGGTGTACCCATTTATATGTTTGGGTGGACAGCGACAGGGGAATTTGAATGGTTCCAATGGCGAGCCAGGAGTTGGAAATGGTGACCTCTGGATTGCAAGTCGATTTTACTAAACATTACACCAAGGCGGATTATGTATAGTTCATAATTTGATGCACTTCTGCCCCTGAGCTCCACCACTCACAGCAGTTTTGATACCTTCAGATGCACAATTGAGTCAAAACTTATTCGAGCGACACAAATTAACACAAACCTCCCCTCTTGTAATGGTATTTGCCTGTGAGTGAAGGACACTACTGAAAGTGAATCCCAAGCAGGGTTTGAAAAAAAATATGAGTGTGGACATTGCAAAATGTTTCTTTTTGTCATAAAGGGTAAAAAATAAATCTGGCTGTAATTGTATGATATGTCAATGCCTGGCTGTGGGTAGACAGGACACACTGGTGTTTTCATGAAGAAGAAACAAAAACATGGACAGAATGTTTGACCCTAGGCTTGTTTGTGCACATTTGCATGTCTGTGGAATACAACCAAACCAAGTGGCATTTCCTTGACGTGTACCTTGATACAGATCGGCATATACCCAGAAACTGCTGGCACAAATAGCCCCCGAACCAGTTGACGTACATTTTGTAAAACATGCAATTCTTTATTTGTCAGTGTTTTTCATAAATGTTTTTGTATTTTTCTTAACTTTATCCCGATTATGCCAGCAGCATCTTCAGGAGACAACTGATCAATGTGGATCTCTCACGGAGTGATATAACCGTTTGTGACAGCAAACGGCCCGCAAAAGTGGACATGACAGAGCTACCTCTGAAATCCCTTAAAGTGACCCACGGTACACATAGTGGGGATGCAGCACTTTCCCAGTTGGCTCTTTAACTTTGTCACATCACAATTCAAGCAAACAGTTTACATTCTTAGGGCCAGAATTTTGCCAAATGAAGTGGAGAACAACATGTCACGTGGTGGGTATTTTTTGTGTGTGCAATAATTGGTGCCTGAGACCAATCAACTCACGACACTTGAGAATGCGGTTTAATCGCAGACAGCTTCCTGGCTTCGAACCCAGCTTTTAACCGGAACCAGATCAGTGGTCTGACCTCTGATCCACCTGGCCCCCTCAATGTGGGGCATTATTTGCATGATATTTATAAAATACAGGCACATTTTAAAGTCATACAATCATTTATCCTGTAAAGCTACCCATAATATACGCATAACAAATATACGATTCCAACTATTTACCCATGATAGCCTCATCGAGTCTCTTTTCTTTTTGCAAAAAGTACTACATTGGGATGTTTGGTCAATACCATTTGGCAACACTAAAAGCTGTATATATTGTCAGCGTATAAAGATGGGGCATCTAAATATGCCAAACATTCGGCCAATGCAATTTTGTTTTCCATTGATTTTGATGTTATTGTGGATCTATCTGAATGTTTCAGCTGATTTTTATGAATGTTTCTTAATACGAGTACAATACTCCACTTAATGCAATGTCATCACCCCTCTATACGCGATCATGGATCACATTGCAATGCGTCAAGCTAAAACGCCTTCGATCGTTTGAAAATTATGCCCCTATTAAAGTGGTTAATTTCTGAACAAATCCAAGTAGTTATTATACTGTAAGTAATTGTAATACAAATGTTTAGTGCACTTTAATTACCATAAGTACACCATAATTTACGAGGCTTTAATAGCACACAAATACATATCATGTTTCTTGAGTCATTTCAAATTGTATCTTGCAGAGAGCAACTCTAATTTTACATGCTATATTTTACATGACTTTTCAACCCTGCATTGGTGTTTTTATAATCCATTATTTAGTCAAAATAGGTGATTTTATTGTTGTTGTAAATGTCTTCAATGACATGGGCACATGCTGAGTAATGCTGCAGTGTGTTTGATGTCTCATCTATAAAAAGATGCATATTTCAGCAGGACCTGATGACATTATCAGGATGACAGTGTGCCAACCACGATGAAACCCAGAAGTTCAAACTGAAAATGTATACATGTCTTCGAGATAAACCTTCATATAAAGTGTAACTTTACTCACTCCACTGCAACACATTATGATGATATCAGGTACAGAGTAGGCGAGCTTTTCCAAAAGCCAATACTGATAAATGTATTATTATTATTGCACAGAGTAGCTCTGTGACAGCAGACTGAGCCATATGCACATTCATGTGTTCAGAACAGGATCACTCGCAGATCCGTGTTGTCTTTCTGGGTTGTGCTGCAGAGTTTCTTCAACAGTCCCCAAAACACACACCAAAGGACTAAACTGCACACACCGCGATAACCAAAATATGAGGGCGGCGTCTAGACAGAGTGTTTGGGAAAAAAATGACTAGCCTCCTACCTTTGTTAGTCACAGTGCCAGAGGTGGGACAAAGTCATTGTTATGCAAGTCCAAGTCGAGTCTGAAGTCATCAAATTCATGACTCGAGTCTGACTCGAGTCCAAGTCACATGACTCGAGTCCACACCTCAGAGGTGGGACAAAGTCATTGTTATGCAAGTCCAAGTCGAGTCTGAAGTCATCAAATTCATGACTCGAGTCTGACTCGAGTCCAAGTCACATGACTCGAGTCCACACCTCAGAGGTGGGACAAAGTCATTGTTATGCAAGTCCAAGTCGAGTCTGAAGTCATCAAATTCATGACTCGAGTCTGACTCGAGTCCAAGTCACATGACTCGAGTCCACACCTCAGAGGTAGGACAAAGTCATTGTTATGCAAGTCCAAGTCGAGTCTGAAGTCATCAAATTCATGACTCGAGTCTGACTCGAGTCCAAGTCACATGACTCGAGTCCACACCTCAGAGGTGGGACAAAGTCATTGTTATGCAAGTCCAAGTCGAGTCTGAAGTCATCAAATTCATGACTCGAGTCTGACTCGAGTCCAAGTCACATGACTCGAGTCCACACCTCAGAGGTGGGACAAAGTCATTGTTATGCAAGTCCAAGTCGAGTCTGAAGTCATCAAATTCATGACTCGAGTCTGACTCGAGTCCAAGTCACATGACTCGAGTCCACACCTCTGCACAGTGCCACACACTGACTGACATTCTCTGCATAGAATGAGGGTATTTGTATTACAATATTTCACACGTTGCCTTGAAAAAGCATTCTTTTATGTCAGTGTTCTTCCTAGGCAGTCCTGAGCCAATTCTGTAGAATTTACGATCCTATGTCGGGGGAGAACAAGTCACTCCACATGTTGATCTTCACTCTATCACACTTGGATAAATGAGAGGCTGATTTAACCATCGCCGACTCATGACTACTGAATCAGTGCTGTTGTACAATCTTCCAATGTAGTAATGTGTTTATGCCTTCTCATGATATCACAAGACAGTTTAACATCATCCTAATTTAATATCTTCCTGTAATAATACTGCGGTAGAATTAAAATTCTAAATTAGTTAAGTGTGTTGATTTGTGATGTTCTTATTATCCAGTATATATATTACCAAATTCAATTAGCCAAATTAACCTTTATGTTCCATTAAACATTGTACTGAGTGCTAAAAATCAGAACACCCCCATATGGTAAGACAGGCAAGCCCGCGAATGAAAAACCACCCCATCCATTATTGGTACATTCTTTAGCGCTACCTTTCAAGTTACTCGAAGTGAATTTCCCCACGTATCTTGCCATCCTTCTCAACCCATGCAACTTGACATGTTTACCTCCCAGATGAGTTCACCCCTTAACTGTCCCTCCTACTCACTCACAGTATTTATGATTGGGGTCAGGGCAATTTCTGTCTGGCCAACTGTATGGAATGCACTAAGTCTTTTATAGTGCTCTACTAGGTACTATTGGTAACTAGATGGATATAGAGCAGCGGTCGGGAACCTATGGCTCGCGAGCCATATATGGCTCTTCCGGTGACGGCATATGGCTCCCAGACAATTTTGAGTTGAAAAACAAAAATAATAAAAAAATAAAATCAGTTTGGAACTGATTTTAAAATACTTGTGATATTGCTTAATAATACTGTGTCAATTTAAAGTAAACAGAAATTAGTTTTGAAGATAACATTTCTCGGGTCACGGGTCCCGTGACCAGAAGTCGCATTAAAAGTAAGACATTTAATTTATTATACGTTAAAAATACTATATGGCTCTCAATGAAATATATTTAGAAATATTTGGCTTTTATGGCTCTCCCAGTCAAAAAGGTTCCCAACCCCTGATATAGAGCATATTTTGTCATGGCCATTTAAGCTAAGCTAATCATTATAGTTTCATTACGTAAGTAGTTTTTTTAATTGAATATCGACACTTTTATTGACGTTACTATTTTTATTTTACCAGGTAAGGCCCACTTAGCTATATAGGTCCTTTTCAGAAGAGACCTGGCCACAAATGATAGCCCAATGAAGTGGCTAATCATGTGGAAATTTATAGCAGCCAAATACTTGAAACACATGTTTATAAATGTGGAGGGAAAACCCAGAGGACCTGCAAAAAAATCCATGCGACCACGGGGAGAACATCCAAACTCCAAATATACAGGCGTCAGTATTGGAATCGAACCCATGACCTCGTGTATATCAGGCAAGGTAGTTGACATCTCGACATCGAGATATTAACATCTTATCATTCTCACCATAAATCGAGTCGTCTTGCCAATGACATCTGATACACCAGCAATATATATTTAACAAGCCTGACTCTGCTGCTGATACTGTTAATGAGGTTTAGACTGCTCCAGAGTTTGCTTCTGGATAATATTTGTCTGGAGAGCCAATAGGTCGATGGAGTTCTGCTCAGATATAAATGCCTGTGCTTGTTATTCAACCAGTGCTTATGTTTGATAGATTAACTTTGACAGTCATATAAAACTGATTATATGCTTGTTATTTATTCAGTGGTGTGCTAAAGTAGTTTAAGTTATATTATTGGTTCTTTCGGTAAAGTCACGTAGAAGGGAAATAATAAAATAATAAAAATAATACATTTTTCTTATTATGTAACAATAAAAAAAATAGAAAATTATTATTTTATTATTTCCCTTCTACGTGACTTTACCGAAAGAACCAAGAATATGAATCCCTGTAGTCACGAAAGCTTTACATCGAAAAATACTTTAAGTTATATTCATATGATAAACGTTTGTGTCCTAGACGATGGCTATTTAATAGACATGGTTCAAACCAATGATTAAAAAAATAGAATCTTTATTTATCCTGGAGGAATTCGATGAGCTATGAAGCTCTTTTTCACAAAGAACCCAAAATAAGGCTGAACTCGAGAACATGCCTGGATAATTATATATTGGTTTAGAGTGCTAATTCTGCTTAGTTTGAATGTTTTACTCACTGTGCTTTTTGCTGTGCTCGTGCATCATTAATAAAGGTGATTTATTTTTTTATTTTTTACAATTTACCAGACGATTAAACTGTGAATGAGGAGAGTAGCGAGTATGTTCCATACAATATGATGGTCCTTTGTTAATCTGAAAATGATTTAGATACCGCATTACTCACGCGAAGTTTGACTTCCTCTTTAACGTCAGCAAAATTAACAGAACCTCGTAATATTCTCAGTGGCTAAACGCTTGGCTCGGAATTCTGTGTGAAGTATAGCACAGTACCGTGGCTGCCATCGACAATGGAGAACTCCAAATGACTAAAAACAATAATCCCCTGTGTGACACACCAGTGAGTGACTGTGTGCCAATTAGGTGATTGTCCAGAGTGTTGGGGAATATGTTTTTTTAACAAGGTCAGTCATTTACTCCGAGTAAAAATAGACAATGGCACCACAGTAGAGCCTTATTTCTTTACATTACAGCAGATGCATTGCTTACGAATACAATACTATGTTTTGCGTGTAATAGCAATCGTGTGAATATTACCATGGTGGAATGGTCACCACACCGGACTAGCAAACCGGAGGTCACCCGTTAAAATTGATCTCCCGGCATAATCAGATGAAACAATGGTACAGCTTAAATTCCCTCCCTCCTCCGTCCTACCCAGCAGTGCAAATGAGCACAAGCACAGTTCGTCGATTGGTTAGCCGCGTGTGGTCCAAGACCTCTGGGCAGTGTTGAAGAGTAGGCCAAATACCCGATAGACGGTGGCTTTCTCCAGCTCACTTCAGGTTGTAAATATTTCGTGTAATGTTGCCAGAATCTATGATAATCAATGACTTAATGCATTGTCAAGTGCCTATTAATACCATTTTGTATGGCCTTGCACACTTTGCGATGCAGTGAATTGAAGGACAGGTCGATCGATCATTTGGAGATGAGTCGTGGGGTTCTTGAGACACCATCCCCCCTGCTGGACATTGAGGTCCCTTCAGGACACAGCACAGCAAGTCGCTTTATGACCACCGGTATCTTGTGTGCAATTTGAGTATGTCCAGCACTGCAGGGTTTTTTACCCCACTGGCAAAAATACAGAGAGAAAAGGGCCAAATGTCTCAAAGCAGATCTTTCCTCAAAAAGTCCCTGGAGGCTTGCTAAGGCTTTTCTGGATAACTCCTCCCTGCCGCCCACCCCAAATATATGACTTGTATTACTATGACTCTCTCTCTCCCAACCACCATGATGTGCCAAAGTCCATCTGTGTTTTCCTTCAGCATGATTGTCACAACCTGACATAAGCGTGTGTCTTCTTGTCTCTCTGAGTTACCTCAAAGTTCTGGTGTTCTAGGCCCCGCCGTGCGCGTTTTAACCTTCATGGATAGCCGTTGAAGCCGTTCGTTATAAGATGAAAAAACAATTTACATTCACATGACTCTCTTTGGGTTTTCTGAAATTCATTGATTCTATATTTCTTTATTATTTAATATACGGTCAAAATGCAATAGCTCAATGCATTCCAATTAACCTTGGGTACACATGTGCCAATATTCAGCTTTCGGTTAAAACTTATGAAGAACGTTTTATTTACTCAATTTTTTGTTATCTATATCTACTAAATGATTTGGTAATGCTGCTGCATTGGCAGTGGTGCACAAGCACAATAGACGAAAACAAACTCAACACGTCCATCAATTCCATCGTGGCATACAAAGAGAAATATATAATAGGCGATATTTCAGAATTGCAGTTATTGCCTTTGGTAATTTGAATACAACACCACATACTGCATAACCAATTACTTCCCACCACTAAATATACATCAAAAGACATTTCAATTCACAAAGTACACGTAATAATACTGTACCTTTTGGGCATTTATCTTTGATGGGATCACACCGTTTAGCCATCTTGAAAAAAAAAACACAAAACAGAATAAAGTTAATTTGACACAGTCCAGAAGATATGCACAAAGTTACAGTTTTATTCCCTGCAGGCAAATCCCCAGACGTCATGTAGAGTCACGATAATACTTGTACTGATGACACTCAGTTATACTTTACTCTAACCTGCGATCAAGGCCCACTCAGCCCTGCCAATTGTACATCTACCTGACAGTCCTGGTGGTAAAATTACCTTATACATGTCAAACAATCAGTGTCATTAACTATTTTTCATTCTTCCCTAAAACTCACTTATTTAACCCTTGCTAATCCAACCTCCCCTTCCCCCTCCCTTTCCCAGCATGAACACCATCATCCCTCTTCCCAACTTTCCTACCCATTCATCACACTCACTCAACATCAACCACTCATTATTGCGCTCATCATCGTTTATTTCACCCATGATCATCATATTCATCATCTCATCTCATCACACCGTTTCAATGTAAAATTGCTAATTCTCTATTCAGTGCCTTGGTTAAGGTGATATATAAATGAAGATAAGATGAACCCCGAAAAATCTATAGCTTTTTTCCTACGCACCAGGGAGCGGCTTACTATGACGTCGCTCCTTCAAAACCTACTCACCACTGGCTCCACCTTCAGTCCCTCAAGTCATTTGAAAATCCTCAGCATCACCTTGGATTCCACATTCTCACTCGACAACCACGTGCTCAGCATAATACGGATGTGGCAATCACCGTCTCCACAGGGCCTTATGCCACATCCACCCAATGTTGACGACTGCCGCAGCAAACACTCTGGCTCGCAGCATTGCTGGCACTCGCCTTGATTAATTGCAAAGCCATCCTTACACGGACTGAAGTAAAACGCCTCGACAAACCACACAGCGACTTTAACAACAACCTGTCCTGGACATGAGGCATGGCCGTACGGCGTCTGTGGCTTCACTAAAAAAAACTTCCACTTGCCTCTACCATCAAATCAAGGACACGGTGGAACATCGCTATCGTGTGCCAGCTCTCTCTATCAAGGTCTCCCGCCATACCTCCCCAACCTTCTCTCGCTCCACTGACCACGAGAAACTGCCACGTCCTGCAGAGTACATTGAGCAACTTAGTCATCGTACTCAGAACCACGGCTGTCCTGCCTTAGCCATCTGGAAGTCTCTCCCACTGCACATACTCAGCATCCAGGCACCATTGTCCACCTTCAAGGGGCAGCCCAAGGCTCACCTGTTCAGGCTATTGCTTGTTCAGGCTAACTTAAGAGTGACTTTAAGTTCCACGTTTCTTCGTTCTCGATCGAAAACTGTGTCCATTTCACGAAATATGCGCGCTCTATAAATAGTTATTTATTATAATATCCACCGCTGCTGTGTCATGATTGTTTCTGTTTCCACTTGTGTCACAGGTATGTCAGGGGTTCCGCAGGGGAGGGTGTGTCATTGGGGTGGGCACCTGCTGGTTGGGTTCACCTTTAAACAGCTCGCATTTGTAACCGTGACTAATGCTCCACTTTTATTTCAATCGCATTTAGCGATATTCGTGGCCGATGTGTGGGGGGTAAAAACGATACTCTCGGAAAGATCAGAGAATAAGATGCGGCAGTGACCCCCCACATCCTGACATATGTAAAGCATTTCTGATTTTTAAAAAAAGATAATGTGACGCTTCCTTCGTGTGTCTTTTTCTGTGTGCCTGCTTCTCTGTATTTCCGTGTGTACCTCCGCGTCTCTGTATATCTCTGTGTCTGTGCGAGTCAGCCCATGACCCATTCTGTATCTCCGTGTCACTTTCTGTATATCTCCGAGCGTCTCTCTGTGCATCTCCATGAGTTAAATGCTCATGGTTTTCATGGCCGGTATAGACGCCAGTCAAAATCTGAAGAAGCCTAGTCTAACGTATTTCAAGGGCCATTTTCAAAATGTCCCTTTAGATTTTATTTAAATTCAAGTTTTCCGTGACACACCATGACCTCAATGACAAACCTGCTGCCTTAAAAGTAAATAGAGAACGTATCTTATTCCTTTTCAAAGTTGGCGTGGGAATAAACACGGATATAGTGCCTACAATAAGAACAACCCTTGGCTTTTTGATTGTGTAGGCCACACTGTCATGCCTAGATGTGCCATAAACATGTATTACAAATTTTGCAGAATAAATAAGGCATTAGTAACTCTAATGTATCACTAACAGAGGGACTAATTGCCAAGGCGATGCGTTTGGCTCAGTAGAGCAGTAGAGAAATTCACGCATTCCTTTGGTCAAAGATCGATTATGTCCATGCAATAATCAATTAAAATTTGTTGTCAGCAAATATTGTCTGCATGCAGAAACTTCGGGATTTATGTTTACTAAAGATGGTAAACCCATAAAGTGCCGAAATGAAGAGATAAAAAATATAGTTTTGTTACAGTGTCTGTTTGGTAAAAGTTCGTCGATTTGGAGGTCGCGCGCGGTGGGGTAAAGTGTGGTTAATCCTGCCTCTGGTCACCCACACAGCCCTCTCGAGGGGCTCTCTAGAGCTCCCTCTCGTGGCGGCCCCATCACCAGTAGTGGCGTGGCCAAGCAATGGCAGGGCTGCACTTTACCTTTCTGAGTGTGATATTTCCCACACTTTTGTACAATAAAAATACTGTACAAAAAAAAGTATCACGTGATTTTTCAACAGGCATTTCAGAACATATATTATAAACTTTCCCATAATACACTGCTCACTTAGGTTGCGTAAAATTGAGAATGCAGAAGTGATTGAACTCCTGCCATACACACAAAAAGCCCTCCGAACATGACCAGCTATTGCGAAAGATGAGTTTTGTTTGAAGAATGGCTCATATTACTGAACAAAGGGGGGAGCGGGTGGGAGGGTGTCCATTCTTTTTCAACAATTTGTCCCCTTTCAACCACGTAAATTTGTTTTTAACAAAAAGGCTATTTGAAAAAAATAACCCTGGACACTTCTGGGTAGTAGCATCGTCAGTATACAACCGACCAATTCCCGGTCACCCCGCATGACATACCTCGTTAAAAGTCAAACTTTTCCCCACTCAAATTAGTATATTTATCTTCGTCGGCAGTACCCTGTGACAGCAATTAAAATTCCACAATCCTATGATGGGGCCCAGTCTCCGCTTAAGACACCTAATTGCTGATGTCCCACAAGTGAATGGTACAATTTGAAGATAACGTCATGAATATTTCAATAACTTGGCTCGCCTTTTAAATTAATCTGAAACTTCCACCACGGTCTCAAGGTCACCACCAGGGTTTGTGTACCGTCCCTTTCACAGTCGGGCGTGGTGACACTCTCTTTACACGGCTTCATGACCTTTCATATTAAACTCTGGTAAACTTTTACAATCACCATTTAAACATATTATTGCTGTTCTTAATAAAGTTTTTTTGGGGTTTAATCGCGTAAATATAAATGTGCCGTTGATCCACCACAACCCGATACAGCCAATTAGGAAGGTTTGTAATGTAAACAAAACGTGCCAATTAGTTACTATTTCTGCACTGCATTTGTATACTATTTGGTATATACCTACGATACAATACACAGATATTTTTGTATGTCTGTAAGCTATTTTAGAAAAGCTGTCTCTGTTAATTTTAACCATTTAATTGGAATGATTCTTTACATATTTGCTTGCAGAGGCTGCTCTTTCAGTAACCAAGAATTTTATAAGCCGTCATATATTTATAATAAAGAATATATATAAAAAAATCCACACATGCGATTAAGTCTCTGGACAAAGAGGTTTAAGTATTTATTTTTTCAATACATAGTTCGGGTTATGCTAATGATTGGTGGCCTTGCCCACCACCACTATCAGTCAAAAATAAACAAACCCAGAAGCGGTCATTAACTCATTCTTGCTCACCTCATGATTTCAGGAATTCGGATAAGAAATCCCAAGAATGTATCTCCTCACTTCTGAGAATGTTAAACAATCTCTGAACACAGACGTAACATGTTAAGCTGTTATCACGTCCCCATAATTCACGATTATGGGCATGTGATGGTATCTTGCCAAAGGGGTGGAGAAGTGGTGCAGTGGTGAGCACAAAAGCTACTGAGCACAAGACCTGCCAACCTCAATTTGACTTCTTGCTACGGATAACATCAGAGTCAAACGGTATCTGAACCAGTGTTGGGCCTCCTCCATTCAACCAACAATGACCAGTGCGGTAATGTATAGTCAAACAATCCCCGTGACCAACAGCAGTGGTCAAGAAAATAACTCAATATTATTACTGCGCTTTCACATTTTACTTTCCAAAACTGCTTACACATGATGGTGAAATATTTGTTTTCCGGGAATTTGTATACAATCGTATTCGCACAGAACAACAGCAATGCATGCTGTAGGATTACAAATCACATGGCAATCTTGATTCTTAAATTGGGCTTTTTTAAACAACAACTGAGAAATCCATTTTGGTGAAGTAATTGATACAAGGCTACGACTCAGTCACCCCGAATGCGTCCAATCTCGTGAGATTTCCAAACCTAAGCAGACTTGAACTTGGACAGTGCTCAGATGGGTGACCATCAAGCTTGACAGAGGGGAGTGCAGTAAAATGTAATGTTGGACTGCACTTATATGCTCCCCTGACTATGCTCCCCACCTTCATTATCGCACAATGATCAGCATGAAGTATGGCCAAATAACCCCCACAAACTGCACAGTGTGGGGAGGACCTCATCCAGCAGTGGACTGACAAAAGGCTTGCCATGTGCATACGTACATGTATGATTGGTATACAATTATAATGCCTTATATTGTTGTCACGATGAAGTACTTGAACACCTAAATGTAAATGCTAAAAAAAAGTTTCTTCGGCATAACACGGACAACACCCTAACTATAATTTCCGAAGATGTTTTCCAATCTGCATACAAATGCTGAAAAATCAACAATTGCAGTAGATTAAAATTAAATATGAAGAACATATGACCGGAGAGCCATGTTATTCCTACGAGGCCATATGGGCTATTTATTAAACTCATGACCCAGCCTTTTAATGAGGTTTTAGATAAATAAACAAACATTGCACAGGAATAAAACAGTAAAACATGTTAACAGACGTTGGCTTGGAACAGACAAGCAATATTATTCTGTGCACAGCTTTAATTTACAAATGTGTTAATTGCATTTTTAATATTCTTCGCAAATGTTTACGGTCAACACACAAGGAGATTTCAAACATAAAGCTTAAAAATAGAATTTTTAAGCGATAAAAATGATTCTTACCACAATTTTCTTCAAGTCTTCCTTTTCATCAAAAGCAAATCTAACACAGTGATACCTTTTTCACTTCGCAGACTGGGTTAAAAACCAAACGTTTCCTTCGAATGTGGAGCACATGCTTTTCAATTCTGCTAAACTTGAAGGCGGAATTCGTATCGCATGCCACCACTGCCCGCAGCAAATGCTAAAACTGTCCTTTAGAATAACTGCGCGATGTGTGAAATGCTGTAGCTGTACGAAGCTAATGTCACGCACAAAGTTAGTAATCAGGCTCCAAGCACTCCTACTCTTACCAGAAGCCCACACCTACAAAATGTAGGAAATGCGAATCATATCCTTCCGGGTATGTGCGTCGACTGAGTCACTTACGCATGACATTTGAATCGCGAGTTTGTAAATAACATTCGAGCACCTCCACTGGTATGAAGCGAACAAAAAGAAAAAATATATAAATATATATGAATGAGGAAAAACCCAAGCTTAGCTGACTGTACAGGTTTTAGACCCTTTAAAAAGAACCAATAGGACTTTCAACGAGTGATTGATACTGCAACTTCCCGGCTTATACAGAAACCCCTAAAACGTACCACTTGCCAGAAGGAGTACAGTTTAAAGGAAGCTTTAAAATAAATGGTGTATTACAACTATTTCAATATGTAACAGTCTGAATATGCCTATATGAACGGATGCCTCTTTGTCAGTAGCAGATTAGCAATTATAATATTTTATGAAACACATACTTAGCATTATTTACCCCTTGGTCAGAAAAAAATATATCATCTTAGGCTTTACATGAGTTGTCATATGGGATGAACAGTGGTGAAGTGGCTCACGATCTGTGCTCTTAACTCAGTGAACCTAAGTTCGACTCCTGGCCACTGCTAACTCCAGCAATAAACAATATCTTAATCAATCAAGAGCACCTCCAACCCACACTGACCAACATGAAGTACAGCATTGTACAGTACGTTCAACTAACCGAATGATCAACACTGCATGGAGATTCTTCCAGCAGTAACTTGACATCAGACTTCACATTACTAAGAGTTATAAATGAAAAAAAACACGTGACTGAAAAAGAGGTTTGATTTGGTGTTCGGTAACATTTTCAAGAGAGCAAGGTCAATAAAATGCAACATGTTTTTCAGGCGCAGTATGTACCAAGACAGTTTTGAATCACTTCAATATATTCAACGAGAGGCGACAGGGCCCGCACAAGGGCGGACGCTGTTGTGGGCCCCGCACGACCCAATGTCCCTTGGCTAACCCGAGTTGGTTGTCTTTCGTGGAAAAACACTTCAGAATCAGATCATAACGAGAATATTGATCTATACTGGAGGAATCCGATGAGCTATAAAGCTCTTTTTCACAAGATGTCCGGTTAGAGTGGGTCAGAAAGTTCCACCAACAAATACAAAAACATGATAGTTTTGAAAAGGTAAGCAAATCACAAAAAAATATTTTTTTTACCAGGTAAGGCCCACTGAGCTATGAGCTTCTTATTCAAAAGAGACCTGGCCACAAATGACATCTCAACGCAGGGGCTCATCGTGGTGCCCCCCCCCCCCAACTGCAACAGCTGTGCTGTACCCTCATCCGAGAGGATCTGGAGCCAGGAACGTGTGGCAATGTCAATCCATGTGCCAACAAGTAAAATGTGTTGCACTCTGTAGCGTAACCGTTCAGATGATTGGGTGGTTCAGGGTACTAATGCAATCATGTCTCTCAATCATGTCTCTCTGCGCGCGAATCCAGGCAGCGACCCGTGAATGTACCCGATTGTTAATTGTAGCGGGTTGATTCAGCCCGGTTACCAATGATTGCACAACTACGATAAAAAAAATGTATTTACACTGACCTTATTCCAGTAATGGCAATAAAAAAAAATCAAGTTGAATGGGATGCACCGAACATTAAGTGTAGATGAAAAGACATGCTGAACCTAATGCAGAATTATATCAGTGGCTTCACCTTCTGGGGCTGTTCACTGACATCGGGTGGTGCACTGGTGTAGGGCTGTTATGGAGGGGCTGTTTGTACATAAGATCAAACGGCGAACAAACACAGTGGGCGGAGCTCCGGGAGTAAGCGGGGGGGGGGGGGTGCCCGCAACGACGTCCGCATCGGGCAGCCTGGGGGTAGGGCTGCCCGGGGTTGTGATCCTGGAGGCGGTATAAAAGGGGATGACAGAGAGAGCTCGGGGCTCAGTATTAGAACAAAGGAGGGAAGATTGAAGACTCGGGTAGCTAGAGCCCTGGACTCCCCTGAGACGCCGCCCTTGTCAGGGCCGCGCAGGACCGAGCCAGCGGCGTGGTCCCGTGAACCAGAGTCAGCACTCTGGGATTCCGGGTACCGTAGCCCGACTCACCAGTGTCGGGCCAGACAGCCTCCCCTAGCCCGTTAGTGGAGGACTCGAGGTAGGTCAGGGATAGCTAGTGGTGTATCCCCAGTTATACGGGTGAGGGGGCCGATACCCCCTCTAGTGCTGTCCTGTCGTGACGACTTGTAAAATAAATACACGTGTGCCTCAACCTCGGTGTCAAGCGTCCTCACCGGTACTTCAACTGGTGTCAGAAGTACTACGAACATGGAAACGCGCAATACAGCCTCGGGCCAGAGTACCGCAGGAGGAAGACACTGCTGAGATCGTCGAGCCCGAGACGGCTCAACAAGACATGGTGCAGCCGGGGCCTGACGCCTTCTTACCGGGGCATCGGAATGAAGAGGGGCCGCAGCCAGACGCGCTACGGCTGGCCCACGAAAGGCTGGCGGAGCTGCTGTATGCCGCTGCCGCCACGCTGGAGACCATCACGCGATTGGGGGCTGGTGGTCCACCACGGGGCGAGGGGAGCCGACGACCGGGGCGCCTTCCCGCCATTTCAGAAGAGTCGAGATTTGAATTTCCCGCCATCGACGCGGCGGCTGCTCAGGGCGTGGCCAGCTTGAACATCGGCTCCGACATCGGCCTCGCTGGAGCTGCCGTGTCATCACCGGCGGAGGGTGCGTCATCGCAGCTGCGACAGGCGATGCCATCGGCCGTTCGCGCCGAACCACAACCGAGTCGTGGTGACAACAACCTGCGGGGTTCTACAACAACCGCTGCGCTACACCAGAGACTGCCCCCGCTTAAGGAGTTTGTCGGCGCGGAGGGAGACTGGGGCGGCTTTCGGCGACGCTTCCTCGCCCACCAAGAAATGGCAAACTGGTCGGACGATGAGGCTCTCTGCGCGCTGCCGGCGCTCCTCGACGGCGACGCGCTCGCCGCCCTCACATCGGCGCCGAGGGAGAAGCGTTCTACGCTACCGATGGCGCTACAGCTGCTGGGCGGGGTCTATGGACCTTCAGCTGAATGCCGACAGCAGTTTTACGATCGCAAGCGGGGTGAAAAGGAGTCGCCCCTGGCATACCGGACGAGCCTCCTGGCGATGGCGAAGACGGCCTTTCCTCGTATGGACGACGATGGCGTGGACGCGATGGTCACGGAAAAGATCCTCCTCCTGGCAGACGACCTCGACATCGCTGTCGTCGCACAGGAGGACGCGGAGATGACTTCTCTCCAGGCTGCGCGGCTCCTCCACGCCAACCTTCTGTCACTGCGGCGGAAAGCCAGCAGGGCATCGGCCGGGAGTGCGGTGGCTGCAGCCACCCTTCCGACGGAAGAGCTCTACGCCGTCGACCACCGACGGCAACAGGCGACAGGAGCACGGTCGGGCCGGGACGGGTCGAGCCGCTTCGACCGTCCATCATCTCCGACGGCGCTCCCGCGTTGTTTCAACTGCGGCGTCCGGGGCCACGTCGCCTCGGGGTGCCGCTCTCCTCGACAGCGCGGGACGATGCCCCGACGGGACGCCGGCCCTCCTCCTCCCAAGTTCCAGCAACATGATCCGGCGAGTCGCGGCACCACACATGTTTGGCCAAAGCACTCACCTGTCGCACACTCTCGCACCACAACGAACGGGGGGCCGATGTTGCGCTGCGACGGGCCAACACGGATCACTGCGGGGACTCAAATCGAGCCCGAGCAGTGGTCCGTGTTAGCCCATCGCGTGGTGGCCGCGTCGTCGGGGTCGTCGCCCGTGGTCGGACACATTGACGGGGTAGAAGTACGCATCCTAGTCGATACGGGGGCATCGGCGACAATCATTTCGGAGCTAATTTACAATATTCTACCTGTACAGAGCCGTCCTTTACTGCCGGTTAACGTCCCATTCTATGCCGCTAACGGGGGCTCTCTCGGCATCATGGGACAGATTCGAGCGCAAATTTCTATCGGGGACATCAAATTGTCGGGGCCAATTTTTGTTTCCTCCTCGCTGGCGGTTCCGTGCCTGCTGGGGACAGACTTCTTAGGCAAAATGCCGATTCGTATTTTGATCGACCAAGGATGCATTGAGCTTCCGTCGGGGCGACGCATGGCGTTCCTGCCTTCCCCTGCTGCGGCTCGGACGGCGTTCGCAACAGTACCGGCGTTCGTCGTTAAAACAGTTCGTGTGCCGACGGGAGCTCAAATGTTAGTGCCTCTGAAACTTCGTAGGCCCTTCGCTAAGGGCGTTGGGGATCAGGGTGTTATGCTGGGACCGTCTAGGGCCGGGGTTAATGGACCTCATTTAATTCCGGCCCAGACCGTCGTAAGAGGGGACGGGGACCCTTTCATCGCGGTCCTCAATGTGGGGTCGCAGACAGTAGTGGTTCCTCAAGGGACGGTGCTCACTCACGCGACGCCGGTGCCCTGCGAGGAACCTGTCGCGAACCACGTTGGCACTGTTTCCCGGACGCACCCGCATTCGGACAGCGATGAAGGGTGGCTCGACGCGCTTTGTGCGGGATCGACGGACCTGTCCAATTCAGAGCGCCAACAGCTTAGATCGCTACTGAAGGAATTTTCCGACGTTTTCAGTCGGAATAAATACGATTTGGGTTGTACTCACCTGCTGCGTCACCATATTGACACGGGTGACAGCGCGCCAATTCGCCAAAATCCGTTTCGGTTGAGTCCCGCCGAAAAGGACCATGTCAAATCAGCTGTCGATGACATGTTAGCCGCCGACATCATTTCTCCCTCCACCAGCCCTTGGGGAGCGCCGATTGTCCTGGTTAAAAAGCAGGACGGCTCGTTGCGGTTTTGCGTGGATTTTTGGCGCCTTAATAAAATTTCGGTGGCCGACGCATACCCGCTCCCACGGATGGATGAATCGCTGGACGCCTTGGCGGGAGCGCGATTCTTCTCCACACTAGATTTACTTTCGGGATTCTGGCAGCTTCCTCTGGACGATGATTCAAAGCCTAAAACTGCTTTCTGTACACCGCATGGCCTGTTCCAATTCAACCGGTTGCCGATGGGCTTACACTCAGCGCCGGCAACTTTCCAGCGATTGATGGAATTGGTTTTGGCTGGATTACAATGGGAGTCGTGCCTGATTTATTTGGATGACGTTATTGTCTTGGGAAAAACTTTTGACGAACATCTCCAGAGGTTGCGGGCGGTTTTCCAAAAGATGTGGGCTGCTAATTTGAAATTTAAGCCCCAAAAATGCCATTTGTTTCGCGAGTCGGTGCGTTATTTGGGGCACATCGTGGGGCGCTCGGGTATCGCTACCGATCCCGCCAAAACGCAGTGTGTCAGCTCCTGGCCGACTCCCACCTCGGTGGGAGAGGTGAGGAGTTTTATTGGCTTCGCGTCGTATTACCGACGCTTCGTCGCTAATTTTGCGACGATTGCCAAGCCCCTACACGCTTTAAAATCTAAAGGGGTTCGGTTCCACTGGGGTCGGGATGAGGATGCTGCTTTCTGCTCCCTTCGGGACGCCCTGGTGAAAGCTCCTCCCTTGATTTACCCGGATTTTTCGAGGCCGTTTATGCTCGACACCGACGCGAGCAACACGGGTATTGGAGGCGTGCTTTCCCAGGTGGTTGACGGCGTGGAACGGGTGGTTGCGTACGGCAGTCGGGTGTTGTCTCCAGCGGAGCAAAGATATTGTGTCACCCGTAGAAAACTGTTGGCAATTGTCTATTTCATCCAACAGTATCGCCCATATCTGTACGGTCAGCATTTCACCGTCCGTACAGATCATGCGGCACTGCAGTACGCCCTGAAGGTTCAACAGCCATGGGGACAATTGTCCCGATGGTTGGAGGTCCTCCAGGATTTCGATTTCGAAACCACCTACCGTAAGGGCGTTCGCCACACCAACGCGGACGCTCTGTCACGCATGCCAACCGCCTCCGAATGTGCATGCCTCCTGGGGTCGGGGCGTTGCAGGCCAGCAGAGGACGTGCCGGTTCCAGTCCTGGCGGCCGCCGCCGATGATGAAACATCGCTCCCCGATGATATCGTGGAACAGGGAAGAGATTCCCTGCTTGGGTTGCCCGTTAATGAATGGGGGCGCCTCCAGATGGAGGATACCTCCCTCCTCGCGTTGCGTCGTCGCGCCGGGGAGAGGGGGCGTGGGACGGGTGATGCCGACGCATGGGAAATGCACGCGGGGTTGCTTATGCATTGGGACGGAAAATCCCACCGTCACCGGCTGGTGGTCCCTTCTGGGTTACGGGGTAAGGTGGTGTGGGCTGCTCATGAGCGCCTCCTCCACCTGGGTACCCAAAAGACCCTCGCCTTGCTCCAGCTTGATTTTTTTTGGCCGGGCATGACACGGGATGTCACGGATCTGTTGGCAGCATGCCCTCAGTGTGCGCAGCGCAAACCACCAGCACGGGAGTCGAACCCGCCGTTGCAGTCCATCACAGTCTCCAGGGTGAACGAACTTGTAGCGCTGGATATCCTGGGCCCATTTCCCGCCACCCCTAGGGGCAATAGATATTTGTTAACAGGGGTTGAGTACTTTACGCGCTGGCCTATGGCCTGGCCCCTGGCCAATCAGTCGGCAGCAGCCATCGTGGACGCCTTTGTCCAAGGCTACGTCATGGACAAAGGTGCTCCGGAGCGGCTGCTGACCGACCAGGGTAAAAAATTTTCCGGGAAACTCCTCAAACAGGTCTGTGATCTCCTGGGAACGAAGAAAATTCGTACCCTCTCCCTATCACCCGCAGACTGACGGGATGGTCGAGCGTCTGCATCGCACCATCACGTCTATGTTGTCGCACCAGGTTTCGGAGTCACAGACCAATTGGGACTTGCAAATTCAAGGGGTCCTGGCAGCATATAGATTGGCCCCCCATGCTGCGACGGGATTTTCACCCTTCTTTCTTATGTATGGCCGCGAACATGACCCACCTGTTCGGGCACAGTTGCAGATCCCCGCGCCACTGGGTAAGACAAAATTGGACGAACACGTTAAATTTAACCTTGAAAAACTCACGGAGGCACGGGATGCTGCCAGGCTAAATTCCGACAGGCGTCAAAAGGCGAATGAGCGCCTCAGACTGGCACGCGCGCACGTGCTGCAGTGGAAGCCAGGGGACAGGGCATGGCTGCACTGTCCCCAGGTACCACTCGCGACCTCCTCGAAGCTGGTGCGGCCTTGGCGGGGCCCCGTCGAGGTGGTCGAGGTTTTGCGACCTCAGTGCGTTCGTATCAAGTGGGGGAAGCGCCGGTGGTTCGTTCACCCCTCTAGGCTGAAACCCTTCGTTGCGGTACGAGGCCCCACTCCACACACGCAGGGCCAAACATGTGGGGGGTCGACCGACTCGGAGGGTCCGTCTCTGTTGCGCTCGCCTGACGTCTTGCCGGTTGTTCCGCCCCCAGGTACATCAGGAATGACGGGCTCGCGCCCAACAACCCACACGGGGGATGCCGAGGGTCTCGCCACTTCAATCGCGGACTCACCTCGAAAGGGACAGCTGCCACCGGATGGCCCGCCATCTGGGGTTGGCCCATGTGACGGGCCTGCGGCAAGGACGCGCGCAAGAATGCGCAGACTCTTGTAATGCACAGAAAGAAAAAAAAGAATTTTTTTTTATTTTTTATATTTTCACGTGTTATGGTTACTGTGCGCTGCGTTGGTGGGGCGCTCCTGGCATGTTGTTGTTGTGTGTGTGTGTTGTGTGTGTGTTGTGTGTATTGTGTGTGTGTTGTGTGTGCGCTGGGGGTTCCTGGCGAATGTATATACTTTGCTTTTACGGATCTCGTATTTATTCGGGGGGGGGGGCGCGTCGGTTTATACTCCCTTCAGGGGTATGGTTATTGTTGTTGTTCAATTCGCGTTCTGTTGAAAAAAAAAATGAGGCACACACGAGGGTCAAGGGGTAAAGGTACCTTTATTGAAATTGTTGCAGCCGGGACGGCTGCGAGCTATGCAGGGGGGGGTGATGTAGGGCTGTTATGGAGGGGCTGTTTGTACATAAGATCAAACGGCGAACAAACACAGTGGGCGGAGCTCCGGGAGTAAGCGGGGGGGGGGGGGGGGGGTGCCCGCAACGACGTCCGCATCGGGCAGCCTGGGGGTAGGGCTGCCCGGGGTTGTGATCCTGGAGGGGGTATAAAAGGGGATGACAGAGAGAGCTCGGGGCTCAGTATTAGAACAAAGGAGGGAAGATTGAAGACCCGGGTAGCTAGAGCCCTGGACTCCCCTGAGACGCCGCCCTTGTCAGGGCCGCGCAGGACCGAGCCAGCGGCGTGGTCCCGTGAACCAGAGTCAGCACTCTGGGATTCCGGGTACCGTAGCCCGACTCACCAGTGTCGGGCCAGACAGCCTCCCCTAGCCCGTTAGTGGAGGACTCGGGGTAGGTCAGGGATAGCTAGTGGTGTATCCCCAGTTATACGGGTGAGGGGGCCGATACCCCCTCTAGTGCTGTCCTGTCGTGACGACTTGTAAAATAAATACACGTGTGCCTCAACCTCGGTGTCAAGCGTCCTCACCGGTACTTCACTGGTATCAGTTCCAAAAGCAAATTTATCGCTCTTGGCATATGATGCCAAAAGCACAATTGGAATACCCAGTAAATTTAGAAATGCAAAATATCCACAATTTCACAGCCGTCTGATTTCATTTCCTTATTTCCATACTTGTCGTCAGGTCGATTGAAATGCAAAATCGCCACAAACTAATACAATTTTCACCATCTAATGCATGATTACGCGAATGGAATTTTAAGCGGTTGGAAGGGATTGTCAGTGCTCCGTTTCAACTGAGTAAATCTGTTAATGCTAATTAACGAGGTGAGTGGCCATTAAGATTCATTTTCTAATTTGCAGCGGCCACTTGGATAATCATCGCTCATGAAGACCATTATATTTTGCTTCCAATGCTTTCCAACTGAGCTTGAAAGTTTTGAGTTATTCACTGTCTGTCCGTAGTGGGGGTGGGGGTGCTATAATAGTCGTAAAAATGATCGAGTATGAATACAAATTCCTAATGGAGGTATGTTGTTGGTGGGTGCAGGGCGTGTGGGTGCCAGTGAGTATTTTAGTATGTATTTGTGTGGTCGAGCGTATGTTCCCGTATGATTTCGTGATACGCCATGAGATGGCCAATCATTCCCATGCACGTTAATCCGTGGCTAATGATGGATTCATTAAGCTGATGATGATGGTGGAATGATAGAACATATGGATTGATGGTGGTGAAGATGATGGTGATGATTATGACCATGCCTGTTGCTGGGCAGTATCTCGCTGAGCGTGAATGCGACCTCGATCGTGGCCGTGTGTAAGCTTCCCATTCTGCTGTCAGTCAATTTCGCTTAAAAAAACATCTATGATGGTAGTTGGGACTTCTATTGAATGTCAAAAGAAAATTATAGGCAAGCAAATATCTCGCCAAGAAGATGCTCCTTTTCCGAACCGGAGTAATTTCATATCTGGTCGTTTTGACAGCCAATTCTGAGACATTTAATCCCTGGCAGTCGACGCGCCAATTCCCTATGGTTAACTGCTGATGAGGTCTGCATCATGCATTGCTGTCCTCTTGTGAACTGTTACAGTTAACCATAGACAACTGGCGGGTAGACTTCTAGGAAATAAAGGTCTCAGGATTGGATGAGACCAGACAAATGCATGCTCGTCCACTTAAACCCCAGTGAGGCACAAGACAGCAACACGCAATAATGGCTACACTGTACTGATGAGTTCTAACAACTCTGAACCGTAATGCGGTTGTTCGTATGCCCTGCTGGTGTCTGAAAAAAAATAGCCACGAGTTTTTTTTTATTCTTTTGAGTGGGTGATCTAAAGCAAAAGCTCATAATATCGATTTTTTGGGTTAGATCACGTAAATATAAATGTGTCGTTACGCAATCTAACCTCCCAAAAAACTATATTACGGATGATATTGGTCGCAAAAGCCTATGTGTTAAACTAAAGCAAAGCTGCGTGCAAATTACACGCACGGCATACACGCACACCGATTTCATAGACACAATCGCGCACCCTTCTATTATATAAATCACCGTTTGCATTCGTCATTACCTTTACTGACCAACTAGCATGTTTGAAGGCATTCATGTTTTACTTCACCTCCATATTTGCAAATGATCACCAGTCATATAAAGCCCTATTGAAAAGAGTCCAAACAACTGCCTACACAGCTGACCAGTGAATGCCCAAATACAAACTCGTGACACAGTATTAAAAGTACTGCATCCCAACTATACTATTGCGTTACACTGTGGAGGACTGTCCTATGAATAGTATTGCTGTGCAAGTGCAACGTTTCACCGCATTCATGTGCAAGCAAAAATAAAAAAACGCCTCTTTGGGAAAATGCAGAAGTGAAACTGTAATTAACTACATGTAGAATAATAATCAGCATTTTCCCCGTAACAAAAACAAATCTATCAAAGCCAGATATGGACAGTACATACATATACTCTATGCTAACAATCGTCATTATAGTTAATACTTTAATATAGTAAAAGAGAACATGTTTTGCAAAACCTGGTATGGCAATTATCCTCCATGAAAGATCACTAAATTAAGCTTTGGCGAGTTTCAGTTCTGCTCACACACTGTGGCTCTCATGTTGAAGACTTAATAATGTAAGACTTAATAATGTAAGACTTAATAATGTAAGACTTAATAATGTAAGACTTAATAATGCACTACTATTGTACGTGCTCTAGCCAACAAGTATCTCTGCTTCGTAGAAACTATTACTGAACTTACCTTTTCATGCGTGCTTAGTAGCCGATGTCCAAGCAGAAGGGCAGATACAATTCCTGTATTCAATTATCTTTAAAACTCCCAACACATTAAATATTGGGGAAACCCTCTTCCCTCACCCCGCCCACTTACTGTATATTGCAGAACACTAGGAAGCCTCTTCTATCCACAAGGAATCGTGGCGAGATGCACGCTAGGAATTACAATGAAAGAAAGAAGAGCACATGAATCAGAGAAACATCACACTGACTGTTAAGGAATACATTTATTTTAATTGACCGTTAGGAAAAGTAATATGGCTTAGGATGGACACATCGCTAGAAGGGATATAAATGACCGGATGGGGCGAGACTGGTGACAGAATGGCAGCTAAAGGATGGAACACACTTGGGAAGACAACCACTGTGAAAATTAAGCAATGAATGAGATCAGCTCATGTGCATGAGAGGGATGGATTGTGACGTTTGCAAGACCATGGGATGCCAATATTTAGCACCAATGTCAAAAACTTGTGCCACTTGAGCACTTACAGTGGCATCAGCTGTGTCGGTTCTGTTTGTCCACCTCACCTGAGGATTAAACTAAAGTCAACACGTGATGTCGACGCAGACTTTCACATGGCAGCTACGTTGACAGAAATTGTGTTCATGGGTCAATGCTGACATAAACCTGTGCTTCATGAGAAGGCAAGAAGACCTTGAATTGACACAGCGATGTATCATAAATGCAGGTGTCATGATAAATAATTCAATATGAAAATTGTCTAAGCAATATGGGTCTATTGATGAGCCACGTATGGTCCTAAAATTAAAATATAATTTGTTGGGAAATTCTAGGAATTGTAAGAGCAGGATTAGCATTTTTTTTATTCAATGCAGGGCATGGCTGGGGAGTGCTATAGACCACCCATGACATCTCTGTACAGTAAACCCTCTCTATGCGTGAGGGTTACGAATATAGAATTCGCGAACAGAAACCTTGTTCCAATGGGGAAGATTGGGTTATGTTCCTGGTACGAGTGAACATGGGGGGTGGGGGGCAGGGGTGGTAAATGTTTAATAGCAATGAGTATAAAAAATAATACGTGGTAAGGAACTATTATTTTGAATTAAATTTCGATTTAAAGCTTTCGTGCCTGCAGGGATTCATCCTCCTGGCTCTTTCGGTAAAGTCACGTAGAAGGGAAGTAATAAAATAATAAAAACAAAACATAATAAAATAATTCTCACGACGTTTCGGCTACAACGCAAGCAGCCGTCTTCAGGTGAAGAATGAAACACTGCCAAGCTTGGAGCGTATATATAAGCTGAATTACCTTTGATGATGATGATGATTTGACGACGATGGAGATGGTGGTGATGGTGAGGAATTCAGGAGGATGACTCCTTGGGAGATGCGGGCGTTTCATAACAATGCAGAGCTGTCTTCATTTTAGCACTCTTTGGAGCATTAGTCACACGACTTTCCCAGATTGCAATTCGCGTTCCTTCCAATGGACAGTCGATTCGTTTAAATCAAAATGTATAAACAAGTCGACTCTAAGTACATATAAATTAAAGCTATAATTATCTCAGTCAATGCAATAACAAAAACAAATATTCCGTGTCGTGTATATGTGCCAACGTGTATATGTTCAGCAACTAATTTTAGTGTTTAGCAACATACTACGTAATTAATGTTTATAGCATTTTAGATATCGACAAACGTAGCTAGTATCCTTAACGATTATTCAAAAAAATCTAAATCATGGCCTCATATTTTCCATTTGTTTTTTGACGGGAGGGGGTTCCAATGGGGAAATGCGTAAACAATAATACGCATTTACGGGGTAAATTAAACTGCATGGGGAAGTAACGGCCAATCTTGATAATGAACCACAATGAAAATATAATGCGTGCAATACATTTAAGTGTCTACTTTGTAGTGGACGTGCGCTTGCTTTACCGCCACTTCATAATCCGTTTCCATAGCTTCCATTCTTTCATTAGTGTTTAGTGCAGGACTGTTATACAAACAGGAATGTAGACGACACCACGAATGTGCGGTCAGACACAACAACTGTTGACTGTGCCTCCATAATTTGCTTGCATCTCTTTCACTAGCGAAGCCTTAAAACCAGTGGCGGCTCGTCAATAGAGGGCGCAGGGGCGCCGCCCCCATCAATATTCAAGACATATAGATATACAAAATTTATATAAAAATACATAAATAAAATATTTTTTTCATACGATGTGCCGGCTGGTAGTAAGAAAAGCATCAGCATTTAATAAAAACTGGCTTTAATCGGTCAACTATTTTCTATGTTTTTCAATGTGTTTCATGCGGGGCGCCGGACAAATGGATGTCTATGTGAGACTTAAAATTTTCGGACAGCATGTGACCTGAAGCTGGTCTCTAATTGGTTTCTTGAAGATTCTCCTCGGGGCGCAAGTCGTTGCGTCCCTGGCCAATCAGAATTGGATACATGTTATTTTATCCAATCTGATTGGTTCTCGTCACCTGTCATTCAAATTTACGCTCTGGGCCACAACTGCGAGTGCGCCGGCGACACCACTTTGACACTTGCTAGGCTAATCAAATTTTTTGTGTAAACAATGGCAGCAGTTCATCCAAATTCTGTAATTTATTTACAAAAAAATCCTTTCACAAGGCTTTCGCTGGAAGAAATAAAAAAGATAAAGGATCTCGGACCGGACCAACCCGATTTACAAATCCAGCAGCAGGCCAGTGACAGAGGACGAAGCTACACACGAAGCTTCACCCGCGCTTGTTATGAGAAACGGAGGTGGGTGGCTGGATGTGATGTTAGCAATTCTCTTTTTTGTTTTCCCTGTCTTTTATTTCAAAGTGTCGGCACTGAAGTTTTGTGGACAACGACGGGGGTAAGAGACCTCAAACATCTCTCTGACAAATGCAAACGTCATGAAAGTAGCCGCAGCCATATTGATAATAGCATGAAACTAACGTTTTTATGTTCAAGTAGGAAACATGCTTTTTGGTACTTTGGTCTGAAATGTATATAAAAGAGAAACATTTATGTTCAAGTAGGAAACATGCTTTTTGGTACTTCTTTTGGTCTGAAATGTAAATAAAGATCATCAAAATTTATATTCAAGTAGTCAAAATGGTTTTTGGTACTGCTTTATATTTATTTGCCCCCCTCAATAAAATAAAAAAATGCGCCCCCCCAAAAATAAATATCACCAGCCGCCACTGCTTAAAACGTGTTCGATTTTCACAGGTCCATTTGCTTTTGGGTTTTTCGTGCAAACTAAAGTAGTGTGCGTGTCAAATAAAATGATGAAACGCAGCTGTGTGTTAACTGAACACCGAGGTTTCCGCAGCCAACATTATGTATCATTGTGGATTTTCGAGGTCATGACACCTCTTTAAAAAGCCGTGTCACGTGACACGGTTATTCTAACTCCCTGGATTTTATCCTGACTTCCTTTATTTTCCTGAAGACGTCTGGTGCAGTTTCAAGTGTAAACCCACATCTAAGTCCAACGTTTTAGTTGTGTGAAGTGTTCTTCAACACTGTTCTTCAACACTTCACACAACTAATAATGTTTGGTACTCGTTAAACACGTGTGCACGCGACAGTTTAATTTATTTGGCTATGTCGGGTGGTGGATGGTCAATTGACAGAAATTTGGTGAGATCGTTGCGTGGCCAAGCTGAAAAAATTATAAGACACCTAATTATGTAGTTGTCACTCGAAAGGGTTTTCGCAGATAATTTGAATATTGCAAAGGGAAGCTGTTCTGCAAGCGATTATTCACGAAGCTCGTATGTGAATTCTCACTAACTGCAATAACACATGTTATTGACGTTTTGGGTTTCGAATTGGTAAGGATGTTGGATGTAATGGCACCCCCCCCCTTTACTTACTGATCTGCACGATATGGCGTGTATAAATTAAGCAGGAAGAAAGGGTAGAGTATGCTGTTAAGTTGAGTCAAAGTGTCATAAAATCACAACATAGCATGGGAAAGAGCACATCTGTGTTGGCATCCTCGAATTAATGGTGCAACTTCAACAATCCTCTGGGGTAGGGGTGGATGGATGGGGGGGAAAGGTCAGGCACTATTTACTTTCCATTGCTATCTATATATATAAAATCGCAAATCTGTCTGTCTGTGTGTGTGTCTGTGTATCGGACCATACGCAGTTTCATTGGACGAAATGTGAGGGATTTGCGAGACACGATTGGTCCGGCGGTTGCCCCTGGCAACGGGTAGCGACGCATTCGCCGCGGGGTGGACGCCATTTTTAATTCCCGTTAAAATAGGCGCACGCATTAACACGCGACTCTGAGGTAAATTCATCAAAGTTTCACGTCCTCTTCACCCCCCCCCCCCCACCACAATGTGTGCAATTACTATTATAGGGTCGGTAGATTATAAAATTATAGCGATTAGACGGTATTATTGTAGCGCGGGGGGGGGGGGATGGCACCCGTACCCAGCCTCAGCCGGGTGGCCAATTTAGGCGAGGCGGAGGCTCTGCACGCTACTAGGCCTCGACACCCCACCACACTATAGGCCGTACATACTACTGCACAGCGGCCGAGGAGATAGTGGCTGGGGGGAGGCAGGGGTAGCAGCCCATCTGTGTATATATGTAAGGTTATTAAGAAATATATTTTTCACCCGGGCAACGCCGGGTACTTCTGTTAGTTATTTATATCTATTTACCACAAGATCTTGAAATGTGTTTACATGCTGGAATGCCGTATAGCAACACGGAAAACTCTAATACACGGTGCAGTGCAAGCTGACGTGTGTCTTCCCTTTCCTATAAATGGGATTACTGTATAAGGAGCAATCATAACTCCCTACTGGCAGACTGATGTTCCGGGTCAATCGAGTAAATGAACCTATCATAGTAACTTGAGCTGTCACTCGGTGAAACAAAATTAACGTGAACTTGATATTTTATGGGATGGCTGGGATCTCATGTCGGGTGTTGATGATTTCAATTGGTCCATCCATCGACAAATAAAAAAATCATGCACAGACTCATTAGTACAGCTAAATCATGCACAGACTCATTAGTACAGCTAATTAATTGAAACAAATGAATGGAATCTATGATTCCATTCATTTGTTTCAAGGTAAGTGACTAATATTGTTAAGTCCCGAAGTGAAAACAAAGAATCGTCTTCAGCTTACAAACCGAAATCACATTGGGGAAAAATAACATTCTAAACTAGAGACAAAGATCTCCAGTATAGCCTTAACAGACTGTTGGGGCTAGTGCTGGTTAACAAGCACCGATGAAGGTTGGTATGGCACACAAGGGGGCAGGTGGACAGCACCACACCGCACCATGTATTTATTTGAGGTTGAGTCGATCTAGGAGAAGCCCAGCACCGTTTCAAAAAATCATCAGCTGTGGTGGCCATGAGCAGGAATTGAACCCGGGTCGCCAGGTTCGTAGCACAGTGCGCTAACCACTATACTACGGATCCCACTGCGTTTCAGCCATCATAGAGGGCAGTGCATATTAGTGTAGCTAAATGGGTAGGCATTGGATGGGGGCATCATTCCAATGTGTTTTTGGACTGTCACGCGTGTTGTTTGGCGCGATTTCTGAGGTTTCGCTCCAACACGTGGTACAACCAGATAACACATGGGAGAGCTATGCTCTTAATTGGATTGAATCGCACGCCTCCATGCACACGGCTGTATAAACACAACAACGTGGCAGCATTGTGGTCTGCAACATTTAAGAGATGTTCCATACGAACCATCGTGCTGAAAGATTTTAAACTCTAACTGCAGTGTAATTCAATTGGTGATTATAGAGAGGCCTGCATGACTGATTAGTAGGGTTACCACGATACCCTTTTTCAGAATACGATAGACAATGTAATTATATGATTATCGGCAAAGCAATTTTGGATAATTTTGTAATTGTATTTCACAATTTAGATGGTTTTTTTCCGTAATTTTATTACGAATTTTTTTAACGTGATGCAGTGCACTCAACATAAGTTTGCTGTAGGTCTTTCTAATAATTAAAAATCATAACGCCAGGCCAGAAAAGAGCACGTGCTTTAAATAGGCACTAGCTGTACTACCCGGCTTCGCCCGGGACTTGTATCCACCACGGCCGGCCGCCTTTGTCTCCCCAGTGGCGATGTTAATACGCTACAGCAGTTACTCGTTTGAGGCAGAGTCGACCTAGGGGAGGTTCAAATGATCGTCACCGGTGGTGGCCGTGAGCGGGAATGGAACTGGGTTCGCCGGGTTGGTAGCGCAGCGTAGCGTTAAGCACTACACCCACCGCTCCTCACACACCACACACGCACATACACACACACAGACACACACACAGACACACGCAGACACACACAGACAGAGACACACACACACACAGACAGCACGCTAACCACTACACTACCGCTCCCCACACACCACACATGCACACACACAGACACACACACAGACAGACACACAGACACACACACACAGACACACACACACAGACACAGGCAGCACGCTAAGCACTACACTACCGTTCCCCCTACACAACACACGCGCGCGCGTCCATAGGTACACATACACGCGCTTGCTGCAGACACACACGACTTTCAGGGTGCGTACGGCAGTAAACGACTGAAATAATAAAGCGGCAATGCTACGCAAGGAACGCCTTAGACCTGCAACACATTTGTGTAATGCGAGCGTAAACACACAAACACATACAAACACATACACAATACACACACACATACATGCAGACACACAGACAGACACATAACACACATACATACACACACATACATACACAGAAAGACATACACACACATAGTTTAACACGTAGGCTTTCGCGACCAATGTTATTCATAATCAACGATTTTTGGGTTTAGATCGCGTTTATTTATAAATGTGTCGTAACCCTCCACCACCCGACACGGCCAATCAGTAAAAAATGTGTCACGTTGACAAAGACAAATAGTTCACTGCTTTAGCCCACCGGTGTGTTGAAGCAACAACATTCACAATTTGAGTACGACGTTTCGCTGGTAATTACAACCAGCATCATCGGGCAATTCGCCAGAATGGTGAGGCTCTCCTGTGTCTCCCGTTCTTATATAGAGCAGCAGCAGGATGACGTCATCATTAACTCATTAACTCATCAGGTGCAAAGATTCAAGGGGGGAGTGATTGTAATTATATACTAGATTAGTAACCAGGCTATTGTTACGATGCGAGTTGTAGATTAGTAATCATTTGGAATGTGTTTTATTGTGATTATGCTACATTAGTAATCTGTTAGTGGTTGTTTCCCTTATAAGTAATTGTAATGTATCTTATTTAATAATACGCTTCCAGGCCGCACTAAGCCTGTAGCTGTCTGAGCGATTAAAGTTATTTCTGTTTCTCTCAATTTCAATCGATTCTCTAATTAGTCTTTGCCAGTAGTAACTAGTTTTACACAACACTTCCACGTTGTCAAAATCAATTGAGTGTCCCTGTTGGCATGCATGTTCTGCTACTGCCGACAGTTGTGTTTGTGATAGTTTAATATTTCTCTGGTGTTCTTTAAGTCTTACACTAACGTTACGCCCTGTCTGTCCAATATAGCATCTGCCACATACACAATTAATCCGATATACACCTTCTGTTGATAATTTAGGTAATTCGTCTTTAGTGCACGTTACTAGTTGTTGAATTTTGTGTACTGTACCAAATCTTACTGTAATGTTTTGCTTTTGCAAAACACGGGCTAATTTATCAGTTACTCCTGAGATAAATGGTATTTTTATTGTTTTAATAATCTGATCGCTTTCAGCAGTGTTGCTTTGCGATCGTGATTTGGCTTTTAGTGATTTGGCTTTTAGAAGCACTAAGACAGAATGGCTACAATAATGCTCAAATTAACAGAGCACTAAAAGCCAAATCACGATCGCAAAGCAACACTGCTGAAAGCGATCAGATTATTAAAACAATAAAAATACCATTTATCTCAGGAGTAACTGATAAATTAGCCCGTGTTTTGCAAAAGCAAAACATTACAGTAAGATTTGGTACAGTACACAAAATTCAACAACTAGTAACGTGCACTAAAGACGAATTACCTAAATTATCAACAGAAGGTGTATATCGGATTAATTGTGTATGTGGCAGATGCTATATTGGACAGACAGGGCGTAACGTTAGTGTAAGACTTAAAGAACACCAGAGAAATATTAAACTATCACAAACACAACTGTCGGCAGTAGCAGAACATGCATGCCAACAGGGACACTCAATTGATTTTGACAACGTGGAAGTGTTGTGTAAAACTAGTTACTACTGGCAAAGACTAATTAGAGAATCGATTGAAATTGAGAGAAACAGAAATAACTTTAATCGCTCAGACAGCTACAGGCTTAGTGCGGCCTGGAAGCGTATTATTAAATAAGATACATTACAATTACTTATAAGGGAAACAACCACTAACAGATTACTAATGTAGCATAATCACAATAAAACACATTCCAAATGATTACTAATCTACAACTCGCATCGTAACAATAGCCTGGTTACTAATCTAGTATATAATTACAATCACTCCCCCCTTGAATCTTTGCACCTGATGAGTTAATGAGTTAATGATGACGTCATCCTGCTGCTGCTCTATATAAGAACGGGAGACACAGGAGAGCCTCACCATTCTGGCGAATTGCCCGATGATGCTGGTTGTAATTACCAGCGAAACGTCGTACTCAAATTGTGAATGTTGTTGCTTCAACACACCGGTGGGCTAAAGCAGTGAACTATTTGTCTTTGTCAACGTGACACATTTTTTACTGATTGGCCGTGTCGGGTGGTGGAGGGTTACGACACATTTATAAATAAACGCGATCTAAACCCAAAAATTGTTGATTATGAATACACACACATACATACACACACATACATACACACAAGCACATGCACACACGTACATACACACATACATACAGACACGCAGACATACACATAAACACATAGAAAAAAACCCACATACATACACACACACACAAACACATACACACACACATACACACATACATACATACAGACACACAGACATACACATAAACACATACACACATACACATGACCCGGCTTCGTCCGGGACTTGGATCCACGATGGCCGGCCGCCTTTGTCTCCCCAGTGACGATGTTCACACACGACAGCAGTTACGCGTTTGAGGCTGAGTGGACCTAGGGGAGGGCCAGGTCCGTTTCAAATAATCGTCAGCGGTGGTGGGCGTGAGTTGGAATCGAACTGGGATCGCTCAACCAGCTTAATGACTATTTGTACAAAGAACATATAAAGAATCGATTATAATAACCAGGCTACAGTCCACATTATAGACTGGCAGTACACGCACTCAGCTTCATAAGCAGGCTAGAGTGTACATGATAGAGTGGCAGTACGCTCACCGAGCTTAATAAGCAGGCTACAGTCTACATGATAGACTGGCAGTACGCTGACCCAGCTTAGTGACTATTTGTACAGTGAACATTTAAGTAATCGATTGTTGGCGCGTTGGGTTTAAAAGTAATATAAATTGCACACATTGTGGTGGGGGTGGAGTGAAGAGTAGGAAAAACTTTGATGAATTTACCTCAGAGTGGCGTGGTGGGTGTCGAGGCCTAGTAGCGTGCAGAGCCTGCGGCCTCGCCAAAATTGTCCAGCCGGCAGAGGCAGGGTACGGGTGGCGTGCCTTCCCCCCCCCCCCCCTCAGCGCTCCAACAATAATGTGTAATGGCTATTATTTAATTATTTACGGAGCCTATGAAAGTGGCGAAGGCGTGGCTAGCCGTTGGCAGGGGCAACCGCCGTCCAATGAAACTGCAGCCCTTGGCGAAGGCGTCGCTAGCCGTTGCCAGGTCCAATGAAAGCGGCGAAGGCGTCGCTATCCGTTGCCAGGGGCAACCGCCGTCCAATGAAAGTGCGTATGGTCCGAAATCCACACACACACACACAGACGGACAGACAGACATTCACGATTTTATATATATAGATGACATTCACCCTCGATAAAAAAACATTGTACCTTAAAATAATGTCCTGGGCCCACATGCCATCCATTTATGTCTAGAAAGTGTATATTATATTATATTATACACCTGGAGTACATTGCAGGAACTAAATGTAGAAATATTTGCCTTTCTTGTGAAAGAGACTCATGCTATATCATGAGACCTCCTTTGCCAGTACCAAAATATACTAATAAGGGTTTTCCCCTTTTCTCTGGCAACAAAACTGACACCTTTTGCAAGGAATCGTGTTAACATAAACCACAATACTTGCGGTCAAATGCAAACAAAAAACAATACTATGATAATTTATGCATTGTCCTTGAAACTGATTAGTCCACAACAGAGACAGCTTTTCCTAGAGCCTAGTCTCATATGGTGTTCGACCAGATAGCGCCAAAAGGCGCACAGCTCAAAGACAACGCACTGTCAGAGTAATGAGAGCTCGGGGTAAGCATCGACATCATGAGGCCTCCTTTGCCAGTACCAAAAGACTAGGCTCTAAGAAAAGCTGTCTCTGGTGTGGACCAATCAGTTTCAAGGACAATGCAAACATTATCAGAGTATTGTTTTTTGTTTGCATTTGACTGCAGTATTGTGGTTAATGTTAACATGATTCCTTGCAAAAGGTGTGAGTTTTGTTGCCAGAGAAAAGGGGGAAAACCCTATTAGTAGACTCATGCTATGTTTCCACGGCTATTGGAGAGCAGACCCCGGCCTCGCTGGAAATTGTCGGACATCATGCCGAACAACATGTGGTACCGTCGTGATCATTGGCTGTAATAAATCCACTAACGCATGAAGGCCTCCTCTATTACTTCCTAAAGGCAACACTTCATTTTTTTACTAGTTTTAATTAAACGCTTGCCTCCAAAAATCTGCCAAGTGTACAAATTTTTTTTCAGTTGTTTGAGCAAATACCAGTCCCATACGAGGTGACTCATTCCTCCACGTAAGGTGACTACCACTTTGTGGGAAGTCAGCAATCGTAGTCGTCTGACACAAAATCGCCTCTGGCATGAAACTGGAGCTTTTTCTTTGACCAGTGGCTCAGGGCCGCGAACTAAAACTGGCACCATCTCAATGCCTGTTGAAGCAGAACGACACATTACCTTTGATATGGATGTTCAATAACAATATAAAAGTGCTGGAGCCCATAATCAAGGCCCTGCATTGTGATGGCAAGATTTGGGGAAATGGCCAATTGTGCTGTATATAAAGCATTGTAATATATTGTACATGAAACCGATTCAGTGGTAAAGCCCACTTCTAACCACTATGATATACAAACCCACTTAAATCTGAGCCTGTTAACGTTTGCTAGATAATGCAACCATCATGTTCATTATCATGAATGCAGTAGGACTCACAACATTCGCGGATCCTGTAATCCACGGCGTACTACCGAGGTTAGGGGCCGTCCATAAATGACATCACGCACTTGGGGGGGGGAGGTCAGACATTTGTGACGATGTGTGACGAGGGGGGGGGGGGGGGTTGAAAAATGTGACGTCACATAAAAATGCGCAACTTTAAATAAATAGAGACAACACGTTCTACTTATGATAATTGGTTTTTTACCCTTCTATCTGGCAACAAAACTGACACCTTTTTACAAGGAGTCATGTTTGCATAGACCGCAATACCTGCAGTCATAATACAAACAAAAGAACATAACTCTGATAATGTGCACTGTCCTTGAAGTTGATTGGTCCACACCCGAGACAGCTTTCCTTCGAGCCTAGTCTCACATGGGTTGGACCAGATAACGTTCTACTTAATTAAATATACTTGTTAATAAATGTTTTCTCCTACAACATCAGAGTGCAGCGCCACGTTAAATATGCACTACAATGACAATAGTTTAAAGCGATTTGAAGCATGCTTTATTTTCAAAATGGAAATATGGTTTGGGGGGGGGGGGGGCTTTGTGACGTCATATTGGCGGGGGTCTAACTTTTGTGACGCCGTGTGGCGAGCGGAGGGGGGGGGGGAAATCGTCCAAAATCGCGTGACGTCATTTATGGACGGCCCCTTAGTCCGGAACATCTGTTCGTGCCGGTGCGGTATGTGACAAGTGCCTCCATTAATCTGCTAGAAATTTGCGGCTTATAGGAGACATACTCTTTGGTTCTTTCGGTAAAGTCACGTAGGTGAAATTTGTTATGTTATTTTTTAAACAAAAATTTCACCTACGTGACTTTACCGAAAGAACCAAAGAGTATGGATCCTTGCAGTCACGAAAACTTCAAATCTAGAAAGGATTATAGGATAAACTATTGTCTCAAAAATTTTTATTTTTGAAATTAAACTTTAAGTTAAATTAACCAAAATGCGTGCAATTTTCAAAACACGAACCACCCTGTAAAACGATACCTAACATGTTAAACAATGTAAAATAAATTAAAATGTATATATATATTTACTGCACCATAAAGACTATGAAAGAAATCACAGGCCACAACATATCGCCACGATGCTGTATGTAACGTTTGCTGTGTACTGCAATGTACTAACGCTTATGTGCAGTACTCACTACTGTGGTAAGTCAGCCGTGTCCATGCCAAAACTGAGCGAGAAACGAATGCACTTGGTACAACATGGAGAGAATAGAAACAATACCCCAAAAAACCGTACATAGGCATTCAGTGAAGTGATTGCCTGAGGCTGCGTAGGATTAATGTTTTTTTTATGAAGCTGGCCTGGGCTGGCTCTGTCCAGTCACGGTTGGCTACATACAGTGCGTTAAAGAAGTTCAACATGCATACACACATAAGTGCAGAGTCCCAGAAACCGGGGTTTTCCAGTATTCACAGGCCGACCAAGTGCATCTAGAACTCCGTCAATGATGTGTGGGACAAACATTGTGAGTCCTGGTATCCGCAAAGGTTATCTAATTTCGCCTACACTTATCCGTCAAGGAAATGGACAGTCGCGGATAATAGGATGAATTTTCAGAGGATCTCCATTAATCTGTGGAAAAATCATGGACAATCGGCGTCATGATGTATGGACCGAGGTACATGCTGGAAAAAGATCTAATCAAGACCCGCAAACAACCCGCATTTAAAATACATGATTATTTATGTACAACTTGCGGATAATAAGAATCGAGTACGCAGTTAAATTCGTGGATAATCACAGATAATCGGAATATTTTTGGGGGGGAGGTAATATAATTTGTGATAGACCCTACAGCACTCGTGCATAATAGGAGTCACGGGTAATAGGGTCACAGATCAATACAAATTTGACTGTACTTTAAAAATGACAATTTTCCCTCGACTTTATGTTAATTTAATCCTATGAAACAGTTATGTAAATATATATATCTGCTACACATGAAGGTACATTTGTCGTAACATTTCAATTGTAAACATGCATTAAACTGCTCCGGTTTTGTCCAGTTTTTACGTTTGGAGGAGGTTGTCTGAAGTTTATAGGGAATTTCCGTTGTTTTTGGTGCTTTCCGAACACGTGCAGCTCAGTGTTGTTACCAGCAGTGATGGGGGCGAACGACGGCAACACCTGCAGTGCGTGGAATTACCACGGGCATAGAGACTCCTTCAATGAGGCAGGGAATGGTTCAATTCCCAGTAGGGCGAATGAAACCTGGGGGGTGGATGGGGGGTAAGTTTGTTCGTCCACGACTACTCATGTGCACACCTTGTACCGTACAGCGAAGAGCGCCACAACGAGCCTACTCGTCGTCCCACTTAATCTAGCGAGGACATGAGTGAAATGTTTCAGGTTCAAATGATTAGGTGGTATTGTGAATTCATGAAGAAGAAGAATAAAACCGATGCGAATCTCAAGGCAGCTTCGCCGGAGGGTTTAATTCGTCATGGAGTGTTTTCTGGGACCAGTAACTCATGATCCCCCGGGAGTGGTGAGTGGGGGAGGTGATATTGCCTGGAGCTTAGCCCCCAGACAACTCCAGCTGAAATGCAGCAGCACTGAACCTCGCTGTTAGTGTTGAGAGTGAACAAATAATTCAACACATTGCTGGGTTTACCAGGGCCTTCATTATGACTTTGCTCCCACTAACGAATTAATGGTAAGTGAACTCAAGATAATTACATACAGTTCATAACACTGCTTAATTCTTCATGCACTAGGATCTTACAATCAAAAACCAACATTGTGTACATTTACATTTAATATACTGTGTTTGTCTTATGGGTAATCTCATCCCTGCCACATGACGTGGAATGTCTATAACCGGGATACATTCTCTCAACAACAGTGTGCTTCGTTACATTTCAATGAATACATACATCCAATCAACAGTGTTCCCATCAAACATTGAAACATCACAAAAGGGCAGTACCGAATAATATTTCACAGCGTAGGAAAATAGATATTTCAATTTTATGCAGCCACATTACATAACCAAACACATTTTTTTTTCAAGATAAACTCATTTGAGAGATTTTGTAATCCGTTTTAGCATAACTTATACTTGAATCAAGTGTTTGTTTTGATGTACATTACTTGATTTAACATGAAAGCCATCCATAATAAGCACATCCAAAAAAGATGAGAGGTGAACCAATTGACAAATATGTTTATCAAATGTGCAAATTTGTATGAAACTGGTTTCAGATAGAGTTGTGGTATATTTAGTTGGTGGTTTCCAAATTTCCAAATCCCTCAATAAACATTTGAAAAGTTATGAATCATCGCTCAGACTTACACCTACGTGTGGCATGGGACGTGCGTTGTTGTGATGGAGGTTTCTCCAAGTTCGTGATGCGATACTTAAATGTGGATTAACAATTAAATCTGGATTAACATTGGCTGTGCAATGAGATGCTAGCATACCATCAAGTTAATTGTATTCCCATATTGGTGGGAGTTTTAAAGCCCCTTCTTGAATTCTGAGTTTATACTTGTGCATTGTTATGCAGGGTGGTCCAAACCAATTAACTTTACTGAAATAAAATACATGTACAGGCAGTCCTCGACTTACGAATGTGTTATATTCCTGAGACCCGTTCATAAGTCGATTTATTTGTATCTCGGAACTCAATATTTTATTGTATATATGGTCAGTGTTATGAAATGTGTTATGTTTCAACAAAAAAGGGAAGCATACAATCTTGACTTAAAGCTTTCGTGACTGCAGGAATTCATTTTTCTTGGGTCTTTCGGTAAAGTCACGTAGATAGGTTTAGCTATTTTTTGTTATTTTATTTGAACCTATCTACGTGACTTTACCGAAAGACCCAAGAATATGAATAAGAGAAGCATTGTTAAACTCATAAAAATTGTAGATTTGCATGTAATACTGTATTAAATTCTGTATAGTTAATGAAATATCAAATAAAGTAACATGAAAATTACAGAAAATCTGTTTTATTTTAACTTACCGTGAGTCCTGATGCTGGCTTGCATGTTAAAAGGGGTGTGTAGCGGTTAGGATGCTGCACTACGAATCTGGCCACCTGGGTTCGATTTCCGCTCATGGCCAACACCCAGTGACGATTATCTGAACCGGTCCTGGGCCTCCCCTAGGTAGACTCAGCCTCAAATGAGTACCTAGTGCGGTGTGTAAACATCAACACCGGGGAGACAGAGGTGGCCAGGCGTGGTTATTGACCATCCACCCCCTCGTGTTGCGTGCCGGCCTTTACAGATGCTCGCTAACAGCACTTACCCCTACAGTCTGTTCAGGCTATACGGGGGATCTTTGTCTCTTTGTCTTTGTATCACATAGGATGCTGGAACTCATTACATCTCGTGACGAATCGCTGCACCGAATGAAATAGTCCCGCAGTTCGGTTCGTAAGTAATACCGAACGTTCGCAAGTCAGATGGTTAAAAATAAAATCTTCTTATGGGATTCGTAAGTGCGTATGTTTGTAAGTCGGACGTTCATATCTCGGGGACTGTCTGTACATTTAAATTCCCATAAATGTTGGGCCTTTTGGATCAATACTCTCTGGTACCATATATAAAAAAAACATCATGTACATATTTGCCAATCCAATGCTGTGTAATAAAAGGACTCAGACACTTCTTGCTGACTCCGTGTCCTTTATTTGGGGTTCGCGTTCTCCTTCCCACACGGCACTCCTCCTGAGACTCTCTCCCTGGCAGCCCCACATCTGCCTTCGCTCCCGTAGCCTTCCACGCTCCTGCAGCTCCGCTGCAGGCTCTTGGTACAGCCCTCTGGCTGCTCCCCCAGCAGCTCCATCTCTGCTCCCTGTTCCTCCGTGCGTGGCGATCTCGCCACCTCCCAATGTCAGCCCTTCGTGGCCTCTATGGCTATCTCGCCATTTCCTACCTCAGCCCTTCGTGGCCTCTGTGGCTATCTCGCCATTTCCTACCTCAGCCCTTCGTGGCCTCTGTGGCTATCTCGCCACTTCCTACCTCAATCCTCCACTCTCTCTTCCACCCCGCTGGCTGGCGCCGTCATGAGCCCCTCAGCCACCAGGCTGAGGCACGGCGACCACCCAACGTGTTCACCACCCTTCACTCCCCCGACTGACCCCGATAGCTTCCTGTCTCCCCGCTATAACTTCTCCCCCACGTCACCCTGACTCCTCCCTCTCGGATCGTCATATCCGCCCCGCCCATTTACGCCCGCATTACACTACCCTCCCCCGTAGAGAAAATCCCAGCCGTCCTCGGCTGAAACAGAACAAAATAATGCGGGCGAAGGCATCACAATCAGGAGTCCCCCAGACACAACGGAGATTATAACAACAACAACAACACAAGCAACGAAAGGGGAGGTATCAGGAACTGGAACAGAACACCGGCCTGTCCTCCGCGCAACAACAACAAGAATAAGAATGGCACAATGAACAACAACGGCAACTGACACGCAAGAACGGCCAACGCGCACAACCCAGAATGTGATGTTTTAGTGCGTGTCCATGTTGCAGTTCCATCCGCTCGGCTCAAGTCCAACGTCAAAGAGCAAGTGGTAGAGCAGAATGACGAACGGCGCTCAATTGCTCCTTCAAGTCCTCATCCAGCTAGCACACCAGGTAATACCCAGTGCGACGGGAGCTGAAGAATCTGTGACGAGAAGGAGAATCCAATCCCCTGAGGCACAGCACAACAACGCACATCCGCATGTCGTACACGACAGCCACCCGGCCTCAGGGTAGTGGAGATGATGTAAATCCGGCCCGCTTAAAAAAAAAAACCCCAATAATTACCCAAATTAACCGCGATCGATGCCCCAGTATTTACATTTTAACAACAATATTATTTACACGTAACAACAACAACAACAAAATTTCCTGCTCTTGCCCACCAGCAGTCCTCCCTTGAGGACCAGCACAGACATCGCACGTACACAGCATGTACCCACGGTCACTCTCAGCAACCCAACAAAACACCTAATCACACACCCTCGCGTGGAGAGAGCCACGCTCCCCAGCGGTAACGTTTAACTCGCCGTAACCCTCACCGTGGTCGTCAACCCACAGCAACATCCATTTACCATACTCTCGGCTAGTGCCATTTCGGGGAAGATCAGCACTCGGCCATGCTCCTCCCTTACTATCCCATCAGCGATGGACACACACCAGCCTCTTATAGTCTGACGCTTTATAGCCCAGGGAAGGTTCATCCCCCAGCAATGCCAAACCCCATGTACTCTCCCCACGGGGCAATGTTCTCTTATAGAGACAATAACACCCTAACCCAGATCCCGTGAGCCCCAGGCACACCAGGTTCAGTCTGCCACCGCACAACTGAACCATGACTCCCCGAGCCATATGAGCACATGGCCCATTAGTTTAAGACATACCACGGAGGTTTCGCCTCCGGGCTGTCAGGTCAGCCATCAGCCATAGGCCGATGTGACCACAACTCGTGCATCACCCAATCAACAATGGCAGGCATAACAGATGGAATATTTGCCCCACCGCGGTTTTTCCCGCGCGCTCAAAATGGCGTCCCCCTTCGCCCAGCGCGTTCGCGCAATATCTCGCGCGCACTCAAAATGGCGGCCCTTTCCGCAAAGCGCATCGTCGCCATACCCCGCGTGCGCGCAAAATGGCGGCCCAACGTGCGAACACGTGGCCAGTTTTCTCCATTCGTGCACCCCAGCTTCCCTTAGCTGGGGGTCACAAGACGCATCTCCCGTCACATTATAACAACCCCACCAACGATAGACGCACAGCCCCAGCTTGCTGCGCACAGCTGTCATATCGTGGAATTTTTAACCAATATTTTACCAACCACATTAGTTAAAAAACCCAACTCGCCAAGCAACTCGTGGTTTCATGCGATCAACCGAATACGCGACGCCACTTGGCGCCAATTTACGATCCCATTAGCATTAACATCTAAGCCACCCACAACGGCGTCATCGCGCACCCTCATTCTCAAAAAGCTCAATTACCCCTATAATATACACGCAATCTCGTGTGCACAACACCCATACAACCAAATTTTATGGTCCCCCTCTATAATATACACGCAATCTCGTGTGCACAACAACCATACGACCAAATATTTGGGTCCCCCTCGAATTTGTTACCAATTTCCAACAGGTACGCACAATATAATAACAATCTCAATTCCAATAGTCAACCACTGCATCGCACCCCATAACCATACAGAACGGTATAACAGCACATGCAATCAGCATATCGCGATCCCACGCGTACATTTAAGCACAATAGCAAGCAGATCTGCAGGCAACCAACACACCATTAATCCTGTCGTAACTTTGCAGCAACAACACAATTATTCTCTCTCTTGCAACAATCGCATCGCACACAGCACCTCGCAGCACAATACACCAAAAAAATATATATTATTTTTTCCCAATTAAGCCCATCGCACAAGGTAACCCACAAATAATACAGCGCAAGATACCCGACGCTCCCAAGTTAATAATTAACTTCACCATCAAGATAAAAACTCCACGCAGCAGCGCACACACACAATTTGACACTCAGCAAATACAGCAGACTCTCCGTCCATTCTCAACACACGCACACACTTACATTGACACCATTAACAAGCAGATAGCGCGTTCATCGTTATTACACACACATACACACAGTCCGAACCGCGCTCCGCACAATCGAGTCATAAGAGAAAACCAAAATAGCCCCCCCCCGGCCCTCGAAAGATGAGTGAGGTGTGTGTTAAGGCCGGGTGCGTATCGTTATGACTCGCCCGGGGCTGCAGCAAGAAGAGGACAGCAGGGTGGCAACTTGAGACGCCTCGCAGAACTCGTTCGGCGACTTGACGGCTCCGTTGTCACGCACCCGAGCCAGGACGGGAAGCTCCCGCCCCAGCAGCTGCAGCATCGGCGTCTTCTCCTCGCAGCACCCCCTCGAAAAACAGCAGCTCACAGCAGGCTGCTCACCCCGCGGCACCTCCAGATGGCAGCGCAAGGCTGCCTCTCCGCCGCGATGTTGAAGATGGCGGCGTCCTCCCGCCGCGGTGAAGACACGATGGCGGCTTCCCGCCGTTTCTCCCCTGCCACGCCCAAGATGGCGTCTTCGTGCCACGTGGCAATGGCGCTGGCAGCGCAGGAAAGGCAGAGGCCTGCGGATCACCACCGGGCCTCCCCGACGCCGTCCTCGGCGTGGTGAACTCACACAGTTGCGCCAGCACGATTTTCAAGGTCTCCATCTGCGCCGCCATCTGTCTCCATCGTAAGTTGGCATCCTCCGGCACAGACAGGTCCACCGACGCGGCGACACCTTGCTCACCCGGACCCGTACTCGTTCCAGAACGGATCTCCTCTTCCATCGCAGGCAGGTCCACTGTCTGAGGAAGGTCGTCGTCGTCGGATGATGTAGCAGGAATATTTTTTTTTTCTTCTTTCTCTCAGTTGTTTTGAGATGCCGTTTCACTTCTGACTCCAGTGTAATAAAAGGACTCAGACACTTCTTGCTGACTCCGTGTCCTTTATTTGGGGTTCGCGTTCTCCTTCCCACACGGCACTCCTCCTGAGACTCTCTCCCTGGCAGCCCCACATCTGCCTTCGCTCCCGTAGCCTTCCACGCTCCTGCAGCTCCGCTGCAGGCTCTTGGTACAGCCCTCTGGCTGCTCCCCCAGCAGCTCCATCTCTGCTCCCTGTTCCTCCGTGCGTGGCGATCTCGCCACCTCCCAATGTCAGCCCTTCGTGGCCTCTATGGCTATCTCGCCATTTCCTACCTCAGCCCTTCGTGGCCTCTGTGGCTATCTCGCCATTTCCTACCTCAGCCCTTCGTGGCCTCTGTGGCTATCTCGCCACTTCCTACCTCAATCCTCCACTCTCTCTTCCACCCCGCTGGCTGGCGCCGTCATGAGCCCCTCAGCCACCAGGCTGAGGCACGGCGACCACCCAACGTGTTCACCACCCTTCACTCCCCCGACTGACCCCGATAGCTTCCTGTCTCCCCGCTATAACTTCTCCCCCACGTCACCCTGACTCCTCCCTCTCGGATCGTCATATCCGCCCCACCCATTTACGCCCGCATTACAGCTGGATGAAGGACTCTCCAATCCTTACACCTTGTTAGCACAGGTGTTGATTGAGTATACTTCACCATAATGGTCAAATAATTCTGAAAAGTCCTCGTGACATCCTATAGCTCTTTAAGATTGTAATTCTCGGTTAAAAGTCACTTCCCTCTCTTAGGAACACATAGTAGTGGGTTGTAAATAGGCCCACATCAAGTCTCGGAGGCGACACGTTTATTTACTAACACAACTTAAACCGGCTAATATAACAGATAACTGCACAACGCTCTGAGGTTAATTATGTACATAACGAGTTAGCTATGCACATTTTGGGTTAACTACATAGGGTGGTGGCCACCGCTCCTAACCACCTAACCACTTGAACGGAATCACTATATGGTTGGACCAGGACAGCTAACACGTTGCCTGGTCCTCGTGCGCGAAGACCGAAGAGCGAGGATCGAAGAAAGCGGCTTCATTTCCAGGTCGAACAGCCCAGCTCCCTCTCGGGACTGGGCTTATATCAGCTGCGGCGTGACCGGGCTCCGCTCCTGGTCACGCCCCCTTCTAGATCCTTCGTGGAGGCTCTCGGTCCATACCACGTGGCCTCCTTGCCCCCTCGTCTGGTCACGTGCTCTCGCGTGTTCACGCAGGCTGTCATGTCCTGACCCGACCTCCGTGATACCTGGACCCTGCCCTCTAGTGAGCCCCTTAATGCAGTACACACACTGGTGCCATAGAACGGCACCCCGCGTACAGTACCACTCTTCGCTCGGAACTGTCGCTACACTGTCGTGATACCATTCATGTCATTACAAATCTAATAGTTAAACTGTATATGTATGTACTTAAAATACACTCACATGCACATATAGCATGTATTATACATTTCTGGAAAAGCCACACATACAACACATTCTAAATCTATCGCAAGACCGAAAAGAGCACAGCTCTTCTTTTTGGTAGAGGCCGGTTTTGGGTTTTGGATAAAGAGAGGGTCGAGTAATAGGCTCAATAAGCAATTGGTCTCAGACCTTCTTTGGCCAGAAGGCCATACGTGGTTGTAAAATGCCAAAGTCGATTGGAAGAGACTGCAGCACTAACCAAATAGCCTTAGCTGCAACCAGTTTATGCATCTGTCCATTTCCCTTGCAAAGCTAGTCCCCAGCATCCGCCATCCCAGCCCTCTAGACAAGTGTGAGTGGAGATGGTGACCGTGGGATCCACAAATCAATCAGGAGACAACATTCAATCTCTAGTCACCAATTGAGGCACTCTCAAGTGAACGGATGCACACACACCAACGCATCATAGTCCACTTGAAATATGTGAAGTATGGGAATTGACGGCAGGAACTTCTTGACGGGTAACACACTTTTATTAAATCCTTTAGGTATCACAATACAACGTGTGGTCTCTCTTCTTCCTCCGACACACTCCACTAATCTCGTGTAAGCTCTAGGCCTCTGGCTACACCCGATACACTTGACTCGTGTAGACCCTATGCCTCTGGCTACACACAATATACTCGACTCGTGTAAGCCCTATGCCTCTGGCTACACAATACACTCGACTCGTGTAAGCCCTATGCCCTGGCTACACATAGTACATTCGGCTCGTGTAGACCTATGGCTACACCCACTACACTCGCCTCTGGGTTACACAGAGTCCCGGTCCCCTTAGGACAGCGGGGCTAGGTACCGCAGGGCTCTAGGTCTTCATCCCCGTCTTCCTTCTTCGCTGGTTACACACTGCCCTTACGCCTGTGTGCATCCCCTTTTATAGCCCCTGCTCACGAGGGACGGAGCTGATGCGGCGTCGACGTGAGCGTCGTTCCTTAATGACCCAATCACGACGCACTCTCTCTACGATCCGCTTTCCCCAGCGCGTGTTAACATTACTCCACCAATCACACTGCGCTGCCACCTGATCACTCCCTCTCAGCGCGTCACCGCCCACAGCCAATCGGTACCCCGTAACCCACGACCCCGCGCTGACCCCTGATCCTCCACCGTCAGCGCGCGTCACCACCTACACAGCCAATCATCACGCACTGTGCATACGATCCTTAATCCCAGCGCGTATCACCTCTACATCACCCCCTCCCACATAGCTTGCAGCCGGCCCGGCTGTTAACCTACAACACAACATAACGCAACGCAGTAATAAAGAACTCCACATCCCAGTGTGCCCCGTAACACAACAACAACAACATAACACAACCTTAAATATGAAGCAATATACAGCCCGACGAACAACACAATAAAAGCGAACACCGTAAAACGAACGCGCCAAGTGTCACTGTGACCCACGCAGTGCCGAGGCGCTCCGGCTGCCTCGACTCCGCACGTGGTAGGTTACACAAAGTAGCACGACCTAGCGCGAGTCCGTCTGGCCGGTCCGTCGTATGGAACGGGACGTTGGCGACCGTCCGGTGTCTCCGGCAGCTCTAGACGGCACGGGTCGGGCCTGGAAGGACCGGCCCCGCCGTGAAGATCCGGCCGCCGGTGGTCGGCAGCAGTCAGTTCCGAGACACCTGGGAGCGGATCAGGCGGAGACATGTGAGGAGCAGGCAAGGACAATTCCCCCTCAGGGTCGTCGGTCACGTCACATGCTCGGCCCTCACGACACAAGGGGAGGCCATACGGAGGCGAGAACGGTTTCAGTCGGGAGGGGTGGACGTACCAACGGCGTTTCCCCCATTTTATCTGAACGCACTGGGGGCGTGCCACCCGCACGACCTCCACGGGTCCCCGCCACGGCTTCAACAATTTAGGCGACGTGGCCAAAGGTGCCTGAGGGCAATGCAGCCAGGCCTTGTCACCTGGTTCCCAATTGTGCACGGACACCTTCCGTGCCCGCAACCGCTCGTTCGCAATTTGGCGAGCCCGCGAATTAAGCCGTGCGGCCTCCCTTGCCTCTGTCAGTTTATGAATATTAAATTTAATATGCTCTGCCAATTTAGAATTAGTTCGTGGTGCGGGCAGACCCAGCTGCGTTTCCATGGGCGGGTCGGCTTCCCGACCGTACATTAGAAAAAACGGGGAAAACCCCGTAGCTGCATGGGGGGCCATTCTATACGCGGCAAGGACCCCAGGGACCTGCAGGTCCCAATCAACATGCGACTCACACACCTGCTGGCACAGCATAGAGGTCAATGTCCTGTTAAGCCTCTCCACCATCCCGTCCGTCTGCGGGTGGTACGGGGAGGTACGCACCTTTTTGGTACCCAACAGGTCGCACACCTCCTGCAGTAATTTACTCGAAAAATTTTTCCCTTGGTCAGTCAGCAAGCGTTCGGGAGCCCCCTTGTCCAGGACGTAGCCCTGGACAAAGGCGTCCGTCACAGCCGCCGCCGACTGGTTGGCGAGTGGCCACGCCATAGGCCACCGGGTAAAATATTCGACCCCCACCAACAGGTACTTATTACCCCTAGGCGTGACCGGAAAGGGCCCCAGAATATCGAGTGCAACGAGCTCGTTAGTGCGCGAGACCTGAATAGATTGCAGCGGTGGATTAGCTGCCACGGGCGGTGGTTTCCGTCTGGCGCACTCAACACAACCCTTCAGAATATTCACCACGTCACCCCCTATTCCCGGCCAATAATAGTCACGCTGAAGCAGGGCAAGCGTTTTGTTAACTCCCAAATGCAAGAGGCGTTCGTGTGCGGCCAAGACAACCTTCCCCCTTACAGCAGAAGGCACCACAATCGCATGCCGCCGGGACAAACTGTCCCATCTCATCAACAGGCCCTGCTTAAGCTCGTAGGAGCCAGTTCGGTCGTGGCTACCTTCGGAACCCTCCGTCTTTCGGCGCAATGCCAGCAGGGAGCTGTCCGCCATTTGGAGACGGCCCCACTCAATCAACGACAGTGAGAGCAGCGAGTCCTGACCCCCTGGGGTAGCGGGACCATCCCCAATTGGTGTGCTCGCGGTCGCAACCAACGCCTCCCTACCTTCCGTAACCGGAGGTTTACAGCGCGCCGATCCCGATAAGCACGCACATTTGTGACAAGGCAACAACCGCGACAGGGCATCGGCATTCGTGTGTCGCAACCCTTTACGGTACGTAGTCGTGAACTGATAGTCCTGGAGGACTTCCAACCACCGCGACAATTGGCCCGAGGGCTGGGCAACCCGTAATGAATACTGGAGCGCCGCATGGTCCGTCCGGACCGTGAAATGACGACCATAGAGATATGGCCTGAATTGTTGTACAAAAAAAACAATGGCAAGTAGTTCACGACGGGTGACGCAGTAGCGCTGCTCTGCCGGCGACAACACCCTGCTACCATAGGCGACCACCCGTTCGACCCCTCCAACGACTTGGGACAGCACTCCCCCAATGCCCGTGTTGCTAGCATCCGTGTCTAGCAAGAAGGGACTCTCAAAGTCCGGATAGCACAAGGGTGGGGCCCTTACCAAGGCGTCCCGGAGGGAGCAGAATGCAGCCTCCTCCTCCGGTCCCCACCGGAACTTCACTCCTTTTGCCGTTAAAGCGTGCAAGGGCTTTGCAATGGTGGCGAAGTGCTCAACGAATCGGCGATAATACGAAGCAAAACCGATGAAACTGCGCACGTCTGACACTGACGTGGGCGTCGGCCACGAACTGACACAGTCCGTCTTCGCAGGATCGGTAGAAATCCCCGAAGAGTCGACAATGTGACCCAAGTACCTCACGGATTTACGAAAAAGATGGCATTTGGCCGGTTTAAACTTTAATTTAGCCGATCGCATTCGCAAGAACACCCCTCTCAATCGCTGGAGGTGTTCTTCGAACGTTTTACCGAAAACAATGACATCGTCAAGGTAAATGAGGCACGTCTCCCACTGCAAGCCCGACAAAACCAATTCCATAAGACGCTGAAACGTCGCAGGAGAGGAGTGAAGTCCCATGGGTAACCGGTTAAGCTGAAACAGGCCCCCTGGAGTCCGGAATGCAGTCTTAGGCTTAGACTCCTCGTCGAGTGGCAACTGCCAAAATCCGGACAATAAATCAAGAGTCGAAAAGTATCGCGCACCGGACAATGCGTCGAGAGACTCGTCCATCCTGGGGAGCGGATACGCGTCGGCCACCGAGATCTTATTCAGGCGGCGGAAATCGACGCAAAATCGCAGGGACCCGTCCTGCTTTTTAACGAGCACAATAGGTGCTCCCCAAGGACTGGAAGAAGGCGAAATAATGTCGGCTTCCAGCATATCGTTAACTGCCGACTGAACATGTTCCTTCTCAGCAGGACTCAGTCGGAAGGGATTTTGCCTGACCGGTGCCGCATCGCCCGTTTCAATGTGGTGGCGTAGCAGGTCCGTGCATCCGATATCATACTTATGTTTACTGAAGACATCCGAAAATTCAATCAGCAACCCGCGCAACGCACCCAACTGTAGCGCTGACAAATCGTCAGAGTCCGCGCACAGCATATCAATCCAATCTAGGTCCTCCTTTGATGGTACGCTATTCGTGGGGCTCGGATCAGCCTGCGCAACCAGCCTCTCCTCCGCAGGGACCCGTGCCGCGTGAGCCAGCACGGTGCCCTGCTGAATGACGGCCGGCCGCGCCCCAGCGTTTAAAACCATGACAAACGGATCCCTGTCTGCCCCAACCAAAGTGTGAGCCACCGATAAATCGAGACCTCCAACAGCCCTATTAGAAGGACCCAAAAGCATGGCCTGTTCCGAGGCCTCCTTCCCCCATGGCTTCCGTAACCGGAGGGGAATCAACATTTGTGAACCCGGGGGCACGTGCACGGTCTGTGTTGCTAACGCCTGAATGGTAGCGCACGCCGTCCGAATTACATTAGGGCTCGTCAAAAATGAAATATGGCGACCCGATGGTAGTTCAATGCAACGCTGATCAATGAGAATTTTGATGGGCATTTTCGCCAAAAAATCAGTGCCCAATAGGCAAGGAACCGCCAGGGAAGATGAAACGAAAACGGGTCCCGACAATTTGATATCACCAATGCAAATGGACGCCCTAATCTGACCGATAATGCCCAACGATCCCCCGTTAGCGGCGTAAAATGGCACATCCACCGGAAGAAGCGGACGACATTGTACCGGGAGAATATTATAAATGAGATCCGAAATAATAGTCGCCGATGCCCCCGTGTCCACTAACACCCTGACCTCGACCCCATCAATCGATCCGGTAACGACGGATGAACCCGCTGAGGCAGCCACTATTCTGTGCCCCAATTCCGACCATTTAATGTCTCCCCGGTCCCGGCCGAACCCCCCTCTCCGAACCGAATCCCCGAACTCTACTCGGCTCTCCCTCGTCGCAACGCGACGACCCATACGTGTCGAGTATGCGGGCCAAGCATGTGAGGTGCCGCGACTTGCCGGGGTTTGCAGTGATGACTTGGGGCCTTGGTCGTCGTCCAGCCGAGGTCCCATGGCGCGCTGACGTGGGGCGCGGCAACCGGAGGCCACGTGGCCACGAAGGCCGCAGTTATAGCAGGTGATGACAGTAGTCGGAGATCTCGGTTGCTCCAGCTTGCGGGCCGCTCGCAGAGGCGAACGACCCCCCGACCTCCAGTCCCCCGCTCGTCCCGCGATGAACGCGTCCTCTCGTGGGCTGACGACTTGGGGCACGGTGTCAACCGGACCCGGAGTTGAGGCCACGGCAGCGTTGCAGACGACCCCCTGCTTTCGTTGAAGGACCTCGTGCGCTTGCATGCTCGTGGCGACCCGTAATGAAGAAATATCGGTGTCGTCGGCCGTGTTGATGGGGACCCCCAGGTCCTGCGCCAACTTGAGCAGCTGCTCCAAAACCATCGCATCTTGGCCCTCCTCGTCCATACGAGGGAACGCGGCGTCAGCGAGAGCGAGCAACGCCGTGCGGTAGGCGAGCACGGTCTCCGTGTCCGCCTTCCGTCTTGCGTAGAAATGATGGCGGCACGCCGAGGGAGGACCGTAGACTTTGGCCATGAGAGCCAGCGCATCCTTGAGCGTGGAGCGGTCCGACCTGCGTGCGGACGTGAAGGCCGCGAGCGCGTTGTCGTCCAGCATGGCAGGCAGTGCCCGCAGTGCCGTAGCGTCGGACCAGGCGGACATCTCTTGATGCGCCAAAAATCTGCGCTGAAATTGGCTCCAATCCCCGCCTTCCGCCTTGAATGCTGACAACGTGGGAAGGCGCTGCTGAAAGATAAAGTCGTCCTCCTCCTCGTGCTTCCTCTCTGCCCCCCCGTCGGTGTGTAAGATGGCGGCCCCAGTGGCGGGTGTGTGATGGCGGTCCGCCGCGCGCGTTGGTGACGTCAGCGGCCGCGCATGGAGAACCGCTGCCACGTGGTGATGGCCGTTCCCGCCAAAAGTTGGAGCGGATGAAATGGCGGGAATCGCCAAATCGTTTTGGCGGGAATCTGCAGGGCGACCCTGTAGCACGTCGGCCGCCGTCCCCGCTCCTCCCGACGAGCTGATCTCCGCCAAGATGGACGCGGCGGCGAGCAGCAGCTCCGCCAGACGGGAGTGTGCCTCGCGAAGCACGGTGTCAGTCCCCCGTCGCTCGACCGGCGCCGTCGGTGGATCCTGCCCCGTGGGCAGCTCCTCTTCCTCACCCCCTGATGCCCGCTGGCCCGCGTCGTCGAGGTTGTCCTCGTGGTCAATCCCGTGGGTCCGACGGTTCCTCCTTGTATCCATGCTTGGAGGACCGTTTCACTTCTGACGCCAGTTGAAGTATGGGAATTGACGGCAGGAACTTCTTGACGGGTAACACACTTTTATTAAATCCTTTAGGTATCACAATACAACGTGTGGTCTCTCTTCTTCCTCCGACACACTCCACTAATCTCGTGTAAGCTCTAGGCCTCTGGCTACACCCGATACACTTGACTCGTGTAGACCCTATGCCTCTGGCTACACACAATATACTCGACTCGTGTAAGCCCTATGCCTCTGGCTACACAATACACTCGACTCGTGTAAGCCCTATGCCCTGGCTACACATAGTACATTCGGCTCGTGTAGACCTATGGCTACACCCACTACACTCGCCTCTGGGTTACACAGAGTCCCGGTCCCCTTAGGACAGCGGGGCTAGGTACCGCAGGGCTCTAGGTCTTCATCCCCGTCTTCCTTCTTCGCTGGTTACACACTGCCCTTACGCCTGTGTGCATCCCCTTTTATAGCCCCTGCTCACGAGGGACGGAGCTGATGCGGCGTCGACGTGAGCGTCGTTCCTTAATGACCCAATCACGACGCACTCTCTCTACGATCCGCTTTCCCCAGCGCGTGTTAACATTACTCCACCAATCACACTGCGCTGCCACCTGATCACTCCCTCTCAGCGCGTCACCGCCCACAGCCAATCGGTACCCCGTAACCCACGACCCCGCGCTGACCCCTGATCCTCCACCGTCAGCGCGCGTCACCACCTACACAGCCAATCATCACGCACTGTGCATACGATCCTTAATCCCAGCGCGTATCACCTCTACATATGTGTAAAGTACTACTCCTCAGTTTCCTCCTCAACATGATCTGCTGAAGTTGATGTGCTGGTCGGGTCAAGTACAGCCGACCGCAGTTCCCGGATCTCAATAATGAGGTCCTGCATGGAGGGCTATTATGAAACAGCCAGCTGAGCGGTTGGCCCGTTTCTAGCTGGGATGATGACGTGCCGGTAGGCATCTTTGGGAGCGATGCTCAGTACCAGTCATGCTTGCTTGCTAGGAAGACTGCTCAACCAACTTCTGGCCCGCAGAGTCAGGTGGAGCCAGAGTTGGGGCTGCACTGGTTGCAGCCCCAACTTTAGGGATCGAGGCCCACAGCCAGGATATTATTCACGACAATTATCATGGCAGAGAGGTCCTGAGACCTCACGGACAAAGACTGCCCAAGATGGCCCCATCCCACACTTTTTCAGGAGGGTAAAACTGGCACAAAATGGTATGTTGTTCTAATATGTATTTTGTCTATTTCATTTGAACTCCTTTACCTAGAAAAGCCACACTGACTCTCAACAATCTTTTTTCATGAGGGTGCTGTCACATTTTTACAGTAAGGTTGCGATGTTGCTGTATTTAATCCAATTGAGTAATTTGCAGGTCATTTTCATCATTTGGTTGTTTGGTCAATGCCAGTTACATTCGTTAATTTTAGCAGATGTAATTGGTCAGTGTCAACGTTGACACTCCTTTTACACATGAACAAGTAATACACAATGGTGGAATGGTCCTTGTCGGGCTGTTGCGACCCCTTATACTAACAAGCATGATGCACTGAACTAATTTGTTGTAGCTGATATAATGTAACAATAGTTGGACACTGTAATTCTCAGAATCCATTAATTAGCACTTAGTCTGGGGATGTTTTTGTGCACTTCTTGTAAGCTGGAACCAGCTTGGTTGGATATAACATTTCTCTTTGTATTGTATTTACAAACAAAAGTGGCAGCCAGGATATCTGTTCTTGTATGTTGCCTCCTTTTCCTGGATGTGTACTGCATATGCATTTGTAGGATGCTGGAATGGTGCCCACGTATTCCCCTCTGTGTCTATGCCATATCCTGGAAGTTAATATTTGCTTATGAATTCAGAAATATAGTTTTCTGAGTAAAAACGAAGATTTCCACATTCAACCTTAGATGCCCTATAAACACACATCCGATTAGCATGCTTGGCTACGTACTGTGTGAAAGAAGTTCAACATACATACAAACAGAATAAGGCAAGTTCCATTAATGAGCACCTGTTAAAACTGTTGTGTTGTAAGTAGAGGCCCAGTACAGCAAGAACCATTGTTATTCAATCTGATGCTCTAACATATATGCTCCTCACCAGCGTGGTGAATTATGGTCGATAAAAAAGCATGAATCCCATAGAGACACAGAAACACTGAAGCGCGCTGTGTTTAAAGCACAGCAGGGATGTGCTCGCACTCACGTTTGTCCGAGCCAATGTGCACACTGCATCCAGGAAACACAGAGACATAGACACGCAGAGATGGAGACACTCAGAGACGCTCAGAGTGTCTCTGTCTCTTGTCTCTATGCCTCCGTATCTCTCTCTGTCTCCTCCTCTGTTTGTCTCTGTCTCATGGTCTTTATGTGTGTCTCTGTCTCTCTGTATCCTTGTCTTTATATTTGTCTCCTTGTCTGGATTATCAATTTCTTTACGTCTCTCTGCGTGGATTCCTGTGTTCCTGTGTGTCTCCATGTCTCTGTGTTACTCTTGCAGTTAAGTGGAGTGGAGTCATACTGAAGATTAATCCAATTTTCCCGCCGTCCATTTGAGGACATTGACGGGCTCTTATTCCCAGCATGCACTTTAGGAAAGTATGTGATAACTCCATTTATCTGTACATTTTGTGGACAAGAGGCGTTGAGTGGCAAATTATATATATTTTTGTGATCATCGGAAACGTATCTCACTGATAGGTGGTGTAAATTGGCAGATACCCGGAGGTAATAGAATCCGTGATATTTTACCCTGTGTCACCATGGATATGAGAAGTTCTCCTATATTCATCTTTGGCTGGAAATTACCAAGGAAGGCTTAAACAATGTTCATATTCTAATTTACATTCATGTTCCATGTGTATAATAAGCAAACCCGGGATATTGGGATCATAGCTAACATAGAGTATAAGTCGTCACACCCGTACAAAGCAAATGCCAAATGTGACCAATTTAATTACAATTACCTTTGTAAGTTTGGTTACTGTTCAACCAAAGTATTATTTTGTATTTTTTTGCATATACGTATCCTACAAACAGCAGTTTTCCTCGTAGTATCTTGATCATAGTTGAGACTAGAATGAGTCGAAACATTGTAGAATTACAGTAATACGCAATCTTAATTGTGCCTAATGAATCATACTTCTGTAGTATTTTGTTCTGTACACAGAATACAACCGTGTTTTTGTTTTAATATGTATTCTATTGCCATATCAATATTTTTCTGAGTGTACACTCACAACGGTGGGGAATTCCTGTCTGATTTGTTTCAAGAGAATATAAAAAATACAGGTGCCAGACACTGCCATTGAAATACATTAAACTCACGTCATTCTGTGTGACATATAATTGTTTTATGCAGGCAAAGATTCGTGTAAAAAAGACAGTTACTTACAATGCTTACATTACAAAATATTTCCCATGAATTAATGGATTACATTCTGTTTAAAGGGCATTACTTAATTCACTATACCTTGTAAGCTACCAGCATACGTTACAAGAATGGTTTGCCATATTTGTTTATTCAACCAGTTTAGTTTTTTTTTTATATACAACTACATAACATGTTGATTTGAAGCTTTCGTGACTGCAGGAATCTATACTGTCTGGCTATTTCGGTAAAGTCACCTGAAGACGGACGCTTGTTTTGCGACCGAAACGTCGTGTTTCTTTTATTATTTTCTATCTACGTGACTTTACCGATATAACCAGAGAGTATACAAAACATGTTGTAACATAACTTGCAAATTAACTTGCTAATGCAAATTACGAACCTATAACATCATGCAGTGACTCAATAACATGATGCAGTCTGTTCTTCTGCCATATCGCTTTTCGGCGTGCTTCAATTATTTTATTAAATATATATCACCATCGGTATACCCATGGCATGTGCATCAAATTATACACATAATCATTAATTATTGTACATTTGATTTCGACAAATCGTGTGGACAAATATCTTAAGCTATTGTTCTGAATAACGAGACCGGACAAATGAGATAGAACTGACAGTCCATAATAGAGGTTTTTGGAGTAGATCGCGTAAATATATAAATGTGTCGTTAAAACCCGCCACCACCCGACACAGCCAACTAGCAAGGTGCACCTGGCCTGGCACAGGCGCCGTGGCGACGTCACCAGCACTTCGTGGCGAATGGCCGAGTATTTGGTAGCACCGCGACCACGATTCCCGTAGAAGGTAAATTGATCTCCGATTGTGACGGTGAGCATTTTGTGATAAACTCGGCCCAAATCTGAGTTTACACCCCCCTTTGTACTCTGTGTGAACATCAGCAGTGGGGAGACAAAGGCCATTCAGACGTGATGGACACTGGCCCACATCCTCTCCTTTGTGCCATGCTGCCCTGTGTAGGCAGTCGCCCACAGCAATCCCCCAGGCAGTTGGGGACCTTTTACATTCGCATTGTAAAGTCACGTAGAAGGGAAATAATAAAATAATAAAAATTAAACATTATAAAATAATTCTCACGACGTTTCGGCCACAACGCAAAAACGTCGTGAGAATTATTTTATTATGTTTTATTTTTATTATTTTATTACTTCCCTTCTACGTGACTTTACCGAAAGAACCAAGAAGATAAATCCCTGCAGTCACGAAAGTTTTAAATAAAAAATTCGCATTGTAGTTTGTTCGTTTCTCAGTCCGCTTGTTCTGGTGAGGGTCGCGGTGGCAGCGTGTTGAGTAAGGCGGTCCAGACCTCCCCCTGTCCTTGGCGACAGACTCCAGCACTACTACACTATACACTACTATACACAGACTCTAGTTCTACATTACCATACACATTATATACTACTAAACGATACACTCCTACACTGCTATACATTACTACACTGTATAATACTATACACAGACTCTAGCTCTACATTACTATACACTACTGTACTATACAATATTACACTACTAAATATGACTACACTATACACTAGCACACACTACTACATTATATACGATGACACCACTAAACACAGACTTGAGCTCTTCCTGGGGAATTCCCAGGCCAGCAGAGCGACATAGTCCCGCCAGCGTGTCCTTGAGCCGGCCACAGGTTCTTGTTATGTGATATTTCTAAAGTACCTATTGCAGTCTTGTCTTCACGAATACCTCTGGTTGGTTCCCCATTCCCTGTAACGAGAGTACGTTATGAGTATTACATGTCTCACCCAGATTACCTCACTGCAGACATTTTTAGCAAGTAAACATTCGAATCCACGTGCTGCAATATACTTGCACGTTCTGTGGAGAGGTTGAAACGAGTCTTAGTATATTAAGTAAAACTCGTCTGTACAATTTCTTTCAACGCGTCTGTGTATATTCAACTAAGAAAACTCATGCACAAGATGCGCTGGGATTGATATCAAATCTTTCTTATTCAAGTTGTTGACTGGATTGGTTTTAGGCTTGCATTCAACAGAATATCCTCTGGATCTCTACAAAATGTGTAACATGCATGACATTTCCGGTAATTGTTGTTAAGCGAGCTTGTTTTTTGCAATAATAAGTAGCTATTTTAACCAGAAAATTACAAAAATAAAATGTTTCCATTATCACAAAATGTATATAACTAGAGTGTTGTTTTAAATGAAGACCTGGATGACTATAGTAACATCTGAATATTATATATCAATTAATGTATTGTCCTGGTGGACCAGCTGAAACAATGGGCAAAGTCTTTTTGGTTTAAACCATCCCCTCCCCCTGTCTCTGTCCACCCAGCATTATAGATGGTTACACCACAGACGTCGATCGACAGACAGGTCACGTGTCACAGGGTAAAGCGTTGGTAATCCCACCTCTTCCGAGGCATATGGCCAGTGCGTAAGGGTCGCCCAAAAGATTATAATCGGAATAAGCATGTATACTGGAGGACTCCGATGAGCTATAAAGATATTTTTTCACAGATGTCATGTAGGGGCACGGAGTCAGAAGGTACGTATCCTCCAGAGTGGCTTCTCTAAAGCTCCCTATGGTGAGACCTCTCCTGCCAGCAATGGGGCGTGAACAAAAAAATACTGTGGGCTGCATCGTCACCTTTACCTTCTACTTTCAAATTAGTTCTGGGAAGTTGCAAAAACCATATGTAGATATGAGCTTTGACGCTGGCACAAAATTGCCACCTCTTGCAAATGATGTCACAGGACCTTTGATGTGTACTTTACTGAATGACGCACTTTGATAAGTCCCCTTTGTAAGATAGTAGGTGACTGCTGGAATCGGAGTATGGGCTTCAAGAAAAAGCGTCAAATTTCCCAGCACATTTACTGCTATGCCATCGGCTTACCAAAATGCACTTTGCCAGATATTGGGTTTCAAATACTGTGCACAGGAAACTTTTTAGTGTGTTCAGATATATTTTAGAACTTGTCATAAACCACTCTTTGGGAACATAGTATATTGCTCCCAATGTTGCATGTAATGGTTAAAACTCTGCTCGTTGCACTTTCCAGTACAAATATGTACCTGCACTCAAAAATATAGAACCCAAGTGGGGAAACACTAATTTCCATATGTAACCCTGATGCCACATTTACTTGACAGGGACCAGTCTAGCCATATGATGACCACTGTTGGCTCCCCACAAAGTGGAAATAATAGGCTAAGTTGACTCCTGAGAGGGATGTAAGCTACTAAAACACTATTTATAAGAGCTGGGCGAACCTCATGGTCATGATCCAAGGGATCGTTGAGCCCCATTTAGACCGAGGGATGGTCTTACCTCGGATAGTGACCGTGAATTCTTCCATGATTGTTTTAGGGAGCCCTAGGAGGGGGTGGGGTGGGAAGGGGTGTCCGTGCCTTGACAGCGGTACCCGTAAAAGGAGCTGCAATCCCGGCCGACGATCTAGCCGAGGATCGCTCGCTATTGAGATCACTAGGCCTAAAAGTAAAAATTATAGAAGATTACCCTCTGATGTTTCCTTAATCTACCTATAAGTGAAATAATGAAGCCAGTGTAAGCCGAGCCATGTGTGTGTTTACAACGAGGCCCACAGTCACATGCACAGGCGGACACAGGCCTGCTTGGCGCCATGAGATGGCAAGATCATTGGGACTGGTAGGTAGACTGTGAAGATCGTCAACTATGGAGAGTGAACCCACGGTCCCATGATTTGAGTCCGGGCCAGGATCGCTTAGCTCTTCTGTATACATTCAGAGTATTTGGCTGCTGCTATAAATTCCCACGTGATAAGCCACTTCGTTGAGCTACCATTTGTGGCCAGGTTGCTTCTGAAAATAGCTGTATAGCTCAGTGGGCCTTGCCTGGTAAAATAAACAAAAACATATGAAGTGGTAGTGCAGTGGTTAGTGCACTCTGCTATGAACCTGGCCACCTGAGTTTGATTGCCATGCATGGCTAATATTAGTAGCAAATTATAATCGCCAGGGATGGGTGACCAGTGTGGTGAAGTATTTTACCACCACAATGGCCGACACAGCATGGGGAGGTCTTCACTCGCTTTGGATTGACAAATTACTATTTTATCGGGATACTGAGACAAATAAATATCAAGCGTTCATAGCATTTCACATATTATCGCACATTGTACAATAACACTAATAGCAGGCTTTTTAGTTTTTCTGTGAAGGCTTTCAGATAAAAAAATTGACATAATTTAACACAAGGCACTGACGTGTGTGTGTTCGAGCCGTAATCATACATGGCTAACATTCCCAAGGAACTTCAGTAATTGCACACTTTGCAATGTTATCATGCACTGATTGGCATGTGTCAGTGCACAGTAATGACCAGAAAATCAGCAATTTCCTATCTTCATAAATTACCGGTGATTGACAATAAAAACACCACACTAATTAAAATAATTTAATTATCACGCATATTTAGACACGCCAAATTTAACATAAATTACACGGCTATTACATTATCAAGACGTATATGTAGTCTGAAGGGATTTAATTTGTTATATGGTCCCGTTTAGCCAGTCGACCGGCTATTTTGCAAAGGAGATCCGTGGTGCTATGTGAGCACAGCAGCAACAACAAATACAAAAGACAAAAAAACAAACATTGCATAGAACGAGTACAGGACTATTCCAAGCACTCGCCTCGCAATAAGCATGCAACATTTTCACCACAGAACCACTGATAAAGATTAATGTCAACAAGATAAGTTGTGAAAAACATTAAATGTTAGCCTTTATATTTTTCATTCTCAGGATTTTGTTATAATACATCAACGCGGCATTTGTCTTTGTGCGGAACAATAACATGTATGTTTGTTGTTTTGGCAGAGATCATGTGCTGCTTCCAGAAAGAGGAAATTGTTAACTCTTGGATCATTATGGTTTCACGCCACATGACATCTTTGCTCGTGATTCTAGTGTGAAACACCCAATTATATTATTATTGTGCCAAGGGGTCTTTTAACATAATCACAAAACATGCCCAACAACAAAACAGTACAACTGGGGACAAGATCCTACTTTAGTGTATTATGCCCCCCTACAAGTACTCATTTATTTTGTGTGGAAATTAAGCTGCCAGCAACATATCCAGTGAACGGCACATGTTATAGCATCACTCCTGGTGCACATACTCGTTTCGTGCTGCGAGTACTCCATTTTGAGCGAAATAAAAATGAGAGCCCTCATATGTTTGGTTCATATCCAACTCAACATAAATATTCAACTAGGGTGGAAACTATTGCAGGAAAACGATCGTGTTAAATGTAACGTAAAGAATGTGTCTTGTTGAGTTGTTGAGGAGAAAGGTTACTGCTGAAAAGAGACCACGACTGAACTGCTGAACAGTTTAATCTCTGGCAAAGTATTGCATGTCTCTGTATAAAATTTTACACTGCACGTTAAATGTTTATTTACATTTCGTGAAGTTTCTGCAGTGTCTTCATTGTTTTATTCAGGAATAGTAGAACAAACAATGACGTGAATTATAACGTGCGACTTGCATCGAACATCACAGTCGGGTAATAATACATTACAGCAATACCCGGTTACTGCATGAGTTGTCACACCTAATGACGGAAGCTTGTGTTGCCCATGAAACGTCGTGATTTAATTTGGTTATTTTATTTTGTTATTTTTATTTTCACCTACATGACTTTACCGAAAGAACCAAAGAGTATCATTATGTTTCTTTGCAATTTACTATGCGTGTTAACAAAAAAAATAACAATGTATAAGCTTCTTCTTGGTTCTTTCGGTAAAGTCACGTAGAAGGGAAGTAATAAAATAATAAAAATAAAACATAATAAAATAATTCTCACGACGTTTCGGCCACAACGCAAGCAGCCGTCTTCAGGTGAAAACCAGGTCTGTCGAGGCGACAGCGTCTGAATGAAACAGCACCATGCTTGGAGCATATATTTAAGCTGGGTAGGAAGGGGGGGAAAGGGCGCCTTGACAAAATAATTTGCATATCAAGAGGAATTTAGCATATTTATGGGAAATGCAGGTTCCCATAAATATGCTAAACACCACAAGCGAACGCGGTGGCGCGTATTTCCCACACGCGCGCTCGTAAACACGCGCGAGCGTCGGCAAGCGGTTTAAATGTTACCCCTCCCCCGCGTGCACGCACGCTCCCCTGCAGGCGCTCGTTTTACACCAAGGCTCGCGTTAAAGTGGCTGTATGAATATGCGCGCGCGCCTCTGGGTGGTTCAGCCCTAATCCGCTGCACAGCCATGCTCGCGCTAAAGGGCTGCGCGAATTTGCGCGCGTGCCTCGCCGTCATTGCTATTGTTGTGCATGTTCACGCACCCTAATGCGGCATACCACGGCACGACCGCAACCACGCCTGCAGCGATCTCCTCTCAGCACGCGCGCACACGCTGCAGCTCCATGTTCACTCTCTCGCGCACACCGTCTTCCCGTGCAGTCGCACCACATGTAAATCACAGACACCATGCCGAGGTTCTACCCACACACACAGAAATCACATTGCACCGATACTCTGAGCTAAAGTTTATTAATGGCGCAAATACACCCGACCAGGAGGGGGAATATTTCGCAAGAAGAGCTTAGCCCGACTGCCTATAAACCCAGTCACTCAAGCGTCCTACCACGTACCTCGGGGCGGGACTCAGGGCGTGGCACGGACGCTGTGAGAGTCGGAGGGAGAAGGACGGGAGAACACTTTACCTATCAATGCCTCGTAGCAGCACTCGCTGGCATCACACGGAGGCTCCCCGGTTCCTCTTTTTATTCTCTAAACCAGGGGTCCCCATCCCCCGGGCCGCGGACCGGTACCTGTCTGTGGCCTGTTAGGAACAGGGCCGCACAGCAGGAGGCTAGCGGTGAGTCCGCACGTGGCCCGCCAATTATTGTATTTACCACTTCCGTCCGTGCCTCTTTCCCGCGCTTCGCACTTGTCTCAGTTACAGTTTTGTTAAGCCCACAAGTTAACTCTAGCCAAAATGAGTAAAAAACAAACGTCGCTGGAGAGCTTCTTTGAAAAGGAGGAAAGACCCAATGATGACCCCCCCCCCCCCCGATCCGTGAAAAAATTGTCTTCCACGAAACCGGTCCCTGGTGCCAAGAAGGTTGGGGACCGCTGCTCTAAACTTCAAAGGCCCAGGGTGACGTCGTACCGCACAGCCAATCGTGCGCTTACCTGCGGGCGGGGCGGCCACCCATTGTCCCTTGCTAAGGGTTCCTTACCCTGTCCCCCCCCACCCGAGTTGTACCTCATTGTGGTTGGCCCAGTGAACCTTTTCTTTCTGCGCCCATACAATTTTCAACCAATTTTTGGGGCACCGCAATGTAACCTGTCCTGCGAGGGTCGGCCAATCTCCTGGCACCGGGAAACCGTGGGACTTTCCCTCTAGGGGCCCTTTGGATTAAAACCCGATGTGCCAGGAAATCCCCAGCCAGGGCACTACATCGGTGCGCTGCGTGTGGGTGTGTGTTTTGTGCAGGGGCCGGGAGGGAATCACGGTGCTTGCGGAGTTTCTCCGCGGTCGTGGCTCCACAGTATCATCACTCGTCGCAGGCCAGTGTAAAGTGACACCAGCGCATTCACACTACTGAGTCTTCTGACAGTGAGAACAATCAAAAGCTGGATGATGATGATGACGTCAGCGGCGCTGTGGATATTGAGATGGCGGCCCAGCAGACTGCAGCTAACGCTGCTGTGCTTCAGCCTGACATTGTGCGTGTTGACGAAATTCCTATAATACGTAACCTGTTCGACTGGGTTCAGTCGGCGTTTGAACCTAGCGGACACAAGACAAACTTTTTAAAGGTACGCAAATTAATTATTTAATGTAGCTGGCGGTGGATTATCTGTTTGCTTAAACACGTTAATATTATTAATATTATTAATCCTTGATCGGGCGGGGAGGGTGAAAAGTACGCGTGCATACAGTGAGGGGTGGGAGGGGTCAAGTTTTAACAGATTTTTGCGTACGTACTAAATGGATGGCCCCTAATAAAAAAAATACATGTGGAAAGCGTGATTAATAGAGTTCAATAAAGTTACCATGTTAGGTTGATTCAAGCCATTATTGAACCAGTCATCATTGGTTACAGACATTTCATATCACGTTTATTTGCACACTATTGTAAACCTCATTGGATAATTGTTATATTTGTTTATGCCAGCCAATGTTGTGAGCATGCAACAGTAATTTAAATGTCATGTCGAAGTACAGTGTTATTCCATATGTTTTGGCCAGAGATTCCGAAAGACTCAAGAAATGTCTCATTCTATAATCTCTGAACCATTCGCACTCGCATAGAAAATGGCCACCATTTTTTTTCACGGTGTTCACAATTTTAGATAACTGTGAAATGGAGCTGGGGCTTTTTTGTTGGGGGGGGGGGGGTAAAGATTAGTTGACAAAGAATATAAATATTGCTTAACATGGCTTAATACTCTATGTGAGGGTCAATCTGAGGGTCCAACTCTGAGGGCACCAGGCTTCATGAAAAAAGCCACGCGTCTGGACCCAAACGTTCCTTCCGAGAGGCTGTTCATTGCAGATAACCCAGACAGTCAGCAATCACGTGGAAAAGAGCCCACTCACCATTTTGCCTTTTGACCATAAACCAATTATGTTTTACAAAGAATAATCTCGTCCTATTATGCATCGTCGAGTATTTTTTCTTAATCCCACAGCACCGTTCGAAGATCATAGGCTCAGGAAAATTATAGCACTCAGATGTTTACCCGAAGGCAACCAGAAAATGCCTCTACCACGACTATTCCCTAATCAAAAGGCAATCTCGGCAACTAATTGGCAGATTACTTCCGAAACCAGTCTTTTAGAAAGCAAAGCTATCACGAGCAAAGGCTGACTTGCTCTGAGAGATCAATTGGCAATGGTCAAATGGAGAGTCACAACTCTCAGCACAGAGACTGTCCTCTTGGAGGTAAAGAAATCCGCAAAACAGGAGTACATCTCCCAAAGTTCCAGTCCACACGTCACATTCTCTAGACGCAGTGCTCCAGTCCAGGATCACTCTAGATGACGATGCAGTATGCTTCCCCTGTTTGTCTAGCGACCATCTGTTAGTGGTTTTGTTCATTCTTCCTCAACGTAAGCTTCTACGTGCTATAGGTTCATGTGCGCAGTGATTTCAGTTAACCACACTTCCCGCATTGCCCTCCAACAGTGACGTCACATTCGATGACTGTGGGATGATTCATATGATCATACGAGGGACATGCTGCCTTGCTCATAAAGTCATGCCAAGTTGTTCCAGGCCCAGTAATTAGCATAAAGTCTTCTTGGTTCTTTCGGTAAAGTCACGTAGAAGGGAAGTAATAAAATAATAAAAATAAAACATAATAAAATAATTCTCACGACGTTTCGGCTACAACGCAAGCAGCCGTCTTCAGGTGAAGAATGAGACACTGCTTGCGTTGTAGCCGAAACGTCGTGAGAATAATTTTATTATGTTTTATTTTTATTATTTTATTACTTCCCTTCTACGTGACTTTATCGAAAGAACCAAGAAGATGAATCCCTGCAGTCACGAAAGCTTTAAATAGAAATTTAGCATAAAGTCGTTGAATCGACTAACGCAGGGGTCGGGAACCTTTTTGACTGGGAGAGCCATAAAAGCCAAATATTTCTAAATATATTTCATTGAGAGCCATATAGTATTTTTAACGTATAATAAATTAAATGTCTTACTTTTAATGCGACTTCTGGTGCTGCATGATTTTGCTGATGGCCTTGTAGTCTGGTTCATACGTGGTGAGGTTGAGCTTCATGCAGGCGTGACCCGTGAAATTTATCTTCAAAACTAATTTCAGTTTCCTTTAAAATGACACAGTATTACTAAGCAATATCACAAGTATTTTAAAATCAGTTCCAAACTGATTTTTTTTTTCAACTCAAAATTGTCTGGGAGCCATATGCCGTCACTAGAAGAGCCATATATGGCTCGCGAGCCATAGGTTCCCGACCGCTGGACTAACGTATGCCTTTAGAGTGAAAGCATTGGGGCCTGCTCTTGTGAAAATCCGCATCCTCCAAAGTTGGCAGGAGAGTGCATGATGTGGTCCCAGGTATACGCATTTGTCTGTTGACAGCAAGCTGGTAAATGTTTGTCGAAACTAATAAAAGAATGTTGACTGCAGAGAAGCATGTAGGTTGCTCAAACAAACCACCTTATTACATTTAGTTAAGCAATTGGGCCTAAAATCTATCTCTGATCATTTTAAACATCGGTTTTACTGGCATGCAACAGTCAGAGCGTGTGGCAAAGAGTTATCCCTACCGTGTAAAAAAAGTCACTCAAAGGATATTTTAAGGTGTAGTACTCTTCTGCAGCCATTCTTTAACACATAAGGAAAGATATCCGAATTACTTCTGCAACTCATTGCATGATACTGATATCATAAGACCAAATATATAATCAGTAAGACTGCATTTAATATTATGGGTTTTTCGTGCGTGAATGAGCTGAGATCACTAACTTGTTACACTTGAGAATGTGGTATAACATGTGGCTGCCTGGAAGGCAGGATCTCAGTGGTGCTGGCTTAGTGCAATGAATCATGGGGCCACCCCAACAATTGTAAAAATACAAATACAATCCTCTATTTGTACAAATTACCCCCCTCAACTATCAATACATTTACACGACTGGTTCCCGTCATCTCTGAAAACTGCAGTTCCACGACGTTTATAGGTTTCTTTATACCAAAAAAGTTTAGCCAGTTTATATATTTTTGTTGAACAAGTTTAAATGGCACATTGGAATGCCCTTTTGCAGAGCCTTCGTTTTAGCATTATTGCGTGCTTGTGCTTTTTACGGAAATTTTAATCGCGTTAGTGTGGGGAGTTTGTGGTGGGAGGTTTCCACGTATCTGATGCAAGGGAGCTCTAAGGAATCTAATGGGGCTGCGAATATGAGATAAATTGAGGCATGATTCAGGAGCCACAGGAGGTGACGCGCTAAGGCAGCTGCTGCTATTGTGAATGGCATATGTTCTTGGTCAGCTTTTTTGAGCGTCTTCTCCTGAATATAGTTATTTCAGTAGTTTGTGTCTTCAAACTTGATAAATATATCTTCTCATCAGCTGCCTAATTGTTTTCAAGATGTTCTTTTGTTATTTAGCTTCATACCTAGTTGATGAAGGGTGATATTATTAATATTTATTTTATTTACCAGGTAAAGCCCAATGAGTTCGTAGCTTTTTTGAGAGGTAACCTGACCACACATATAAGCTCATCGAGGTAGCTTATACCATCATCATCATCACGTGTGAAAATTTAGTGTAGCCAAATAATCGAAACGCATGTTTCGCATGGTGGGGGACAACTCCAACTGTACAGGCATCGTCAGGATCGGGAGCGAACCCAAAACCTCCTGCCTACCAGGTGAGGGACGTAACATTTCGCCAATGAAGTCATATATGCTGCGAAAACGTGTTTTTCTATGATCAGGACAAATAGTTATTTTTGATGGGGGTTGAAACCTTGGAGAATCAATGGATAAAGTTGACGATAAATAACACAAATTCAGTCCAGGCAGTTCCTGTTTTCTATGTCAGGTCATCGCCTTTAAATAGCCTCTGATTGTTAAAATGTTGAAAGTAACAAGCAAAGTGAATTGGGTTACTTGGTGCAGACATGTCTCATATGAACGCTAACACTGCCGTATATGCATCAATACATTAAGCATGAAACAACAAATTACGGAATGTTGAAAATCAATGCTCATTAAACATGTTTTTACAATAAGATCAATGGTCAGAAAGTTTAAAATACATTTAAATAAATCAAAACTACAGTGACAGTAATTAAATTTGCGGCCAAACCATTGTAGATTTCCATCGCTTTGTCAGAGTATGTTTGACATTGCACAAGGCTTTCCACATATTTGCAATCCATGCTATTTTAAAACGTACAATATGTACTTCCTGTGTGGCATAGATTTGCCTTTGTAAAGCACTGTCGTACACCAACAAGGACACATTGACGTGCTGACATGAGGAAACGGTGAAGTAAAAATGCGGAAGGAACATGGCCAAGTACATTTCTAAATATAGAATTGCCAATATACGTTTGTGAGAGAGTTGGGCAAGAGTGACTGACTACAAACTAACCACAGAATGGATACCGAGAAAAGGCATAAGACGCAGAGGAAGAAGACCCAAGAGATATGAGACAAAATCATGGAGTTCAGAGGCAGCAGCAATGAGGCAAAGAAAGGAATTGGAGTGAATTGGGGAGCACTTTACTGAACACTGGAAGTTGCAGACTGACATCAACAGCAGCAGGAACATGTGTTTGTGAAGGTGTCTGTGCATTGAATGCCCTAGAGTGGGTGAAGAAACAGGCTGTATTGGACCTGAAAACACATATGGTGAACATGGCATGGATTTTATAGAAGATAAAGCCAGATAAGCCACCACCAAAGATGAACGAAGTTAAGGGCAACAAAACATGCAGTATACTTGTATACACTGTATTCCATTTGAAACTTAAGAGAAAAAAATAAAATTTTAGAATGCCATCTTATCATCCAAGATAAATTATATGAAAACATGTATTAGATTTCAACATTAAAATCTATATAAGGTTATTGTAGCTACGCAAACATTGTTTGCCAAAGTAGAAAGTTATGAATTGCAGCCAAAGTTGAATAAACTATTTAGTGAACGAGGTTGACTCGAGACTGAACTTCAAAGGTTATTATTAACTGCAATGAAGTAACATAATTTCCTGATATATATTTACATGTGCTCTTCCAAATAATAATAAACTCGATAATAGGGTTTTCCCTTTTTTTCTGGCAACAAAACAGGTGTCAAGATGTTAAAACACCAAACTTAAATATTTTACAAGGACTCATGTGTGCATTAACCACAATGCTTGTGGTCAGAATGCAAACAAAAAACATACTCTGATAATATATGCATTGTCCTTGAAACTGATTGGACCACACCAGAGACAGCTTTCTTTTGAGCCTCGTCTCAAACTGTGTTAGACCAGCGGACGCCAAAAGGCATACAGCCCAAAGACAATGCACCATCAGAGTAATGAGAGCTCGGGGTGAGCATTACTCTGATAGTGCATTGCTCTGTTTTGTCACACATCGCTATACCCTGACCCAGAACGCTCTACCGGTCAGCCGGCTAGCTGATTTTGCGAAGGCATCGTCTGTGCTGAAGACCTAACTCTCCTCCATAAAAATCTAAAGGGGCACCATCCCTGGTGAGTTTTGAACTTGGACTTTATTACATCTTCAGCACACCGCATAACATATAATGGAATTACTACGTTCAGGCCCTAAACCCCTTCGAAGCACTAATTTTATCCTCATAAATAATTTGGCACTACGGTAGCGAGATGTTAACTACTTTGTCTGGTATACAGGAGGTTGTGGGTTCGATTAGAACTTTGACGTCTGTATTTTTGGAGTTTGTATATTATATTCTCCCCGTGGTTACGTGGATTTTTCTTCAGGTCCTCCAGTTTTTCCCTCCCCATTTAAAAACATGCGTTTCAAGTATTTGGCTGCTATACATTTCCAAATGATGACAAGCCACTTCTTTGAGCTATCATTTGTGGCCAGATCGCTTCTGAAAAAGAGCTATATAGGTCTGTAGCCCTTACTTGGTGAAATATACAAAAAAGTTGGGTTAATTTTTTTCTGAAACTTTCCTCAATCTCCACCAATCCTCTTTGTTTTTCCTCCTCACGGTCTCCCATTCTGACCCCTCATTTACATTTGGCTTATTTTCCCAGGCTCTTTAAAATTACTGTACAGTGACTACCAATCCGATTTGAATGGTTCTCCAACTTCCAATCAGATTGTGCACGACCGACGTCGGTTTCCCGAGTGATAGCTCCTTGCCAATGAGCCATGAGACCCGGTGAGTATGAATATATTTATGAATATGGCTCGCCTCTCAGTGTACATCACACGAATATTAATTTCAATTTAGAGAATGCAATCGCTCTCAAAAAGAGAAGACGACTACAGAGGAACCACAGATGATCAAGAAGGCACCAAGTGTGGTTTTCTGTATATTAAGGCGTCATCAGCCAATTACTGAATATTCATATGGAGGAGGAAACATGAGCATTCAGATAAAACCCACGTGTATGAGGGGGAAACACTCTATCCCATATAGAGGAAACAGGTGGAGGCCATTTTTTGCTGTATTGCCATCTCCTGGAAAGCTAGGGTATGGGCTCATCAACGCCCACTGGCAGAAAGTTTCACAACATTTGAGCGATCCACCAACCATTCCCTGCCAACGTGTTGCATCATAGGCGTGCGCCACCAGCTCTGTTCTCTCCTCAACTAGGACTAATGCTGTCGTTGGTGTCTGACACTCCAGTGAATCCAAGTGAGAGCCTCAAACCAGGTTCCACCGCTGGTCTTTATTCTTTCCCGGGTCCTCCCATCTCCCTCAAGGGCTCCCGGACCTTCACACCCACTCTGGAATTCAGTCTGCAACAATTCTCTACAACATTATCTCTGGTCTCCGCTGCTCATTAACTCCAACCGTTTACCTATACAGAACGTAACATTATAATTCCCGTCTCCCATTATCCACCCTCAAGCAGCCCCTCCATGATCAACCAGCGGGTCACTGTGTATCGAGCACGTGCTACTAAAATTGCCCTCTGCCAAGACCTCTTTCCACTGGAGAAGATTAGGCAAAACACCCCCAGAGGGGTTCTTTATAGCTATCTCTCGTGCAGGCCCTTCTGCCAGCATTGGCATCAGTGAGCAATTGCGGGGCTTTTACAAAAAATTGTAACCCAGAGCAATGATGCTGCATAACTACAAATGACTCTCAAAGAGTGTTCAAAACAAAGCAATGATCTCTTCGTGCAAACCTATAGAGCACCAACCCCTCAAGACACCTGTGAACTGTGTCTTAGTGCAGCGAATTAACTACCCAGCTGGGTGACATTGTGACTGAGCAACTGGCTCACAATCAGTGGGTTTAAATATCACCAGCGTGGGGTAGACTCAGACCTTCATCTCCCCTAGTGGATAAACTAAGTCAGTGTTGATTTTTCAATACAGAGACTGGTCCACACGATAAGACTGTGGGTTTCCACCAGTGGCTCAGAGCCAATAATGGAGTTCAACACCACCCAATGATTGATAACGGGGATACATTTGTATGCGTCTGACCTTAAATGTATGTATGTTGAACTTCTTTCGCAGCGTGCGTAATCAACCGTGCTAATTGAAGGTGCGGATCTTGCTAATTTAAGTGGAATAAACATGATGAAGCTTGTTTCAGACCATAACAATTATACATTTGTGTTCGAAATTAAATTACATTATCTACCGAGCGGTGGCACAATGGATAGTGCACTGTGCCACCTGCGATTGGGTTACATCAGTGGCGTGTGATATCAGAACCAGCTCCCAGTGCCAGTGTGGTGAAGTATGGTCAAGCGATCCCCATCACTGACAGTGTCGGGAGGCCTTCAATCAGAAATGGACTGATAAAGGACTGCAGATCATTATTTTCAGCATTATGTGGGTATCTTTGTGATGCAAAACAATGCAATGGAGTTTGAAGATATTCATTAAGTATGATGGATTTTTGTCTCGAGTAGTTTAATCCTTCCTTAATTACTTAGATAAATAATATTATGTATAGGGTTGCATGGGAAGGTTACTGTTGCATGTGCAATAGCAGTATATTTTGTGCTCGTGGCAGTCTTGACCCAGTAATAATTATATTCAAGAAACGAAAACTTCAAGTTGTTTTGAAGAATAATCATGATAAGTGTGCCTTATATAACATAAATAGATGTGTCAACAAATGAACATCTTGCCATTAAGTTTGTCTTCTCCATGGGATAACAACGTTAAACAAATATCTATATGGACCTTGTAACGTTAATGCTTTTTAAATTACATTTCCACGATGCAAATGATGTATTAAAATTTCACTCAGTGAGACCGAACATTTCCCAGCTGTTAGAATGTGAAGTCGTATAAAATAACTCTCCGACAAGGAGCAGAGCACAGCTTCGTGTCTTAGCACACAACACAGGGATTGTGCACAATGGGAAGAAAAAAAACAATACGCATATCTTTTGTGCAGCCTATCAAAGTAAGAATAGATTTCAAACATACATTTGCCTCAAATCATAGAGAGCCTACCTGACAATTATCTGAGTCAATTTCTTTTATTCGTGTTTTACATCAATGTGGAAGGAATTTCTGCGTCCTCCAGGGATATATATAAAAGAAAATCGTACATTGGCTCCAAAAACCAAGTTTCCAAATTAGAGTGAGGCAATCATAGAGTAGAGCATTTATATTGCGAATTGAAGTATTAAGATATAAGTGTACCTCGGCATGATTTATGATATGGGAAAATTATGAGACAATGTGAGCTCCATCACCCCTTTCAAAGTAACGGTGGTTTTCACTGCAAGAATTGAATACTAAACAGTCATGCTTATGAGTTTTAAATAGATAACACACCACTGATTGAAAAACAAGACATCGGCTAATATTGCATTTGAATGATGTTATCAGGCTAAAAGAAACATTTTGTCAATGTAATATGTAAAGTTGATAGCCTTAAAACCTTGTGCACACCGATTATTAGCAACATGCATATGCAGGTTATTGGAACCTTCCAGAGCCATCACTTGTATAAAAACACAGAGTGCATGAAACTCGGGGCGCATTTGGGTTCGTAGCTTCGTGTACAAGTCCAGCAGAGAGGACGACCTGTGATCATATCTGCAGTCTATCAGACTAATCAAGACCCGACTTAGAGGTGTAATACACTGCTGCACTCTGTTTATAAATATATATGATTAGGAGAAAAAAAGACCGATGAAAAAGTTGACCACGTGAAATATCCTAAATATCCTAATATTTCACATGAAGTAATGAATCACAGCTCGTTGTCGATCAACTGCTGGATGATGGCCTCCCCCACACTTTGTCGATCACAGAGGTGGTTTGACCGTATAGTGATGTTGTATGGGATGCTAAATGAAAATCATATTCTGGCAAGAGAGAAACGTTCATGACTCTCAACACGAAAACACGCGCATGCTCAATTATGGCTGTGTGATGCTAAGATGATTTTGCAATTAATCATTGCTTTTAAAAGTGTGCAACGTTTGTACGAAATACATTCACAGCTGATAGTAATTTTACTGGGATACCTGTTTTTAATTGATGCTTTTTTGTGATATAGCAAAGTTCAGACAATAACTTTTCTCTGGAGTCTGCCCAATTATTCTGCAAGTTGCCAGAAATGGTCAGGTTAACCTTTAAAGGATAAAGTAATCCCATTGGTGATAAATAACTTTTACTGGCCACTAGAGGTAGCTATCGGCTTTTTATTTTGACTCTCCGATTTTATTTCCACAGGTATAAAAAAGATTAACTTCAATATGGTTGAAGGATTTTTGTTTTATATATTGCACCATTTGTTAAGCATTACTGATTAAAATTATTTATAGTTCGGGTGGTGCGTGGGCAGGAAGATAAAGTGAACACATATATGAACTCTTTCACAAGGCATTTATCATGTATTTATGCAGATGATAGATTGTTAATATGTATGCATACATTTTTAATATGGTATGACTCACGATAATGACATTTGATAAGCGTTCCAAAATCACATTCTTCGCTTGTTATTGTTAGATGGGTGTAATGGCGCAACCGTAACGGAACACTTTGGTGGGGAAGTTGGTGGAACACCCAAAGATCACACACAACACATTCCTGCAGAGGGAGCTGGTAGGAACGTTGGGTTGCTCGGTCAATGGCCAGGGTCAACGGCGGCGTGGTGTATTCCGCAAATACGCCCGACTGTGAGGGCGGGCACAAGCCGGCGTGAGTAGGTTAAACGTTGAGTTTTATAAGGGCACCACGGGGTGTCCAGCCCCTCCCCACACAGCCCCACCCCTCCCACCCCCCACCCAGCCCCACCCTCCCCACCCAGCCCCTCCCCACCCTGCCTACCCAGCCCCTCCCCACCCTCCCCTCCCCACCCAGCCCCACCCTCCCCATCCAGCCCCTCCCTCCACGACGGACGGACGGACACAATAATCCCTGTGGGCTAGTGTAACCAGGAGGTTCCTACTAGTATAAGACACGAACCAATGAGGTGTCCGTAACAACTGCAAAAGTAAATCGCTAGCCCTGTCTGTGTGGAATACGAATGCCATCCGTAGCTACGGGCATTTATTGGATACTCTCGCCACTTTGATTCCTTTTAACAATCAGAACATTAAATTTCGATTTAAAGCTTTCGTGACTGCAGGGATTCATCTTCTTGGTTCTTTCGGTAAAGTCACGTAGAAGGGAAGTAATAAAATAATAAAAATAAAACATAATAAAATATTCTCACGACGTTTCGGCCACAACGCACAACGCAAGCAGCCGTCCTCACCTGAGGACGGCTGCTTGCGTTGTGGCCGAAACGTCGTGAGAATTATTTTATTGTTTTATTTTTATTATTTTATTACTTCCCTTCTACGTGACTTTACCGAAAGAACCAAGAAGATGAATCAGAACATTCTTTAAAAAAGGAATTGGTAAAACCTCTGAAGGAAGAGTTGAGTGAAAAAAGCCTCGAGATTTCTTGATGTTTATTGTTTTGGGCGGGGTAAAAGTAGAATTATAACTGGCTGTGAGTGCTGTGAATCTCCTCTATTTAGCAAGATGATAATTAGTTGTGATTTATTGGATCCGTTTTGCAAAGTATAACTTGAGTGATGGGAGGTATCCACATTTTGACCTGACATAAGCAAGCCACTAGCCCATGGACTTACTGCAGCAGCACTGGGTGGATGGATGTAAATGATGGATGTAGGTATGTATTTCTTCAGGGTTCATAGTAGTTATCTTTGGAATCGAGCCCAATTAAAACTCTGCATTTTTACTTGATATTATTTCATGTAAAATTGGCACAAAATGGCATGTTGTTGTGATAAGCATTTTATCTGAACTCCTTCACTTAGGAAAGCCTCACTGACTCTCAAGACTATTTTTTCAGTAGGAAGTGATCCAATGAGTAATTTACTGGTAATTTTTCAATATTGAGATGTTTGGCCAATACAAATTGCATTATATGTGTTGTTATTTGTTTTGCTTTAATGCCAACTTCACAGCAAGTACCTCCAGTCATAAGTAGTTATTCTGCTCTACCTTAGTTTGTGGGCTCCACAAACCAGGATCGTGCATTGAGTGATACTAGAATTTTGGTCAAAGATCAGATCATGAACCATAATACGTTGCTGATCTCGTTAAGGAGCATAAACCATCACCTTGATTCCGATCATTCTCACACAGTGGCGTTTGACTATCCATCGAACGCGCTTTCAGATGCGCTTCCGTGATCGTCTGGAATGCTCTTCCTTCCAATATTAGGAAGCCAATAAAGCAATTTACTTTTAAATCATGTAGATTAAAAACGTATTTCTTAAGAACTGCTTTGTGTGTTTAGTTTGTTGTCCTTCACCCGCACCTCAAATTAGCATGATTGTCTACGTAGGGTGTGAAATACGTTCAACATACATACATACAACTTCGTGACAATTGAAATAGGTTTTTTTATCTTTAGATCCTCAAGGCAATATTTTATGAATAAATTATTATTGTTGTTGGTGTGAAATAAGTAACTTGAAGCTGAGGTAATGGATGCTGTTTTGTCTGAAGGCTTGATGAAGTTGCGGTCCCATAATTGATCATTGAATTTGACCGATGTGCATTGTGTAACAGTTATTGCTGTAATGGATCCACATGAGGTGAACAACCAAGTTATATTTACACTGTCGACATTCGGCTGCACGGCCAGCTATAATCAGTCAATCATTCATTACGCAGTTAATCTCCTGCTTTACAATTAGCTAATGAAGAATTATTACGTGAGGTACTCATGTATTATTCTCATTGAGTAAATTGCTGAAGCATAATGGTAAAGATGATTGCTCAAGCATGACGATGACAATCGTGATTGATTATATTTTAAATTCTGTGTGGCCAAAGGCTTTGTGGAAATCTGGGCCCAGAGAATGCAGTAACGCTGCTAAGTCACCATCTAAAGGGACATATCCCAAACATTTATAACCCAAAGTACTTCATGACTGTGTAACCATTACTCTACTACAAATAATGGGCCCCATTTCCCATTCTCTGGCAAACCTTGCCAACGAAATTTTTGTAGCAATTAACGGGCTATGATATAAATTACAATACTACGGAGGTTAATTCCGCTGCACTCTGACATTTTTTCAGGTCGTAGGACGCACAGTTTTGCACGATATCTGACATTTCGTTATACGGGTTGAGAGATTTTTCTGCGCGTGGAGCAAAAACGTCGGGCATTGTGGAAAACAGCATGCCGTGTGAGTCACTGGCAGTTGTCTGACTTTGGTTCACCATGCTGGTCAACAAAGGGGGCTCAGAAGCAGTTGGGATATCGCTCACCACTGATGTTAGCTGTGGCCACGACCAGTAATCAAACTCAGGTCCCTGCGTTCAAAAAAAAGTGTGCGAGCCAGTGCGTCACCACTCCACCCCTAATAATTACTGTGTTTAATGTTGTAAAATATTTTTCATTCATGGTATTTGTTCAAAATAAGTTTTTTTACTCGGTATTTTATATGCCCTGATATCCCTCATAAGAAAAATTATGCATAGTAAATGAATTGTTTACAACAAAAAATAAATGTCTGTCTTCATTAGCAGTTACTGAAATGTAATTTGCCAAATGAACCACGATGCCAAGCACCGTGACTCACAAGGATATCGTGTCACCTTGTATGCAATTTCACTGTTATTTTTAAATCCTTTATATTAAGTTCGCTTGCGTGCTTGCTTGCTTGCTTACGACCGTGCAAATCTTTCGGTCGTTTTTTAACCCACTTCCCGTGATCCAATCGAGCTGACATTTTGCACACAGACTCGTTGTGCGAGACAATTAATGTTTGTGAAAAGTTTTTTCCAAAATGTTACACTTTTTAGGACAAAAATATTATATTTAATTACCAATTGCTTAATGGTGCAATGCAATCATCTGACCCATAGGTGGCAGCCATCTCAAGCCAGAGGACGAGAGGACTCTAGCCGCCACGCATATAAAGGATTTATAGTGAAAAACTTTGTTTTTACTGGTTATACTTATTTATCATTTCCGTTACCAGTTTGCTGTAAACAAGAGTCATGTTGCATACGGTTAAATTATTTATTTGTTGTTCTTGTCCACCATGAACCCAGAGGCAAACGTCACGGAGGAGACGGTTGAGTAAATTTACATCGGCCGCCGTGTTCCACGAGAGCCGTCGGCCGCCGTGTTCCACAAGAGCCGTTTTTTAATCTCTGTGTGCATCTCAAGCTTTAGCCAGCAAATTCACATCCGCCCCATTTGAACAAGCTACAGGAGGCTGTCACAGTCGACGGGGTATTAGGTTCGATTCCAAAGGCAAGCACTGTGAACCCTGAACAAACACATACCTACATCCATCATTGCATCCATCCACCCAGTGCTTTAGTAAGTTCACGGGCTAATGGCTTGCTTGTGTCAGGACAAAATGTGGATACCTCCCTTCTATACGACTGCTCTGCACTGCACAGAATAACAAACTAAATGTGCATTGAAAGATGGAGGCCGTCTGTACGCGATTTGTGAGGTTTATGTCTACTGCTGCTTTTTTGCGTTTTTTTTTGTTGGCACAATTTTGCGTTACAGCACTGACACGTAACCACACACGCTGCCAAATTGTGTAGTGCATTGCAGTTTGTTCCTGACGACGTACATAGTGTACAAAGGCTCAAGTTTTGCATCTAACCACAAGAGTGGTTTTTCAATGCCGCATTTGCTGTGTTGGCATGTGCTGCGTATGTTGCGTGCATTTTCAAATGCCAAATCTGCTGCAACCAACGAGGCTTCTGTCAGTATTGTTACAGTAGTTGCAGTGAGCGCTAGCTAGCTATGCTGCCTTAATGAGACTCACTGTTAGTAAATTCAGCCCACACATTTAAAAAAAAACTATTAGAAAGTTACATGTGCTGCATTTTCGCACCTAAAATTAGCACGGTTGGTGGCGTATGGTGCAAAAGAAGTGCAACATACATACATTTTAAAAGATTGAAATAGCAAGTGTTTGGAGGTAGCTGGGTGGCTAAGAGATCAGAGTGCTGAGCTGGCATTGCTGAGATGCTTGGTACAAATCCAGGCAGCTGCCTGTGGTAAAAATGCATTCTCTAGTGTAGTGAGTTTGATAGTCTATATCCTGTCCCTAATTACTGAGCAACACATACAATTGCATAAAATGTGGTTAATCAATTTAATATGGCTAAATACCAGCTTGAAAAATATTGCTTTTATTGTCATGCGATGCACATTACTCTCATATGCAGATGGAGTGGAAAAGTGATGCCCTCTACCGTGTGGATGAGAGGTCACTCTGAGGTAGATCACTAATATCAACTTCTATGGGCTGATCTTTAACACGAAGGGTTACACTGCACCGTGACAGTTCAAAACATTATACAGCACAATGTTTGTATAGCAAAATAATACTATTGTGTTTCATGAGTAAAAGCGGGGGTGTCAATTGATTTTGCAAGGTATGTGCGTTTTAATTATTAGATTAATTTATTAGTGACCAGAAAATGTTTCAAAGGCTAATGTATTATGAAAGCTAACTGAGTTGTTTTGATCTATCATTGGCTTCATCTTTAAACAAGCAGTACAAAGTACAATGTCGTATTGTTTATTGATGTGCTTAATGTATGAATGTAGGCCACTGTACTCAGCTCTTTGATATAGTCAATGATGGAGAATAATGCATTAAAAAGGTCTACACTCACACGTGCTCCAATTTGTAATATTCCCTGATTTGCCTGCAGTTTCATCAATCATGCAAGTTTATAAAATCCACCTCAAACTCTGCCCCCTGCCAGTGTGGTGGCGCAAAGTGTGAGTACTCCCAGGTCGTCCAATATGTCTTGCCAGCACAGAAGGGTAGGCAGAAATATAATTTCAGAGGGCCTCTCCAGAGAAAGTTGTGATGGAGGTACTTGGAATGTTTTACATTTCTGAAAAAAGTAATAGGTACCGTTCAAATCAATATTTTGCATTGTAATAATTTCGTCTCGTTAATATTTAATATATAATAATCACCACTGTCCTATACATATGTGGTGGGTTCACTGAGATGGTCGTCTTTTCCTGAAGACGACCACTTGTGTTGCGATCGAAACGTCGTAGTTTTTTTGTTATTTTTTGTTATTTTATTTGAACCTATCTACGTGACTTTACCGAAAGACCCAAGAATACAAATAATATTGTTATGTAGGCGAAATTGACATTATTAATTCAAATCCAGATATGATCAGAAAAGCTAAATGCCCGTAAAAATGTCCTTCTAAGGTTTAGAAACCGACCGGACAAGCTGAAGCCCTCTCGTGGCGAGCAGACCTCAACAGTGGCATTATGCTCCTGAACACATTGCAATGTGATTATTATAGAACAGTCACTATAGGGCCTTCCAATAGAATCAAGCTCACAACCACTGGATTCCATGGCAAGCATTATACATTGAATTTTTGATACAATTTACCACCCAGCATGTTTCATTGTAACTGCTTGCAATTATTTTGGCCTGTACTGTCTGCAGGCTATTTCAGATCCAATTCTTAACATGAAACAGCCACGCACTTTGTGGTACATAATTTTCACATGCGATTAGTCTCCTAGCGACTGCTCCATTGCCTTCAATCAGTACCCAATATGCAATTTATGTACGTAATGTAAATTGCAGTATTTTTTTCTCTCAAAGAAAAACTATTCTCTTTTATACCATGAACTCCCGACACTATGCTGGATCCCGTGACATCTGTGAGATGTACGTTTATTTATTATTTATCAAAGTGTTTTAATCCGAGATGCTGACAGTCGAACCAATAAGATAATTGTTTAATGTGGTGGATCACATTTCTTGTGTCCCAGTGGTGATTTGAGCGTGGTGTAAAACGTGAGTTTTCAAAGGTCATAATTGAGAGGTCGTGAGTTTAAATCCTGATCAAGGGCCCTCGGACCATCATTCTTTAACTCAGCTCACTTGGTTTTTCTCATTAAGGACATCTCACTGTCCCCAGATGATTTGCTTGTCAGTTTCTATGTAGTCTCTCTGTTCACTAATGTACCTGACACCATTGCAATCATTGAAGACTTGGTCCAACAAGGACTGAATCCAGATGTACCAACTTTGGTAAGGCACTGCCTTACCAACACATACTTCACCTGGAATGGTACATTCTACAAACAATTGAGGGTACCCCAATGGGTTCTCCCTTATCGCCATGGAGAATTTTGAGACAGATGCCATCCAGACATCCACCCTGCGTCCTTCCTTGTGGAAGAGATACATAGATGACACGTTCGTCATCTGGCCACATGGCCTGCCAGGACTGAACCAATTTCTCAACCACATAAATTCCATACACCCGTCTATCAGATTCACCATGGAAGTGTAAAAGGATGGCAAGCTACAATTCCTGGATGTTTTGATCGAGAAGAGACCTGATGGCTCGTTGGGACATTCGGTCTAGAGGAAAGCCACCCACACAGATGCCTATCTACAGCCTGACTCCCACCACCATTCAGCCCAGAAGAATTCCCTCATCAAAACACTACACCATAGGGCCCATTGCATCTCCGACTACCACCACCTAGCTAGTGAGTTGGAGCACGTACACCAAGCCCTTAGGATGAACAGATACTTGGACCGTACAATCCACAAAGCTGCCTCCCCAGCCATGGGGAGACAACCTTCTGATGATCCAACCAAAACCATCACTTTACCTAGCAGGGGTTACCAAAAATATTTCCAAAATCTTAAACAAACACAAGATCCACGTTCGTTTCAACACAGTACACATAATCTGTGATTTAATCCCATCTGTAAAGCATGTGATTCCTGACATGCAATACCCTGGTGTTTACAAACTGAGTTGTGGTTGCGGCAGCTATACATTGGGGAAACGAAACGACATGTCTCGGATCGCGTTCGTGAACACAAGGCAGATCTGAAACACGGTAGGACCAATACCTCTGCAATTCCTGATCATAATTTTAACGCTGTGGGCTCACACGAAATTGATTTTTTCAAGGCGGAGGTACTCTGCAAACCTACCGGCTACCTTCAGAGATGTTTTCATTAAGCCATCCAGATATATAACCACAGACACAACTTCAACCGAGAAGATGGGTACAAACTGAGCAATCATTGGAAGGACGTTTTTAACCAGGTAAAGTCTTAACTGCCTGTGATGTTTCCATCCTACCTGCCTATGTCAGCTGTTATTTCCGACTCTCTGTGTGTGTCTCTCTCTATGCCTCTCTCTTAGATCTGTCATGCTCACATGTCCTTTGCATTGCACTCTCATGCCTTTGGATTACACTCTCATGCTCACATGACCTTTGGATTGCACTCTCATGCTCACATGTAGGTTTGCAGAGTACCTCCGTCTTGAAAAAATCAATTTCGTGTCTTCATTCCAAATTGTGCACATGGAAATATTGAAATACACATGCTTTAAAGATGTTTAATGTGGCTTGCCTTGCCTCGGAAAGTCAAGGCAGGGTTGTTATATAAGATACCCTAATATGCAGGAGTTATGAGTCAGCTTAATGTAAATGTGCGAATTACATTTGCCCACTGCACGCAACATTCTCACTCAATATTAAGCTATTCAAAAACGGTGAAGGCACAGCTCTGCAAATGCCTGCCCACACCACTGTATGCAGAAGGGTCTCCATGAGATGTAGCCCTCGATAGCCCCTCTACTCTCCGAAGCTGTCCAGACATCTTGGAAGAGGTGGGGGTACGCACACAGTATCCCCACCACACGTGACTTGCCAATCGACAAACTTTTGGCTCACCATCGATAAAGCCGTTCACTGCATTGCGCGCTTGCAGATGTGCTTCTGCGGCCGTCTGCAACTCTGTTCCTTCCTATAGTAGGAAGCCACTCTAGAGCTATCCACTTTTAAATCATCTAGATTGAAAACGAATTTCTTTAGAACTGACTTTGTGTTTAGTTCGTTGTCCTTCCCCTGCACCTGTGATTAGCACGGTTAGCTATGTATGGTGCGAAGGAAGTTCAACATACAAACACACACATAACTTGATGTACCCATTTATACTGCTGGGTGGACAGAGGTGGAGGGATTGAAGAAACGTCCCCCATTGTTTCAACTGCTGCACTCGCAAAGCAAACAGGCAACCTCTGGATGTAAATGTCAGTGTGCTAACCGTTACACCATCGCAGTATCCACATTAAGCTATTATAGTAAGATATTCTATATTGCATCTTTCAATATTTACACACACAAAAACGCCATTTATGAGGAATTTAAATACTATCATTGCCATTATTTGTAATTTAGCGTCGCACAATCGTGAAGGATGGAGACGGCTTGGGGAGGCCTTCATCCAGCAATGGATTGATCTTGGCCGAAGATGCATTTTTCAATAGCCAACATGGCTGTTCGAAAAGCACTTGAGACAACCATGCCATATTGAAATGCATAAAGTCGAATACGCACTTAAATTACATAAATGCACATAATTTGTATCGAGTACTTTTAGAAAAAGTATAAAGTTGAATAATAAGAGCACGCGTTAGAGCCTTGTTATTCATCTGAAAAGTTCACAAAATTAAATCCACATGTTCACATAGTTGTGAGGTAAAGCTGAAGGGAGACTGGCTATAGGAAGTGTGTTTAATCAGTTGAAGTAACCTGCCTTAAATTAGGGTAAACAATACTCCGTAAATTATCCATAAGGAAGTTACAGGATATCATTTTTCCTAATTGCAAAAAAATGCAATTGCATTGTTCACAAGCAAGCCAAGTTAGGGCACTAAAAGCAAAAGTGCATATTCTTTCGGGGTCATGTGAGAAACATTTTAAGTCTAGTCGTTATGGTGTTACTGTATTTACACTGACGGGATAACTACACTCCTCCCATGGCCCTTTTAAAGCGGCGTGATGTTTGCAATCAATCACGCTATGTGTTTGAAGGCCTCCCCCCCCCCAGCTGCTTGTAGGCCAAAGATTTATTACACAACTCAAGCTTTACATTGTGAAACATTCGCTTGTTTTATTTTGGTTCCATTGGCAACAAGGAAGGGGGGGGGGGTGTGATAATTTCAACTAAGACAAGAGTCAAGGGCTATGTGGTGCATTGCATGTGATCTCATCATACAATTACGTCGATGTTTTATCTGCACCGCAGTTCACTTGGAAGGCGTTATGCCCCCCACCCCCTCACGTTATTTGTCAAATCGCCCTGATGCGACCATTCAAAGTGATACAAACCGCACCGTCCAATGGCCCAGCAGTCGGGAGAGAGAGCGTCTGGGTGGATGATGCATGTTATCCGTGCGACTGCCGTGCAATGTGAGTTCACGTTGCCTTTCACGTTTCTGCCAGGTGGCACAGATAGGATACCGGCTGCCATGAAGTGGTTAAGCCACGTCAAGCACAACCACGGTGGGCTAAATTTAGGCAGGCCTTTTGGGGATTCGCATACTGCAAAATGTATGTTTTATTTTTGGTTGCCTGAAAAAGCGTGATATTATAGGCTGAGTGTTAAAACAATAAACACCTTCAAAATATTACACTTACTTAATCTTTTACTGCTGCCAATGCACATTTTATACCTTTTTAGTGATGTTTGCAAGTGTGCAAAGCTGTGTGTGTGGGCACGTATACACCGTTGGTAGTGAAGGGATATTTTTAGTGCACTGTGCTATGGTTCTATCAATACAGGCTCGATTCCTGGTGATACATCACAGCAGTGGCAATTTATTTGCGTACAGAGTGTGGTGTCCAAACGTGAGCACTGAAAATATAAAGGTGGGCAGGCACATCGTGTTGGCTATGTCATCCCCTTGCGTGCTGTTCCTGCCGAACATGTGCTTGCTAACATCGTCATTGCGAAGGTGTAGAGATGTTCATTGTGCAAAGTGTTGAGAATGATATGTCAACAGTAGACAAATACCAAGCTAATTAATTTTTCAATATTATAACCTTCAATAGGATGCTGTCTTTAAATTAAGATATAAAAAAAGTATTTGCAAAATGAGCTAAACATTATTTTATAATATATTTCTGAAATGTTTTTATAAAGTTTATAGTTCCCATATTTGCAGTATTAATAAGTGAAAGTATCTCCATGCGAGCGTAATTGCACAAAAACGTGGGTAACTCTTCATCTCTATTTGCAGTCCTGATCGAGTGATGAAAATTCGACATTTAAATGACGAGGACCAGTCCGTCCATGTGGTGACCACTGTTGACTTCTCGTCAAGCGGTATTACATTTATAGACCCCGCAGATGTAATGGATTGAGTCGACCCATGACCCGGATTAAAAAAACACAACCTTCTGACCACTTAATTCTAGATTTGAAGTTTTCGTGACTGCAAGGATTCATATTCTTAGGTTTTTTCGGTAAAGTCACGTAGGTAAAACATAAAAATTAATAAAAGTAAAATAAAATAAAAATCACGACGTTTCGGAGGCAACACAAGCTTCCGTCTTCAGGTGGAACCGTCACAGCCCGACAGCTGTATCAAGTATTTGAAGACGGAAGCTTGTGTTGCCTCCGAAACGTCGTGATTTTTATTTTTTTTATTTTACTTTTATTAATTTTAATGTTTTACCTACGTGACTTTACCGAAAAAACCTAAGAATATACTTCTGACCACTCTTGTCAACACATTTTTTGTAATTTCCAAGCTTGAAGCTAATGTTATAGGTGCGCAGTATATAATAAATTACGTGTAGCCCTTTGTTACTCTGCTACTAGATGAAGGCCTTGTCACGTGCTGAATATGGCTAGTAGTTTGACCATAGCCGGTCAGATATTCCTTGTCCTATCCCTGGTCGGGACTCAAACTTCCTTCGCCGTGTTGATGGCAGAGTGTGCTCACCACTGCTACAACACAACTCCATTCTTATTTTACTGTGAAGCTGTCTGAATCTATATTCAATTCACTCAAAGGCTGAGCCAACTTTGGCATTAAATGCGTGGCGAAAGATCACAAGGACGTCTAGGTTTAAATATTTAGCAAATATCTGAAACTGTCATAAAATACGTAAACCCTCGGATTGCTGGGATTAATGAGCAGTGCTCTGGCCTCTATGCCTCCGTTATTCTCTGGGTTATGCATTTAATTTGTTCAGGTCCCGTCAATTGAATGTCATGACAAGAAGATGGCAAGTCTGGAGAGGTTTAAATGCCACTGAAAGTAAAATGCTAGTTATAGTTTCTAAAAACAAACTCAGAATAAACATTTTTAGAAAGCTGCTTAATAGCTGTAGAGCAGTCTAGTGATTATCTAAGACAAACGAGACCCAATTTGTCTTTTTTAAACTTTTAAAATGTAATTTAATATATGTTTTTACTTCTTAAGCCTAAATGTAAGACATTAAAACCTGCACTTTGGAGCATGCTAGGATGTTATTAATGTATTGGGTGTAATTAGATTTGTGTGATTGCACAAAAAAGTCAAAGTAAAAAAAATACATTGTGTGGAATTCAATCAAAATCTCGGTGTCAGGGCCTATTTGACTGATAGATACAGTTTGAGCGGCTCACTCAGCTAGTTTGTTGTCCTTCCCCCGCACCTCCGGTTAGCACGTTTGGCTATGTACGGTGCGAAAAAGTAAACATACATCACGGTCTTGTGATTGTGCCAGCTTGTTAAATAACAAAGCGAACAGGCTAATCATCTATTTTTTAATTATTAAATACGTTGAATACAATGTGGATTACTATATGTTTTAATAACGCTTACTTACATTGATTAATTCTAATTATTTTCTGTTATTATACTTTGAGTTTGCATTAATGTTATATTATTACTGCAGTCCTCTCTCGCCTGGGAAGCTCATTTACCTGGTCCTTCTTACCACTCGCTTTGCATTAGGCGGTGCTACTGTTCAATAGCAATGGTGAGCGATTGGTAGAAATTACACGAATTGGTGACTACATTATCAACATGGGGCAACCAATGTTTAATTCTCACCAGGTGGTGTGGTCTCTCCAAGTAACATTGGTTTAACTCATTCCCAGAAGGCATTAAATAGCGATCCCAGAAATGATCTCAGCAAGAATTTTTACTTGAATATATACGAATGTGAGTCCGGTATTCAGTCAAGTGAGTTAGCCTCATGATCAAACTTGCGTTTTAAGCACACGGTATGATGATCATGATGAAGATTGATATAATCGAATGATTAGGCACGTTCTGCTTCAAGCCACTTCCAATTATTAAATTAAACAATTCAAGAATCAATAGATTATTGGCAGTACTAATGATTCTCACTAACGATTCTCATTAGTACTGTGTCGTTCCTTGCATTAGACTAAACATTACGTTTGCATAAGGTTTATCAATCGGTTTTTTTAAATTATATTCCCATTGTCCTATCAGCATATTGTCAAGGGACGAATAAATTACCATTCAGAACTCTGCAGCTAGCATTGCACAACCCTCTGTCAGAGAAAGACCTCTGAGGTCACTTCAATAGGCATCTTTAACCACACGGGCAAAAATAAACACCATTTCATTCTTGACACAGAGTCTTAGTTGCCTGTCAATCAACCAACAATTCAAGTCTCAAAGCTGGAATTTAGCCAAATTAAGTGAAAAGAAATACATTAAACATCCTTTTACTTTTTCATTGGTAACCAGGCTGAGACCATACACTTGAGCATACGGTTAAGTCAGGGCTATCTGCCTGGATTCAGACCCCAGGTTTCGACAGTGCTGACTCAGTGCTCTCATTCTTCAACCACCAGCTCACTTTTAAGTAATTCTTAATTGAGAGTTGCAATTCTTTGCATTATTTAATTTACCCAGCCATTCAGCCACCCTGCCATCTGTTATTAATATTTATTTTGTAAATGCTTGTGGCAATGAAAGTGTCAGTGTCCTATGGACACACCAATTTATTTTCATCCATGAATCATTACACGTTTAATGATGATCCTACGAATGGAAACGGCCTCTTCATTCTATCCTTCTCTACTACCCACAACCATAATAACCTACAATGATATATTACTTGGAATCTGAGACATTTTTATACGTTCTGTAGACACACTTCCTTCTTATGAAAGTCAGTGAAATGTCTCAGATTTTCCAAGCTCTCTCTCTTTCTCTGCATGAGTGGCCCTCCCTGTGCAAGCAGCAGAGAGGACAGCAGAGTTAAGGCAATTAATTGCCACCAGGGACTTCTGGGCACCTGCTCTGCTTGTAAAACATCTTGTCCCTTTGCACTGGAGGTTTGGGAAGCGGCGTTAAGCGTTGTAACCAGTGTGCTGTGACCTCTTTAAGATGAATCCTTTCCCCAATTATTTACTGTATGTCTCTCTGTCTCCTCAACAAATGTGAAGTCGGTGCTGCCACTGACTCCCACCCATGTGGCCAGGGGTCGACTTCCAACCCTGCACCTGGAGAGGTCTCACTCAAGGTCAACGGAGCCTGAAAGGAAAGTGCATGGCATTGTTAGAATCAGAATATATATTTTTCGATTTAAAGCTTTCGTGACTGCAGGGATTCATCTTTTAAACTGGAGTAATCCGATGAGCTAAAAAGCTCTTTTTCACAAGTGTCCAGCAGGGGCGGGTCAGAAAGTTACAACAACAAACAATCCAAAAACACGTTAGGAGTGAAAAGTATGGAACAGGTAAAGTGCAGGAAAAGTATTGTCAGTGTTGCATAAGAAATACAGAGAACGGTTTGTTTTGCTATATAAAGTATTCAACACAAATGATTACCAATACTCCTACATAGCTTCACTGATGTGTTTCGAAGTTTTATCACGTGTTGTTCGGCATGATGCCTGACGTTTCGCTCCCGGTACATACAATTAAACATTGGACATCATACTGAACAACCCGCTAACACATGACCGATCGCCCTAAAATGCGTTGGACCTCAGGATATCTCAGAAGGTAATGTGGATTAACCCTGGTTAGTACTTGGGTGGGAGACTCGGATTTTCCGGTGCAAATTAGCAATAATATGGCAGTATAACGTTGACTTGAACTGTGCAGAGCGTTGCATGCTACCCCCTTCAGGTGCGTCGGGTTATTCTGTGTCCTACAGTTGTCTCCCACCTGTCAATGGACTCATTCATTTAATGAGCCACACATTCCAATGCGGGACCCTCCCGAAAGTGTAATAACTCTCAGTGACGATGTTCAGCTCAAGGACGTTATTATTATTATTATCTTCAACTTGTAATCCGCAGGGGAAAGCGGTGTTAGCAAACACATATTATGGCCATCCCTTCACATACTCACACAAAGACAAAAATACAAATATCCCCCATATCGCCTTAAACAGACTTTTGGGGCAAGTGCTGTTCGCGAGAACCAATGAAGGTCAAGACAGCACACGAGGGGAGTGGTGTGGCCAGAACCACGCTCGGCCGCCTTTGTCTCCCTATTAGCGATGTTTACACATCACCAGATACTCATTTGAGGCTGAGTCGACCTAGGGGAGGACCAGAGAACCGGTTCACATAGTCGTCACTGGTGTTGACCATGAGCGGGTAATCATCCTGGGGTCGTCAGGTTTGTTGTGCAGTGCCTTAATCACGACGTTACTGCTCCCCACACATATCCTACACTATTGCTCCCCACACATATACTCCATGACCGCTCCGCACATACACAAATGTACAACATACACACGAATATTGGTTTAGTGGCCAAATAGGGTTCACTATCTGTAACCTCCCCATTGCTATAACCTTCATTTGTGCTCGCTGATGCCATGTCATGAGGAAGCTTTCACTTGCAGACAGCGATGCCGACACTGCATGTTGGGGAACGCCTCTTGGTGTTGTTACGACGGAACTGCTTTTTAAATCCTTTATATTAAGTTCGCATGCTTGCTTGCTTGCTTGCGTGCTTGCTTGCTTATGACCGTGCAAATCTTTCGGTCGTTTTTTAACCCACTTCCCGTGATCCAATCGAGCTGACATTTTCCACACAGACTCGTTGTGCCAGACAATTAATGTTCGTGAAAAAAAATTCCCAAAATGTTACACTTTTTAGGCAAAAAAAATTTATTTTACATATATTTAAATAGAACTCATTCATGGCTTTGGCTGAACGTCACAGTATAAGAGCCCAGAGCGTAACCCCTCCACAGGCCGTGGTGGAGTAGCGCAGTTGGTAGCGCCCTCGCTTCCCATGCCAAAGGTCACGGGATCGATCCCCGCGTCCTCCACAGGCGAATATATTTTTTAATCCTTTATATTAAGTTCGCTGACACGCATATAAAGGATTGATAGTGAAAAACTTTGTTTTTACGGGTTATACTTATTCAGATTCCGTCACACGTTCTTCTCATTCCCACTAGGAGTGCCGCACTTTTCTCATCTGCCTTGCTATAGAGGCAGTCATCAGAGGGAAGGCAAACCAAGCAATAAAGTCAATTATTTGGTGATGCCACATTGGCAGTAAGCACAATTAATAAAAAAAACGGAATACATATGTCAATAACACTGCCTTAAATACATATGTATCATTTACAACGTTGCGGACAATAGTCCTGCATAGTACATGTCCATAAAAGTACTTATTAGATATACTTTTAACGCAGAGTTATTGATTAATGTGTCAAGCAATTCATTGATCGAGGTGTAATTTTTGAAATAACTGAAAATCCAACGTGAAAGTAATGATTGTTGTGTAGTAATTGTATCTGAGCTACTATCATCCGCCCACTTCATTTGACAACCGAGTTTGGTCATAGGTGGATGAAATCTGGATTCACAACCCATCTTGGTGCTTTTGGAATTCTGCTTAAAGATTACTTCTCAGTTATATTGAACTTAATTGAGAAACAAACTGGTACAATTGATTCCTTTTGTTGCTGAACAGATTTCAACAGCTATATTTTAAAACCAAACTCTACAAAGCTTCCAATCTTGTGTACGGAAAGGCAACACAAAATCAACTTCAAGTGGTGAAATGTAAAACATGTATGGCTTTAATTGCTCATCATATATTAATCATGATTAATTGACAATGTGCTGAAATGCTGTTGGCCACTTGTGTGCTTTTAGTCAACAGAGCAATCTTGGAAAGGCTGTGCATTAACCTGCACTTTATTTTGAAACGTAAAGAAAATGTTAACAGTAGCCAAGCAAAGCATATAAAACATACCACGTTTGTTTTCATGTGCTTTAAAAAATGTGCTGTCATCAAATTGGAAACAACAATACCCTGTCATTCAGTAACTTGGATGCATAGTGCACACTTTATTTAAGTTGTAATGGGAATTCTACAACTGTTTCTCATTTTGTAAGCTTGACATAATTTACTGCAGCATTTAGTTCGTTGTACGTTACTGTATTGAATTTATATTTGAGTGTCCTCTGGCTAACACCAGACTCAACAATTACATTTTTTTAACCAAAATAATTGATAACATGATCGTTAAGACATCGTGAACAATTGGCAGATAACGTCAAGTTGACTACATGAACTGCCGTAGCCTCGCCATTCACCGCAGTGGCAAAGGAAATCAGATACAATTTAATTGAATTGCACCCTAACATTACTGGACGTCTTAGAATTATCACAAGATTCAGTTCATGGTGGAATGGTTTAAAACTAACCTTACTGCCTTCTCGCAATGTATTATGATGACTTGAGCACCGTGTGGTATTCTGTGATCACATTTGGCAGCAAGTGTTGGCCCTTATTACCAGATATCGATACAAATAATCCGTCATCAACAGCCATGATCAATCCACTGTTGGGTGAAGGCATCATTAACCATCGCCTTCTCTCTCGGTCCTGCAATGTAACACGCTGTCCAGCGCCTGGACACGAGCTTATGTCATCGCTCCTTGTCTGCGGTGGACATCCCCTCTCGGCTGCGTTCCCTCCTTTGGCTGCTACTTCGTCGCTAGTCTCGACCACCGGTTGTCATTGACTCTAGCGATTTCTTGCATAGTGCGCACTCCTTGTCTTATATATTTATTTTTATTGAACAAGAGCCGGGTACAGAACGCGAGTGGTGAGGGAGGGGAGGCTACAGATATTCCATGGACGAAAGCCTGAGGCCAGGTGCTTACATGGCAGGAGAAGGAAGGGAACGAGGTGGGCTCTCTGTCCTACTCACATAGGGACAACGACCGGGTATTTTTAGGAGAAGAGAAGATGAGGGAAAGGAGGACGGGGAGGCACTACTTTTCTTAACGGTCGTAAATAGTTACTGCTGCACAAACCCAGAAAATAATTTAACATTTCTGAAATTTTACCCTGGCTTTGAACCCCTTTGCTTCTGCTGAATAGGAATATTTGAGTAAAATTATTTTCCATGCCGATTATGGTATTTTGTTTTTAATTAATTTTTATCAATGTTTCCCCCTCTTGAATCTTGCAATTTGAGGGAGTTTTGTAGTTGTGTAAATACTGTGAAGTCATGATTTAATAACAAAACAAATCATTGTTGAATGATGTTAACACAGATGAACATTTTTCATGTTCTAATGGCAATGAGATGTTGTAAAGTGCCTAGAGGAACTTTTCCATAGATGTATGTCACGTGAATGATCATGGCCACAATGTTTCCCTGTTGCTGATGTCACAATTGTCACGTAGAGCTCTGCGATGTGTTTTCTGGAGAGTTGCTTGGCATGTTGCCCGACGTTTTACTCCTGTGCTGGGGAGCTACTTTTTATGGTTCAGTTCCCCAAGAAGCTCCCCAGCATGTGGAGTGAAACATCAGACACCGTGCGGAACAAGATGTGATTTAAACCCCGGAACACATCAGAGAGCTATATAGAACACCGTATCCGTGGGAATTTACACAGAAATACAAACACATTTAATCAAATACCACTTAAAGCTGTGCCACTTGATATTGAGACTGCAAAACTTATACAGCAGTTGCCTTTGTAAGGGTAACATTCATTAAACCAATTTTCAGGTTAATTTAATTTCTGCAATGGACGATCCAGATGCATATTTAGGTATGCGATAGGCAATTACACGACACTTTATCTATGCAATAGTACCCAAGTGCTTTGCACTGGGTTAAACAGTTTAACCGCGCAGATGCTTTAATGTTGACAAATTGCGGTCAGCGCACGCTGCGTCAATGCGATTATATCGGTATGATTATATCATGTATTCAAATCCAGGGAAATGACCATGAAGTGGATTTTAGACATTTCCGAAAATGCTGCATGAGGAACCGACCCGATCGGGAGCTCAACATAAAGCATCGTCTCTCTGCCAATGGTTCCTGCAATGTACCCGGCAACCTTAACTAGATAAATCACAAAGCGTCTGCGAAAGCTCACTGGGTTAGCTGGGGGTGGCTCTGGCAGAGTGTATGTACTTAGGCATGTTGGACTTCTTTCGCACCGTATGTAGCCAACCCTGATAATCGGAGCGTGCGGGGGAAGGAAAATTAAACACAAAAAGCAGTTTTAAAGAATGTTTTTTTTTATCTGGATTTAAAAGTGCATAGTTAAAGTGGCTTTCTAATATTGGAAGGAAGAGCGTTCCAGACGGCCGCAGAAGCGCATCTGAAAACTGCGCGATGCAGTGACCGTCTTTGTTCGACGGTTATCCAAAAGCAGCTGCTGCGTGAATAACCGGAGTTCATTTGATGGCTTATGCTCCTTAACGAGATCAGCAAGGTATTGCACAATGGCACATGCTGGGGAGGAAATGACTTGGAATAACATAACTTTTGTATGTGCCTGGGGTGCGTATTTGTTTCAGATACAGCTGGCTACAAATACAGTACTGTACACAACTCCATTTTGTGTTACCTTGCAGAGGCGATGACTTTTCCAGTTTGAGTGTTGTGTGTAATATTATTTTTTTGTTCCACGATTTCCAGCGGTCAGGAGCGAACAGCCCCTGTTTGAATGTGCGGTAGACTACATGCATTTCTTAAATTAAGCAAGGTTATACCAACTTGTAATAAGAGACGATGGAATTGGTGTATTATCTAAACAAAACGAGGACGTTGTTACGAATCAGTATCTCAAAGAAAAACAAAAGCACAATTAAAGTAAAGGTTCTATAAATTGTACAAAGCCCCAGTGCAACTCACTCCTAACGCTTCAATTAATTGCAAAAGTTTAATGAACTTAGGAAATAAACATAAGAATAATATTGCATACTGTCTACATTAATTGTGCGTTTCTTGAATTGTGTAGTAGTAAACAGAGGCCAGCGACCATTGGAAGAGATAATGCCAAATTGCAGTGGTAATGAAAGCGTTATAGTTATCCTTGAATAATAATACAATTCATAATAAACACAATATTTCACGGACATAAATGACCATGTCTTTGAGGCGCGCAGCCAAGCTCAGTGTCGCTCGAAAGCCCAGGGCACTGAGGTGGGCCCCTTTAAATGTCTCAACAATCGGTGTGGATTAAACACTGCAAATGTGCCATGGGGATGGCTTTCTACGTGGAGGGGTTTGCCATGGAGAAACGACGCCTGCCAGCGACGGTCCTGGTCCTTGGTGCAGAGAGGAAGTTTGTGAGTCATGCTGATAGAGAGTTCTTACCGTGAGCTGTAGTGCAGGGCAACAGGAGTGAAGAAAATATACATTGAGTGACCGAAAACAGAACGTTCAGTTTATGATATTTCGTGTTCACGCAATTGATAAAATATGGACACTTGTCGATTAACAGAATTTCACACTCTGCATGTACCATGAGATGATGGTACCCCTGCAGTGCAACAGCAATGCCTCTACATCGCCTTCCCACTCATTCCAACATGCATATCTTTTGGTGAGTTCACTGAAAATTATGAATATTTTTTGCTTTCAATTCTTATTCAATCGTTTTAATATCTACGTTCTTTATTATAACATTTGTATTCTGAAAAGTGATATGAATGTATAGGTTTAGGTTATAAGTAGAGTTGGAATACATGTCTGAAACATGTCAATAATAGTTTGTATGCCATTAATGGGAAAAGCCATTTCGATTTGTGAAATTTCGTTTTTGAAGATCTAGGGAAACCTGTATACGATAAGATGCCACACTGCACAACAGACATTATTACTGATGATCAGAGAGCCAAACAAAGGCACTTTTACGATTCATTGTTATTACACGGAGGCTCAATTTGACCACAATGCCTTTACGGTCCAGTGTTGTTGCACTGAGGCTCACAGATTCACACTGAGGTACCTTTGAGTTTCTTATCGTTCTGTGTTTATGGCCAGCACATACCCCTGATGAACCGTGAACATGTCGTATGCTTAACGAAGTGTTTATTCAAAGTAGGGTAGAGATCAAGATCATGTATATGTGTGTGGGTCCCATGTGATATAGTGCTGAACGGTTATTTTTATTTACTGTCGGCACCCACAGTGCTAACACCAATTTCAAGGTCCATGGGCTTTAACATTGACTTTCAATGCAAGCATGTAATGTAAAAAAAAGATTGTTTTGCGTAAAAAATGTATACATTTATAGTAACAGTTTAGGTAAAGGAGCTTTAAAGGTTGTTATAGTGTACCTTATATCTTTAATATAAGCAGCTTCCATAATGTAAAGGCTAGCTCATAAAATACCTTAACAAGCATGCAGAACTTACGCTATGGTGAAAGGCTCATGTATCATTGCAATCTCAACAACTAGGAGCAAATGAAGATATGATGGCATGAAATACAATTCCTGAGAGCCAATTCGCATTGGGTGGTGTGTGAACGTAGTTAGGAAAATGAGCACTGTTTGAACGCTCGCCAGAGTTATGATACATATGGAAGTAGCAATTTTTTTATGCTGCAGTACATTTTACTAGTGAAACCGTAATGCATATGTCTTTATTTTGGCACACACGCAATGCAATCACATATTACAGACAGCCTGAAGAATGTGACTGGCTCTGGATACAGACCACCTTGTAATACGTGTTTTTTTTTGTGGTGGGAATGTCATCTAGCTGAAGTCAAGGCTAACACACGGCTACACCTGAGACGACAACAGCTAGTACAAGTTTGAATTTTACCTGTTAATAAGTAAAACTAATTTAGTGAATGAAGCAGCACAAACATTGTTCAGTTTTATTGTTCAAAGGAATATGTGCAGATGTTACGTCTCATTCTATAAAGTGGTACTGCATTGGGAAATAAATACAAACCTCAATAATAAACACGAGCTTTTTCTTCAGCCACTCCTACCGCGTTCAACGTTGATGTTCACAATGACATTATTCCACAATTCGTTTTGGTTGTTTCCAGCCAAACGTGTAACATAGTGATACAAATAAATGTGTTCACTAAAAAATATAAATGTGACATACACATATATAATAGCCCAGATCTGTCCTTCTGTGACTGTGATTAACGCCCCCGGATTGGTTAAAGTGCATCACGTGACTACGAGCTAGCAGCCAACCAGAGGTGCGCCCCTCCCAAACATGTAGGCTCCCGGATTGGTTGAAGTGCGTCACGTGACGCGAGCTGCCCACTTCGTGTTGTGGTGCACCCCGCACCTCGGAGCCCCGAGAAGCAGCAACATGACGGCCACAGCGCAGGAGACGCAGCCACAGAAAGCTGACGGTCGATCCACTCACACACGTCTCACTCATACACAGCTCACTCGCACACACAGCTCACTCATACACACAGCTCACTCACACACACACAGCTCACTCACACACACACAGCTCACTCACTCACACACAGCTCACTCACACACACACAGCTCACTCACTCACACACAGCTCACTCATACACACACGGCTCACTCACACACACAGCTCACTCACTCACACACAGCTCACTCACACACACACGGCTCACTCACACACACACGGCTCACTCACACACACACTGCTCACTCACACACACAGCTCACTCACACACACACAGCTCGCTCATACACACAGCTCACTCACACACACACGGCTCACTCACACACACAGCTCACTCACTCACACACAGCTCACTCACACACACACGGCTCACTCACACACACACGGCTCACTCACACACACACTGCTCACTCACACACACAGCTCACTCACACACACACACAGCTCACTCACACACACACAGCTCACTCACACACACACGGCTCACTCACACACACACGGCTCACTCACACACACACGGCTCACTCACACACACACGGCTCACTCACACACACACAGCTCACTCACACACACACACACAGCTCACTCACACACACACAGCTCACTCACACACACACAGCTCACTCACACACACACGGCTCACTCACACACACACGGCTCACTCACACACACACGGCTCACTCACACACACACAGCTCACTCACACACACACACACAGCTCACTCACACACACACAGCTCACTCACTCACACACAGCTCACTCACACACACACAGCTCACTCACATACACACACAGCTCACTCACACACACACAGCTCACTCACTCACACACAGCTCACTCACTCACACACAGCTCACTCACACACAGCTCACTCACACACACACGGCTCACTCACACACACACGGCTCACTCACACACACACGGCTCACTCACACACACACAGCTCACTCACACACACACAGCTCACTCACACACACACAGCTCACTCACACACACACGGCTCACTCACACACACACAGCTCACTCACACACACACAGCTCACTCACACACACACGGCTCACTCATACACACAGCTCACTCACACACACACGGCTCACTCACACACACACAGCTCACTCACACACACACAGCTCACTCACACACACACGGCTCACTCACACACACACGGCTCACTCACACACACACAGCTCACTCACACACACACGGCTCACTCACACACACACAGCTCACTCACACACACACAGCTCACTCACACACACACGGCTCACTCATACACACAGCTCACTCACACACACACAGCTCACTCACATACACACAGCTCACTCACACACACACAGCTCACTCACACACACACGGCTCACTCACACACACACGGCTCACTCACACACACACGGCTCACTCACACACACAGCTCACTCACACACACACGGCTCACTCATACACACACAGCTCACTCACACACACACGGCTCACTCACACACACACGGCTCACTCACACACACACGGCTCACTCACACACACACAGCTCACTCACACACACACGGCTCACTCACACACACACAGCTCACTCACACACACACGGCTCACTCACACACACACGGCTCACTCACACACACACGGCTCACTCACACACACACAGCTCACTCACACACACACGGCTCACTCACACACACACAGCTCACTCACACACACACGGCTCACTCACACACACACGGCTCACTCATACACACGGCTCACTCATTCACAGCTCACTCACACACACACAGCTCACTCACACACACACAGCTCACTCACACACACACAGCTCACTCACACACACACGGCTCACTCACACACACACACAGCTCACTCACACACACACAGCTCACTCACTCACACACAGCTCACTCACTCACACACAGCTCACTCACACACAGCTCACTCACACACGGCTCACTCACACACACACGGCTCACTCACTCACACACACAGCTCACTCACACACACAGCTCATAGCACTCACACACACAGCTCACTCACACACACACAGCTCACTCATACACACAGCTCACTCACACACACACAGCTCACTCATACACACACAGCTCACTCATACACACAGCTCACTCACACACACACAGCTCACTCACACACACACGGCTCACTCACACACACACACAGCTCACTCACACACACACAGCTCACTCACACACACAGCTCATAGCACTCACACACACAGCTCATAGCACTCACTCACACACAGCTCATAGCACTCACACACAGCTCACTCACACACAGCTCACTCACACACACACAGCTCACTCATACACACACAGCTCACTCATACACACAGCTCACTCACACACACACAGCTCACTCACACACACACACAGCTCACACACACACAGCTCACTCACTCACACATAATCGCATGCACCTCAGAGGAGACGGGTGAGTGAGAGTGAGGCAGAGCCGTGCTCTGTCTACTGCTGCCCTGAGGGAGAGCCGTGCTCTGTCCATTAGATTAGTACTCGAATTTTCTTGGTGCTTAAATCCACTGCTGGATGAAGGCGCACCGCACGTTGTGCGAGTGGATCGTAAGAATTTACTTGACCAGTCTGTTGGGGGCCGCCGCAGGCTGTGCTTGTTGGGGGGTGCCGCAGGTTGTGGTTGTTGGGGGGTGCCGCAGGTTGTGGTTGTTGGGGGGTGCCGCAGGCTGTGGTTGTTGGGGGGTGCCGCAGGCTGTGGTTGTTGGGGGGTGCCGCAGGCTGTGGTTGTTGGGGGGTGCCGCAGGTTGTGGTTGTTGGGGGGTGCCGCAGGCTGTGGTTGTTGGGGGGCGCCGCAGGTTGGGGTTGTTGGGGGGTGCCGCAGGCTGTGGTTGTTGGGGGGTGCCGCCTGCTGTGGTTGTTGGGGGTGCCGCAGGTTGTGGTTGTTGGGGGGTGCCGCAGGTTGTGGTTGTTGGGGGGTGCCGCAGGCTGTGGTTGTTGGGGGGTGCCGCAGGCTGTGGTTGTTGGGGGGTGCCGCAGGTTGTGGTTGTTGGGGGGTGCCGCAGGTTGTGGTTGTTGGGGGGTGCCGCAGGTTGTGGTTGTTGGGGGGTGCCGCAGGTTGTGGTTGTTGGGGGGTGCCGCAGGTTGTGGTTGTTGGGGGGTGCCGCAGGTTGTGGTTGTTGGGGGGTGCCGCAGGTTGTGGTTGTTGGGGGGTGCCGCAGGTTGTGGTTGTTGGGGGGTGCCGCAGGCTGTGGTTGTTGGGGGTGCCGCAGGCTGTGGTTGTTGGGGGGTGCCGCAGGTTGTGGTTGTTGGGGGTGCCGCAGGTTGTGGTTGTTGGGGGGTGCCGCAGGCTGTGGTTGTTGGGGGGTGCCGCAGGTTGTGGTTGTTGGGGGGTGCCGCAGGCTGTGGTTGTTGGGGGGTGCCGCAGGTTGTGGTTGTTGGGGGGTGCCGCAGGTTGTGGTTGTTGGGGGGTGCCGCAGGCTGTGGTTGTTTGGGGGGCGCCGCACGCTGTGCTTGTTGGGGGGTGCCGCAGGCTGTGGTTGTTGGGGGATGCTGCTATGTTGTTGGGGGGCGCCCCCCAGCAACAGAGTTGTAATATATCCAGCTGTTTAACAATCAACTGCTGGATGAATGCCTCCCCACACCTTGCGGTGATGGGAGTTGTTCACCGTAGCTCAAGCGCGTTGGTTTGTGCAGGTCTGTGACCAGGGCCGGTTCAGACATCACTCACCGCCGGGTTCCTAACGCGTTGCACTAACCACTGCGCCATCGCTCCACCACATTTATAACCATGCAACTTTAACTCACATTGATAGGTTATTGTAATTTTAAAACGTGTTATTTTTATTCCTATTCAGAAATAAAGCACCTACACGACAGTATAGGGAAACTAATTATGGTCTGTTTTTTTTTTTTAACTCGCATGACATATTCGTATTTCTAAAGCTACCTCGTTCCAGTACTTCATGCTCCCCTTCAACACATTTCCATTGGTGATAGTAGTTGCAATTTAAGAATAATTGCATCTCAAGAATGTTTCATTAAAAATCCAATTTGTTCGGCCAAATAGGCGTTAGTTTTCCTGTAATTGACGCGCAGCTTATATAAATGAGTGGCAGTGTCATTATCGACTACACTCGTGCACAGTGTGTGTCCTCTTTGGGTTCATTTCCTCGGTTGTAATGTGTGTGCCTGGTCATCATGGGATTTATATTTAGTTGTACTGTGTTAAAATGATCACATTGATATTGTGCCATGCAAGAAGACTTAGATGCCTTCTATTATAAATGAGAACAAATCACAGACACTATTGGCCTGTTCAGCACATTAAAAGCCAGATTTTTTAAAAAAATTGGTTAACCTCTAGACTGCATTTGCAGCATAGATATTTTATTTATTTTCACGCTTCTGTTCCTTTTCCCAACGAAGGAACCACTTTCATTAATTAGCGTAGGTCGAGTTAATTGGGCCATGTGGTGCTTTTAATAGAGTACTCTACCCGGAAGGTTGCAAGTTCAAGTCCCATTTGGGGGTCGACTCAGTGCATCATCTCTTCGAGGTTAATAATACATACGTGCTTCAGGGTAAGTTGATGGTGGTGATAATATTTATAAACTGCTCTTCATTATAGGAATATGGAATTTCAACTATCGGCTCACGACCAGCAATTTAGATAAGCACCCCAGTACGATGTGGAGTATGGAGACACTGACCCTGATTTGACGTCGGTGATATTTGCTTGGTTTAATGGTGAAACTGTACACAAACGGTCGTTCTGTCAATAGCACGTTATAATATTGTTTGCATAGTTATGCAATTATGGTTATAAATTAGTGTTGAACTATGCATGTTTGCTATGTATGCAGTGTAATTGTTAGAATGTATTGCCATCGAAATAACACTACAACTTCAGGAAAGTGGAATTTTTTTCTTCCAAAATAATTTTACGCAAAAATAGTGACAGATAAAAACACACACCTATAAAAAAAGCCAGACAGACGGCTGTATTTGAATTTAACAGGTGACTGTATATGATTTTTTTAGTTAACATGTGCATTTAATAACAATGTAATGGTAATACAACATGAATGCAAATGTTGTCAGGTACTCCTGAATAATGTATATGTTTAGATATAAATTTTCACTTTTAAGATGGGAATTTAAATAAACACTTTCCATCATGTTAATAGCATACTTTATGAGTTAACAGCACGGTTTGTGATTGATTTCTCTACATATGACTGCATAATACGTACGGCATTAACAGATTTAGGAACATGTTGTGGTTTTCATTATACAAAGGGCAATGCGGGTCAAATGTTAAATGGCAACCAATTTATAGCCTCCCAGAGAATACGCCTTGAGTTTACAGAGAAAGAGTAATTAGGCCAAACCATTGAACCAAATCGCGGATGAAAGCATTTTTTTTTTTTGTTGAACATGCCATTTCCCCCCAACACAATCATTGCCCTTTGTCATCTCTCTCAGATATTCTTCCTTCTAACTTTGGGGGTGAAATGACAAAAGTGAGTGCCATTGGATCAACAGTTAGTTTAACACGTAGGCTTTAATGACACATTTAGGTTTAACGACACATTGATAATTGCTCGATCTAACCCAAAAAAAAAACTCTGTCATGGATTAACATTGTCTGCATTATGGCCAATGTATGTGATCCAGGTGCCATTATTCATTCTTGTGTGCGAAGGATTACGATTAGAGGTAATGTCATGATTTATCTTAAGCAATTTAACACGTAGGCTTTCACAACCAATGTCATCTATAATAAATCTTGATTTCAAGCATTCGTGACTGCAGGAATCTATACTCTTTGGTTCTTTCGGTAAAGTCGCGTAGGTATAAAATAAAATAAGTCACGACGTTTCGATCGCAACACAAGCGGTCGTCCTCAGGCGGAAAGAAATAAAAAAAATATAACTGCTGAACCAGCTGGTTAAGCAGTTCCACTGCTGGATTATATTTTTTCCCGCCTGAGGACGACCGCTTGTGTTGCGATCGAAACGTCGTGACTTATTTTATTTTATACCTACGTGACTTTACCGAAAGAACAAAAGAGTATCATCCCTAATACATGTTTTGTTTTAGTTAGATCGCATAAATATATTAATATGTCGTTAAACCCGCCACCACCCGACACATTGGTTAGTGCAGGTTGGTGAATGGAGGTGGGCAGGGCCAATTTAGAAATCTCGATAGCTCCGATTAGCATGGTTGGCCATGTACGATGCAAACGAAGTTCAACATCATACACACATTCGCCGCTGATATTAGCCATGGCAGGACATAAAAATCGGATTGTAGAGCTCAGAGGGCAGCACACTAATCACTATACCATCATTCTCCTTCCATGGTAAGTTTAGCAGCCCATTGTTGGGCAGATTGCCATAATGAGACAATAGACTGCCTATGGCCACATTGACAAAATGTTTGACAGTTTAGCTACTGTATACACTCACTGAGTTGTTTCCCGTCGTGCAACCAAGGCTTTGTTTATGCAGGCATGTGTATACCGACTGCATTGGGCACGTGTTTCATAAGGGAAGGAACCCAACAATGACGCTTTTCATATCAAGCTGCTGAGTCTTGGTTCTATGAGCTATTTCTGTACAGCACTTTACACTCAAAATTGGACACCTGCACAGATGTACCAGTCTAGCGAGCCTTGTTTAACTCGTGTAGAGAGTCTACCCTCTGAGCCCATGGCCAAATTCCCCAGAATACACTCGATCTCATTCAGATCTCGTAAATGAAATAGGGTTATTTTTTTTATATAGCATTTAGATGGGTGATCATAGTGCATAACAGGTGTTATAGGCTCATGGGGTTACGTGGTGGACAGAACAATCCATTATTGCACTGTACTGTCCTCCCACACATCTCATCTCTGCCTTCACCAAGCCGCACTGACCAGCGTGTGGTGAAATATGGTTCAATAATCCCCATGACCTCCATGGCGTGGGGAGGCCCTCATCCAGCAGTGGATTGACGAAAGAGATGTACATGTCAAAACAAGTACAAACTTTAATGAATACAATGCTTGGAAACAGCCTTTATGATTAAATATTCCCATTGTATGGGCATATGTATGATTTAAAACGACTTCAACCTGTTTTTGATGAAGAAAAAATAAATATTTTTCAACTACCAGCTCTGAGACCATTAAAAACGTATTTTTGTTCAAACTTGAGGTCTGGGGAATATGTAAATAAAATATCGGTGTGCTCCACAATCAGCTCAACTCTCTGTCCACCAGACCTCTGCCCCAACCACGCTTCACCTACCCCCATCCATGCCCAGCCATAGCACCTATTTATCTTACCACTTCACGCATGTGCCCCATACCCCGCTCCCTCTCATCCACGTTGCACCCATCTGTCACCCTCATTCACCATCACACTCCACCTTATTCCTCCTTCCCTACCCCTGCAACGTCAGCTCCATTCCCAGGCCCTGTCCCTCCATCCCTTCCGTCACCTCGCTCACTGACAGCCGCTCCAACCAACTAGTTGCTCCCCTTTTGCCCCTTTGTGCTCCGCCATCGGCTTGCATTGTAAAGTGCCCTGGAAAGGGCGCTATATAAATCCTAAATAGAATATCATAGACTTTAGTGGTGCAGTGTGTTACATTTAAAAATAAACAACAAGCTGGTGTCAGTCCATCTCCACGGTGATTAGCCTTGGGCACACTATCTCCTTTGGCTGCCACTCCATCACCAGTCCTGTCCATTGACCATCATGTCCTGCCTTAGCCCAACATTTGAAAGGATATCTATAATTGATATGGAACAAAAGCTGAAAGGTATGCAAATACGCTTGTAGAGAGATGTATACTGTGAATAATAATGAGATATATAAATAGGAACACATTGATCAAATAAGAGATGCTTCACTCTGCTGTAATTGATCCATGTCTATATTAGGAATAGTTTTGAATGTCTTGCGTTTAGTATATAAACGTACTTTAATTTAAATAAAATACATCACGAGCAGTGGCACCTGCTTTTAGCATAATGCGTGTGCCATTTGCGAGCCACTGACATAATTAAGCAGCACAGCAAACAATCCAACAATGTGCTTGCAAATTGAGCCAAGTGTGATTGGTTAGAATTGAACACCCACATTCAACCAGTAACATGATGATGGAGTTGGCAGTGGAACCTACTTAATATAGTACACATCTGGAGCAACAGGGGAAAAAACTGTGCAAACCTCTGAGCTCTGGTACTGGGTGGGGCTGTCATCCACACGCCTTTGTTACTCAAGAAGAGAATATGGGATGGGAGTAGATCAAGATGCAGCGGGAGAGGTAGGTGGGAAAAAATCAACAGAGGATCTTAAACAGGGTGATGGTGATTAATAATCTCTACTCAGTTGGATTGGAGAGGATCAAAGGGATGTACAAATTGGAATGATTTCTCATGTGTGGGTGCTGATGAGAAGTTTGGTAGCAGCATTTTTGATCATTTGGAGGTTAGAGATTTCGGGAGGCCGTAGAGGAGAAAGTTACAATAGTCAAAGTGAGAAGTTACAAATGCAGATGGGGAAAAGAAGCGATGCAGATTGAAGTATATCTCAACCTCGTAAGACAAAAGGTTGAGATGCGAGTTGAGATCAATGATGTCACCGAACTTCCTGACACTGAACATTGTATGTCCAAGTTCAGCGGACAAACATTTCGATAAGTATTACTGCGAGCTGACTTGTTTGCAATTTACTTCAGAAATGTTAAGCTAACCCAAGTTTACGCAGAATTAAGGCAGAATGATTGAGTAAACAGTAAGCTGAGATCCGTAGAGTCAACCAGGCAAATGTGTATATACGTACGAAATGGAAAGGAAATTGATTGGGTTAGTGGCCCAAATGTCTCCATGCTTCCCCGTGCAATGGCCCGAAATTGATCGTACGTTCAAGGTGAATACTTAGTAAAAAAATTCCAGTGCCAGTAACCTCCACACTCTCCAAAGTAAATATTTACCCCATATGTGCCCTCTACTTAACAATTCTGAGTACACCGTTGCAACACATTTATAAGGCCACCACCTGCAGCGATAGTAACAGTTGCTTAAAAAGGGGGGAAATGGATTGTACGAACACCCATCCATTCCATAAAATGGCAAAACATTCCAACAGTTTTGCTTGATGCTTCAACGTGGCGTAAAATTTTTCAAAGTGTTGAGGTAATTAATGTCCATTCACAATATTGTATAAAATATGAAATTATTTTAGTAGGTTTCTTCCTCTGAACATTTTTTGGTACGTGTTTATATTTTAGGATATTTTGAGAGTGCAGCTGTTTGAGATGAAGTGCTCATATTACAAATGTACCAGTGCCGAAGCCAGGATTTAACAACCCTAATTACTCCTGTAGAAATAGCAGACAGTTAGGAGCCTGTATTGGAAAGAGTCTCATAAAAATGGGGTATAGTCATAACTTGCAGTTTTGGCAAATATGCTTGCAGCCTTTTTTGGACATCATAACTTCGTAAGACAGGAACATTTAACTCATCTGTGTATAGTTAAATGTATTGTTTAAAGCAACTGAATTTAAAATTATTTACCACAGTATCATTAATCACTGTGATTATATCATCAATAATTTCAAACAAATTGATGGTGTACTCCGTGTAAAATTTCATGGTCAGCAATTATAGTTTAATTTAATAAATACACATAATCATCGTAACCAAAAACATTCCTCTTCATTTCTACAAATAGAGTATTTGCCAAAATTGAAATCGCTCTTTTAATATTACTGTATATGCTACTGTGGGCGCATTATTGAATTCTTTTGGCGGGTCTGTCTCCTTCAAACCCGGCTGTGTAGCCCCATGACAGCAGAGGACTTTGCTCTTCCGCTGTATCTGCCATTGGGTCCCACTGGGACAGTGGGATATACGGATGAAATGCTCCTTACAAATGTAAATTATGAATATTACTGGAACCTTCCTCTACCATCTATGCCATTGGCTTCATCCCAGCCCCATTAGTATCGAGGTTGGTTCCTCTCGACCCACCGTGCTTCATCGAAGCAGAACTCTCTCTCACCTTGGACGATCCTTGGTTAGATCAGAGGCTTTATAACAAATGTATTTGAGTTGCATTTGTTCAAACCCTGGGTTTGGAGGAACCAGTGCCAAGAGGCTACATTTGCTGAACATCCCCTGTGCAAGTTGCTAACTCACACAATACCAGTTCACTGTGCTGACCATCACGATGAGAATGTTCCACTAATGGGGTGCTGCGGTGGCGAGATGTTAACTTCCTCGCCTGGTATGCAGGAGTTCGTGGGCTCGATCCCAATCCAGATGCCTGATGCATGTTTGGAGTTTGCATGTCTTTCCCGCCGTGGTCGCGTGGACTTTATCCGAGTCCTTCGGGGTTTCCCTCCACATTTATAAACATGCGTTTAGAGTATTTGGCTGCGATAAATGTCCACATGATAAGCCAACTTCGTTGAACTATCATTTGTGGCCAGGTTACTTCTGAAAAATAACTATATAGCTCAGTGGGCCTTACCTGGTAAAATAAAAAAAAGTTTTATACGTTTGTGTTACGTGTTATCCTTCATGTGATTAAAATGTGGTTCATATTATACCCACTTTTTGGTGATATAGCAGCATCACACATTTACTAATAGGTATGTACAGCTTCATAGGGGAGCAATACCAACCCATATTAGGCTTTTGGATCGTATGTTTACTGTAATGATTATGTATATGCTAACATGAGCAAATTGGTACGCAAACTGAGGAGTAGCTTCTAGTTTTTAGATTGCGATATCTTCACGTTTTTTTAACAATATCATGTTGGTGAGCTAATTTCATTAATCACTGTCTGCTTTTGTAAATTGAGGGAGAGACGTCCATTATTTTGCATAAGGAATGGGCAAGAGAAGGATTATCTCTACGATAGCTGTCATCATAAGTGCGATGACAGTTCACGACCTCAACCTGTCCACTTCCTTAGCATAATGCATCCTACTCACTAACCAGTTGCCAGTAACTTCATCATCACTCGACTATCGCTACTGCCATGGTTACTGTTTCCATTCAAATGAACGTGTTGATTTCTCCACAGATGTTAAGGACTCGGTATTACCAGACTGACGGCTTCATCTCATCCACACTGTGTCCAACCAGCACACTGCCAGTCACAACAACCTCCTTACTCACCAACTCAAAGGCAATGATTCCACATGTAGCCTGAACAGACTGTCGGGTCAATTGTTAGTGAACACCAATGAAGGCCGGCACGGCACACGAGGGGATGGGTGGCCAGCACCACGCCCGTCTGCCTTTTGTCTACCGAGCGATGATGTTTACACACTGTACCAGGTACTTAGTTGAGGCTTAGTCAACCTAGGGGAGGCCCAAGAACAGTTTAAATAATGGTCACTGGTGTTGTCCGTGAGCGAGAATTGAACTCGGGTCGCCGGGTTCATATCGCAGTGCGCTAACAGCTACACTACCGTTCCCCACAACTCACCCTCCCACTCACCACACTGCTGGTCAGCACAATACTATTTCTGCTTCTTCCCTCGCACTGCCCCACTTTGGAATTCCATCCCATCGTCTCTTTTTTTCCCCAAGATCTTACAGCCTTGCTCAACTACTCTTGGAACTCGTTCCATATATTTCAATTTAAATCTTCGATAGTGATTTTTGTTGCTGGCTGCTTTAGCATTTTGGACCTGTGCTCAGTAAGCATGATTTTAATGAACAAATAAAATGCGCGGTTCAGTTTGAAGCAATGCAATTGCTTTACTGGCAAGGGTCATTGGTAATCATGAATGCCAACTTGCAAGAGTACGTATAAAAGTTATTTGTTAAAAATATATGTATGTTTAGAATCAATGGTAAATATATATATTGTACCATTACGTCTGCTCATAATGAAACCAAAATGTTCCATAATAGTTATTGTTAACGAAAACCATTGCAGTAAATGATGATGAGTATGCTGTGTGAAAACAGTTTCAAACAGCCTGTGAAGATTCATCAGAATCTTTATTTATACTGGAGGAATCCAATGAGCTATGAAGCTCCTTTTCACAGATGTCCAGCAGGATTCATGCCATCAAAATCAAGTCAGGTTAAAAGTGCCAGATCATAAAGGTCTATTCATATTAAATAAATACACATTGCAAATGTGGCTATTGCTTTCAGACGTTGTTGTTCCAGCAGTTAGTTTCTTATTGACGTATCTTAACACTTGATCTTATTGTATCAGTGCTGTAATTAACATGTGCCACCGAATTATAAATCCTCAACTGAACAAATAATTCCCATTGCTTCCTGAAGCAATCTGATTAATTCCCTTAAATACTTTTGAGTCTGCAGCATTGCAACCCTTGGTAAAGTAATTAAATGCAACATAATTGCAAAACAGCTTTGTGTTTTTGTTGTCATCGTTTTTAATGCAGTGACAGTTGCTTTAAGTGATTATGTATATCCATTAGGAATGCCTTTGGTTATATAATACGAATCAAAATACTCACAATGTTTTAAAATGAGGTAAGCTATTAGCACACAGTTTGTCTTTGTTATACAGTACATGGTTTTACACTTTCATTCTTTGTTGTTATGTTTAATAAAGTGTTGCATTACATAGTGTGAGAATTCACGTTGACATGAACCAAAAGTAATTACTTTGTCATTCAGGCCATATTTGTGTCCGGAGTTTATAATTGTTGGCACTATTTATAAATCCCACAGACAATTCAGACCATAACCCCCTGCTGCTTTTCATGGGCGCTAATAGTCACTTAACAGATGCATAATTACATCTCAGACACAGCTATTTGCGTCACAATTAATGTCCCCAGATAAATCAACACGAGTAGTGTGGATCCAAAAGTTCCTGTAAATCTCACCTGGTGGCCTGGGACTTCATTGCAGATCGAGCAAACAGTTCAAGCAACCTGTGTCCCCTCATTAATAGACTGCTGTGGTTGTGAGGTGTATATTTATTTAAGTCCTATTATGGGTTGCCTCGCGGTATTCATTACACCTATAAAGAATGGTGTAAGGCAACTCTTAGCCATTTTATCATCCTGCCTCCCCATGTGGACAAGATGAGCATTGTGTTATAAGCAATGCGTCAGTACGCATGGAACAATCATTTTAGGTCAAGTTTGCTCATATGGTTTCAAAGAATAAATTGTGTTGTTCAGTGTGAGCAGAGCTAGTATCTGGACAGTTTCATGCCTCACAGGCACACATCCCACATCCCTCTGTGCTGATTGGTTGGCTACATAATCCATGTGTAGTGGTGTATTCGTATCCGCACGGATGCTCCTCATTCTTTACAAAACGCACTCTTGCTCCCAACTCTCTCTCTCTTACTCCGCTAGCCTGTCACTTAATACTCCGCTATTCGGTCACTTAATACTCCGCTAGCCTGTCATCCTTCTCTCACACCTCCAACCTCGTCCGTGCCCCCAGCGGGGGATCAGCCAACACCGCTAGGGAGGACGAGGTGTGGAGGGCGAGGTCCCAGGCTTCTTGTCTCCGGCTCTTGTCCTCTTCGTTCCTTCAGCTCCAACCAACTCAACTCCGTGTCATCCGCACACCCCTTTCTATCCCCCTCCTCATTAAGGGTCCTCAGTTGCCCCCTATTAAGCCGGTGATTCGGTGGCGCCTCCTGCACGTGCTTTCTCTCCCTTATCGTCTCCATCTCCCGTCTCTCTGGCGCCTACTCCGTGTTTGCACACTTGCACCTGCCTGTCCCCAAATGCACCCACCTAATTACCGCTTCTCCCCTTAATTGCTGGCGCCTCTCTGGTGGCTGTTCCATGTCCTAATGCTTGCACCTGCTCGCCCTGTAATGCACCCGCTGTTTGCAAACTCTGCACATGAATGCATTCGCTGTTTGCAACCCTGCGTGCATTACGCCACTACATCACCCCCCTCCCCCCCTCGTGATGAAAAACCCAGCCATCTCGGCTGACCTTATATGCAACCCAAGTAACGCGCAATTCCATGACACAGGTAACAACAATAGAAGAGAAAGAACACAACAATAATAACAATGTGGGAGTACAAAGTGCAGTCTGTTCCACTGAGAATAGAACAGCGCAGCGGTCCATGGCGCTGTCGATCCCACATTCCTCAATGGAACGTAATCCTCCGGGAGCAGGTTGCTGCAGCCGGCCTGTCCCCGCGAACTGGATTCAACATGGCCGGAGGAAGAGAAGGGCCAGTATTGGACGAGGAGCGATGTCTCTTTCATGGCGACCAGTGTACCGACGGCTGGTCAAGTGGGAACGTAACTGAAGTAACTTTCGGGTTGAACATAACCCTCCAGGAGCGGGTTCCCGTGGCCGGACCATCCCTGTGCACATGTTCCTTCAATGACGACAGGTCTCCCGGCTCGGACTCAGGCGGTGGCCCGGTCAGCTTGTCCTGGGGCATCAGTTGTCACAATCCTGTGACGCGCATCCGCTTGGGGTGGTGTGACCAGCTCATCGGATGCATCCAACATAGGCCATTTCGAGATGGGAGATGACACATCGAGACGTGGCGGCACAAATATTATGAAGCGTGACGGGTGTATGAACCAACGATGTCACCCGACTTAAATGTGCATGCACTGGGGTCGTCTAACATCTACGACCTCAACCGGACCTTGCCACGGGCAATGCAGTTTTGTTGACATTCCCACTGGCACCTGAGGGCAATGAAGCCATGCCCTGTCTCCTACCCGCCATGGGTCACGTGGCAGTTGTATACCTCGCCAGAGGTGGGACAAAGTCATTGTTATGCAAGTCCAAGTCGAGTCTGAAGTCATCAAATTCATGACTCGAGTCTGACTCGAGTCCAAGTCACATGACTCGAGTCCACACCTCTGCCTCGCAGCCATTCATTGGCCGCCTGTCACTGGGCTGAGTTGTTCATGGTGGCCTCTCGAGCCCCCTTAACCGGTTGAGGTGTTACTTGCATGGGAACGGGCACAGTGGATGTCTTGCCCGGTGGAGGTGGATCCATGCCCAATTGTACCAACGTAGGGGTTTTGGGTTCCCTACCATACATTAAATAAAAGGGCAAAAACCCCGTTGAGGCGTGGGGGGCCAGCCTCTAGGTGGCAAGGACGTTTGGGATGTACAAGTACACTAGGATGGAATAATAGGGTTTTCCCCCTTTTTTCTGGCAATAAAACTGAAACCTTTTTCAAGGAATCATGTGTGAATTAACCACAATACTTGTGGTCAAAATGCAAACAAAAAACATACTCATAATATATGCATTGTCCTTGAAACTGATTGGTCCACACACTAGAGACGGCTTTCTTTTGAGCCTCGTCTCAATTGGTGCTAGACCAGAGGACGCCAAAAGAGGGGAACACCCTATTATATTTTGGTACTGGCAAAGGAGGTCTAATGATACACTAGGATAGCTTAACAGGTTTTCATACGTGTGTTTCTCCAGCTACATTTCGACTTCACGTCCTTGATTTTATTTTGCTCATGTTACGTATCTCTTGAGTTCCCACTAACTCACTCTCTCTGGCATGTCTGGCAGTTTGTGAGGGCAGCTTGTCTGGGTGTACAGGGCCCTGTGGGCCATAGTCGTCGACTCCACTTGGGGAACAGTATCAAACGTCACCTATTTCTCGCGAGCTTTTACAACGCAAAGAAGGGCTTTTAGCAGATTTGGTGAAAAGCTTGGAGAGAGCTTCACCCATCTTCCTGTGTACTCGACAGGCCTTGCATGGTACTGTTCATTTATCCCCCAACCTTTTTTTATCCAATTACTGGGGCTTCTTATTCTCTGTGAGCTCCACAGTAGCCACCCATCACTGTAAGATGTTCTTCAGAAGACACAGTCATAGAGGTTGTCATGGCGAAACTCTTCCTCCAGGACCTGCTTGTGGAAGATGACCACTCGGAGTGCTTGGAGCTCCTCGAGAAAGTATTTCAGTGTGTGGCACATGCTCTTCAGCACCAGGTGAGGCTTGCCCAGGGCAGATGTATCGTGAAGGGGTCTGGGGACATCATAATTGTAATTTTCCTTCTCCTTGCTAAATCGGGGGCCCTGTTTGCAGCTGGGAGAGAAAGAAAGATTGCTTAGGCTTGCTCTTTGTGTCCAGTGGAGCACAGGGAATCTGGGACCTGAGTCCCTGGTCGGAGGTGTTTCAGGTCTCAGATGAGTGGCTCGAGTCTTGTGGATGCTCGATTGCTGCAACATAAGGTTGCTGCTCCCTACTAATGAAATGTGGTGCAGGCCTTGCCTTCAGGGAACGAAAACACTGGGGGTGAAAGACGTGCTCTCAGTCCTAAGTTCATACATCGTGGGGCATTTTGGTGCCAACTGCCATGCAGTTTTTCGATAGAACTATTTTAAAACGGAATGGAGGCCAATGGATGGAAAGGGAAAGAGAGGTATAATATCTGAAATTACTTGTGCAATGCGATTAGGCGATTTGGTGGAATGCACTGGCTATGAAGGTGGCAAGTTTTTGAGCAGATTAGAAGACATTCAGGGAGGCCTTTGCCCAGCATTGGAATGTTAATGGTTCAGAAAGAAAGATCTTGGATTAATTTGCAGGTGCAAGTGAGAAGTTTGGTGCCAAGATTATAGATCTTCTAATGTTTAGCGAGGAGGGATTTAGGTGGGCTTGTAGAGGAGAAACTTGCAACAGAAAGAGTAGATTAGAGTGGCAACAGCAGAGGGTCTCAGCAAGTGGTTGATATGGGAGATGCACAGGACACAGCAGTCAGCGGAGAGTCGAGATATGTAGGGAGAAAAAAAAGGTAGAGATACAATTATGAATAAACATTTTGGAGGTCTTTTTCAGTTTTACGTGCGAATTCTGCAGGGGAACACTGGAATGAAATTATTTATTGAAAATGACTGCCATTGAGGAGGATTTCGGTTTTGGCTAAACAGTATAACAACCAATGGTGGATTTCTTATGAAATCAAATGTTATGCTGTAGTCATTTTTATGAGCCTGGCAATCCTTTGGTTTTGTTCATTTGTGAGCCCAGTTATAAGTCATACTTTTTATCCATAAAAGTAATTTATAACCAGCCTGGGTCCCATTATTAAACAGTCAAGGGGGATATGCAGAGTGCATTCCAGATATGATATTTATTGTAATGTTAAACAATTTATTGGGGTCAGGGGGGGGGGGTGCTATGTTAAAGATGTGGTATGTTGTATATACTTTCTTATCTTTTCATAATTCAACAATAACTTTAAAAAGGCAAACAAGGAGTTATATTATTATATTGAGTGCATCGATTTGCATATTGGAAATAAATTGGATTTACATTTTCCAAAAAAAATCTCATATTAAGAAACTGAGCAAATGTTTTGGGACAAATCACTTGTGTACAAAATATATATTAAGGTCAGAAAGTATTACATAAATCAGCAAGCAATGACATATCTACGAAATGTATTGAACATATCCACAACTTCAAACGAAAGTGTTTTATTTATATACATTTGACAAACTCATGGTGATCACTTTGAAAGATTTATACTCTTTTTGTTACTTGAAAAAGTGGCAGCTAAACATTGTTTTAAAAAGAAAACATATAGCTATGTTTATGTAAAATAATAATAAAATAAATCAACATTGATTATTGACTGGATATACAGTATATCATGTGTTCTCTTGCCAATAAAAATGAAATAAAAGTGCTCTATTAAAAACACTACTCGAAAGAAATGGTCCGCAACAGGTACATGTGCCCAGGCATGTTTACTTTACCTTCTTTTGTTTTTTAAACTATAATGTATTTCTGTGGAAATAGTACAAAGGTCGTAACATTAAGAAATCATTGTTACAATTTCAATGCGATCATTTGAGGGTTATTTTTTTAAGTTTAGCAAAAAGCTCTTTTGAGACATTAATGGTCAGATTCCACTTCTCGCAAAATGGCCCAAATAATTTTCCTGAATGCTGATAAAGGAGACGTCAGCATGTTTTTGACAACAGCATTATGGAATAAAACATTTGTCGACACTTGCATGAAACCGTTACACTCAGCATCAGAGATTGTGAGGTGAAATGTTTTGAAGCTTACTAATGGTGTGCAGCAATGACCACTCCTGAGTATGCTTATACTTTTCTAAAATGACCATTGTTCAAGCTCCTTTTCAATAACCGTTTTAACTGGTTTTAAAATGAGATAAGTGAAAATCGACACTTTAAATGACTGATTGATTGCTTTCTGTTTGCGTCACTCATTTCAAAAATCTATTTCAGTAAATCACGAATTCTTGGTCCAAGGTACTTTATTGCCAATTTCATATATCATGATTGCTTGCACATAGTGTGTGTTGTATATATATATGACAGCCTGACCAAACCCCAAAAGAGTGTTGTTGGGTCTGAGATATTTTTACTCAAGATTAATATGTTTTATGGATGTAGCCTTGCCAAATCTGACCCAATTTATACGTTTTTCTCTCTTTGCAGACTGGGAATTGACTGGAGCAATCTGTGCTGGTAAAATTGAGAGAGCGAGAAATAAAAAATAGATTTGCACGGAAATAAAGTATTTGTACTTGAAGAGCTTGAGATCAATATGAATTAAATATGAGTCTTAGAGCAAGACAAAACCTAATTTTCCAGCAATAAAATAAAGATAGCTGATTTCAATTGTGGCTGGGAAAGCACTGACGATGACGTCTGGAAAAGCAGTTGAAGCACTGACTCAACAAACTATCCTTGTCATGGATGAATAACGAGCGATCATCAGGAATGTCTCAGAAAAAGTGGGGGTGAGTATGGGCAGTACTGAGTTGATTGTCAAGCAACACCTTTGGATGAATAGGATATGGTCCTTATGGTTCCCCAGATTGTTCTCTGTCTGAACAGGCGAATGCTTTGCAACAACTTCTCGGATGATAAAGAAAAGCAGTTGTGTCTGTCTTGATTCGTCATGTAGGATGAGATGAGTATCACCAGAGTATAAAGTGATGCACCCATGCACTCAATCTCTGTTACAGCATTGTACATTCCCTCTCAAAAGTAAAACAAATTCAACAGACATGCCAGTCACACTACCTTCAAATTTAAAATATGTACATAAAAAAAAAGTTTTTACAACTCAATGCGAGCCTGGTACAATACGCTGATCGCAAAAATGTAGGTGATACAGAAACTCCCACAACAGCAACCCGATCTCGGCACGAGACAGGACCCTGTGGATTGGCAAACTGCTGCAAAATATTTTCAGTCATTTATATTAATCACATGAAGCAAGGATGACAGTAGTAACCATTGCAGGGGACGCTGGGACAAGGCACTTAATGCACAACAAGAAAGTAGCAAATTCAAATCTCGGTTAGGGGTCAACTCAGCCCATCATCCTTCTGAGGTTAATGAACCATATACTACTCTCTGGTAATTCATGAGTGGTGTCCTGTGGATACATTTAGGATTTCTTTGCAATAGGAATGTGGAACTTTCACCAACAACAACAACCACAAACGGAGATAAGCATCACCCACACCCACTTGAGCGGTGAAAAATTTGGACAGGAGTCAAGTGGTATGCTGTTAGGTATGCATCTTCTGGGGGTTTCACTTCCAAATAATAATTGATTAACTCCCACATATCGAATGGTGTGTGGGGTCTTTATGAGGTGTTTGCTTTTAATGAATCACTCATTGGTGCATTCCACATAAAACATGCCACAACCTTGATTGATAATGTGTCAGCATCTGCAGGTGCAGTGTGTATTTACTGTGGACTCCAGTAAAGTGTGTATTATGGCCAAGTGTGCCCCCCCCCCTTCTCTCCCTGTGGGTATATTGCTATTTGTGTTCACCTCATGCGTGGGTTAATTTTTGCACGGACAAAACGTGTCTTTATGTTATGTCTCTTGAGATATTGCCACGCATTAACCTCCTTTCTATAATCAGCCTCACTGGCTCTCTCCATCAGTCAACAAGCCAAATCTGTGTTCTATTTTTCAAGTTTGTTGCACTCTAAAAGGAACAAAAATTTGGAAGTGGCTCCCTTGGTAATTCGCTACTTTAATGGCGGTCACAAAATAAGGTATGTCCAAGAGGCTCGTTAAATCGTTGAGTTTATATTTCGTTTCAATTCACATGATTTAGTGTCGTCCTATTGTTCTTTTGATTTCAGATCAGAAATGTACATTTATCCATGCTTATGCTAAAACACGTATGACAATGGATATATGTATTTTTGGAAGCTTTGTATATTCAATGTGTTTGAGTATTTTTTATTCATGTACAATAACACTTGGAAAAGCCATTAAACTCTGCAGTTACCATTTCATTGCACAACAATTTTATGTTTGCAGTACACGTAGGTAGAACAAATTTAATGCTGAATGTAGAATTATCTACACAATAGGAAATGGAATTGGTAATGCACTTTTCATAAACAGCCTCCAATCTTCCATCTTAACTTGTGCCCAATGCCAATGTGGGACGTGGGGATGTGGTATTTATTTATTTATGATGTTTGTCACGTGTTTGCATATTCACCGTATTAAGTGGTGTTTTTACATTTATAAATCGTCGAATGAATCATTTCTAACATCGACAATAAAAACAAGTTATCATGCCGAGGTCAAAGTCTGAGTTTTGAAAACCTGAATAACTTGATATTACATTAATTGTGGACAACACAATGTCGAGAACCAGACTTATCCAGAGTATGCTCCAATCAAAACCATCACCTTGCCATACATAGCAGGGGTTACCAAAAATATTTCCAGAATCTTTATCAAACATAAGATACAGGTTTGATTCAACACAGTACATAAAATCCATGACCTGATCCCATCTGTGAAAGATGTGATTCCTGACATGCAATACCCTGGTGTCTACAAACTAAGTTGGGTCTGCGATAGCAGTTACATTGGGGAAACGAAACGACATGTCTCGGACCGTGTCCGCGAACACAAGGCACATTTGAAACACGGCAGAACCAATACATCTGCCGTAGCTGATCACTGCTTGAATGCTGTGGGTTCACACGATAATGTTTCTTTTTTAGACCAAGGTACTCTGAAAACCTTCGGGCTACCATCAAGATTTGTTCATGAAGCCATCCAGATATATAAACACAGACATAACTTCAACCGAGAAGATGGGTACAAATTTAGCAATCATTGGAAGGACGTTATTAACCAGGTAAAGCCTTAACTGGTTGTTGATGTTTCCTTCCTACCTGCCATTGTCAGCAGTTATTTCAGACGAACTGAGTTACATTACCAAGATAAATGTCTTTACATTAACGGGCTAAATGTCTCACTAACAAAGCCAATGTTGCCCCTTTATCTCGTTTTTTGTAGTAGACTAACAGGCTATGATGTTGTTGTGTGTGTCTCTGTGTGTGTGTGTGTCTCTTTGTGTGTGTGTCTCTCTCTATCTCTGTGTTTGTCTCCTTATATGTGTAATGAGAGAGTGCCATCTATGGGACGATGGAAGGGTCATTGCATAGTCACTGCTGGGTAACTAATATCCAATCGGAAGGAAGGGTTCCATCTGGGCCAAAGGTAATGGGTGGAGCTCGTGGGAATGTACGGGAACCTTGGGGAAGGTTCCACGAGGGGGCGTGGCTGGAGGCGGGGTTTAGCTCCGCCGAGAGAAATATAAGGAGAGGTAGGGAGAGGAACCGGGGTCGGTGTGGGAAGCCTGGAGTCCGGACAGCATCATCGCCTACCTCTACTCGCCACCAGCCACGGGGCGGCTCTGCCAGTGAAGCCTTCTCTCCTCCCAGCGCGCCGCCAGCCAGCAGCGAGCGTGGGTGGAGAGAGAGAAAGAGACACGCCACGATGGTGGAAGAGGGAGAGCGCGCGTCACGGCAGTAGAGGGAGAGGGAAGCCGTCCAGAGAGAGAGAGAGCGGAGCTGTGCAGTCATTGTTAATAATAAAAGACGCCAGTCGACAGTCGTCGCGGAAGTGCTTTATTACAACTGGAGTCAGAAGTGGTTCTTCTAGAGACAAGACAGAACAACTAAAAGTGATATGTCCAAGCATCTCAAGAAGAAGAACCCACCTGTGGCATCTTCCGACGACGACGAGGTAGAGACCCAGGACCTGCCGACCCCGGGATCCGTGGTCCCGGTTACAGAAACCGCGGCTGGTGAAGTGACCACGCCAGAGATGGACCGCCAAGCTGCGGCATCTTCGTCACGTCGGGCAAAGGACGGCTGGAAACGGGTTGAAGATCAGCTGGACTCATTCCGGACGGTGCTTCTCCAGCTGGTGTCGCTGGTCGCGTCATCTATGGTGACGGGGTGCCCACAGGAAGGGTTGCCGAGGGGTGACGAGCAGAACTTCGGGATGGAGCCTCGGAGGGTCCCCCTGCGGAGTCGACAGCCGCCATTGCGGGTGTGGGAGAGCTGTCCGCCATTACGCACGCTGCGGAGACCACGCGGCAGGACGCCACCATCTTTGACGGCGCTGTTGAGTCGCGGTTGGAGTCCGCCATTTTGGTGGAGCCGCGTAGCGCACAGCTGGTGGAGGCTGCTGTTGTTGGACAGAACGGGGCCCCATCTAATACTGCGACCAGGGCCTCATGCTTGTCGGTGCCCAAATTATTGTTCGTTCTGGACAGGCCCCGTTTTTGCAAGTGCTGAATGGGGGTCCGGATGGGGTTGTGGTTTCCGCCGGTACAGTGCTGGCTCATGCCACTATTGCCGTTACGGATCACGATAAAGGTGTATCCTGCCGATTGGTGGGGGCGACTCATTCCGCTTCTGTTCTGGATGATCGATGGATCGTGGAGCTATGTCAATATCTCTGTCATTGTCCCCTGAACAATGCGGGGAGTTGCGTGCTCTTCTGAGTGAATTTGCTGATGTTTTTAGTAAGGATGATTTCGATTT